>NC_090822.1:20301582-20926582 GCF_000390325.3 Nicotiana tomentosiformis
ACACACTAAAGAATTTCTAACATGAGCAAATATACTTGTGTATAGAAATATGATGACTCCTGTGTTTCTAAAAGATTGGATTGGTAAGAATTTGAGTTGAATAATTTTCTAGCGATAACTTTTATAAAGTATGATTTCTTCTATACAATTCAAACAAATGTGTTTTTAATATGTGGCTAAGGATTTAAAACTTTTAGACATAAAAATATGTAATAATTGAAACAGAATAACGTCCCACTGAAAAAGGTTTCATGAAAGACAGTAATGACTAAATAACGTTTAGGCTTTATTTACTCCATTATCAATATTTCTTTATCTTGAGATATACGTTAGACTTCATATACCTTAAGGCTTAACTAAAGTAAACCCAAACTTCACATAAAATAGTAAATAATAGTGCATTCTTTTAGTTATTTTAGAACTTTAATCACATAACTTTGTGATTTCAGAATATTTGGCTTCAATTTGTCCTCCTATTGTGATGACCCAAAATATCATCTTTAATTTAAACATTTATTTCTGTGTTGTAAGGCCTCGACAAGCACTATTTATCATTCCTCGACTTGTGTGCGCAGTTCATAAAATTTTTTGAAAAGTTTTTATATGAAAAATTGATTAAAATATAAAATAGTGCTTCAAAACTTATTTGAGTTGACTTCAGTCAACGTTTTGAACAAACAAACCCGGATCAGTATTTTGACAGTTCCGGTAGGTTCGTATCATGATTTGGGACTTGGGCATATGCCCGAAATTTAAATTGGAGGTCCCTAACTTGAGTTATCGCCATTTATTGAAAAATTAAAGTTTGAAAGGCTAAAGATTTCCAAAGATTGACCGCGGATTTGACTTTATTGATATCGGAGTCGGAGCCCGATTCTGAAAATTAAAATAGTTCCGTTATGTCATTTATGACTTGTGTGCCAAATTTGAAATCATTCCGGATTTATTTGACACATTTCGGCGCGAGTTATAGAATTTAAAATTTCATAAACTCAAAAGTTCGAATCGAGGTGTGAATTATAATTTTGACGTTATTTTACATGATTTGAGACCCCGAGTAAGTTCGCATTATGTTACGGGACTTGTTGGAATATTTTAATGAGGTCCCGAGTGGCTCGGGTGAGTTTCAGACCATTTTGGTAAAACTTACAGGTCTGACTCTCGTGTTTCGCACCTGCGCAATTTTGGTCGTAGGTGCGTGATCGCTTCTGCGGAGGCAGGTCGCTTCTGCGACTTTGAGGCCAGGGGAGAAGCTTCGCTTCTGTGAAGCTTAGGACGCAGGTGCGATGCCCGCTTCTGCAGTGCCATGATCGCATATGCGATCTTTCGCGCTTCTGCGGTTCCCTTCGCGCATCTGCGCAGTCGCTTCGTGGACGTGAAGGTCCGCAGATACGGTCCTCTGTTTGGCTGCCCTATTCCGCAAATGCGATTATATTTCCCGAAAATGATTATATTTCATAAATCCATGTTTATATTCATCGTTTATTTCAGATTTAGATGTAAGAAAATTGAAATTTTTGTAAAACTTTCCAAAAACGAAATTTATGGTTTGAAGGTCCATTTGGCATCGAAATTTGATAATTTTTATATGCTTGAACTCATATCGGAACGGGTGTTCGAATTTCGTGAGTTTTTTGGGGATTCGAGACGTGGGTCCCACTATCGATTTTTAAAATAAATTTTGAATTTTAATCCGAAAAAATAGTAATTCATATGGAATTAATTCCTATAATTCGTGTTGAATATATTAAATTATTTGTGACTAGATTTGAAGCTTTCAGACATGAATTCGCAAGGCAAAGGTTTATTGAAATCTTGAAATTGATTGCGAGGCGAGGTAAGTGTCGTGGTTAACCTTGACTTGGGGGAATAGAACCCTTGAATTATTTGTTATGTGAAACTCATGTGAACGACGTATAGGCGAGGTGAAGAGTGTCTATATGTCATCAAATTAATTGTTTGCCTAATTATTTGAAAATCACAAATTATTTTAAATCATGAATTAATTATTATATTAATTATTTCTCTCATATTCCTTGCTCAATATTATGCCTTGAATCCATGCTATAATTGCTACATGCCTATTTAATTTATGTGACTTAATTGCTAATTGACATTAAGCATACTAATTATTGAATTGCCTATTTCCTCCTTAATTTCCACAATTAATTGCTACTTGCCATCACTTATTTCTAAACAAATCATAATTATTGTATGCTTGTTGTCTTATAAGTTCATATTAATTGATGTATTTATTGGAGTAATTTCTTTATAAGAATTGGTTAATTATATAATTTGAGGAGCGAGTTGCACGCCGCAACAGAAATAAAAGTGAATATATTGGAGGAGCGCGTTGCACGCCGCAACAGACTTGATTGAAATGAATATATTAGAGGAGCAGGTTGCACGCCGCAACAGAATTGATTGAAATAAATATATTGAAGGAGCGGGTTGCACGCCGCAACAGAATTGATTGAAAATATATATTGAGGATCGGGTTGCACGCCACAATGGAATTAAATGAAATGAATACATTGTTTGATCGGGTTGCACGCCGTAACTGAATTGAATATGAATATATTATGGGATTGGGTTGCACGCCGCAACGGAAACTGATTGAAATAATAATTGGTTATGACTGTCGAGTTGGCTTCAACTGTTCAATCGAGTTACCTGTTTTATTTCTATTATTTTTGTTATTATTATTATTATTATTATTATTATTATTATTATTATTATTATTATTATTATTATTATTATTATTATTATTATTATTATTATTATTATTATTATTATTATTGCGTACAGGTTAATGTAAGTGAGCTGCCTTAGCCTCGTCACTATTTCGTCGAAGTTAGGCTCGGTACTTACTGGGTACATGGGGTTGGTTATACTCATACTACACTCTGCACTTCTTGCGTACAGTAGATTTGCTCGGATTCCGCTATTCGCAGGAGACTTGAGGTATAACTGCATGACGTTCACAGTTCTGAAGTCCCCTTCCACTTTATCGTAGCTGTGTATTTCTTTCAGACAACTTCATTTTTATTCAGATCTTTATTTGTATTATTCTAGTAGCTCGTGCACTTGTGACACCAGTTCTGGGATGGTATTTAGACATCGCTATTATTATGGATTATTCACTTTATTTTAGACTTTATTTCCGCATTTATTTCTTATTATGCTATTATTATGGTCCCGAAGGTGAGAATTTTGGGTCGTGACAAGTTGGTATCAGAGCACTAGATTACTTAGGTCTCACGAGTCACGAGCAAACTTATTAGTCTGAAGGATCGGTATAAAGACGTCTGTACTTATCTCTCATAGGTTATGAAGATTAAGAACAATATCACTTCTTTCTTATTTTGTCGTGCGATTTTATTCTATCATCGATGATTGAACCATTCTATTATTATTCTCTCGCAGATGTCTAGAACACGTAATACATCTACCGACGGATAGGGGATAGAGCCCATGGTGGAAACTACGGTTAGAGGTAGAGGCCGAGACCGAGGTCGTGCCAGAGGACGAGGTAGAGGCAGAGGTAGAGCTTAGTCTAGAGCTCGAGCAGCATCACCTGTTGTAGAACCTCAGGTGGATTTGGAAGCGGAGGTTCCAGCTCAGACAGTACATGTTAGACCACTTCAGGTCCGGAAAAATTCATAGCTACTCTAGTACTTCAAGACGCTCTAGTCCGTTTGGTGATCCTAATGGAGGGTGTGGCCCAGAATGGTACATTTTCAGTGGCACCAGCCGTCTCACAGGCTGGGGGATGAGCACAAACTTCCACTACTCCCGCTTCGGGGCAGACAACTCCTCAGTATCAGGCTCCAGTAGCCCATCCAGTTGGGCTAGTTCAACCAGTTGTTGCAGCACAGGCCGGTGATAGGCCTGCTTTGTCTTTTGAGGCTTTGTTGAGGTTGGACAAGTTTACCAAGATATTTCCAATCCAATTCAGTGGTACACCTTCTGAGGACCCACGGGATTTCCTTGACCGCTGCTATGAAGTATTACAGAACATGGGGATAGTCGAAAGCAATGGGGTTAATTTTGCTGTGTTTCAGATGACTGGTTCCGCCAAGAGGTGGTGGAAAGATTATGTATTTACTAGACCAGTTGGTTCAGCTGCACTTACTTGGGAGAAGTTCTCACGACTATTTCTAAAGAAGTTCCTCCCTATCACATTGACAGAGGATTACCACAAGAAGTTTGAGTGTCTCTAGTAGGGAAGTATGTCAGTCACTTAGTATGAGACCCGTTTTGTGGATCTAGCCCGCTATGCTCTTCTTCTGCTTCCTACCGAGAAAGAAAGAGGGTGAGGAGGTTCATTGATGGACTCGTTCAACCTATCAAGCTACAGATGGCCAAGGATACCGGGAGTGAGATTTCTTTTCAGACGGTTGCTAATGTCGCTAGGCGGATCGATATGGTTCTTTCACAGGAGATAGGGCCAGTATCAGATAAAAGGCCCCGTCATTCCGGTAATTTCATATGCGCCTCATCCGGAGGCATTGGTACTTATGGTAGGGGTCATCCTCCCAGACTATTTTATTTAGCACTTAAGGAATCTCACGGTGTTTCATGGAGTCATGGTCCTATTATGCCTTACTCTAGGCAGCCGGCATTTAGTGCATATCCAGCTCCTATCAGTGCACCACCGCTCCGGAGTCACTACAATAGTTATCCGATACCGTTCGGGTCATCTTCAACTTCAGCAACCACAACAATAGGATGGGTGTTATGAGTGTGGGAACATTGGTCACATCAGGAGGTACTGCCCTAGGTTGTCGAGCAAAGATCTCAGCAGGATTCTCGTGCCATCATACCAGCACAGGTTGCTCCACCGCCCGCCCGGCCAGCTAGGGGCAGGGGTCAGACAGCTAGAGGTAGAGGTCAGGTTGTTAGAGGTGGAGGCCAGCCAGCTAGAGGCCGTCCTAGAGATGTAGCTTCGAATGGTGGGGCCCAACCCCAATTTTATGCTTTTCCAGCTAGGCCTGAGGCCGAGTCATCCGATGCCCTGATCACATGTATTGTTCCAGTTTGCCATAGAGATGCTTCAATTCTATTTGATCCAGGATCTACTTATTCCTATGTGTCCTCCTACTTTGCTTCATATTTGGTTGTGCCTCGTGATTCTTTGAGTGCTTCTCTGCACGTGTCCATGCCGATGGGGGATTCTATCGTTGTAGATCATGTCTATTGTTAGTGTGTTGTTACTATCGGGAGTCTTGACACTAGCGTGGATCTTATAATTCTTGATATGGTAGATTTTGATGTTATCTTGGGAATGGATTGGTTTTCACCTTATCATGCTGTATTAAAATGTCACGCCAAGATGGTGACCTTAGCCATGCCAGGGTTACCGCGAATAGAGTGGAAAGGGACTCTTGGCCATTCCACCAGCAAGGTTATTTCTTACGTGAAAGTTCAGCGTATGGTCGAGAAAGGGTGTCTAGCTTATTTGTCTTATATTCGCGATCCCAGTGCGGATGTTGCTTCTATGGATTCAGTCCCAATTGTCCATGAGTTTCTAGATGTATTTCCTGTAGATTTGCCGGGGATGCCACCCGAAAGGGGTATTGATTTCTGTATTAATTTGGCTCCACGAACCCAACCTATTTCTTTTCCACCATACCATATGGCCCCGCCGTAGCTAAAGGAATTGAAGGAACAGTTACAAGACTTGCTTGACCAGGGATTCATTAGACCTAGCGTCTCGCCCTAGGGTGCACCAGTATTATTTGTAAAGAAGAAAAATGGTTCAATGTGGATGTGTATAGATTATCGGCAGTTGAGCAAGGCTACTATCAAGAACAAGTATTCGTTTCCAAGAATTTGATGACTTATTCGATCAACTTCAGGGTGCCAAGGTGTTTTCAAAGATTGATTTGAGGTTTGGTTACCATCAGTTGAACATTAGGGCATCTTATGTCCCTAAGACAGCTTTTCGGACTCGGTATGGGCATTACGAATTCCTAGTGATGTAATTTGGGCTGACAAATTCCCCAGCATCATCTATGGATTTGATGAACCGGGTATTCAACACCTATTTGGATTCTTTTATGGTTGTATTCATTGATGATATCTTGATGTACTCCAGCAGTCGATAGGAGCATGAGCAGCATCTTCGGAGTGTGCTTCAGATGAAAAATAATCAGTTATATGCCAAATTTTAAAAATGTGAATTTTGGTTAGACTCAGTTGCCTTCTTGGGGCACGTTGTATCGGCAGAAGGCATAAAAGTGGATCCTAAGAAGATTGAGGCAGTTCAGAATTGGCCTAGACCTACTTCAGCTACTGAGATTCGGGTTTCCAGGGTTTGCCAGGTTATTATCACCGGTTTGTGTAGGGGTTTTCATCTATAGCATCTCCATTGACCAAATTGACCCAGAAGGGTGCCCCATTCAGATGGTGAGACGAGTGTGAGTTGAGCTTTCAGAAGTTCGAGGCTACTTTGACTACGGCGCCAGTGTTGGTATTACCCACATGTTGAGGATCTTATACGGTATATTGTGATGCATCTCTCATTAGGCTTGGTGCAGTATTAATGCAAGATGGTAGAGTGATTGCATATGTGTCGCGGCTAAGGGTAGCATGTGGGCCGGGCCCGGTCCTAAGTAGGTTATTCCTAAGTGGGCTCGGGCTTCTTGTTGGAACCGGTCCGGGACCGGGACCACGAACTAACGGTCCCGAATTAAGTGGGCCGGTCCCGGGCCTAAGTGGGCCCAACAGATATTTTTTATATTTGTTTTTAAATTTTATAGAAGTTAGAGAAAAAAAATAGTAATAAAAATATCTAAGGCAATTCCTTGTAAATTATATTATAGCATTGTGACCTAATTTTTTTAATTCAAATTTAAAGACAAAAATATTTTAAAGAGATATTCAAAGTAATGCGTTATAATTCTATTATAGCATTAAAAATATATGGCAATATCTTTCTTAGTCTTCCTCACCCCTATGGAATGAGCACAACAAGGTGTTAATACCACCATTGAGAAGAAAAAGAAACTTATCAAGATGTGCCAAAATACAAGTTACATATTAATTTTTGTTCATTTAAGTTACATGGTATCTCTTACAAATTTCATAAATCCTTCAAGGTCCGGAGGAATTTCCGTTGGTGGTGGCGAAAAAGAAGCTTGGTCATCACCGTTTCCGGGCGAAGCAACATCCTCCGTAAGTTTAGCTAGCATTTCTTCGTAAGCTTCGTCTACCTCTGGTTATGATTCAGCAAGACCAAAATTTCTTCTTTTCGAACAGATCCAATCTCTGAAAAGTACTTATTTTTTCAAGCTCTCCCTCATAGACGCTCTATAATCATCGAGTTGAAGTCGTGCTTGACTGAAAGCGCTCACCGAGGGTGTAGCAATATGTGTCTAGTCAAACTTTCCCCCCCCCATCCCCCCCTCCCCCCTCCCCCGACTTCCAACATATTTAAAAACTAACTCTTTGCCACATGTTTTATACTTAGCCCTATTTTGTTCTCTTAGTTGAAAAAAAAATGGCCAAACAACAGATGTTTCTGCCCGTTTCAAAGGTTGTCTAGAAAAAGTAGGGGCAGTAACAAGAGGGTCAGACGGGGCATCATTTGGATTATTATTAGTTGGGTTAACTTCAAGAGCAAGACTAGTGAGTGTATCATCATCCGGTTGCGTTTCATAAAAATCTATTTCTTCTTCATCATTTTGATCAATAGTTGGATTACCATAAAGATCACTCATATATTCATGACTTAATTGTTCACTGGGTACAATATTATGGCAAAATTGACTCTCGGTAAATTATAATAAACTATTATCGCTATCAAGAATATGAGGTGTAGGACGGGTAACAGGTTTGGGTCGGGGAGCCGGGGGAAGTGGAGGAGGAATAGATTGGCTACTAGATTCACCACACTTGGATTTTTCCTTATTTTTACTAAACATTTTTTTAAGGAATAAGCCATCTTAATTAATCAAGCAATACAAAGTAAATAAAACAAACAAAACTATAATATTAAAACTTAAGAATTGGAACGAATTTACCGAATTGACGAACAACTTGTAGAAAATTAATTATCGTTGAAGACTTCAATTCACCAACTTCATAATTTTGCACAAATTGTAACAATAAAGTAAGCAATTATAGAAGAAAATTAGAGAGAGATTGATAATTTTGTGAGAAAAATGAAAGAATGAGGGGGTATTTATAGTTGCAAATAGGAAAAAAGTATAATTATAAAAAGTTTGGGGTTAAAACAAAGTTGGGGGGTTAAATGGCTATTTTGTAAATAACCAACGACTATTTTGGCAGAGAAAACGGCTACATTTTAATTGCCCCAACAGGCAGATTTGTTTTTTAAACTTTGGAGCCATTGGGACCGGTTAGGACCGGTCTGGTCTTGCGGGCCTCGCGCAAAAGACCGGCCCACTTGCAGGCCTACCTCCCCTGGTCCTGGTCTTAAATGGTTAGGACCGTATAGGCCTACTACCCATATGGGCCGCGGTCCTAGGCCGGTCCCGGTCCTGGATCGGCCCACTTGCCAGTCTTAGTCGCGGCAGTTGAAAGTTCATGAGAAAAATTACCATGTTCATGACTTAGAATTGGCAGCCATTGTTCATGCGCTGAAGATTTGGAGACATTACATATACGGTGTCTCGTGTGAGGTATTCACTGATCATTGTAGTCTACAGTACCTGTTCAAACAAAAAGACCTCAATCTGAGGCAGGGAAGATGGTTGGAACTGTTGAAAGACTATGATATCACCATTTTGTATCACCCTGGAAAGGCCAATGCGGTGGCTGATGCTTTGAGTAGAAAGGATGTGAGTATGGGAAACTTTACGTATATTCCGGTTGGTGAGAGGCCATTAGTTGCCGATGTTCAGACTTTGGCCAATTAGTTCGTGAGGTTAGATGTTTTAGAGTCCAGTCGGATTCTAGCTTGCACAGTCGCTCGGTCTTCCTTGTATGAACGTATCAGAGAGCGACAATATGATGATCCTCATTTGCTTGTCCTTAAGGACACAGTGCGGCACGGTGGTGCCAAGCAAGCTGTTGTGGGAGATGATGGAGTTCTGCAGATGCAGGGTCGTATTTGTATGCCTAATGTAGATGGTCTTCGTGAATTAATTCTTGAAGAGACTCATAGTTCTTGGTATTCTATTCATCCGGATACCGCCAAAATGTATCAAGATTTGCGGCAACATTATTGGTGGAGAAGAATAAAAAAGGATATAGTTGTATATATAGCTTGGTGTTTGAATTATCACCAAGTTAAGTACGAGCATCAGAGACCTGGTGGTTTGCTTCAGAAGTTAGAAATTCTCGAGTGAAAGTGGGAGTGTATCACTATGAATTTTGTTGTTGGGCTCCCATAGACTCGGAAGAAGTTTGATGCAGTATGGGTCATTGTGGACAGGTTGACCAAGTCAGCACATTTCATTCCAGTGGCAGTTACCTATTCTCCAGAGCGGTTAGTAGAGATTTACATCCGCGAGATTGTACGCCTTCACGGTGTGCCCATGTCTATCATTTCTAATCGAGGAACGTAGTTCACCTCGCACATCTGGAGGGTTTTACAATGTAAGTTAGTCATGCGGGTTGAGTTGAGTACAACATTTCATTCACATACAGACGGACAGTTAGAGCACAATATTCATAAATTGGAAGATATGCTTCGCGCTTGTATTATAGACTTTGGAGGTTCTTGGGATCAGTTCTTGCCACTTACAGAGTATGCCTATAATAACATCTACCAGTCGAGCATTCAGATGGCTCCATATGAAGCATTATACGGGAGGCGATGTCGTTCGCCAGTTGGCTGGTTTGAATCGAGAGAGGCTCGGTTGTTGGGTACTGATTTGGTACAGGATGCCTTGGATAAGGTCAAGGTTATTCAGGATCGACTTCGCACAACTCATTTTAGGCAAAAGAGTTATGCTGATCGTAAAGTTCGTGACATTGCATTCATGGAAGGACAAAGAGTATTGCTCTAGGTTTCACCTATAAAAGGAGTAATGAGATTTGGAAAGAAGGGCAAGTTAAGCCCTAGGTATATCGGACCCATTGAAATTCTTGATAGGGTGGATGAAGTAGCCTACAAGCTTGCACTACCACCTAGTTTATCAGCAGTTCATCCGGTGTTTCATGTACCCATGCTCCAGAAATACCATAGTGATTTGTCCCATGTATTAGATTTCGGCTCAATCCAATTGGACAAAGATTTAACTTATGAGGAGGAGCCGGTAGCTATTCTAGCCCGGCAGGTCCGACAGTTGAGGTTTAAGAGTTATCCTTCAGTTCGGGTGCAATGGATATGTCCGTCGATTGAGGCAGCTACATGGGAGTTCGAGTAAGACATGCGGAGTAAATATCCTATAATGACCCAACCGGTCATTTTGACTTTTAGAACCTTATTCCCCTAAATAAAACTCCCCGTATGTGCTTTTATAAAATTATGACTTGCGGGGATGGTTGGTTCGGGATTTGGAAGTGTTCAGATTGAAATCGAAACACTTGGTTCCTTGAGTTGGCCTTAAAATGCTAAGTTTGACTTTGGTCAACATTTTGAAAAAATAAGCCCGGAATAGAATTTTGATGATTCCAACAGCTCAGTATGGTGATTTTGGACTTAGGAGCGTGTTCAGAATTTTATTTGGAAGTCTGTAGTTAAATTAGGCTTGAAATGGCTAAAATAGGAATTTAAGTTTGAAAGTTTGACCGGGGGTTGACTTTTTGATATCGGGGTCGGAATCCAGTTCCGAAAATTTTCATAGCTTCGTTATGTCATTTATGACTTGCGTGCTAAATTTGAGGTCAATCGGACTTGATTTGATAGGTTCCGGCGTCATTTGTAGAAATTGAAAGTTTCAAAGTTAATTAGGCTTGAATCTATGTGTTATTCGTGTTTTTAGTATTGTTGGATGTGATTTGAAGACTCGACTAACTCCGTATGATGTTTTGGGACTTGTTGGTACATTTGGTTGAGGTCTCGAGGGGCTCAGGCGTGTTTCGGATGGGATTTGGAGTATTTTCCTTCATTTTGGCACTGCTGGTAGCTGCTGATTTCTGGTTTTTTAAATATATTCAGTTAGAGTTCGTGACTCAGTACTACCAGTCTTGGGAGGTTGTTGTATTTGTAATTATTTCCGCTCTTGGTACATATTAAAAAAACAAAATGGCTTGAAATGTAATTGTAATCGGCTTACCTTGTCTTAGAGACTAGGTGCCGTCACGACGCCTGTGGTGGGATTTTGGGTCATGACAAATTCGGAATGAAATAAGACACTTAGTCTCATAATTAAAATTTTAAGTTAGAAAAATGGACCAGATATGGACCTATGTGTAAACGACCTCGGATTAGAAATTTGATGATTCCAATAGCTCCGTATGGTAATTTTGGGCTTAGAAGCGTGTCCGGAATATTATTTGGAGGTCCGTAGTGGAAATAGGCTTGAAATGCCGAAAGTTTAATTTTTGGGAAGTTTGACTGGGGGTTGACTTTTTGATATCGGGGTCAGAATACGATTCTGAAAATTGGAATACCTCTGTTATGTCATTTATGACTTGTGTGAAAATTTTGAGGTCAATCGGACGTGATGTGATAGGTTCCGGAGTCGTTTGTAAAAATTGGGAATTTCAAAATTCATTAGGCTTGAATCTATGTGTGATTCGTGTTTTAGTGTTGTTGGATGTGATTTGAAGGCTCGACTAAGTTTGTATGATGTTTTAGGACTTGTTGGTACATTTGGTTAAGGTCCCGAGGGTCTCGGGTGAGTTTCGGATGATTTTCGGATCAAATTCAGACTTAGAAGAAATAACTGAAGTTTCTGCCCTCTGCTGCAATCGCACCTGCAGAAATTCCATCGCAGGTGCGAGCTTGCGCAAGCGAGCCTGGCAAGTGCAGATGCGCAAATGGACTGTGGGGCAGTGATCGCAGGTGCGAGGGAAATTCCGCACCTGCGTGAGCGCAAATATGGAGGGACACGCGCAGAAGCGGCTTGCGTAGGAGCACAAACAGGCATGCAGATGCAGGCAGAGGCTAAACATGCGGGACTTTTTCCGCACGTGCGGTTGGCACAGAAGCGACCAAGTTGCCGCAGATGCGAAAATCCCTAGACAGTACAAAAACAGAGGGGTTCCGAGCTTTTGCCATTTTTGGGCATTTAAAGATCGGGTTGGGCGATTGTGAGCAAGGTTTTCACGGGAAAGCTTGAGGTAAGTCCCTTGTGATCATTTCTACTCCATAATATTGAATTATCATAGAATAATCTGACTAGATTACATGTTTTTGAGGTGTAAATCAGGGGTTTTGAACTTAAAGATTTGAAATAAGATTTGATGATTTGGAGGTTGAGTTGATGTCGGATTTTGGTAAAATTAGTATGGTTAGACTCGTGGTTGAATGGGCTTTCGGATTTTGTAACTTTTGTCGAGTTCCGAGATGTGGGGCCCACGTGCGATTTTTGTGCTAAAATTCCGATTTTTATGGAAAATTAGTATTTTCTTATGGAATTAATTCCAATAAATTTTATTGACTGAAACGAATCATTTGTGACTAGATTCGAGGCATTCAGAGGCCGATTTGCAAGACAAAGGCATAGCAGAGTAAAGAATTTCACGCTCTGAGGTAAGTAACAGTTTTAAATCTGATCATGAGGGTATGAAACCCCAGAATTTTGTGTCATGTAATTATTTTGGAGGTGACACACATGCTAGGTGATGGGCATGTGGGCGTGCACCGAGGGGATTGTGACTTGGTCCGTCCCGTGAAAACTATAAAGTTGAAAAATTTGTTGTTAGCTATATGCTCTCTTTGTGTTGAAGAAATTTGACTATAAATCCACGCGCAGAAGTGGCTTGCGCAGGAGCGCAAACAGGCACGCAGATGTAGGCAAAGGCGCAGATGCGGGACTTTTTCCGCATGTGTGGTTGGCGCAGCGTGAGTGTTGAGGGCACCCATTGAGCGTGAGTGTTGAGGGCTGAGAGCCGAGTGATGAGTTAAGTGATTGTTGCCTGAGAGGCTGTACTTGCTTTGCATTTGTTATTGCACTTGATTGCTATCTGTTATTGTTGTGAAATCTCTGAAAGATTTTATATCCGGATTACATGAAATTGAACTGTATAAAAATTGATTTGACTTAAACTGCCGGATTTGAAAGCATGTCTATTCTTTGCTGGAATTATTGAAAGTGAACTATAATTGTGTAGCTCTTCATTATCTTCAGTTCCTTAGTTATTATTGTTACTTGCTGAGTTGGTTGTACTCATACTATACCCTGCACTTCGTGTGCAGATCCAGGTATTCCCGGACATGGCGGGTGTTGATCCTTTCGGCAGTTGAATTTCAGGAGATTTTGAGGTAGCTGCCGTGTTCCGCAGACCTCGTCTCTCCTTCTCTATCTTCTTGCTTACTGTATTTGGTCTCAGACTATTATAGACCATATTTTTCAGACTTCTATTCATATCAGATGCTCATGTACTCAGTGACACCAGGTTTTGGGGAGTGTTCGTATTAGTATTTGTGGAATTTTGTATTATATTTAAATATTACATTTTCAAACTTGAAAGAAATTATGGATCATAAATATTATCGGCTTGCCTAGTATCAAGATAGGCGCCATCACGACAGGTTGAGATTTTGGGTCGTGACAATATATATTAGAAAATAAATTATATTGCAATTATAGTTAGTTTACATAGTAATATAACCTAACTCTAATAAATTTATATTATGTAAAATACTTGCAAATTGTTCTGAAACCCCAATATATATGTTTGCCAACTATCATCTCTTTTATTACCTAGAATAATATACATCTAGAAACTAACTTTGCATAATATTAAGATCATTATCGTGTCTATATTGGAACTTTATTTAAAGAGTTCTCATATGAATTTACTTCAAATTCCTATTTATTAGATAGTCTTAAAAGACTACCACTCTATACGGGCCAGACAATGAAAAGGAGAATATTTAATATTAGAACTATTTACCCAAAAATACGGGTAACAATTGAATTTATACGCGATTTTAAGGATACATGATATAACTTGGCACACACACACACACACACACACACACATATATATATATATATATATATATATATATATTAATATTGAAATTGACTGTGAAAGAAAATAATGCAAACCAAACGAATCGAAAATCCTCGGCCCATGAGTTCAGTCACCCTCGAACATGGTGAAGGTTCAAATGATATAAGAACATAGTAACAAGATATTGAAAGCTAAAAAGAGGCAGTATATTGCTTTCTATTGCATAAATGTCATGTGTCTTAGAAATGATCAGACCCCCTTTATATAGTAGGGGAGTCCTACTCTTGGTACAATTCTAAATACAGTAAGGAATCTCATGATATGCTAATTAATCGACATCTCCTTGATACGTGTTGGGATTTCCGCCGCGATCCTTGTCCGATTACGGATATTTTGGCTTTTCGTTATTTGGCTCGGTAAGCTTCTCTTGGTTTTGTTCGATCTCTATCTTGCTTGGTCTCAATCCTGCTTGATCTCGATCTTGGCAGGTCTCGATCTTGGCTGGTCTCGATCTTGGCCAATCTCAATCTTAATCGATCTCTGGGTCACGAGCACTGCAATCTAACTTCGCATCATGGTTCGATATAGCACAAGTTTGAACATTTCCCTATCATGTTCTAGTCTCGATCATTCATACGAAAGGCAAGTCCAGTTTTGACTGTATACAGATAGTCCCCCCGTTTCTCGGAGAGAAGATGATAAGAAACGATATGAACTTCCGAGCTCTGCCTCGACGGGTCATGACGTAAATGAAGAAACGTCACTGGTACACCTGATTATGACATAAGCAACAACTCGAAATGTCTCGTCGGTCCAGTTATCAAGGTATTAAAAGCATGTCAGTCGCTGGTCGGCCACTACCAGTTCTGAACTGTCACCAGCAAGCTATAAGTACCCTAGCTTTTTCTCATTCAAACTTTTTACGTTCAAAGCTCTTCCTACTCTTGCATTTTCTTCAAAAAAACCCTTTGCTTTACAACTTTTGCACTGAATTTCTTGAATTCTCATCAATCCGCATACTATCTTAATTCTCTTTTCTCCTGTTCTTCAATGGTGAAAACTTCTAAAACCGTACCGCAAAAGGAGGCTGCTTCTTCATCACGACCCTCCGGTGGTGAGGTTGCGGTGGAACTCCACCATGAGGAATCGTTTTGGTAGGGTGTCCGACTGTTACTGATTTTAAGGTCGAAAAGGCCTCTTTGGTAACGGGCCGATGTGAGCCGGTCTCGAGGTACACATGCACATTCACCGAAAAACTCCTCGCTAGGGTTAAACAGGACTACAACTGGGTCAAAAAGCATGTGGTGGTTCCTTCGCCCGAGGAATCGACCACTACTCACGTGGAAGGGTTTCTAAGTGTTTACACTTACCCCTTTACGTTGGGTCCCTTAGGCCCCATCATTATTTCCTTTTACAAGAGGTATGATTTGACCCTCGGTCACATCCACCCCTCTTTCTGGAGAATAGTAATTCTCCTCCGATTTTTTGTAAACAAAATAGAGGGATGTCCCTTTACCCTCGACCACCTTATGCGCCTATACAGTCCCCGACTTTATCGAGGGGGGATGATCAAGCTTGCTCGCTGAGCCACCAACGCTCCGTTCTCGAGCATAGATGAAGGTCGGGACCGAGGTTGGATGGGCCGATTTGTTCGAGTAAGGACTTCGGACTAATCCTTGCTGAAGACATGCCATTTCCTGAGAAATGGAACATGAAACATAAGTAGTACTCCAGTTTGAAAGTTTAATCTCGTTGCTTTTCTTCTTATTTCTTTCTTCATTGATATTTTTTGGTGTTGCAGTTGTGGCCCAGATGCCGGACCCAATTCCGAAACTTAAAAAATGGGTCAAAGGCCTTGCGTTACAAAGGTCGTACTCAGAGCGTGCTTGGATGGAATTGTCGAAGGGTCGATGGGAGGCCCACAATCATGGTAAGTTTCCTCCTCAGAACGGTGATCGTTCGGGCTTTTTCTCGGGCTCACTCATTTTTTTTCCTTTGTAGGCCTCGGAAAGGATATTCCAATGAGGCCCCCATCTGGTGCCAAAGAAGTCCTTCCCCACCCCTGCTCCGAAGCAGGCCAAAGAAAAGAAGAGGAAAAGGGCTTCGAGTTCCCCGGGCACAGAAAAGAAAAGACCGGTGAAGAGGTCTCGCAAGCCCGGGGGGACACCGGTGCTATGTCTTTGGATTCAATCCACCGATTAAGGGATGAGTCTGAAGAAGAAGAGGAAGATAGTTCCAAATTGGTGGCCCGTGTGCGGGCCGGCATCACCGTACAGGAAGTTCTCGAACCGGCAATCACTGAAGTTGAAGAATCCCGACATGAGGAGGTCGGTGAGAGAGCTCAAGTTGAAGATTCCGATCCAGAAAGGGTCGAGCCCATTCTTCCCCAAGCTAGAAGGGTCGAGAGAGAGAGCGGGGAATGTGACCCAATAGACGAACTTGGAGCGGTCGACCTCAGCAGGTCTCTTCAGATTTCGTATGTTATGATCTGTGAGGCCGGTATGTTAAGTTCTCAAGGGGTGATCGATATCCATGGCTTCTTGGACGGGGTTACGTCTGCTTCTTTGGAAGACGTCACCAGGCTCGGTGACCTACCGGTATCAAGGAAGGAATCATCGTCAGGCGCTACTGGTCTATTCAATGAAGCCCGACAAGCAATAAATTGGGTAAATTGGCGTGCTTTTTCTTTCTCATATATTCTAACTTTTAATCTTGTAAATAACCATAACATCTTCCCTTATGCTTGTAGGCTTTGGTGTTGCATCACGAGTCTTTCCTCCAATACCGGGAGGAATTAACTCATCATGAAGCCGAGGTCCGGGATCTCACGGAGAAAAGTGACACCTACAAGCTTCTCAGTAAGAAGCTTCAAGCCGATTTAATAATGGCTCGGGACGAGCATGTCGAGATGGCTGAGCAAGTATTTCGAGTGCTTCACGATAGTGAAGATAAATTGGAGATAGTAACTAATGATCCAATCCTGCAGGTCCATCACAGGCTCGAACAGATTGGGGAGCTTCAGAAACAAGTAGATACAATACAAGCCGAGGTTGAAGTGTTCAAGAAAAATATTGACATTTTTGCCTCGAAAAAGGAAGCTATCCAAGCACAACTGGAGTTGGCCGAGACCCAGCTCTGAGATGAAAAAGAGAAGGCCTCGGTGTAGGTCGAGGAAATCAAGGAGCTTCAAACTCGATTGGACTTGGCTGTTTTTTATAAGCCAAACTTGGCTAGCGAGCTCGAAGTAGCCAGATCTGAGGTGGCCGTGGAAAATACCAAAGTTGATGCCAAAGTGGCCCAATTTAAGGTCGATGTCAATGCCATCCAGGCGAAGGCTAAGAGCATGGTGGATCATACAAAAGGGCTAGCTCGAAGGGAAGCCCTCGAGGGAGTTCCTGCTCAGGGCTTCGATGTTATGGCCGAAATCGAGAACGCCAAAGCAGAGGAAACAGGACCCGAAAGCTGTCCTTTCCAGAGAAGGACTCCGATAGCTTAACCAAATTCGAAGACGGGCAAGATCCCGGGGATGGAGATGTTATCCCCGATGAGGACCGGGCCACTTAGGCCTTTTTATTTTTGCTTTCTTTAGCACCTTTTTGAGGCCGTTTTGGCTGTTGTAAATTATTATATTAGACTGATTCGTCCATTGTAATTATTATTATTACATATAAGGCTTTTCTTCCCCTTTCAGCTCGCAAACTTTTCCTTTTCTTTATTACTTGTATTCACAAAGGTCGGAATGCCTTAGCGTGAAACAATGAGGTTGTGTTCGAGGGTTCGAACAAATCTTACTTTTATTGCCTTTCTGGGCTAAGGCGTAGTTGGGGTTCGATGTTACCGAAGAATTTGCTCCAAAAATATCTTGAGTTTGTGACTTTGCCGAGGGCAGTCTTTAGAACCGGTTGTGAAAAGTTTTCTCTTTTTTGAAGGCCTGTTTTTGTTACGGGTCTCGAATATCTCCGAGCCGTGTTAAATTGGTCGTAGCCTTTTAGTTCGGGAATAGCGCATTGGGCTTACGTTCTCGAGTCATCCAGGCTTGCCCGAGATAACAGTCCCCGATTGGGGTGGCCGTGGCCTTTTTAGAAATCGGGGAGTTGCCTAATAGGTCTTTTGCCCCTAGGCCCGATGACTTGGGCTGTTTGAGTTAGACTGCAGTCCCCGAATGAGGGGGTGGTCGTTCACATTCTGGTTATGTATTACCCTTGGGCTTGTTATTTTTCGGAAGTACAAAGTTCTCTAAAGGGATGTAAAGAGGAAAAAATTTAAAACATAAGATGATTGCAAGGAAAATACTTCTCTTTATTCTCGATCGAAATAATCATACATACGTACATATTTTATTCCAGGGCTCGAGCAATCTATATGGGTACAGTTTGTTTTGACCGTTTGGCACTTACAATAAATCATTTTTATCGTGACCCTCCCTTTATGAAGTAGTTTCCTCGCTGGAGTTGATACTCGAAGACAATGCATATCCGAGGGTAGCCCCCCCAGTATTCGAGGTTAATTGCAAAGTGACCTCAGATATTGTTGAATTGATCTTCGGTGCCGATTCGTAATCGAGCTTCATTCTAAGTTAGCACCATTCATGGTTGCCTCATTAAAAACCTCATCTAAAAACCCATTTGGGACAAAACCGGTCTAAGAAAAAAAGAGTGCAACACGTGCTTTCAGACCTAAAGACTTTGTGCCGTTCGCCGAAACATCCATCATCATTTCTTGTTGACCACCTGCAAGTGTTAGTCTGAAAAATAAAAAAGGAAATGGAAAAGGAAATGAAAAAGGGTTGCACCTTAGCAGTAATACCGTGTTAGGTTAGATATGTTCCAATTGCTCGGTAGTTGTTCTCTATTCATCGTCCCGAGCTTGTAGGACCCTTTTCTGGTAACCTCTAGAATTTGGTACGGTCCTTCCCAATTCGGACCCAACTTCCCTTCATTCGGATTTCGGGTGTTGAGGGTGACATTCCTTAGCACTGAGTCCCCGATGTTAAAATATCGAAGATTGGCTCTTCGATTTTAATATCTCTCAATCCGTTGCTTTTGGATGGCCAATCTGATGAGGGCGACTTCAAGCCTTTTATCCAATAGTTCTACGCTCGTATTCATGGTCTCGTCGTTTGATTCCTTTGTTGCAAATCGGAATCGGATACTCGGTTCTCCGATTTCGACCGGTATTAGAGCTTCGACGACATAGACTAATGATAATGGGGTAGCCCCGGTACTGTATTTCGAGGTTGTGCGGTATGCCCAAAGAACTTCTGGTAGAATTTCCTTCTACTTTCCTTTAGCATCGGTTAGCCTCTTCTTAAGATATTGGATGATGGTTTTGTTGGCCGATTCGGCTTGCCCGTTCCCGCTAGGATGATAAGGTATTGATAGGATTCTTTTGATCTTATGATTTTTGAGAAATTTTGTTAGTTTGCTGCCGATGAACTATTTTTCGTTATCACACACAATTTCAGACGGCATCCCGAATCGACATATGATGTGATTCCAAATGAAGTCGATAACTTCCTTTTCCCTAACTTTTTCGAAGGCCTATGCTTCAACCCACTTAGAAAAATCAGTCATAAACAAAATAAATTGAGCTTTACCTGGTGCACATGGAAGAGGCCAACGATATCCATTCCCCACTTCATGAATAGCCATGGTGACAAGACTGAATAGAGTAGTTCCCCCGGTTGATGAATTATCGATGCATGTTTTTGGCATTTGTCACATTTTCGAACGAACTCCTTCGCATCTTTATCCATGTCTATCCAATAATAGCCGGTTCTGATTATCTTTTGAACCAATGATTCGGCACCGGAATGATTTCCGCAAGTGCCCTCGTGAACTTCCCTCAGAACATACTCGATGTCTCCTGGTCCCAGACATATCGCTAATGGACCATCGAACATTCTTATGAACAAGGTTCCAACTTCGAATAAGGTGAATCGTGTTGCCTTCATGCGTAGGGCCCTCGACTCTTTTGGATATGAGGGAAGCTTTCTGTTTTTCAAATACTCTATTTATTTATTTATCCAATACCAGGTCAAGCTTGTGGAGTTTATTTCGGCATGGCCTTCTTCGACTACTGACCTCGTGAATTGCACGAAAGCCCCCAAATTGAGCTTGTTGTCTTCGAACGATGACCCTAAGTTTGCGAGGTCATCAACCTCGCTATTCTGATCTCGAGGCACATGTTGCAAAGTCCACTCCCTAAATCGCTGCAAAGTTACTTGTAACTTATCTAGGTTTCTTTGCATTCATTCTTCCCTAACTTCGAATGTTCCGTTAACCTGATTCACCACGAGGAGGGAGTCGCATTTGGCTTCGATCAGCTCCGCTCCCAAGCCTTTGGCTAGTTCGAGACCTGCAATCATGGCCTCATTTCGGCCTCGTTATTAGTCAATTTCACAGTTTTAATAGATTATCTAACCACGTTGCCTGTGGGCGGTTTTAGTACGATACCGAGTCCGGAACCTATTGCGTTCGAAGCACCATCCGTAAAGAGGGTCCAGATTCCCCGAGGACGTACCCGAGTTTACCAACAACTCTCTTTCAACCTCGGGTACTAGGGCCGGCGTGAAGTCAACCACAAAGTCTGCCAAATTTTGAGACTTAATGGCTTTTCGGGGTCTATATTTGATATCATACCCGCCCCCGAAAGCTCGAGCTTATGCATAATATTTCGAAGTGGATAATTTGTTACAACACATATGGGGTGACACTGGAAGTACGGTTTTAGTTTCTTAGAGGCGCTTATTAGAGCGAGCGCCAACTTTTCTAGGTGGGGATAGCTAGTTTCGGCCTTACCTAAGGCCCGGCTAATGTAATAAACTAGAAATCGCGTACCTTATTCTTCCCGGACTAGGACTCCACTTACATCTATCTCCGATACTACCAAATATAAGTATAATTGTTCGTCTGCTCTCGGCGTGTGAAGCAGAGGCAGGATCGATAAGTAATGTTTAAGCTCTTCCAAGGCATGTTGGCATTCCGGGGTCCATGTGAAGTTATTTTTCTTCTTTAGCAATGAGAAAAATCGATGGCTCTTATCGGAGGACCTCGAGATAAAATGCCCCAGGGCGGCTATGCTCCCGGTTAACCTTTGCACGGCCATTACATTGTCTACTACCATGATGTCCTCGATAGCTTTGATCTTGTCGGGGTTGATCTCGATTCCTCAAGTGGATATCATGAACCCGAAAAATTTGCCCGACCCGACCCCGAACGCGCAATTTTCCAGGTTCAGCTTCATGTTGTATTTCCTAAATATATTGAAGGTTTCCTGCAAATGCTTCAAATGGTCCTCTACTCGCAGGGACTTAACTAACATATCATCAATGTACATTTCCATGAATTTCCCTATTTGTTCTTCGAACATCCGGTTTAATCCAAACGGCATTATGTTATAACAGTAGGTTCCATATATAGTGACGAACAAGGCCTTCTCCTGATCATCCGGGTTCATCTATATTTGGTCTACCCTGGAATTATAAGTTTCTACCTTTTTGTGGTTGGCCTCGATATTCTTCTCCCCTGATTCTATCCGTTTTGTCAACTCCTCAAGCATCTTCATAACTTCGGAGCTAGCCCATGATTCACGTTCGTTTGACCATTCTACGACCGATTCATCCCTTCGGGTAACTTCCCAGGGAGGATCGTGCTCAGCCCTGCTTGGTGCGCAGTTTTAGTTCTGCAACTGAGCTATCATCGCATGTTGAGCCTGCAACATTTCGAACATCATTCGTAGGTTGATTCTGTCTCCTTCAACATTTTGTGCGTTCCGAGTCACCAACCTGGCTCCACCACGAATGTTATTTTCGGGGTCGGTAGGCATATTTGCATCGATAGCTACATGCGAATTAGCGTCGATCGGATTTGCGATTGGAATTCTAGTGGAATCAGCAGGCAGCATCTCGTTACCGGGCGCTATGTTGTTATTTTCACCTTGGTGACCGGACTCGTTGTCAACATGTAGAGGCGCTGATTGAGAGTTTGATATTTTTCTTTTAGGATGGGATCAAAAACACTCACAAGAATAAGTATAAAATAGTGTGTGTTACGAAAGTTAGTACCATGCGATCACTATTATCCTTAGCCCCACGGTGGGCGCCAAACTGTTTACCCAAAAAAAGGGTTACAATTAAATTTATACGCGGTTTTAAGGATACGTGATATAACTTGGCACAAATATATATATATATATATATATATATATATATATATATATATATATATATATATATATATTGCAATTGACTGTGAAAGAAATGAATGCAAACCAAACGAATCGAATATCCTCGGCCCTTGAATTCGGTCACCCTCAAACATGGTGAAAGTTTAAATGATATAAGAACAGAGTAACAAGATATTGAAAGCTAAAAAGAGGCAGTATATTGCTTTGTATTGCATAAATGTCATGTGTCTTACAAATAATCACACCCCCTTTTTATATAGTAGGGGAGTCCTACTCTTGGTACAATTCTAAATACAGTAATGAATCTCATGATAGGCTAATTAATCGGCCTCTTCTTGATACGTGCCGGGATTTCCGTCGCGATCCTCGTCCGATTGCGGATATTTCGGCTTTTCAATATTTGGCTCGGTAAGCTTCTCTTGATTTCGTTCGATCTCTATCTTGCTTGGTCTCGATCCTGCTCGATCTCGATCTTGGCCGGTCTCGATCTTGGCCGGTCTCGATCTTGACCGATCTCGATCTTAATCGATCTCTGGGTCACGAGCACTGCAATCTAACTTCGCATCATGGTTCGATATAACACGAGTTTGAACCTTGCCCTATCATGTTATTGTTTCGATCAGACATACGAAAGGCAAACCCGATTTTGACCGTATACAAGAACTCTCTACCTAGTTCAATAGAGTAAAATTAATAATTAAAATTTTAATTGATTGTTGTGTCCAAAATATTAGGAAGATAACCTAAATTATAATTTTGTCCAATATGAACTTTATTTTTAATGGGTAAAAAAGGCAAACGATATTTTGCTAAGGGCATTTGTACTTTTAATATAGTACTAGCCTTAGGGTACGCGCATCGCGCTTGAACCTTATATCATTGAATATAAACTTTTAAAATAATATTTCTAGATATTATATTAAAATATAATTGAGTTTTAAAATAAAATTTAAAGAAAAAAAGATTCATGTTTTTAAAAATGACGAATGTTAAACTCAATTGAATTCCTCGGATCAGAAGCAACAAAGTTGACCCATCAAGTGTTATATCATAATTTATCATTGGTTACATCACATTGTGCATGAATTTGTTTATCTTATTTTGTGTAATAATCCTCCATATGTCTATTGGTTCGAAATATTATAAATTTTAAGTTATTTGTTCTATCAAATTCGACAACACAAAAAAGATATAAGAAAAATACATAAATAAAATATAATTTTTATGTAGTAGAGGATTTTTATATGACAAAAATATTTGTGAAAAATTAAAATATTTTCTTGAGAAGGAGTTATGTTTGGTAACCAAACATAAGAAAATATATTTTATAATAGTCGTTAGAGATAAAGGAATAGTTGCAAACTTTTGAATTTTATATTCTTATCCAATATGTAATTGTTGTGTTCAATTCAGGTTTTAATCATTTAGATGTATAATAATTCTACTTTAATAATTTTGTATAAGTATTTAGACTAATCTCCAACAATGGACGTCGGTATCCATAATTACCAAGTATTCTTTATGAGACTTTGTGTTGAAATAGACTAATTTTGCAATGGACTAACATTTATAGTTGTATTCTTTCTTCAATATGGAATATATTTTTTAATAAGAAAAGGATTTATATAAAGTCCTAAATATTAGGACTTCCAATATAATTTCAGAAAGGAAAAAATTTATAATCAAATATTTAGTTGATTTCAATATCCTAAATATTAGGATTGTAACTTAAATTACAATTGTGTCCAACGTGAAATCTATTTTTAAAGGGTAAAAAAGGCGAACGACATTTCACTAAGGGGCGTCGTGCTTTTAATATTTTATAGATAGATAGATAGATAGATAGATAGATAAACAGAAGTGTCCCTTTGATGCTAGTTTTAGGATACGCATGATGCGCATGTACTTTATATGTATGAGAATAACTTCTTAAAATTTTAATAAATGATATTAAATAATATATTTGAATATAAAATATAACTTTAAAAATATAAGCTCTTGAAAATGATAAATATTGATCCTATTAGTTAAGAAAATAATGGATGACCTAGATAAGCATGAAAACAATTTAGATAATTTTAAACGCTTAATGGTCTATCATGTATCCCCTCTTTTGTTTTAACTTCGTACGAAAATGATTGTCTAAAAACATTATAACAGATAAATTATGTAGCTAAGCAGCAAAACTCCATCGCTCAATAAAAAATAACGACCAATTATCAAAAATCCTATTCAATTCAAGGTCTTATGTATTCTTTATAATATCCTTAATGTCATTAACTGAATATAAAGAAGAATAGAGATCTTATTTTGATCTCCTTGCAACAATATTACTAAATTTAGTTATTATCGCCATCTTCTTAAAAGCACGATCATTAAGATGTTATATAAAAATTGTCAAATTTAATTTGTATTAAAAAATTAGAAGAAATAGAAGTGGTTAAAAAGAAGGTGGTCAACACAAACGTTACCTTTTATATGCTTGGAAGGGTTCTTTTTTATGTAGGAAAATAATAGTAGTCCTAAATATTAGGCCTACTAAAAAAGCTTTGTACGAAATTGTGGAAGCAAATATTTAAATAATGATAGTTAATTTACTAAAACTTAATTTAGCAATTGATTTCGTCTTTATTAAAGCGTCTAAATTAGTTAAATTTACTGCTCCTATGCCTTTTAAAACCTTGAAATTGTATTCAAATAACGAACTGTTTTTAAAATTTTGAAATTGTATTCAAATAAGGAAATGTTTGATAGTAAAATTATTAGTTAATTTTGAAACTCTAAATATTAGGAAAATAATAAAAAGACTATGTTGTCCAATGTGAAATCTATTTTAAAAGGATAAAAAAGCGAACAACATTTCGCTAAGGGTATTCGTATTTTTCATATAGTATAGATATAGATATAGACTAGTCTCTATGATCGTGCGTTGCACGAAAAAGGCATACATACTGACAGTTATTTTGTATTGCATATACTACTAAATATATGTACACAACATAACATTAGTTCCTTAAAATAAATGAAAAATATTATATGAACCAAGTCATGAATAATGTTTTGACATAATATAGGTGTCACGATCCAAAATTCTCACCTTCGTGACCGTGATAGCGCCTAACATTTTACTTGCTAGGCAAGCCAACGTTAGAATAATATTAGCCATTTTAAAAAATTTAAGTTAATTAATAACAAAGAAACAAATACGGAAATAAAGTCTGAAATAAAGTGAATAATCCATAATAATAGCGATGTCTAAATACCATCCCAGAACTGGTGTCACAAGTGCACGAGCTACTAAAATAATACAAATAAAGATCTGAATGAAAATGAAGTTGTCTAAAAGAAATACACAGCTACGATAAAGTGGAAGGGGACTTTAGAACTACGAACGCCCTGCAGTTATACCTCAAGTCTCCTGCGAATAGCTGAATCCGAGCAAATCTACTGTACACCGCTGGGACCAACTCTGGTATCTGCACAAGAAGTACAGAGTATAGTATGAGTACAACCGACCCCATATACCCAGTAAGTGCCGAGCCTAACCTCGACGAAGTAGTGACGAGGCTAAGGCAGGTCACTTACATTAACCTGTACGCAATAATAATAATAACAATAATAGAAATAAAACAGGTAACGCAATTCAACAGTTGAAGCCAACTCGGCAGTCATAACCAATTATTATTTCAATCAGTTTTCATTGCGGCGTGTAACCCAATCCCAAAATATATTCATATTCAATTTCGTTGCGGCGTGCAACCCGATCACACAATGTATTTATTTCATTTAATCTCATTCCAGCGTGCAACCCGATCCTCAATATATATTTTCGATCAATTATGTTGCGGCGTGCAACCCGCTCCTCTAATATATGCATTTTAATCAAGTCTGTTGCGGCGTGCAACCCTCTCCAATATATTCACTTTCATTTCTGTTGCGGCGTGCAACCCGCTCCTCAAATAGTATAATTAACCAATTCTTATAAAGAAATTACTCCAATAAATGCATCAATTAATATGAAATTATAAGACAACAAGCATACAATAATTATGATTTATTTAAAAATAAGTGATGGCAAGTAGCAATTAATTATGGAAATTAAGGAGGAAATATGCAATTCAATAATTAGTATGCTAAGTGTCAAGTAGCAATTAAGTCACATAAATCAAATAAGCATGTAGCAATTATAGCATGGATTCAAGCCATAATATTGAGCAAGGAATATGAGAGAAATAATTAATATAATAATTAATTCATGATTTAAAATAATTTATGATTTTTAAATAATTTGGCAAATAATTAATTTGACGACGTATAAACACTCTTCACCTCGCCTATACGTCGTTCACATGGATTTCACATAACAAATAATTCAAGGGTTCTATTCCCTCAAGTCAAGATTAACCACGACACTTACCTCGCTTCGCAACAAATTTCAAGATTCCAATAAACCTTTGCCTCGCGAATTCGTGTCCGAAAGCTTCAAATCTAGTCATAAACAATTCAATATACTCAACACGAATCGTAAGATTTAATTCCATATGAATTTACTAATTTTTCAGATTAAAATCCAAAATTTATTTTAAATATCGATAGTGGGATCCACGTCTCGAATCCCGAAAAACTCACAAAATTTGAGCATCCGTTCCGATACGAGTTCAACCATACAAAAATTATCAAATTCTGATGCCAAAGGGACCTTCAAATCTTAAATTTTATTTTTGGAAAGTTTTACAAAAATTCCAATTTTCTTACATCTAAATACGAAATAAACGATGAATAAAAATATGGATTTATGAAATATAATCACTTTCGAGTATAGAATACTTACCCAAGTCGAAGTCGTGAAAACCCCTTTGAAATTGCCCAAATCCGAGATTCAAAACTCAAAAATGAATAAAAATAGTTAACACTCGATTTTTATGTGTTATGTCCAGTATTTTCGCATTTGCGGATAAATTTTTGCATCTGCGGACTCGCATTTGCGAGACAAAGATCGCATTTGCGGAATAGGGCAGCAAAGCAGAGGACCGCATCTGCGGACCTTCACGTCCAAGAAGCGACTGCGCAGATGCGCGAAGGGAACCGCAGAAGCGCGAAAGATCGCATATGCGATCATGGCACCGCAGAATTGGGCATCGCACCTGCGTCCCAAGCTTGGCAGAAGCGAAGCTTCGCCCCTGGCCTCAAAGTTGCAGAGACGACACTACCTCCGCAGAAGTGATCACGCACCTACGGCCAAAATTGCGCAGGTGCGAAACACCAAAACCAGACCTGTAAGTTTTACCAAAATGGTCTGAAACACGTCCGAAACTCACCCGAGCCACTCGGGACCTCGTTCAAATATTCCAACAAGCCCCGTAATATAATACGGACTTACTCGGGGTCTCAAATCACGTCAAAATTATAATTCACACCTCGATTCAAACTTTTAAGTTTATGAAATTTTAAATTCTATAACTCGCGCCGAAATATGTCAAATCAATCCGGAATGATTTCAAATTTAGCGCACAAGTCATAAATGATATAACAGAACAATTTTAATTTTCAGAATCGGGTTCCGACCTCGATATCAATATAGTCAAATCCGCGGTCAATCTTTAGAAATCTTTTGTTACAACCCAAATTCGCATATCATAGATCACGCCGTAAGGTAGTCGACGTAAATCCAAGAAGAGATTATCTTTGAGATGATAATAAGTTAATCCTATTGGTCTTAAACGATACAAGGGTGTATAAGAGTGGTTAACAAGTATTTGAAGTTAAGCTAATCAAGGATGTTGTAACCCGTATTTTCGGATAACACTAGAGGTGATTAACTGTCCCAAGAGGTCTTGTTTTAATGTATTTGAATCATATAATATCCGCATCATAAGTCTTGAAGTCAAGCGAGTTATGAAATAAAAGTCGATAAAAGTTGTCGCAACTTAGGTTTATAATTTTACTTAAATTTTAGGTCAAATGTTACTGCATTTTACTCCCAATATGCTTGGAATTATGAGGTGATCTACCTATCAAATTGAATATCTATGAGTCTAGTTTCCAACGCATTAAACCGTTCGTTGATACGATCTCGGAATTGAGAGATATTCGCGTTTTCGCGAGAGTGCGCCAAGCTGCTCTCTATGGGGCCCACAAAGGCGGTTTAAGACATTTGGACATATATAAGATAACTCAACCCCGTTTTAAGTCATTATTTTTCAGTATATTCAGACCTTATAACCCTAAAAACATTCTCTCAAGGTTCTCTCATGATCCAAGACCCAAACAAAGGGCAAACAACACAAATCAAATGTCGGGAATCCCGTAGTGCTAGTAAGTTTCTTGTTTTTCTTGTTGTTGCTGATTTTTGTGTTGTTCCAGCTCGTGTGGGAGGTTTTTTTAAGTTCTTTATGTTCTGTAAATACACCTTCAAGTTTTTAATATCAACCCTAGGTGATTTCAAGTCTTCTAAAGTAATTCTAGTGCCGAAAAACCCGAATTAATTGCTAGTTTCGCTTCCTTGTTCTTGTGGCAGAATTGAAGGGATATTTCGAGGAAAATTAAGGTCAAATTGGAGTTGTTCTTTCTGTTTAAAGGTAATGAACCTCTTACTCTATATATATTTAAGATTATCCAAGTTGTGGCTAAGTCGTTGATGCTAGAACTTGTGAAATATATATCGAAAGGCTTGGTAGTAATGTTGTTAGTTGGTGGACTGTTTTGGAGACTCAATATGATTATTAATGATGTTGTTTGGGCTGTTTGGTGATTGTATTGACTTGTGGGAAGTCATATAAATAGGGGAGGTGCTGTCCGTTTTATCGTAAAATAGGTTGCGGTCGATACATAATAGTTACGACGCTTAAACGATAATGATAGTGTCATTTCTCTTATTGTAGACTAAGGAGTCGTGACATTTGCATAGCTTGAGGTTGGGCAGTATATACAAGGTATGTGAGGCTATCCCCTTCATTCTTTTGCACGACTCCAATTGTACATAATGTAATGAACGAGCTCCCAAAGATACTCTACTCTTAGAAGCTAACAGTACTTACATTGCTGCCCTTCTTATGAAACGATTGATATTGATGTTACTTCTCTTATTCTTATATTATCAATGTTGTTGGTAGTTCCTGATTCTTATAAGATTCTTGATGAAGAGTTAATCCTAATAACGTGTACGAAGGATACCGACCTTACGTCACTCCGAAAGGTTCAAATTATGATTCCAACGAGTCCAGCATGCATCATATATATGTATCTATTTTACTCTACCGAGCCGCGCTATAGTTGGCCGGGTATGGCACCTATTGTGCAACCACTGATCAGTTGGGTTTTACCGAGCTCCACGTGGCCGGGTACGATTCTACCGAGCCCTATGATGGCCGGGTACATTTTACCGAGCCTATTATGGCCGGGTACGATATGATGATGATGATGCCCACAAAGGCATATGTTTTAAACGTTTACGTATATATATATGTATGTATCATGTATTTCATGTCAGTAGCCCTCAGAGGTACCCAGATGTCACAGGTTGTATATTCCTTATCACTGTTTACATTATTGTTCTTACTTATGCTATTCTGCCTTACATACTCAGTACTTTATTCGTACTGACGTCCTTTTTATTTGTGGACGCTGCATGTCATGCTGCAGGTCCTGATAGACGGGTAGACGCAGCTCCCCCATCACAGTAGGCTATCCGGTTCAGCGTTATTGGCATGATCCTTTCTCCGGACTTGCCGTGGTCTTGGTATGCATTTTTGTTATAGACATTATGGGTATGTCGGGGCCCTGTTCCGGCAATGTTGTAGCACTTATGTTCTTTTAGAGGCTCATAGACAGGTGTCGACTCATGTATGGTTTGGAATGCCTTGTCGGCTGATTTTTGTTGTATAGTCTTTCATGGCACCATGGTAGCTCGTACCTTATATATAGTTTCTTGACAGTCTTGTCGTCCCATGTTACGTATGTTCATGACATTATCTTTCATTGTTGGATGTTCATGATCCATGTCTTTCATTTATATTGGTCTTGTCGGCCCTTAAAGATAATAAGGAAGGTTAGAAAATGTACGTTGGTGCTCGGCAAGTATGGCCCGGGTGCTAGTCATGACCCTCCAGTTGGGTCGTGACAAACTTGGTATCAGAGCAAGTCTGTCCTAGGGGTTGTCTATGAGCCGTGTCTAGTAGAGTTTTGATTATGGATGTGTAGCGCGCCACATTTATAATCAGGAGGCTACGTGACATCTAGGGTTGTTACTTTCTTCCTGAATCTAGATCGTGCGTAGAGTTGAGTCATAAGTGTTCATATCTAATATTCACCTTGTTTTCTTTTAGCGATGCCTTCGACTAGGAAGAAAGAGATTAGTAAACGGCTTGATACAACTGTGGGAGAGGGTAACATTCAGGTGCCTCCAGCCAGAGCAGGCCAAAGTGAGCCTCAGAGTGAGATGCCGTCTCATACCTCTCTGTCTCCTCCAGAGGATATTAGGAGGCACCCAGTACATCCAGTTCCTCCGTCTGGCACTACAGACCACGATATGCGCAGTGCGGTGCAGTTGTTGAGTAGATTAGTAGCTGCTCAGGCTCAGAGGTAGAATACTGGTGCTGCTGATAAACCGGTTAGTGCGAGAGTTCATGATTTTATTAATCTAGACCCTCCAGTGTTTACCGGATCAAACCCCAAGGAGGACCCGCAAACATTTATTGATCAGGTTCATTGTACATTGCGGGTTATGCATGCTAGTGATACAGAGGCAGTAGAGTTGGCTTCTTATCGGTTACGGGATTTAGCGATTTTATGGTATGATAGTTGGGAGAGATCTAGGGGTCCGAACGCTCCTCCAGCCGTGTGGAAGGAATTTTCTGAGGCCTTTCTTCGTCACTACTTGCCAGCTGAGATACGACGAGCTAGAGCTGATAAGTTCTTGAACCTTCGACAGGGTAATATGAGTATACGTGAGTATAGTATACAGTTTGATTCTTTAGCAAGGTATACTCCCCATATCGTGGCCGAGATGAGTGATAGGGTGCACCTGTTCGTGAACGGGTTGGGACCACATCTGATAAATGAGTGCACAACAGCCTCCTTGGTAGAGGGCATGGATATTTCCCGTATTCAGGCTTATGCCCAGACCCTTCAGGATCATAAGTTATATGCTAAGTTCTCTAAATGTGAATTCTTGCTGAACTAAGTAGCATTCCTTGGCCATGTGATATCTGATGAGGGTATTAGTGTCGACACTCAGAAGATCGATGCAGTGAAGAATTGGCCGAGACCTACAACACCGTCAGAAGTCCGCAGCTTCCTGGGGCTAGCAGGATATTATAGGCGGTTTGTAGAAGGGTTTTCCTCTATATCAGCACCATTGACTAAGTTAACACAGAAAGCTACCAAGTTCCAGTGGTCTGATTCTTGTGAACATAGTTTTCAGGAGCTAAAGAATCGATTGACATCTGCGCCAGTGCTCACTCTCCCAGAAGGAACAGAAGGTTATGTGGTATATTGTGATGCCTCAGGTATAGGTTTGGGGTGCGTATTGATGCAACGTGGGAAGGTGATTGCTTATGCATCACGACAATTGAAGAAGCATGAAAAGAATTACCCGACTCATGATTTGGAATTGGCTGCAGTAATATATGCTTTGAAGATATGGCGGCACTACTTATACGGCGTCCATATTGACATCTACACAGATCACAAAAGTTTACAATACATCTTCAAGCAGAAGGAGTTGAATTTGAGGCAGCGTAGGTGGCTTGAATTACTGAAAGACTATGACGTCGAGATATTGTACCATCCTGGTAAAGCCAATGTTGTGGCAGACGCTCTCAGCCGTAAGTCAATGGGAAGCTTAATACATATTGAGGCAGGTAGACAAGGGTTGACCAAAGAGCTTCACCAGCTGGCCAATATGAGAATCAGATTGTTGGACTCTGATGACGGAGGTGTTACTGTACAGAATACAGCAGAATCATCTTTGGTAGCCGAGGTAAAAGCACGGCAATATGAAGATCCTACCTTAGTAAGATTGAGAGAGGGAATTCAGCAGTGTAAGATTACAGCTTTCAAGATCGGAGGAGATGGGACACTGAGATACCAGGGCCGATTATGTGTGCCTAGTGTGGCAGGGTTGCGAGAGAAGATTATGATTGAGATTCATCAGTCCCGATATTCTATCCATCCTGGCTCGACAAAGATGTATCATGACGTTAAGGAGCAGTATTGGTGGGACAACATGAAGAAGTCTATTGCAGAATTTGTAGCCCAGTGTCCTAATTGTCAACAAGTAAAGATCGAGCATCAGAAACCCAGTGGATTGATTCAGAATATAGAGATTCCGACCTGGAAATGGGAGGTGATTAATATGGACTTCATTATTGGATTACCTCGCTCTTATCATAAGTTTGACTCCATTTGGGTGATAGTTGATCGACTTACAAAATCTGCCCATTTTCTACCAGTTAAGACAACTTACACGGCTGAAGATTATGCGAAGTTGTATATCAAGGAGATTGTTAGGCTTCATGGTGTGCCGGTATCTATTATATCAGACCGAGGAGCTCAATTTACGGCTAACTTTTGGAGGTCTTTTCAGAAGGGTTTAGGCACACAAGTAAATCTCAGCACTGCATTCCATCCGCAGACTGACGGACAGGCTGAACGTACCATCCAGATGCTGGAAGATATGCTACGAGCATGTGTTCTAGATTTTAAGGGGAATTGGGATGACCATCTGGCACTTATAGAATTTGCCTACAATAATAGCTACCATTCCAGTATTAAAATGGCCCCGTATGAGGCACTGTACGGGAGGAGATGTAGATCACCAGTTGGATGGTTCGAAGTCGGTGAGACAGAATTATATGGGCCAGATTTGATTTACCAAGCCATTGAGAAGGTGAAACTGATACAAGAGCGGCTGAGGACGGCACAAAGCAGGCAAAAATCTTATTCCGATGTCCGACGTCGTGATCTGGAATTTGAGGTTGGTGATTGGGTTTTCCTGAAGATCTCGCCGATGAAGGGTGTTATGCGTTTTGGGAAGAAGGGTAAGTTGAGTCCACGGTATATTGGGCCGTACAAAATTCTTCGACGAATTGGACAGGTTGCTTACGAGTTAGAATTGCCATCTGAATTGGAATTTGTCCACCCGGTATTCCATGTATCTATGTTGAGGAAATGTATTGGAGACCCTTCTCGGGTCGTCCCTATCAAAGATGTACAAGTTACAAAGGATCTATCATATGATGAACTGCCAGTGGCTATATTAGATCGACAAGTCCGCAAGCTGAGAACAAAGGATGTAGCTTCCATGAAAGTATTATGGAGGAACAAGAATATAGAAGAAATGACATGGGAAGCAGAAGAGGAGATGAAGTCTAAATACCCTTACCTATTCCAGAGTGAAAATAACGAGGATACCGGGGGATAGAAGGATGCATTATAAGGTGAAACGGCTCTATGAGGTAAGCAATAGCTTGTGAATACTCTTTTTTTTAATACAAAATGGTGATATGCAGATAATGTACATATCCATAATGCTTTGTATAGTCTTGTATGGCCATAGGTTGGGTTTAACTGCTTGCAAGTTTGGCTAGTGTCCATTTTATAAGGGAAACTCAGCCGGAAATCTCCGTCGGAATCCACGATGAGTTAGACACCCCATAAACCCTTACATTCGAGGACGAATGTTCCTAAGGGGGAGAGGATGTTACAACCCAAATTCGCATATCATAGATCACGCCGTAAGGTAGTCGACGTAAATCCAAGAAGAGATTATCTTTGAGATGATAATAAGTTAATCCTATTGGTCTTAAACGATACAAGGGTGTATAAGAGTGGTTAACAAGTATTTGAAGTTAAGCTAATCAAGGATGTTGTAACCCGTATTTTCGGATAACACTAGAGGTGATTAACTGTCCCAAGAGGTCTTGTTTTAATGTATTTGAATCATATAATATCCGCATCATAAGTCTTGAAGTCAAGCGAGTTATGAAATAAAAGTCGATAAAAGTTGTCGCAACTTAGGTTTATAATTTTACTTAAATTTTAGGTCAAATGTTACTGCATTTTACTCCCAATATGCTTGGAATTATGAGGTGATCTACCTATCAAATTGAATATCTATGAGTCTAGTTTCCAACGCATTAAACCGTTCGTTGATACGATCTCGGAATTGAGAGATATTCGCGTTTTCGCGAGAGTGCGCCAAGCTGCTCTCTATGGGGCCCACAAAGGCGGTTTAAGACATTTGGACATATATAAGATAACTCAACCCCGTTTTAAGTCATTATTTTTCAGTATATTCAGACCTTATAACCCTAAAAACATCTCTCAAGGTTCTCTCATGATCCAAGACCCAAACAAAGGGCAAACAACACAAATCAAATGTCGGGAATCCCGTAGTGCTAGTAAGTTTCTTGTTTTTCTTGTTGTTGCTGATTTTTGTGTTGTTCCAGCTCGTGTGGGAGGTTGTTTTAAGTGCTTTATGTTCTGTAAATACACCTTCAAGTTTTTAATATCAACCCTAGGTGATTTCAAGTCTTCTAAAGTAATTCTAGTGCCGAAAAACCCGAATTAATTGCTAGTTTCGCTTCCTTGTTCTTGTGGCAGAATTGAAGGGATATTTCGAGGAAAATTAAGGTCAAATTGGAGTTGTTCTTTCTGTTTAAAGGTAATGAACCTCTTACTCTATATATATTTAAGATTATCCAAGTTGTGGCTAAGTCGTTGATGCTAGAACTTGTGAAATATATATCGAAAGGCTTGGTAGTAATGTTGTTAGTTGGTGGACTGTTTTGGAGACTCAATATGATTATTAATGATGTTGTTTGGGCTGTTTGGTGATTGTATTGACTTGTGGGAAGTCATATAAATAGGGGAGGTGCTGTCCGTTTCATCGTAAAATAGGTTGCGGTCGATACATAATAGTTACGACGCTTAAACGATAATGATAGTGTCATTTCTCTTATTGTAGACTAAGGAGTCGTGACATTTGCATAGCTTGAGGTTGGGCAGTATATACAAGGTATGTGAGGCTATCCCCTTCATTCTTTTGCACGACTCCAATTGTACATAATGTAATGAACGAGCTCCCAAAGATACTCTACTCTTAGAAGCTAGCAGTACTTACATTGCTGCCTTTCTTATGAAACGATTGATATTGATGTTACTTCTCTTATTCTTATATTATCAATGTTGTTGGTAGTTCCTGATTCTTATAAGATTCTTGATGAAGAGTTAATCCTAATAACGTGTACGAAGGATACCGACCTTACGTCACTCCGAAAGGTTCAAATTATGATTCCAACGAGTCCAGCATGCATCATATATATGTATCTATTTTACTCTACCGAGCCGCGCTATAGTCGGCCGGGTATGGCACCTATTGTGCAACCACTGATCAGTTGGGTTTTACCGAGCTCCACGTGGCCGGGTACGATTCTACCGAGCCCTATGATGGCCGGGTACGTTTTACTGAGCCTATTATGGCCGGGTACGATATGATGATGATGATGCCCACAAAGGCATATGTTTTAAACGTTTACGTATATATATATATGTATGTATCATGTATTTCATGTCAGTAGCCCTCAGAGGTACCCAGATGTCACAGGTTGTATATTCCCTATCACTGTTTACATTATTGTTCTTACTTATGCTATTCTGCCTTACATACTCAGTACTTTATTCGTACTGACGTCCTTTTTATTTGTGGACGCTGCATGTCGTGCTGCAGGTCCTGATAGACGGGTAGACGCAGCTCCCCCATCACAGTAGGCTATCCGGTTCAGCGTTATTGGCATGATCCTTTCTCCGGACTTGCCGTGGTCTTGGTATGCATTTTTGTTATAGACATTATGGGTATGTCGGGGCCCTGTTCCGGCAATGTTGTAGCACTTATGTTCTTTTAGAGGCTCATAGACAGGTGTCGACTCATGTATGGTTTGGAATGCCTTGTCGGCTGATTTTTGTTGTATAGTCTTTCATGGCACCATGGTAGCTCGTACCTTATATATAGTTTCTTGACAGTCTTGTCGTCCCATGTTACGTATGTTCATGACATTATCTTTCATTGTTGGATGTTCATGATCCATGTCTTTCATTTATATTGGTCTTGTCGGCCCTTAAAGATAATAAGAAAGGTTAGAAAATGTACGTTGGTGCTCGGCAAGTATGGCCCGGGTGCTAGTCATGACCCTCCAGTTGGGTCGTGACATCTTTAGCCTTTCAAACTTCAAATTTTCAATAAATGGCAATAACTCAAGCAAGGGACCTCCAATTTAAATTACGGGCTTACGCCCAAGTCCCAAATCACGATACAGACCTATCGAAACTGACAAAATACTGATCCGTATCCGTTTGCTCAAAATGTTGACCGAATTCAACTCAAATGAGTTTTGAACTACTATTTTACATTTTAATCAATTTTTCATATAAAAACTTTTCGGAATATTTTACAAACTGTGCACGCAAGTCGAGGAATGATAAATAGTGCTTTTCGAGGTCTTACAACATAGAAATGAATGTTTAAATTAAAGATGACATTTTGGGTCATCATATTCTCCATCTCTAAAACAAACGTTTGTCCTCGAACGGACTTAGAAAAGTACCTGAGCTGGTGAAGATGTGGATATGTCACGACCCCAAATTCCCTTCGTAGAAGGTCGTGATGGCACCTAGTCCCTAAGACTAGGTAAGCCTATCAATGCGGAATAATAATAGATCTCTGAAATAAATAAACTACAATTCAAATAATTACAACTCTCAAAACTCGGTAGAAATAAGTCACAAACTTCTAAGAATTTATTCTCTATGTCTCTATACATCAGAGTCTAAAGCAAATAAGGAAGACAACATAGTAAGATAGAAGGCGACTCTGGAGTCTGCGGATGCTGGCAAATATACCTCAAAATCTCCTCGTACAACTAGTTTATTGATGCTTGGACTGATAAGATGTACCTGGATCTGCAAAAAAAGATGTGCAGAAGCGTTGTATGAGTACACCACAGCGGTACCCAGTAAGTGCCAAGCCTAACCTCGGTAGAGTAGTGACGAGGTCGGGCCATGCCGTACTGAAAAATATATAATAATATGGTAAAATGTTTAACAATATAATAAGATAAAATGACAATAAAAATGAATCAAGTAGTGTGTCACCATTTAATTACACCAAATAATGGCAAATAATACCTCGTGGAAACAAAACAGAATTTTTTTCAACTTCAAGAAAATAACAAAATAATCAAAGGCAACTGCGGCCATAAATCAATATCAATAAGGGCACTCCCGAGGTACCGCATCGTATTCCCAAATCATAAATAAATTCACAATATCTCATTTCCTTATCTCACCGCGGGAGCCTTCACAATTAATTTTAAAGAAAATATTTTTCCTCAAAATAGCATTCCGTGTTTTAGCCATTCGTTTCACACCGCATGACTTCTAGTAGTTCCCCCTACAAGCTACGTGAATCAAGCCACCCTTATCTCACCGCATGCGTTTTCACACCCAGACCTTATACCACTGCATGCGTATCAATATCACAATGTATCACAATTTGCACCTCAAGTGCCCAAATATTTCAGCATGAAAAAATAAATAAATAACAATATATTTCCACAATAAAGAGCTCACGGCTCATGCCAAAATAAATCAACAATATTATTCATAATAAAGAGCTCACGGCTCCATCACAATGAGTACCAAAATCTCATAAAATATTCAGCAAAAATATAATTTCACAAATTTAACACCTTGTCTAAATATCACAATTTTAAATGTAAAATGCTTCATTTTTTAATAATATTTAAATTAAGAAATTCACCCTTCAAGTAACGCACAGAACAAAAGAAAATAGAGTTTCAACTAAACAGGTAAAACACTTAGCATGAACAAGTCAGGCAAATTTAAAATACGAAAATATATTAATGTTGATGAATATAACAGAATAAAATAATTTAATTTATATGCAACAATGCTCTATACTGATAAAAAGAGTGATGAATTTAGGTAATCTAACCAAAATTGAGTTAAGAACACTTAACCCGATATTTTCTCTGAAAATCTCCCAAAACTTGTCTCAATCCGAGCTCCAAATTGATAAAAATTCAGAACTTAAACATTCTGCCGAGGCTTACTCTTCGCGATCATGAACATCCACACGCGATCGCGAAGCATATATTTTCACTGCCAAAAATTAACTCTACGTGATCACGTATATCCTCATGCGATCGCACAACACAGAGTTCTCAGCTTTACGCGATCGCAGTTCTCTTCACACGATCGCATAGAGCAAACGCGTGACCTCCACTCCTGCTTTGTTACACTACGCGACCGCAACCATGGCTACGCGTTTGCGAGTCACAACTTCCCAAAGCTACGCGATCTCATCCATTCGCACGCGATCGCGTAGAACAAAACTCAGCAGCCCCCCAATTAACCCTATGCGATTGCAGATATCCCCATGCAATCGCAGAGAACACAAATTCCACTGCCCAATAAAGCCTACGCGATCGCGTCCCAATCTTCGCGATCATGAAAAAGGTTTAAAATACTAGAAATCAGCAGCTAGCAGTAGTGCCACAATGAAGAAAAATACTCTGAATACCATCCGAAACACTCCCGAGCCCCTCGGGACCTCAACAAATTTACCAACAAGTCCTAAAATATCATACGGAGTTAGTCGAGTCTTCAAATCACACCCAACAACACTAAAAACACAAATCACACATAGATTCAAGCCTAATTAACTTTGAAACTTTTAATTTCTCCAAACGACGCCGGAACCTATCAAAGCAAGTCCGATTAACCTCACATTTAGCACGCAAGTCATAAATGACATAACGGAGCTCTGAAAATTTTCGGAACTGGATTCCGACCCCGATATCAAAAAGTCAACTCCCTGGTCAAACTTCCAAACTTAAATTCCTATTTTAGCCATTTCAAGCCTAATTTAACTACGAACTTCCAAATAAAATTCCGAACACGCTCCTAAGTTCGAAATCACCATACGGAGCTGTTGGAATCATCAAAATTCTATTCCGGAGTCGTTTTCTCAAAATGTTGACCGAAGTCAAATTTAGCATTTTTAAGGCCAAATCAAGGAACCAAGTGTTCCGATTTCAAACCGAACACTTTCAAATCCGAACCAACCATCCCCGCAAGTCATAATTTTATAAAAAGCACATACGGGGAGTTTTATTTAGGAGAACGGGGTTCTAAAAGTCAAAATGACTGGTTAGGTCATTACATTCTCCACCTCTTAGTCAAACGTTCATCCTCGAACGGGTTTAGAATTATACATGGAGTTGTGAAAAGATGAGGATAACAGCTGCGCATATCATGCTCGGTCTCCCAAGTCGTCTCCTCGACTGGATGACCCCTCCACTGAACCTTCACGGAAGAAATATTCTTTGGCCTCTGCTTTCGAACCTGCTTGTCCAAAATAACCACTGGTTCCTCAACATAAGATAGATCCTTGTCCAACTAAATTGAACTGAAGTCTAACACATGAGGCGGATCGCCGTGATATTTCCAAAGCATAGAAAGATGGAATACCGGATGAACTGCAGAGAGACTAGGTGGTAGTGCAAGTCTGTAAGCCACCTCTCCAACTCTCTCAAGAATCTCCAAAGGCCCAATATACCTAGGACTCAACTTGCCCTTCTTCCAGAACCTCATCACACCCTTCATAGGCAAAGCCTGGAGCAAGACCCGCTCACCAACCATGAATGCAACATCACGAACCTTCCAATCTACATAACTCTTCTGTCTAGATTGGACTGTACGAAGTCGATCATGAATCAATTTAACCTTTTCCAAGGCATCTTGAACCAAGTCTGTACCGATCAGCCTAGCCTCGCCTGGTTCGAACCAACCCACTAGAGACCGGCACCGCCTACTATACAAGGCCTCATACGGAGCCATCCGAATGCTCGACTGGTAACTGTTATTGTAAGCAAACTCCGAAAGTGGTAAGAACTGATCCCAAGCACCCCCAAAAATCTAACACACACGCATGAAGCATATCCTCCAGTATCTGAATAGTGCGTTCGAACTAACCGTCTGTTTGAGGGTGAAATACTGTACTCAACTCCACACGAGTACCCAACTCTCGTTGTACAGCCCTCCAAAACCGTGAGGTAAACTGTGTACCCCGGTCAGAGATGATAGATACAGGTACACCATGAAGTTTGACAATCTCACGAATATATACCTGAGCCAGCTGCTCTGAAGGGTAAGTAGTAACCACAGGAATGAAATGAGCTGACTTGGTCAATCTATCCACAATCAACCAAAATGCATCGAACTTCCTCTGAGTCTGTGGGAGCCCAACAACGAAATCCATAGTGATCCGCTCCCATTTCCATTCTGGAATTTCCAACTTCTGAAGAAATCCACTCGATCGTTGATGCTCATACTTCACCTGCTGGCAATTTAGACACCGAGCTACATATTCCACTATGTCTTTTTTCATCCGCCTCCACCAATAGTGATGTCTCAAGTCGTGATACATCTTTGAAGCACCCGTATGAATGGAGTACCGCGGACTGTGAGCCTCTTAGAGAAGTAACTCACACAAGCCATCTACATTGGGTACACATAGCGTGCCTTGCATCCGTAATATACTGTCATCTCCAATAGTGAGTTCCTTGGCATCACCGTGTTGAACTGTATCCTTAAGGACAAGCAGATGGGGGTCATCATACTGACGCTCCCAAATACGATCATAACGAGAAGACTGAGAAACCACACAAGTCAAAACTCGGCTCGGCTCGGAAATATCCAATCTAACAAACTGGTTGGCCAAGGACTGAGCATTCAAGGCTAAAGGCCTCTCTGCTATCAGTAAATATGCTAAGCTGCCCAAACTCTCCGCCTTACGACTCAAGGCATCGGCCACTACATTGGCCTTTCCAGGATGGTAGAGAATGGTGATATCATAATCCTTAAGCAACTCCAACTATCTCCGCTGCCGCAAATTAAGATCCTTCTATTTAAGAAGATTTTGTAGACTCTGGTGATCGAAATAGACCTCACAATGGACGCCGTACAAATAATTACACCAAATCTCCAAGGCATAAACAATAGCTGCTAACTCAAGATCATGGACCGGATAATTTTTCTCATGTAACTTTAACTGTCTGGACGCGTAGGCAATCATCCTACCGGCTTGCATCAACACTGCGCCAAGACTAATACACGATGCGTTACAATACACAGTATAAGACCCTGAACCTGTAGGTAACACCAATACTGGGACTGTAGTTAAAACTGTCTTGAGCTTTTGGAAGCTCTCCTCACACTCCTCGGTCCACTTGAACGGAGCACACTTCTGGTCAATTTGGTCATAGATACGGCAATAGAAGAGAAACCCTTTATAAATCGGCGATAATACCCTGCTAAACTAAGAAAAATCCATATCTCTGTAGCTAAGGACGGTCTGGACCAACTCTGCACTACTTCAATCTTCTTCGGATCTACCTTGATCCCCTCGCACGAAACTATATGGCCCAAAAATCCTACTGAATCAAGCCAGAATTCACACTTTGAAAATTTTGCATATAACTTCTTTTCTCTCAAAGTCTGAAGCACAGTCATCAGGTGTTGTTCATGATCTTCCCAACTCCGGGAATACACCAGAATGTCGTCAATAAATATAATGACGAAAGAATCAAGATAGGGCTGAAATATACTATTTATTAAGTGCATAAATGTTGTTGGGGTGTTGGTTAGCCCAAATGACATCACAAGGAACTCGTAATGACCGTAACGAGTCCTGAAGGCAGTCTTCGGGATATCTGGCTCTCGAATCTTCAACTGATGATAGCCTAAACGCAAGTCAATTTTAGAGAATACCCTTGCACCCTAAAGCTGATCAAATAGGTCATCAATACGTGGCAATGGATACATGTTCTTCACTTTAACCTTGTTCAGTTGGCGGCAATCAATACACATCCGCATAGAACTATCCTTCTTCTTTACAAATAAGATAGGGGCACCCCAAGACGATACACTAGGCCGAATGAAGCCCTTATCAAGCAACTCTTGTAACTATTCTTTTAATTCTTTCAACTCTGCTGGGCCATAATATATGGTGGAATATAAATGGGTTGAGTGCCCGGTAACAAATCAATTCCAAAATCAATATCCCTGTCGGGTGGCATACCCGGGAGATCCGCTGGAAATACATCAGGAAAATCCCTTACTATAAGGACTGACTCCATTGTAGGAGTATCAATACTAACATCTCTCACATAAGCCACATACGCATCACACCCCTTCTCAACCATTCGTTGAGCTTTAAGAAATGAAACAATCCTGCTAGTAACATGATCTCAGGTACCTCTCCACTCTAGCCGCGGTAGACCTGCCAACGTCACCGTCTTGGCATAACAATCAAGAATAGCGTGATAGGGTGACAACCAGTCCATGTCCAAAATAATATCGAACTCCACCATACTGAGCAATAATAAATCAGCTCTGGTCTCAAAACCACTGATAACAATTAAACACGACTGATACACACAGTCCACAATAATAGATTCACCCACGGGTGTAGATACATAAACAAATAAACTCAAGGAATCACGTGATACACCCAAATATGGGGCAAAATAAGATGACACATAAGAATAAGTAGAGCCTGGATCAAATAAGAGTGATACATCTCTATGGCAGACCAGAATAATACCTGTGATAACAGAATCGGATGCAACGGCCTCTGCCCTAGTAGGAAGGGCATAATATCTAGCCTGGCCTCCCCCTCTAGGGCGACCTCTACCTGTCCGACCTCCACTTCTAGCTGGCTGTGCAGGTGGGGCGGCAACTGGTGCAGTAATCATGGCCTGAGAACCCTGTGGGCCCTGTGGAATGGGTAGGGCATGAGAAATTTGTGGAGGTGCACCCCATCTAAATCTGGGGCAATCTCTCATAATATGACGAGTGTAACCACACTCAAAACAAGCCCTTGGAGGACGTGGCTACTGGGACTGGCTCGGGCCTGATCGACTAGACTGTCCACTGAAAGCACCCCGTACAGGAGGTACAGTAGATAGTGGCGGTGTATAATATGGAACCTGAGGTCTGGGAGTAGCGGAACACCACTAAAAGATAGAAGTGTTGAATGGTATGTGATGTCCATCTCTAGCTCTCGGGCCATATTGTATCTGATATTAGGATGGAGACCCTCAATAAATCTGTGAATCCACTCTCAAACAGTAGCAACTACGGTTGGTGCATGCCTCGCTAAATCACTGAATCAGACCGCATACTCTGACACGGTCATAGAACCCCGGCGCAGCTGCACAAACGCTGCATGCCATGCATCTATAAGACTCTGAGGAACATACTCCTTTAAGAACATATCTAAAAATTGAGTCCTAGTGAGTGAAGATGCCTCAACGGGACTATCAAACTCATATGCCCGCCACTACTGGTAGGCTGCTCCTCTAAACTGGAATACCATGAAAAAAACCCTACTGGAATCCACAATACCCATAGTATGAAGGATACGATGACATTCCTCTAAAAAACCCCGAGCATCCTCTGAAGCTAAATCGCTAAAAGTGGGAGGGTGGTACTTCTTGTACCTCTCGAGCCTGAGTTGCTCCCCCTCTGAAACTGTTGTCCTAATCTCAGGCCGAACTGGGACAACTGGTTGTACTAGTATAACCTCTAGGGCATGGTCAACTTCGGCCCGTGGTTCTGGAGTACGGGCGTCAGGAGTCTGTGCTCCTCCCCTGGCCTGAGATGTGGCAGGAGCAAGTGGAATTAACTCTGCCTGAGCTAGAGTGCCAAACATGCTCAAAAACTGGGCAACAGTCTCCTGAAGTGTAGGAGTAGTAACAGGAGTCTCAGGTGCCTTCTCTCCAACTGGATCTACTGGTGGCTCTGGTGCAACAGCTCGTGCAGGTGCCCTAGCTGCACCGCGTGGTCTTCCTCGGGCTCTGGCTCGGCCTCTGCCCCGACCCCGGCCCCTTGCGGCTCCAACAAGGGGCGCAAGTGTCTGATCGCCGGATCCAGTTATGCGTGTTCTCACCATGTGTGAGAGAATAGAAAGATAATGGTTTAGAACTTTGAAGTCAACAATAACGCATGATAAGGAATCAAAGAAGTGAATATTTTTCCTAACAGTTCCATAGCCTCCTGAAGATAAGTAGTGACGTCTCTGTACCGATCCGCAAGACTCTACTAAACTTTCTTATGACTCATAATACCTATGAATCTAGAGCTTTGATACCAACTTATCACGACCCTAAATTCCCTCTGTAGGAGGTCGTGATGGCACCTAGTCCCTAAGACTAGATAAGCCTATCAATGCGGAATAATAATAATAGATATCTGAAATAAATAAACTATAATTTAAATAATTACAACTCCCAAAACCCGATAGAAATAAGTCACAAGCTTCTAAGAATTTATTCTATATGTCTCTATACATCAGAGTCTAAAGCAAATAAGGAAGACAACATAGTAAGATAGAAGGGGACTCCGGAGTCTGTGGACGCTGGCAGATATACCTCGAAGTCTCCTCATACAGCTAGTTTACTGATGCCTGGTCTGATAAGATATACCTGGATCTACACAAAAAGATGTGCAAAAGCGTAGTATGAGTACACCATAGCGGTACCCAGAAAGTGCCAAGAATAACCTTGGTAGAGTAGTGACGAGGTCAGGTCAGGCCCTACTGAAAAATAAATAATAACATGGTAAAATGTTTAACAATGTAATAAGATAAAATGACAATGAAAATGAATCAAGTAGTGTGTCACCATTTAATTACACCAAAAATTGGCAAATAATACCTCGTGGAAACAAAACAGAATTCTTTTCAACTTCAAGAAAATCACACCAAAAATCAAAGACAACTGCGGCCATAAATCAATATCAACAAGGTCACTCCCGAGTGACCGCCTCGTAGTCCCAAATCATAAATAAATTCACAATATCTCATTTCCTTATCTCACCGCTGGAGCCTTCACAATTAATTTTAAAGAAAATATTTTTCCCCGAAATAGCATCTTGTGTTTTAGCCATCCTTATCACACCGCATGACTTCTAGTAGTTCCCCCTACTAGCCACGCATATCAATCCACCCTTATATCACCGCATGCGTTTTCACACCCAGACCTTATACCAGCGCATGCGTATCAATATCACAATATATCACAATTTGTATCTCAAGTGCCCAAATATTTTAACTTGCCAAAATAAATCAATAACAATATTTTTCAACAATAAAGAGCTCACGGCTTATGCCAAAATAAATCAACAATATTTTCCATAATAAAGAGCTCACGGCTCCATCACAATGAGTACGAAAATCTCATAAAATATTCAGCAAAAATATTATTTCACAAATTTAACACCTTGTCTAAATATCAAAATTTTAAATGTAAAATACTTCATTTTTTAATAATATTTAAATTAAAAAATTCATCCTTCAAGTAACGCACAGAACAAAAAAAATAGAGTTTCAACTAAACAGGTAAAATACTTAGCAGGAACAAGTCAGGCAAATTTAAAATACGAAAATATATTAATGATGATGAATATAATAGAATAAAATAATTTAATTTATATGCAGCAGTGCTCTACACAATTTAAAGACATAATCTTCCATATTTAGCCCGTGCATACACTCGTCACCTCGTGTACACGACTTTCAACACATTTCAATTATCACAACAATACAAATCTTAGGGAAAATTTTTCCCACACAAGGATAGATAAGTCACTTACCTCGACTTGCTCCAATTTAACCAAGCAGTATGCCTTTTCCACGATTTTCCGACTCCAATCGACTCGTATCTAGTCATAAATAATTCGATACAGTCAGCAAAAATTATAGAATCAATTCCATAAGAAAATACTATATTTTTAAATAAAATCCAAAATTAACTCAAAAATTGCGCCTCGGAATCCGAAGAAAGTTACGAAATATGAAGCTCGTTCAACCATGAGTCTAACCATACCAAAATGACTAAATTCCAATAACAATTCTACCCTCAAATCCTCAAATCTATCCAAGAGGGTTTTCAAAATTTTCCAACTTAAATCACCAATTAACTGATAAAAAGAGTGATGAATTTGGGTAATCTAACCAAAATTGAGTTAAGAACACCTACCCCGGTATTTTCTTTGAAAATCTCCCAAAAACTCGCCTCAATCCGAGCTCCAAATCGATAAAAATTCAGAACTTAAACATTCTGCCCAGGCTTTTACTCTTCGCGATCACGAACATCCACACGCGATCGCGAAGCACAAATTTCCACTGCCAAAATTAACTCTACGCGATCGCGTATATCCTCACACGATCGCACATTACAAGAACGAATATACAATACTGTTTGATTAAATATTAATAATACAATGAAATAAAAAGACTCCAAGGGACTGCGACGACCAAGCAGCTCTACCTTAAATCCTTACGGTCCCGCTTTAACTCTGCTCAAGTCCGATACCTCTAATACCTGGCTCTGCACAAAAATGTACAGAAGTGTAGTATGAGTACACCACGGTCGGTACCAGTAAGTATCAAGACTGACCTCAGTGGAGTAGAGACGAGGTACAGCCAAGACACTCACTAGTCTAATAACCTGTGCAATACAATATAGAAAATAATACGGGAAAATAACTAGCAATGATAACAAGAATATCATAATTATTGCTCAGACGAATAATAAATACAAATACACCCAATTAAATCAAATTCTTCAAATAAATGTCCTTCACATATAATTCTACCAAATAACTCTCTTTCAAATATAATTTTTCTCAAATAAATATCTTTCAAATACAATTCTTTCATATAATTTTTTCTAAATAAAAATCCTTCTAAATAAATATTTTGAATATAACGTTTCAATTAAAAAGTTACCATGTGACACCTCATTTCATAATCATAAAAATACGGGTCTCAGCCCATTTTCATATTTTTCATAAACACGGGTCTCATCCCATTTTTCATATCTCCACGGCACTTCGTGCGCATAATTAAATTATCATATTTCTCCGGCACCTCGTGCCCTCATTTCATATTTCAACTGCACGGACAACTCACGTGCCAATATCCTCAATGTATATAAGATCCACATGATCAATTTATTTTTCAATAAAGTAAGGTTAAAATCTTTAAATCAAGTAAGAAATCAATAAATGAATGATTTATTTTAGAATCATTTGGGTGGAGAAAATAACATTTTAATTAAAATAAAACATCAGATAAACTACTGATTTGGATATAAAATTTATTAAATTAAAACATACTAGAATTTTTTTTTTTTTTAAAACAACTCAATCATCAAAAACAAGTACAACCCAAAAATACAAATCCTCAAAGTCTCGTACGAAAAAGTCGAGGTCAACACAATACATCAAGAAATATAAAACACATAATATTAAGTGAAATAATACATCACGGAAAACACAAGAATTTATGAATTTCGAAAAAATAAAATAACCAAAGGCAAGTACAGCCATAGAGAAATATCAACAAAAGGGCACTCCCGAGGTACCGCCTCGTAGTTTCAAATCATAAATAAATTCACAATATCTCATTTTTTTATATCACCGCGGGAGCCTTCACATTTAATTTTAAAGAAATTATTTTTCCCGAAATAGCATCCCACGTTTTTAGCCGCCCTTATCACATCGCATGACTTCTAGTAGTTCCCCTACTAGCCACACGTTTCAAGCTAGCCTTATCTCACCACATGCGTTTCAACACCCTAACCTTATATCACCGCATGATTTCTAGTAGTTCCCCTACTAGCCACGCGTTTCAAGTCACCCTTATCTCACTGCATGCGTATCAATATCACAATATTTCATAAATCGCACCTCAAGTGCCCAAATATCATAGCATAATACAACTTGCACCTCAAGTGTCCAAATATTACAACATATCACAAATTGCACATCAAGTGCTCAAATCTTACAACATATCACAAATTGCACATCAAGTACTCAAATCTTACAACATATCACAAATTGTACATCAAGTGCTCAAATATTATAAAATATCACAAATTGAACATCAAGTGCTCAAATATTACAACTTTCCACATAAATCAACAATATATTATTTTTCAACAATAAGGAACCCACGACTCGATTATAATGTGTACAACATCTTAACAAAATATTCGGGAGTGAACAACTCAACCGAATAATATTTCATAATTTGGCACTTTGCCTCAATATGATTCACGACCTTTTTAATTCAATACCAAATTTTCAACAACGTAAATTGAAAAGTAATTCATCAAGGAATAACACCTCTTTTAAATCACAACTTCAAGAAATAAATAGATTTATTCATCTTATTAACTAAATTTTCTATTTAAATTATCTATAGGTAAAATCAATAATGAAAGTGTTTTCCATAAAAATGGCAACTCAAACAAACACAAAGTTCACGTAAAAGTCAAGTGACAATCACACCAAATTATCATATAAAAACAACCTCGGCAAACAAGGAATGAGGCATGACAAATAAAGGATTTAATAAGTTACAACCATTTTCCAATTTAATACTCAAGGGCGTCTACGAATTTCAACTGATATAATATGCACATATAAACCAAGTACGTACTCGTCACCTCGCGTACATGGTTTTCAATTACACAATTTTTACATAAGACTCAATGCCTAAGGGCTAATTTCCCCCACTCAAGGTTAGGCAAGATACTTACCTTTTTGAAGTTATGCCGATATTCCAAAATAGCCGTCTTGCTTGAATAAATCCTCCGGACAGCTCAAATCTATTCAAATTAATTCAATTTAGTCAATACTAATTATAGGAATTAATTCCATAAGAAAATATTAATTTTCTAACAAAATCCGAAATTTAACTCAAAAATCGTCTGTGAGGCCCACATCTCGGAATCTGACGAAACCTACAAAATCCGATAACTCATTCAATTACGAGTCCACCCATACCAATTTTATCAAATTCCGATAACAACTCGACCTCCAAATCTTAAATTTTCGTTTTTGAAAGATTTTGCAAAAATCTTAATTGTTCTTCCATAAATTCACGGATTCATGATGTAAATGAGTATGTAATAATAAAATATAATCAATATAGGATAAAGAAAACTTACCCCAATATTTTTTCATGAAAATCGCCCCAAAATCGCCCAAGAACCGTGCTCCAAAAATCCAAAATGAAATAAAAGAAATGACCATTTTTTGTCATTAAGTTTCTGCCCATCCGTCACTAAAAGCCCCATTTTCCGTCACTAAAAATCCAGAACTTGCTTGTACTAGCCTTCATTCAATCTATCATAGCTTTCTGTACCAATATCCAAATAATAAATTGTTTAATTTTCTGGAAACTAGAATCAAAAGACTACAACTTTCATGTTTTAAAAATTTTCACATTCCTTATGAATTGCGATATATAAGCTTCCATAATCGGCTCTACGCATCAGAAATATCTGACGAAACTGCTATGCCAGCCTTTATTCAATCGATCATAACTTTCTGTACAAATGTCTGAATAATGAATAGCATAACTTTCTGGAAACTATAAGCAAAAGACTACAACTTTCATGTTTTGAAGATTTTCCGATTCCTTATGAATTGCGAGATATAAACTTTCAAAGTCGGCTCCACGCATCAGAAATTTCTAGCGAAATTTCTGGCAAAACTGCTCTATCAACCTTTATTCAATCCATCATAACTTTCTGTACAAATGTCCAAATAATGAATGGTTTAACTTTCTGAAAATTAAAATTAAAGGACTACAACTTTTTTATTTTAAATATTTTCTGATTCCTTATAGATTGTGAGATATAAGTTTCTAAATTTGGCTCCACGCATTAGAAATTTCTGGCGAAATTTCTTGGGAAACTACTCTAATAGCTTTCATTCAATCCATCATAACTTTCTGTACGAATGTTCAAATAATGAATGGTTTAACATTCTAGAAAGTAGATTCAAAGGGCTACAACTTTGAAGTTTTAAATATTTTCAGATTCCTTGTATATTGTGAGATATAAACTTTCAAAATCGGCTCTGCGATTGTACCATTTGCTGTCCAAAAACAGCTTCTGCAGCAGAAAAATTCCAACAACTCCTTTTGTCCGAATCCATTCCGTTAACCTTCCGAAATCCATCCGAGGACCTCGAGACCTTAACCAATTATACAAACATGTCCCAAAATACAATACGAACTAAGTCGAGACTTCAAACAACATCAAAACGATGAATCGCACCTCAAATCAAAATCTATGAACTTTGAACTTTCAAATTCTAAATCTTGTGCCGAAACACATCAAATCAATTCGGAATGACTTCAAATTTTGCACACAAGTCATAAATGACATAACGAACCTATTTCAATTTCCAGAATCAGATTCCGACCTCGGTATCAAAAAGTCAACCCTCCGGTCAAACTTCCCAAAAATTTAACTTTTGGCATTTCAAGCCTAATTCCATTACAAACCTCCAAATAGATTTTCGGGCACGCTCCTAAGTTCAAAATCACCATACAGAGTTATTGACATCATCAAAATTCCATTCCAGAGTCGTTTGCTCAAAAGTCAACTCTCCGGTCAACTTTTTTCCATTTAAACTTCTAATTAAGGATTGTTTCTTTTAATAATTCCGAATCTTCCGAAAAATCAAACTCGACCACACCCGCGGGTCATGATACTTATTACGAAGTTGCTCGAGACCTTAAGTCGGGTCGTTACAAAATTCCTTCCGGACCCGAACCAACTAACCCGGTAAGTCATAAAATAACTATATAGCATAAATTGAGCAGTAAATAGGGAAATTGGGTTATAACACTCAAAATGACCGGCCGGGTCATTACATATATGACTTTAAAATCTATTACCTTATGTAAATATTTTCCTTATTTGGATTATGTAATACAACTAAATTAGAACGTTGAAATTAACTAATATTTTATCTATTATGTCCTTCCCTATTTGAACTGTATCATCTATGCAATTATTATATTCCTTTTTTATTTACATCAAAATTTGTTAAAAGTATTTTTATAATTTGGAATAATTTTATTTTATTTAAAAATGAATTGTACATTACAAAATTTGTAATTTAAAATTATTTTTTAAAATTTTAATATTTTAAAATTAACTAAAAGTTTGATTATTAATTACTTATCAAAAATTTAGGACTTCTTTTTAAATATTTCTGAGTTTTTCAATTTATTTTACACGAATGGAAAGGTTATGCAAATTTTTATTTCTGGTCTTTGTCCTAAATGAAATAACCGAATCAATTTGACCTGTGCATACCCCTAATACTAATATAGTCTTTAATAAAGGAAATCGCAATGCAATTTCTCTAGGATTCATCTAAGCACTTCAATCTTTGGTATTCTTCTGTATGAGGTGTAATTGAAGCTTTGAATAAATCATAATGAGATCGAAAGAATATAATATTTTTATTTTTGATTCTTTTTTATGAATATTATCTTCAGAATTCTTATAATATTAATATTTTATTAAACAATTTATAATATAATATTTATGAAGTTTTAAAATAAAATTAACTTATTGAGACAAGTCACACGTGCAATGCACGGATATAGAGACTAGTCTATCTATCTATGTTATTATAAAAACACGAATAATTTGTACTAAATATTGAACGACTAAAATATCCCTGAGATATTGATCGACTTTTATAATCTTAAATATTTGTTTGATTTAAGGATATAATTGTAAATCACCTAAGGCTAAAATTCTTTTTTGATTTAAACTACATATACGCCAAGCCTACTAAGTTGAATTTGGGTCAAATTCGTTTGGGTCTTTATCGTTTTGCGTCTTTGTGATAGTAGCCTACTTCTTCTCAGACAGCATAAAATTCCAATGTCGCCATACCAATCCTACTTGGACTATAACCGGACAAACAAGGTTAGATTCAAATATTTACCCCGGTCGCAAACATAAAAAACAAATGAATTTAAACTCGAGTGACTCAAAAAAGAAATATTATGAAAAAACTATGAAGAAACTAACATAAATAAATTTTCTTCTTAATCTATTATTCGGTATGTGTAACAAAACTTACTCATAATTGTTTGAAAACAATATGACTCACTGACACACAACTATTGAATGAGCATCCTCTTCAAATGACTTAATTGTTAAATGTAAAAAAATTATAATAAAGTTCAGGAATAAGTTTCGAAAGACTTTACAGAAAAAACAAACATTGATAATATGATTTGTTTTTAAAACATGCTTTTAATACGATGTTAATTCGTTTTGAATTCAACTATTATGATGATCATATGATTGATTTTCAATTTAAAAAATTGTTGTAGTTTTGCTAAGACAATTGCTTTTCAATGATTTCTCCATCTTGTATGTAACTTTTAATAAATCTAATTCCTTGTTCTTTCATATATTTATAATAAATTTAATTTTTGCTCTTTTATATATAAATAACTTACTAAACATTTACGTTCAAGACACGTACATAGAGACTAGTACTATATTAAAAGTACGAAAACCCTTAACAAAATGTTGTTCGTGTTTTTTACCCTTTTAAAATATAGTTCACACTAGACAAAATAGTCATTTAATTATTTTCCTAATATCTAGCATTTTGAAGTCAACTAAAACTTTACTTAGTAAAGTTTTCTTTATTTGAACGACTACACAGAAAATTTTAATATTCAGGACATCAAAATCAATTATATTTACCATATAAAATATTATAATACTAAAAATATAAATGTTTACGTGTTATATTTCCAAAGAGGATGTGCGTATAATGTAATGGAAGGAAACGGCCAAAATTATAATAGAATAGCCTAACTGTAATTTGAAAACTAACAAAGGCACCAAAATTTTTATATTAAAATAAATAAATAATGGAGTTCTAAATTAACTGATTAAAGAAAATATTCAATTTAATTCTTTTTCAACTTCATCATATTAGTAAATTTATTTTTCAAATTGACAAATAACTATTGAAAGAAAACTTGACAATTGTACTTCAAGTTCAAATAATCTAATTTAAGAGGAGATAAAGAGATATATAAATACAATCTTATCATTTTACTTAATTATATCAAGCATATGCTAATTAATCAAAAAATTAAGAAGACGATTAAATAACTTCGATAAGTGGGGGCAAAGCGAGAAATCATAATAAAGCATCTGAGGATTTATGTAAGACATGATTTCTTCTTAAGCTAGCTAAATAGGATTAGCATTCATCATTTTCAGGACCTTATATTTTTTCCTATAATATTTTTAATAACTCATACACATTGGTTAATATGGCTATGCAATATTTAAAAGTTATATGTTCATGAATATAGAGTACACACGCAAAGCGCGTACCATGAAACTAGTTATATTAAAAGCACAAAGGTCCTTAGCGAAATGTCGTTCGCATTTTTTACCCTTTAAATACATATTTTACATTGGATAAAATTATAAAATAAAAAAAAACTTACCTAATATTTAGGAGTTCAAAATCAAATAAATTTTTTGCCAATATAATTTTCTGTTGGAGATCTTTTCCTAATAAAGACACAAAATATTAAGAAAATAAAAAAATAAAAAAAAGTAGGAGGAAAGTTCCTTTTTCTATAACGACCCGGTTGGTCGTTTTAAGCTCTAGCAGGTCGTTCGACGTTTTGAGACCTTGAGTAGCTTCACTTCATGTGTTTATGACTTGTACATGTGGTCGAAATTGAATTTTGGGAGGTTCGGAGTTGATTCGGATGAAAAATTCTCAATTTGGAAGCTTTAAGTTGGAAGAGTTGATCAAAGTTTTGACTTTTGAGTAAACGACCTCGGAATCGGGATTTGAAAGTTTCAATAGGTTCGTATGATTATTTCGGACTTGAGCGTATGTTCGAATTGAGTATCGGGTGATCTGGCAATATTTTAACGCTTATTGTGAAAAGTTGGCAATTCGAAGGTTTTAGAATTTCCTAAGTTTGGTGTGAAGTGGACTTTGGTGTTATCGATGTCTGTTTGGGGTTCTGGGCCTTGAAATAGGTTTGAATCATGCTTTATGATTTGTACGTAAAATTTGGCATCATTCCGGAATGTTTAAGTATAATTCGGACACGTTCGTCAAAGTTTGATTGTTTGAAAGTTAAAAGGAGGATTTGATCGTCGATTCATAATTTTGGTGTTGTTTGGTGTGATTTGAGGCCTCGAGCGGGTTCGTGTTATGTTTTGGGACTAGTTTGTGTAATTAGATGGGGTCCTGATGGCCTCGGGTATGTTTCAGATGTATTTGGGTTTTGATGTTTCGGCGTCGTTTTCTTGGGTATAAAGGATATTATATTGAGCAAACGACCTTTGATTTGTGATTTTATTGAACCATTAAATCCGTATCGTAATTACGGAGTCATAGCAACAAGAATTATTGAATTCCGATTGTCGTATGAGAGAGTTATGCCCATTTTCATATCGGAAAATATTGTTGGTGTTGTTGGTGCTCAGGTATCGCAATTACGAACAATTATTCACAAATTGCGAAGATTGTAGATTTTTGCCTTGGTTCGCAATTGCGAAGCCTGTAAATTTTTTCCTTGGTTTGCAATTGCGAAGCCTGTAGATTTTTGCCTTGGTTCGCAATTGCGAGGGTCCACAAATGCGAACCCTCTGTCGCAAATGCGACATCTGCACCTGGTAAAAGGGCTAGGAGACAGAATTTTGGAGTTATTCTCTCATTTTTGGAACCCTAGGCTCAGTAGGAGGCGATTTTGAAGAGGTATTTTCATCTACAATCTTTGGGTAAGTAATTTTGTTCAATTTTCAACTATTTTACATGGAATATATACGGATTTTAACATGGAATTGGTGAAAATTGTGGGATTTTTTAAGAAAAATCTAGAAATGGTATTTTTGGATTTTGACCACAAAATTGGACATGGAATTTGGAATAAATTATATATTTGAGTTCGTGATGTTATGGTTAAAGTTTATCTTCAAAAAGTTTTGAAATTCGGGCACGTGGGCCCGAGGGTTGACTTTATTGACTTTTCGAGCGGAGTTGAGAATTGTTATAAATTGATTAATTATAGGCATTGGAGTATATTTTGATTGATTTGTACATTGTTTGACTAGTTTCGAATCGTTTGGCTTTGAGTCGAGGTATTAGAGAGGCATTGGAACCAGTTATGGAACTTCGGAGCGAGGTAAGCTGTCTAACCCTGTGAGGGGAAATTTACCCCGTAGGTGTTATATTTTTATGTCCTACATGTTGTGGGAGGTACGCACATATGAGGTGATGAGTGTCTGTGTGTATGCTAGGATTCCTGATTTGTCCAGATAGACTTAGGTTTACGCAATGCTTTAATTGTACTATTTGAGTTATTCTGGCTTGTTTAATTCCTTTATTTTACATTACAACTTGAGACTAGGCTTGCGTAGAATGATAAATCCGCTATTGTAAGAGATTTGACGAGCTACTTGATTACCCGCGGAATAATTGTGCTTCCCTTATGAATTTCTCTCGCGTTGTGCGTTTTCATCGAAAAGTTTTTTTAAATTTCATAACTCACATGTATATTCATGAGTGGGGTCAAGGACCCGTTAAAGCTTCTTATTCTTATGGGATCGGGCCGATCGCCTTAGCAGGATTATGTACCGCACTCTTATGGGATAGGGCCATTCGCCTCGGCATGATTATATACCACACTCTTATGGGATCGGGTCGTTCGACTCGACAAGATTATTGTAACTACTCGACCAGTCGTTTTGCTTTCTAGAATCCCGTTCCCCTAAATAAGACTTCCCGTGCGTGTTTTCACTGTTTTATGACTTGCGGGGATGGTTAGTTCGAGATTTGTAAGGGTTCGGACTGAAATCGGTACACTTGGCTCCTTAAGGTTAGCTTAAAAGGCTAAGTTTGACTTCGGTCAATATTTTCAAGTAAATGACCTCAGAATCGGGATTTGACGGTTCCAATAGGTTCGTATGATGATTTCATACTTGGACGTATGTTCGGATCGAGTTTTGGATGACCTGGGAGCGTTTCGGCGCCTAATAGTGAATGTTGGCATTTTGGGTAAATTTCATAAGTTTGGGTTGAATTGGATCTTTACATTATAGACGTCCATTTGGGATTCTGAGCCTGGGAATGGCTCTGTATGATAATTTTGGACTTAGGGCATGTCCGGAAGTGGATTTGGAGGTCCGTAGGTCGTTTCGGTGTCATTTGGCGAAAAATGGAAATTTGAAGTTTTTGGAAAGTTTAACTGAGGGTGGACTTTTTAATATCGGGTTCGGATTCCGGTTGTGGAAGTTGGAGTAGGTCCGTAATATCATTTAAGACTTGCATGCAAAATTTGGCGTCATTCCGAGTTGATTTGATAGGAATCGGACGCGCGAGAGTATTTTTAGATTTTTTGAGTTCATGAGTTATTCCATGCGTTTTGGCATCCGATTCGTGGGTTTTGATGTTATTTCAGTGTTTTGATCACTCGAGCGAGTTCGTATGATGTTGTTAGACTTGTGTGTGTTTGGTGTGGAGCCCCGAGGGCTCGGGTGAGTTTCAGACATTCGGGAGGATGAGAAAACTTCAGTTTTTCACGTGTATCTTGGCAGCTGTTGCAGGTCTTGCAAATGCGAGCATTTGTTCGCATTTGCGAGAAAGGCTTCGCAATTTCGAAGAAAGCCTGACCTGGGCAGTGTTCACATTTGCGACACTTTGGTCGCATTTGCGATCTCAACAGTGTCCGCATTTGCGACTCCTTGGTCACGTTTGCGTGTCGCAAATGCGACATCTGAGACTTGTGCACAGCTCTATTAAATACAGGACTTAGGCCATTTAGCTCATTTTCTTTCATCTCTTGGGTGATTTGGGAGCTCTTGGAGGGGGGTTTTCACCTAGCACTTTGAGGTAAGTAATTTCTACACAACATGAGTTAAATACATAAATTATGGGTTGATTAACATGTAAACAATTGGTAAAATCAAGGGTTTAGATGAAAACCTAGATTTTGGATAAAAATAGAATTTGACCACGAAATGAATTATAGAATGTAGTAAAAATCATATATTTGAGTTCGTGAGGTTATGGGTAACAACGTTCTTTAAAATATTTTTTGAATCTGAACACGTGGGCCTGGGGTGAATTTTAGGGATCTTACATTTAGTATTGGGTAATCACTTTTATAGTTGGTATATAAACTTTTGAATATTTATTGATTAGTTTATATACTATTGGATTAGTTTTATGTTGTTCGGCACTAAATTGAGGGTTTGAGCATAATCTTGGATCGGAAAGTAGGCTTTCAGGCGAGGTAAGTCTCTTTTCTAACCTTGTAAGAGGGAATTAACCCCATAGGTAAATTGAATTAAAATGTGCTTCTATTTGTGGGGGATACGTATGCACGAAGTGACGAGAGTCCGTACGTAGCTACTAATTATGCTTTTGTCCGGGTAGTCTAGGACCCATATCATGCTATACTTACAATGTTTGTACCTTACTTGTTAACTTAATTGCTTAAGTCTTTTGAAACCTGATAAAAGAATTAAATTTCACTTACTTGAAGTTGTGAATGGAACACTTGACTGTTATTGAGAATTTGTGTTTTTCTTAAAATATTTTCTATTTGTGGAGCGGGGCGAACGCCTCTGTAGCAGATACATGCATCTATGGTTCGTGTCGTTCGACCCTCTTAGCGCACAGTTTAAATATTATGATGGATCGGGCCGTACGACCTCGGCATAATTTGTGCTTGATAAATCTTTGGAACTAATTATAATTGATATTGCTTCTTTGGCTTGAGATATAAATTGTTAAATGATGAAAAATAAATTTGGGACTTAATATTGGTGAAGGGATTATTTACTGTTTTCTGTTATTGGGTTTTCAGTATTCTTCATGTAATCCATGCTTAATTAATATTTTGACATATTTTTGTTAGCCCATAGTAAGTGTCAAAGTCGACCCCTCGTCACTACTTCTTCGAGGTTAGACTGGATACTTACCGGGTACATGTTATTTATGTACTCACGCTATACTTCTGCATTTAAATGTGCAGGATCTGAGGCAGGTGCATCTGGATATCAGTCCGGCGCGCACACTTGATTACCACATCGAGGCTTCACGGTGAGCTGCCTTCTAAGCCCGTTCTACAGCAGCCGGAGTCTTTCTTTTGATTGTATTTTTCTGTCTATTTCACTTCGGACAGTAGACTAGTATTCTTTTGTATATTCTACTAGATGCTCATACACTTGTGACACCAGGTCTTGGCACACACTAGTAGACTTGCGGTTTTTGTTTTATTCTATGATTATGATGGCACACAATTGCTTTCGTGTTATTTATTTTAGATCTGTTATTTCTAAAATTCTTTTTAATTTAAGAAAAGTTTAATTACTTAGAAAAGAATTTGTTAAAAAGAGGAAATCACGTGACTAGCTTGCCTAGCGGCGGTGTTAGGCGCCATCACGGCCTATTATGAAAGTGGGTCGTGACAATATGGTATCAGAGCACTAGATTCACGTAGGTCTTACAAGTTATGGGCAAGCCTAATAGAGTCTTGCCGATTAGTGCGGAGACGTCTATACTTATCTTCGAGAGGCTATAGGGTGTTAGGAAACTATTCTTCATTCATCTCCTATCGTGCAGTTGATGGTGTACTAAGTTTCTTCTCTTATTCTCTCACAGATGGTGAGAACGCGCACGGCGGACGTTCCAAACCCGGGAGGGGCTGCTCCCCCTATTGCTAGAGGCCAAGGCAGAGGTCGAGGGAGGGCACCTGCCCGAGGTAGGGGATGAAGATGTCCCAGAGTTGCCCCACTTGCACCACCAGCGGATCCATTGGAGGATCCCAATATTGAGGAGCAAGGAGAGGTGCCCGCAGCAGAGCCAGCCCTGATCGATTTCATGTCAGCACCAGGCTTTCAGGAGGTCATGGGCTGTATGCTACGGTTCATGGATTTTATGACCCATGCTGGTTTATTTCTAGCAGACCCCAGCCACATCTCAAGCGGGAGGGTAGCACAGACCCCTACTGCTCAGGCTCCAGGACATGCGGCTGTCATATATCATACCTCGGGTGCACTACCCGTGGGCGGTGCCTAGCCAGTTACAACAATGGCACCTGAGCCTAGACCAGCTATGGTCGGCGAGCCGCATAAGCTATTAGATAGATGGACTAGGCTACACCCTCCTGTCTTCGGAGGTGAGCGACGTGAGGATCCCCAGGACTTCATTGATCGGTGCAGGGATAGACTGCACAACATAAGGATATTGGAGTCCCGCAGGGTGGATTTCACTACTTTCTAGCTTGAGGGCAAGGCCCGTAGGTGGTGGCAGTCTTATCTTTTTGGTAGACTGGCAGGTTCTCCTCCCATGACTTAGGACCAGTTTACACGCCTATTCTTGGACAGGTATATTCCACCCTCTCAGAAGGAAGAGTTGTGGTTTCAGTTTGAGCAGCTCCAGCAGGGTCAGATGTCACTGACCGATTATGAAGCGAGATTCTCTGAGTTGTCTAGCCATACACTTATGATACTTCGTACTGAGGCGGAGTGAGTGCAGAGGTTTGTTCCGGGGTTGCACTCAGGTATTCAGGCTACAATGGCCCGGGAGGTTGAGATAGGGACTTCTTATCAGCTAGTAGTGGAGATAGCTCGGAGGATTGAGGGTTACCTTTAGAGAGGTAGAGAGCAGATGCAGAGGGACAAGAGGGTCTATAATTCTGGGGAGTTTAGAGGTGCCCCGACGGGGGGCCGAGGCCAGTTTGGGAGGGGTCAGCCAAGCAATCCCACATATCCAGCACCACCACCTCCTCAGGATGCCTTGGCGAGACCCTACTTCAATGCCATACCGGAGAGTTCTTACCGCCCACCAGCTATTCAGGGTTCTTCCAGTGGGTACTTAGTCTATCAGGGTTCTTCCAGTGCCTACTTTAGCACCATGCCAAAGAGTTAATACCACCCACCATCCATTTAGGGTTCTTCCGGTGGGTATTGAAGTCATCAAGGTAAGACTTCAGGAAAGCAGATCACTGTACCGAGAGGTTATTTCGAGTGCGGGGACTTTAGTCATGTGTAGAGATTCTGCCCCAAGCTTCGGGGTAAGGTAGTGTAGTAGGGCCAGCAGCCCATGATTACAACACCAGCTGTCCGGCCGCCCGGAGGTGGAGGACAGGCGGGTAGGGGTCATCCTAGAGGTGAAGGCCAGGCAGGGAGGACAGCCAGCTGCATCCCAGATAGGTGGGGGCCAGCCAGTCAGCTCCCCAGCTAGGTTCTATGCTTTTCCTGCCAGACCAGATGCAGTGGCCTCAGATGCCGTAATCACAAGTATTATTTCTGTCTACGGTAGGGATGCTTCGGTATTATTTGATCTAGGGTCTACCTATTCATATGTTTCATCTTTGTTTGCTCATTTCCTGGATATTCCTTATGAGTCCTTGGGCACTCCTGTTTATGTGTCCACACCTGTAGGCGATTCTATTATTGTGGATTGGATCTATCGGTTATGTGTGGTCACATTCTGTGGATACGAGACTAGAGCGGATCTTTTGTTGCTTGATATAACCGACTTTGAGGTCATCCTGGGCATGGACTGGCTATCCCCATATCACGCCATCCTTGATTGTCATGCCAAGACTGTTACCTTGGCGATGCCAGGGTTGCTTAGATTGGAGTGGAAGGGTTCGTCTGCCAGTGCATTTAGTCAGGTTATCTCTTTTCTGAAGACTCGACATATGGTCGAGAAGGGTTGTTTGTCTTATCTAGCTTATGTTCGGGATACTATCGCAGAGACTCCGGTGATTGATTCGGTGTAGTAGTCCAGGAGTTCTCTGATGAGCTTCCTTCTAATCTTCCAAGCATGCCACTAGATCGTGATATCAATTTATGTACTGACGTAGCTCCAGGTACCCAGCCTATATCTATCCCACCGTATCGTATGGCTCCGAAAGAGTTGAAGGAGTTGAAGGAATAACTTGAGGAGTTGCTAGCAAAGGGGTTTGTCAGACCAAGTGTATCTCCTTGGGGTGCACCAATTTTATTTGTGAAGAAGAAAGATGGGACTATGCGGATGTGAATTGATTACCGCTAGTTGAACAACGTCACCATCAAGAACAAGTACCCGTTTTCGCGTATTGATAATTTATTTGACTAGTTGTAGGGTGCTAGGGTATTCTCTAAGATCGACTTGAGATCAGGGTACCATCAGTTGAAGATTCGGGACTCGGATGTTTAGAAGACTGCTTTCTGTACTAGATATGGCCATTATGAGTCTCTAGTAATGTCCTTCGGTTTGACTAACGCCCCAGCGACATTTATGGATTTGATGAACATGGTGTTTAGGCCATATATTGATTCCTTTGTCATTGTCTTCATTGATGACATTTTGATCTACTCGCGTAGCATGGAGGAGCACGGGCAGCATTTGAGAGTGGTGCTTCAGATCTTGCGGGAACAGAAGTTATATGCTAAGTTCTCCAAGTGTGAGTTTTGGCTAGATTCTGTAGCATTCTTGAGGAATGGTGTATTAGACGAGGGTATTAAGGTGGATCCCAAGAAGATTGAAGTAGTTCAGAGTTGGCCTCGTCCCACTTCGGTGACTGAGATCAAGAGCTTCCTGGGGTTAGCAGGTTATTATTGCTGGTTTGTATAGGGATTCTCATCTATTGCAGCACCTTTGACTAGGTTGACCCATAAGGGTGATCCGTTTCGTTGGTCCGACGATTGCGAGGCAAGCTTTTAGAAGTTCAAGACAGCTTTGACTATAACACCAGTTCTAGTATTGCCTTCCAGTTCGGGGATGTATACTGTGTATTGCGACGCTTCACGCATTGTCTTGGGTTGTGTACTGATGCAGGAGGGGCAAGTTATTGCATATTCTTCACGTCAGTTGAAGATCCTTAAGAAGAATTACCCTGTGCAAGATTTAGAGTTAGCCGTGATTGTTCATGCTCTTAAGATCTGGAGGCACTATCTTTATGGGGTGTCTTGTGAGGCTTACACTGATCATCGCAGCTTGCAGCATTTGTCCAAGCAAAGGGATCTTAATATGAGGCAGCGCATATGGCTTGAGTTACTGAAGGATTATGACATCACCATTCTTTATCATCCGAGCAAGGTGAATGTAGTCGCGGATGCCTTGAGCAGAAATGCAGAGAGTATAGGTAGCTTGGCATTCATTTCAGCAGAGAAGAGGCCATTGGCTTTGGACATTCAGTCCTTGGCTAACAAACTTGTGAGGTTGTATATGTCAGAGCCCAGCCGAATTCTTGCATGCGTAGTTTCCTAGTCTTCACTATTGTAGAAGATTAAGGCTCGACTGTTTGATGATCCACATTTGATGGTTCTCAGAGAGACGGTATTATAGGGTAGTTCCAAGGAGGTTTCTATCGGCGAGGATGGTGTTTTGCGACTCTAGGGTCGTCTATGTGTTCCCAATGTCGATGGCTTGAGGGAGAGGATTCTAGAGGAAGCACATAGTTCTCGGTATTCCATTCATCCAGGTGCTACGAAGATGTATTGCGACATGAGGCAGCATTATTGGTGGCGGTGGATGAAGAAAGACATAGTTGAGTATGTAGCTAGATGCCTAAATTGCCAGCAGGTTAAGTATGAGCACCGGAGGCTAGGTGGCCTACTCCAACAGATGACTATACTGGAGTGAAAATGGGAACGCATTACTATGGACTTCGTAGTCGGGTTGTCGCGGACCTAGCGGAAGTTTGATGCAGTTTGGGTCATTGTCGACAAGTTGACCAAGTCGGCACACTTCATTCCAGTTGTGACTACATATACTTCAGAGAGGTTGGCCCAGATTTATATTCAGGATATAGTTCGATTGCATGGGGTGCCTGTTTCCATCATATCAGATAAAGGCCCTCAGTTTACTTTGCATTTCTAGAAAGCAGTACAGAGTGAGTTGGGGACCCGTGTAGAGCTCAGCACAGCATTTCATCTACAGACCCAGTCGGAGTGGACAGTTCAGATCTTGGAGGACATGCTCAGGGCATGTGTGATTGACTTTGGAGGGCAGTGGGATCGATTCTTACCTTTGGCCGAGTTTGCTTACAATAATAGTTATCAGTCCAGTATCGAGATGGATCCATTTGAGGCTTTATATGGTCGGCGATGTCGTTCTCCCATCAGGTTGTTTGAGTCCAATGAGGCTCAGTTATATGGTACTGATTTAGTGAAGGACGCCTTGGAAAAGGTAAAGTTGATTCAGAAGCGACTTCGCACAGCACAGTCCAGACAGAAAAGTTACACGGATCAGAAGGCGCGTGTTTTATCATTTATGGTGGGCGAGAAGGTTCTCTTGAAATTCTCGCCGATGAAGGGGATTATGATATTCGAGAAGAAGGGCAAGTTGAGCCCAAGGTTTATAGGCCTATTTGAGGTGTTAAGACGAGTTGGAGAGGTTAATTATGAGCTTGCCTTACCTCCCAGCCTATCGGGAGTTCATCTGATTTTCTATGTGTCTATGCTCTGGAGGTATCATGCCGACTTGTCACAATGTGTTGGACTTCAGCACGATTCAGTTAGATGAGAGCCTGGGTTATGAGGAGGAGCCAGTTGCCATTGTGGATAGGCAGGTTCGCTAGTTGAGATCCAAGGGGATTTCGGCGGTAAAGGTTCAGGGGAGGGGCCAACTATTCGAGGAGGTGACCTGGGAGTCCGAAGAGGACATGCGGAGTAGATATCCACACTTATTTAGCACTCCAGGTATGATTCTAAACTCGTTCGAGGATGAACGTTTGTTTAAGAGGCGGAGAATGTAATGATCCGACCAATCGTTTTGTTTTCTAGAACCCTGTTCCCCTAAATAAGACTTCCCGTACATGCTTTTACTGTTTTATGACTTGCGGGGATGGTTTGTTCGGGATTTGAAAGGGTTCGGATTGAAATCAGAATACTTGGTTCCTTAAGGTTGGCTTAAAAGGCTAAATTTGACTTCGGTCAATATTTTTAAGTAATTGACATTGGAATCGGGATTTGACAGTTCCAATAGGTTTGTATGATAATTTTCGGACTAAGGCGTATGTTCAGATCGGGTTTTGGATGGAGCGTTTCGGCACCTAATAGTGAAAGTTGGCATTTTGGGTAAATTTCATAAGTTTGGGTTGAAGTGGATATTTACATTATAGACGTCCATTTGGGATTCCGAGCATGGGAATAGTTCCGTATGGTGATTCTGGACTTAGGGGCGCATCTGAAAGTGGATTTGGAGATCTGTAGGTCGTTTCGGGATCATTTGGCGAAAAATGGAAATTTGAAGTTTTTGGAAAGTTTGACCGAGTGTGAACTTTTTGATATCGGGTTCGGATTCCGATTCCGGAAGTTGGAGTAGGTCTGTAATGTCATTTAAGACTTGCACGCAAAATTTGGCGACATTCCTAGTTGATTTGATAGGAATCGAACGCGCGGGAGTATTTTTAGAACCTTTTGAGCTCATGAGTTATTCCATGCGTTTTGGCGTCTGATTTATGGGTTTTGATGTTATTTCAGTGTTTCGATCGCTCGAGTGAGTTCGTATGATGTTGTTAGACTTGTGTGTGTGTTTGATATGGAGCCCCGAGGGCTCGGTGAGTTTCGGACGTTCGGGAGGATGAGAAAACTTCAGTTTTTCTGGTGTTTCTTGGCAGCTGTGCAGGCCTCGCAAATGCGAGAATTTGTTCGCATTTGCGAAAAGGCTTCACAATTGCGAAGAAAGCCTGACCTGGGCAGTGTTCACATTTGTGACACTTTGGTTGCGTTTGCGATCTCAATAGTGTCCGCATTTGCGACTCCTTGGTCGCATTTGCGACCTTGGCAGTAGAATCCCAGGTTCGCATTTGCGATGGATTTGTCGCATTTGCGACCTTCGTATTTGTGAACCAGGTGTTGCAAATGCGACATCTGAGACATGTGCACAACTCTATTAAGTGCGGGACTTAGGCCATTTAGCTCATGAGTTAAGTAATTTCTACACAATATGAGTTAAATAGATAGATTATGGGTGGATTAACATGTAAAAATTTGGTAAAATTAATGGTTTAGATGAAAACCTAGGTTTTGGATAAAAATGGGATTTAACCACGAAATTGATTTTGGAATGTAGTAAAAATCATATATTTGACTTCGTGAGGCGATGTGTAACAACTTTCTTCAAAAAATTTCCGGAATCCGGGCGCCCAGGGGTGAATTTTAGGAAAATTACATTTAGGGTTGGGCAATCACTTTAATAGTTGGAATATGAACTTTTGAACATGTATTGATTAGTTTATATACTATTTAATTCGTTTTGGATTGTTCGACACCAAATTGAGGGTTTGAGCATAATCTTGGACCGGAAAGTAGGCTTTGAGACAAGGTAAGTCTTTTTTCTAACCTTGTAAGATGGAATTAACCCCATTGGTGAATTGAATTAAAATGTGCTTCTATTTGTGGGGGCTACGTACGCACGAGGTGATGAGAGTCCGTACGTAGCTACTAATTATGCTATTGTCCGGGTAGTCTAGGACCCATATCATGCTATACTTACAATGTTTGTACCCTACTTGTTAACTTAATTGCTTAAGTCTTTTGAAACCTGATAAAAGAATTAAATTTCACTTACTTGAAGTTGTGAATGGAACACTTGACTGTTATTGAGAATTTGCATTTTCCTTAAAATATTTTCTATTTGTAGAGTGGGTCGAAGTTCTCGGTAGCAGATAGATGCATCTATGATTCTTGTCGTTCGACCTTCGGTAGTGCACAGTTTAAATATTATGCTAGATCGGGTTGTACGACCTCGGCATAATTAGCGCATGATAAATCTTTGGAACCAATTATAATTGATATTGCTTCTTTGGCTTGAGATATAAATTGTTAAATGATGAAAAATAAACTTGGGACTTAATATTGGTGAAGGGATTATTTATTGTTTCCTGTTATTGGGTTTTCAGTATTCTTCATGTAATCCATACTTAATTAATATTTTGACATATTATTGTTAGCCCATAGTAAGTGTCAAAGTTGACCCCTCGTCACTACTTCTTCGAGGTTAGACAGGATATTTATCGGGTACATATTGTTTATGTACTCACGCTATACTTCTGCACTTAAATATGCAGGATCTTAGGCAGGTGCATCTGGATATCAGTCTTGCGCGCACACTTGATTACCATATCGAGGCTTCACGGTGAGCTGCCTTCTAAGACCGTTCTGCAGCAGCCAGAGTCTTTCTTTTGATTGTATTTTTCTGTCTATTTTACTTCGGACAGTAGACTAGTATTCTTTTATATATTCTACTAGATACTCATATACTTGCGATATCAGGTCTTGGCACACACTAGTAGACTTGTGGTTTTGATTTTATTCTATGATTATGATTGCACACAATTGCTTTCGTGTTATTTATTTTAGATCTGTTATTTCTCAAATTCTTTTTAATTTAAGAAAAGTTTAATTACTTGGAAAAGAATTTGTTAAAAAGAGGAAATCACGTGACAAGTTCACAGTTGGCTTGCCTCGCGGCGGCGTTAGGCGCCATCACGGACTATTATGAAAGTGGGTCGTGACAATTATGTACCACACTCTTATGGGACCGGGTCGTTCACCTCGGCAGCTTCATGAAACACTCTTATGGGATCGGGTCGTTCGCCTCGGTAGCATCGTGCGTAATATTTGACAAGAAGCCAGCGTATTTATGAGTTTTTCTGATTTGAGTTGTGACGACCTATCTGGTGGGAACCATTTTACATATATACTTCAGTTTAGGAGGTGACCGATAATTGAGAGCTTGAGTTTACTATTCAGAGGAGGATTGTCTCACGTACCTATATTTGTTTATATCGTTTATATATCCTGCCTCATATTTGTTTACTTTCTACTGTATTTAATTTATTGGATCACTAATAAGTGTCGATGTCGACTCTTCGTCACTACTTCTTCGGGGTTAAGTTAGATACTTACTGGGTACGCGTTGATTTACGTACTCATGTTTATACTTGTTGCACTTGACTGCGGGAGCAAGGATTGAATTTCTGGCTGCATGACTTGATTCCTCTTCTTCCACTGAGTGCTCGGGTGATAGAAAGCGGGTTATCGACAAGTGTGATGAGAGGACGAGATTCAAAGGAGGAAAGACTTAGGGTGGATACCTAGGCACCCAAGAGGAACCTTTCCCCATCCCCAGTTGACAAGAGAAAGAAAGGAAATGAGCCCATTGATTCACCTATCTGAAGCTAAATGAATGAAAGCATTGGAGTCTTGATCCCCTGCTTAATCTGAAATGAAACCTTGTGCTGTGTCCCTCGATCCCGATAGAGCGAAAGAGCTGCTTGGTGATCCCTAGATTGCAGCACGTCCGGTCATTAACTCCTCGCGCCGCTGCCGCTGCCGCTGCCGCCATTTCTAGGACCGCCCGACGCCTCACCTGCACAAAGAAGAAGGAGGAGTAGGAGGAGTCAGTTTTCTTTAAAGATCGAGGAACGTAGTGTCGGACAATTATGCCATTTGGAAGAAGTCTTCTTTATACAAGTATATATATGTCTGGTGGTCTTTGGGGTGCAAAGGCGTGGCTATTGCGGGGACTTCACGTTGAGTTGTATTCCATATTACGACCCAAAGCATACGAAGTCTCCATCTTAATTAGTTACATTATCCTGTCTATTTTGTACTCCAGACAGATGTTGTATTGTTATTGTACTTTCTAGTAGATGATCATGCATTTGTGACACCGGATTTTGAGGGTTCGTAGTGGATGTTCATTATTGTATTTCATGTTATTATTATCATTTCACCTTATAATTTATATTTTATAAAAGCCAAAATTACTTAATAAATTATTTTTAATGCTTAAATACTCAAAACTTAACTCATAATAAATTCTAATATATAAAAAAAAAACTCAAAAGTCAAAAACCTTTTATAATTGTTTACCCAATTTCATAATCTGTAAAACTACAAAGCAAGAGCTTTGTCCTCCACCGAGTGCAGCTTTCTTTTTTATGCTTCATAATATTCAAGTTTTCTTTTCTCTTTTTAATTTATTCATTTCAAAATACTTTTTCGTTTTAGAATTTCCTTTGGGGTATCACTCTAGTTTAGAAATTGTTATAGGGACTCTATTTCAAAAAATATTCTATTTGTATTATAAAGAGTATTTATGATTAATTTTCTATTTTTAAATTTTCAAACAATAAGTTTATATTTTTATTATATTATTTTGAGTTATTAAGAACTAGTGTAGTGTGTTCCGTCATAGTAGTGTATAATGCATCTTTACGTCTTTCCATTTTCAAGTAAGACTTTGTTTTGGTAATGTTCATGCACATATTAGCATGTTTTATATAAATAAATGTATTTTCCTAATAGTTTTATTATTTTCTTGAATTTTCTTTATTTTTAATGTATTTTTGTTATTTATATGTTTATTATATTAATTTATGAAATAATAAAAATTAAATATTCACAGGGCTTATGCCTCGGCCCTTGGTGCTTACCTTTTCGTGTTAAATAATATGCCTAGCCTCACGCCCGTCCTTTAAAGCACTGGTTCAAAAAAAGGACAAACTAATCAAAATTTCTGTATTCGGCCGTCTTTTATTTCTCGTCTAACGTTTTGACCCGCTATTTAAGAAAATTATTTTATAATATTAATTATAAGTGTTTGAATAGTTATTATTACTAAAACTGAAAAATAATAATGACTTAGCTTCTTAACTTTCTTTTGGAAAACTAATTCAAAGTTGTAGAGGATACCTAAATTATTTAAGATTTGGTATTGCAAAGTTATTTAATTCATGTCTAACTAGAATTTGTAGTCATAATTAATATAGGAGTAGGCTTTCCTGTTTCTAGTTAAAATACGTTCCGTACTATTATAAACAGGGGTATTAGTAGCTTATTTTATTATGTGAAGAAAATAAAGAATTGTAGAGAGTTTTCAGAGATTTATAATAAAATATTTTTCCTTCAAATTGATATTAGAGCTTCTACGATCTTAGGAGAGAATCAAGTAGCTTCCGCTGTCGGCGGGCGGCGCTAGCCAATGTGTGCCGCCCATCTGGCCAAAATATATGTTGGCAAATTCATAGATAGTTGTCAACAAAACTAAATTATTCGATGAAAAGTTTCAAGACAGATTCAAGAAAAAAAGAAAGTTTAAAGAGGTGCAAACAAATATGACACAAGATGAAGAAACTCTTCTCTAAAAGTTGGAGAGATGTTTAAAAAAGTTGGAAGTGGATTATGTGTTTCAACAAAAATTAGGTGTTGGTGACAAAGTGTATCAACGGGAGTTGAAGACAGGTGCTTCAACAAAAATCGGTTGTTGGTGACAAAGTGCATCAACGAGAGTTGAAGACATGTGCTTCAACAAAATTGAGTGTTGGTGACAAAGTACATCAACGTGAGTTGGAGACAGGTGCTTCAACAAAATTAGTTGTCGGTGGCAAAGTACATCAACGAGAGTTGAAAATATGTGCTTCAACAAAGTAGAAGTTGGAGAGAAGTGCTCCAACACACAGCGAAAAGTCACATGTAGAAGTTGTGTGTGGGTGTATTCTAGTACATTTTACTTGGGTAGGGGGGTGTGGGTGTATTCTAGTACTTGACAAATAATAGCATTTGAAAATCGATTTTGAGTATTAACTATAATTATTAGAAAGAGCCTGCCAATGTAAATACCCATTTATATTAATTTTCTACTTCGTACAGTATTTGCGAAACAACTTCTTTCTTATATTCCATCTAGAACTAACCCAAGTTCCATATATAAACAATGTTGGTCATATTTTTTACACCAACAATTTTAGCAATTATCAATTTATAACCCTTAATTGTCAATTCCGTTGCCTAAAAGTGTCTTAATTAATATTTTACACTTAGGTTTCGTTTGGTTGGTGGGATGATATAAATAAGGATATTTCATGAATTAGCATAGCACCTTTGAACAATATGTGATTTGCTCAATGATCTAGTTCAGTTCAAAAATACTCTTAATATAATGTAATATTGTCCGTTTGAACTAAACTTGCTCCATTTTCTTCAAAAAATATTACATTAAGAGTATCTAATTTCTCATACGTAGTTTCTTTTCTTATCGACTTCTAATGTGAAATTTTATTCACATACCCAATAAAATACATGATTGCAAAATATAAACATAACTTTTACGGCCTAAGTAATAAATATAGGATTTATCTTGTATTTGCTGACACTATAAATGAAATTCTACACAATTTGTACAGTTTAGCGGAAAATTAAATACTCAATAGAAAAGACTGTAGGTAAAGGGACGGGAAAGACAAAAGCATGGGTAAAATCAAATAGACAAACCACCTTTTCTAATACTGTCGGACAAAGGTATATCAAATGTGTGCTTTGGATTTGTAGTAAAAAGAGAGTGATAACCTCTGTAGAAATATTTTTATATAGAAGTTATACATAGACTGACAAAGTTGTACGCAGTGAATTTCCATGCATTTGTCTCCCATCAGCTACACGTACTCCAACTTCTTTTTTGTACAACCCTTTTTAACCTCCATTTTAGGCCCTTTAATCATAGTACCTATTGCAACTTCCATACATGAAGTAGCAATTAAAGTTTCACCTCAAACAAGAACTCGTTACATTGTTTGATACTACACTTTTGCCAACATATTTCTTGAATTTAGTACCACTACTTGTTTGAATTAATACCAATGCAATATGATAGATTTAATTAATCCCTTCGTCATTAACCAGATGTCTTGAGTTCGAATTTTAGTGATGAAAAAATTTTCGCTATGAAGCAGTTTCTCTTTTAATGGAGCATACGTTGTACAAATCTAAATTAGATGAATTAGTGGTACTGAATATCGATTATACAAAAAATTATTTGAAATATATAAAAGAAAAATATTAAACAAGGATGTGAGATTATTTTGAGTTTTTAGAAGTTCAACCATGCAACAACATATGGATACACTTGTTATTTTTTTTCCATAGTTTAAGTCATGTGTACTAAAGTAATATATTTTTCACAATCAAATTATGTTGACCTACTAATATATAATTTTCTTATAACAAGTTTAATATGACTACTTGAAAAATGAGATATATAACAACACGCTATATGTCCAGTTAAATTGCATTAATAATGTAAGAAATTTTTTACCCGTACGTGTATATAACTTTAGATGAAGTAGCACTTGAAATTTCACCTCAAACCAGGACAATTTACATTGTTTATCTCTTTTGCCAAGAATTCTTTTTGACTTTAACCTTATAATATGTTAGTTTCAGTTTGACCTAGGATTTTAATTTAAATTAACCAATAAAGTGCAAGATAGGATATGATTATTGGCAAGATTACAAACTTTTATCTTAAATCTCAAAATCTTGAGATATCAACCAAACATTACTATGCTTTCTCCAACTATACGAATCACTTGGAGATAAAGTGTGATCCGAAAATGACCTATCTTGCTTTCAACTAGTACTCATCTATAAACCAAATAGGTATGCATCCAAAATACAACTCACATAATAGCTAAAAATTCTAATTTTTAATAAGTCCCACCAAAACAATAATTCAATAAATTGCCTTTCTTAGGTCAAGCCAAATGACTAGTGAAATTATACCACGTTCTCCATTTCTTATTTATAAATGCTTCTCCATCTCCTTTTTAGCTGTCAACGTGGTGATGAACTTCGTTTTTATTTTCTTTGGATGGAAATCGGGTAACTCAATCCCAAAGATTAGCTCAAAAAATAAGAATTTTCCAAGATATACTCTCTCCTATGGGTGTTAAATGGGCGGGTTGGACAGATTTTGGGCGGGTCAAAGTGGGTCGAATCAATAAATGAGCGGTCACTGACCCGCCCAAAAACTATTTGGGTTGAGATGGGTTGGGTCAAGATGAGAAAAAATATGGGTTATATCTCAACCCGTCCAACTTTTATCAAGCTTTAATTAATACGTATGTTTTCTTATAATTGTATAATTGCTAAATAAGACTTTTTTTCTTTGTTATGGTCATATATAACATATCAAATAAAAAAGAATTACTTCTAAGATATTTTGACAAAATTACCCATAGATCAATTTGGGTTAAAAATCAACCCAACTTTAGATGGGTTGGGTCAAAATGGAATGAGTTCAACAAATTGGCAGGTCAATAACCAGCCCAACCTTGGGCGGGTTGGGTGAGTCATTTAGGCTTGGGCCAACTTTGACCGCCCTACTCTCTCTGCACGCCGACACCTACCAATTGAAGTGTGAATAATCTCTCCTAAGATCCAACATCGGGGCCTAACTTTGATACCATGCTAAATTAGAGCGTGAACAATATATCCTAAGATTCCACCGATATACATCCTAAATTTTTAGGTCTCGTAAAGATTTTCTATCCCTTGCTCCACACTAACCCACTAACGGAGATTTTCATGTTTTTCCATCTTTCCTTAGCCGGTTATGTGATAATAAACTTTGTTTTTTTTTTATAATTGTCTTTAAAATTATTAAAACTCAAAGTGATAACCATCCTAAAATTTTCAAGACTTGTGGAATAACTAACTCATGCCCCCACCTTAATTCCCACCCACTACAAAGGAAAAAGAAAAAGAAGTATCTTTTTGGGATCATCTTTAATTATGAAAAGGATTCAAAAGAGAAAGGTAGGTATGGAAATATTCTAATCTAATCAAACCAAACAAACCAACAAAAGCATACATCTTAATTATGAAAAAGATGATACACTAATATATAGTGATTGCCAGCTAACTTAAACAAGAACCCACTAACTTCCATAAATCTATTTGTACTCTAATTTCCGTAATGCGTTAATGTGCACATTCTATGTCCCTTCCTCTCGCAAACCCAAAATTACCTATCCACCCAAGGGTAGATCTATGTTGGAAAAAACAATCCCATTGCTTTAATTTTAGTTCAAATTTTGTTAGAAAAATGTCTAATTTTGCTTATGGTTAATCAACTTCCACTTAAATTTATAGTATTTTGTTAAAAAGTTGTCAATAAAAGAAATCATAATTGTTACCTATTGACGCATGGAATTCAATTAAAATGTATTGTTGTAAGAGAAGTAGAAAACTAATAGGTGTAGTGATAAAATGTATTCACTAATTTAAAATCTTCAATTTAAATTGTTTTCTGCATTTGTATCTACATCTACAATTGTATCTACCCCCCTTGGTTAGGAAGTTAGAATAGAGAGGAATCCATAATTTTAGTTTGACGGGTTCGATTTTTAAAATTCTTAGACCTCGACCTAATAAACTCTTGAAACTATGAATACAGAATATCATTTTCTATAAAATTTTAGTCAATTTTTATGTATGTATAAATTCTCTTTCAAAATACTAGTTCAGTTGAGAAATCAAAAGATAACCCAATGCACAAAATATCTCGCATTCACGCAAGATCCTAGGGAGATACGTATTCCAGGAGTGTAATATTGATATCATACTCTGATTCAAGTATTAGTGGGTACTTTCACGGCTCGAACGGTCGAACTCGTGACCTATATTTTATATGAATACGGCGCAAAGCATCTTGTATTCATGTAAGGCTCGTAGAAGAACTATATCTGTAGGAGTGTGATATAGACTACCCTACTGTAAGCATTAATGAGTATTTCCATGACTCAAGAGCGTGATCTACATGTCGCACGAAGAGAACTTTATTATTGCTCCAAGTTATATTCTTGGTTCAGTTGAACACCTAGCTAATAATTGCATCCGTTACTAAGCTAGAATACAAATGCAAGTACGGGAATTACACATAAATATGTAACAAATAATAAAATAATGAGTACTAAAGAGTAATAAAATGCAAGTGAAAGGCGCAAAAATGGGTTAAATTTGGAGTTTAGGGGAAAACGGTGGGGGGATTTTGCATCGTAGGAATAGAAATGTCGGGGGTCCGACAGAGAGAGACCTTAGTCCGGAAAAAACGGGTTGCATTGTCATTTTTACACACGTTCCAACTGTGGGTCACCCTCACATGCCACCATGTGAGAACCCTAAGTTGTTTTCATTTTTCATTTTCACCCCCCTTAATTCTTTTCCTTAATTTTAATTTAGGACTTTATAAATAAATTAACGCAGAATCAATCTTACTTGCATGGACATTGTGTGTGTTTCACTTGCTAGCTTGGTGAATATCTGGTTTGTCCACTACATTTTATGAAAAAGGTAGAAATGACACGTTAAGAGCGGAGAGATTAGAAGGAAGTAGGCTCTTCGATAGAATATTCAGGCTTAGCTCCTGGCTTACCTAAACCATTGTTTGCAAGATAGTGAGCAGGGCGGTAGCAGAAATCGAACTACGAGTTTGGCCGAACACAGTATTTTTTGTTTAAATAGTTTATTTGTATTAAGAAATTGTATAACTGTTAAATTTAGAACCCGATCATTAGCACATAAAGTCGTTGTTATAAAATTCAGAACCCATAAAATTAAAATATTAGTTTCGCCTCTACATGCGAGTGGACCCGGGCGAATTTGCTTGGTGTAGTCCTTAGAATGGCAACCATAGTTTTTTTTTTTTAACAGATCTTTGTTTTTTTACTTTCATTTAAACAGCGTAAATTCTGTTTCTGTGAGTTTTACAAGATACAATCCATTCCATATCCAAATACATGAGATTTATTTTAATGAATTGACTTCAAACATACGAATATTTTTGCTACAATTGATCATTTGCATGATATACAGAATTCAATAATCGACGCTAACAATAGCTAATTTGAATTTAAAGTGTAGTTGATTGATTAATTTTTCTCAAAGCTGAAATATTGATTTTAAATACGTGAAAGGAAATACTTCAAAAGATAATTTTCTTTTTCTTCTCTTTATTTTTATCGGTTGACATAGACATGATTAATGTTAAGTATCTCTAAGATCTCAATCACAGTGAAGGTTTTGGGAAGAGAGTATAGCTCCAAGAAACATTATTTTCTCTGTATACGTCAAAATCCACCGCCGAGCATTTAGGGCGAGGTAGTATCGAGGGAAGAGTCGATCGAGGTCGATCAGGAAACGGCGAAACTCGTGGTCGGGATGTCAACGATGATCGAGGTCGAACACTGTGAAAAGGGCTGTAACAGCTAGTTTTTAGAATAGTATAATAGAGGGAATATTCTAAAGAATATTCGGGGCACATGCACTATTAGGGTTTTTGAGGGTTATATCCCATATAAATCGGAAAAGAGTTAAGGAAAGAGGGCATGTGATATTTGCTAGAGAAGAACATGCTTCTGACAAAGTTTCTCTCTCTCGTAAAAGATACAAAGATTACTTTTTTATTAAGATTCTTGTTCACATTATTCCATACTTTTCCATCATATCCGAGAATAGTTCGAACATTCTAGGATTTATCTGTCACTCATCATTGTCAGGAAGAACAATCATCTAGTTCATTCATCGTTGGGTGAACCACTTTTCCTATTTACTTAAATGTCATTTATTGTTATTTATCGCTAGATACTCCTCCATTATTACTCATACCTTTTGGAATATTTAATGTATGTTATTGTTAGTCTTCCACTAGATCTGTTCCACACTATACACATATTCTGAAGTCACATCTAGAGATATTATCATTATATAGGTTTAATCCATCATCACATAAATATAATAGTTTTAACCGAAAGTTATATTTTTTGGTCAAATAATTTGGCGTCGTCTATGGGGATTTTCTAGTTAAATTTTTAGTTTCCTCTAGATCTATAACTAACACGGATTACAAACGTAAAAAAAAAAAACAAGAACAAGATCTCCTTTCCTTGCATGTACAAATCCAATATGGCAAGTAACAGAAAAGAAAGGGAGAGAATAATAAGTGACCTCCCGACCAACCTTACGAACATCATCAACGAGAGCTGGAAATAGCAGACGGAGATGCAACGCCCAACGCCTCCCCCGGACGAGATGAATCACCTCCTTCTCACTGCAGCATCACAAAATCTTTTGGTAAGGGAGCCTCTACATCCGTGGCGGAGGAGACGCCCCAGCTATAAAAAAGCTTCTTGAGGCTTGGCTAACTGACATGCTAACTAGCGTCCTCCATAAGCCCACTCGGAACACAGCTACAGAAAAAGCAAAGGCTTGTGTTATACAACCAGCGGACGAACAACATGACCAATTTCCTCCTCCCCCAATGATAGGTATTAATCACAATATCATTAATAATGCAGGTGACGACACTCTCGCAACCGTTCTGAAAAGGGTGGAGGAAATGGAGAATGAGAACAAAGTGCTTCGGGACCAAATGAGAGAACACCAAGAAAGGGTCGATAAGATACCGGGTTCCCCTTGGCTCTTGGCGAAAAGGGATGCCGGTTGGTTCGTTGAGCAGCCGTATAGTGATGATGCAACCCCACTTGCTATACCAAAAACCTTTAAAATGCCACCCTATCTGAAAATATATGATGGCACGACCGACCCCGAAGACCATGTGACTCACTATGTCACTGCCGTGAAAGGCAATGATCTCGCCAAGGAACAAATATCCTCCATTTTGTTGAAAACATTTGGCAAGACCCTCACGGGAGGAGCATTGACATGGTATTCACAACTGCCTGCACGTTCCATTGAAACTTTCGAAGAAATGGCCGATAAGTTCGTAACGGCCCATGCTGGGGCCAAGAAGGTCAAGGCAAGAGTAAACGACATATTTTCTATTAAATAATCCCCGGAAGAGGGATTGAGAGATTTCCTCGCCCGGTTCAACCGAGTTAGAATGACCTTGCCAAATGTATCGGAAGGGATGGCGGTCGCAACCTTTTAGAACGGGCTGAGCAGGAATGGTTCAAGGGAAACATGAAAGTTATTAAGTCGGCTCATGAAGTACCCCCAACTACTTGGGATGAAATACATAACACGTATTGTGCCGAGGTCCGATAAGACAAAGACGATCTCAATGGACCGACTCATAGATTGACCTCGGTACAAGCCGAATCCAGAAAAGATCGAAGAAATGATATCATAAGGGACCTCGCAACTCCGTGATCCAACAGGGAACATAATCTACCATATGTCAGAGCTGTCATTGCGTCCTCCTCCCGCCACATAGAGGGCCCACCAAAATCAAGGACACAGACTCACCGGAACGAAAGAGGTATGCCCCATTTATTATCCGCTCACAATTTTTGTGTGTCACCTACAGAAATAGTCTACGCCCTTGAGAAGCTTGGACCAAAGGTGAAGTGGCCGCAAAAGATGTGATCGGATCCGAATACCAGAAAATCGGACGCCCTTTGCGAGTTCCACTAAGAGCGAGGACACAAAACCAAGGATTGCATCGCCCTAAGACATGAGGTCGTAAACATGCTACGTTGAGTAAACCTCAAAGAGTTGTTGAGCGACCGGGGAAGGACCAACTTTTCCAGAGGTCATGAACAATATCAAGGACCGCCAAAACCGCCCTCGCCGGCCCGCACCATCCATATGATCATCGGTGGTGGCAAAGATACTTCCATCAACAGTGTGAAGTTCACCACAACCCACAAGCTCGAACGGTCAATCACCCATGAGCGGAATGATGAACTTAAAGAAAGTATCATCTTCAAGAAGTCAGATACTGACAGTTTGGTTTTCCCTCACTATGATGCCCTTGTTATCACTTTATGAATTTTAGATACCGATGTGAGACGCATTATGGTAGACGATGGGAGCAACGCGTGTATTATCCACCCTCGAGACTTGCACAAATGAAACTCGAAGATAGGATAGTGCTGTGTTGCATCACATAAACGGGTTTTAACAAAGAAATTGAATGCATATCTGACGAAATCACACTCCCCGTCCTGGCCGGTGACGTCACTCTAGAAACCACATTCCATATCATGGACCAAGACACAACGTACAATGCCATAATAGGGCGACCATGGATACACACCATGAAAGCCATCCCTTCCAGCTTGTACCAAATTATCAAACTCCTAACTCCATGGGGAATATTCAGTATACGAGGGGAACAACGCACATCCCAGGAATGCTACTGCATCTCCCTAGACTGTGCAGTCACTCAACAAATGAAAGATAAAGAAAAAAAGGCATAACAATCAATAGGGTCGAGGTCGATACATAATGATAGTGAGGACGCCATCAAACATCCCAATACAGTCAAAGCCACGGGATAGACCATAGAAGACCCCGACCCCGTCTAATTGGACAACAACGACCACAACAAGAAAGCATACATTGGCTGCAAACTTCAGGAAACGGGTAAATTTCGTCAATTCTTAACTGCTAACGCGAACTTGTTTTCTTTTAGCCATACAGATATGCCAGGAATTCCAAAGGAAATCTCCACACACAAGCTGAACGTCGACCCGTTCCACCCCCTGGTGAGGTAGGTTAGGCATAAGTTCAACTCCGCAATTAATGATGCGGCAAGCGAAGAGGTGGAAAAACTATTGGAAAATGGCTATGTCAGGGAGTCAAAATACCCCCAATGGGTCGCCAGTGTGGTCATGGTAAAAAAGAAAAATGGGAAATGGCGGGTGTCCGTAGATTTCAAAGATTTGAACAAAGCATGCCCTGAGGATTCATTTTCGTTACCCCATATAGACCAACTCATCGACGCAACGGCCGGACATGAACTACTGAGCTTCTTGGACGCCTACTCGGCTATAACCAAATCCTCATAGAAGAAGAGGATCAGGAGAAAACCACTTTCATCACTCATCAGGGGACGTACTGCTACAGGGTCATGCCCTTCGGGCTGAAAAACGTATGGGCGACTTACCAAAGGTTAGTGACAAGGATGTTCAAAGACCAACTCGGCAAAATGATGGAAGTCTACATAGAGGACATGCTGGTCAAGTCCGAAAAGAAAGAAGATCACATCGACCACTTGAGAGAAACCTTCGACATACTCAAGCGATACGGAATGAAACTGAACACCGAAAAGTATGCGTTCGGCGTGGCCTCAAGAAAGTTTTTAGGCTTCCTTGTATCACAGCGAGGTATTGAGGTCAACCTTGATCAAATCAAAGCCATTGAAGGAATACTAGAGCACTTGACCTTCAAAAGATAGTTTCAGAGGTTGACCGGCCGTATTGCTGCCCTTTCAAGGTTCATTTCGCGATCGTCAGATAGGTGCCACAGATTCTTCGGCATACTCAAGAAGGATAACGACCTCCAATGGACCTCTGAGTGCGTCCAAGCCTTGAAGGAGTTAAAAGCGTATTTGTCTCAAAACCAGAATCAGGGGAACGCCTCATCATCTACCTGGATGTATCCGAAGTAGCTGTGAGTGTCGTCCTAGTCCGAAAAAATAAAGGTACGCAGTCTCCCATCTACTACATTAGCAAAACACTAATCAGCGACTAGAAAAGATACCCTCACCTTGAAAAACTAGCCCTGGCCTTAGTCGTAGCTTCATGAAAGCTTAGACCATATTTCCAGTCCCACCCCATCTCGGTCGTCACGACTTTTCCCCAAAAAAGTATTTTACATAAACCTGAGCTATCGGGTAGGTTGGCTAAATGGGACATCAAACTAAGCGAGCACGATATCACATATCAACCGTGAATGGTGATAAAGTCACAAGTTCTTGCTGACTTCATCGCCGACTTCAGTGCAAAAATAATGCTCGAAGTTGAAAGGGAGGCCGCCCATGCTTCTCCCTAAATATAGGACCTCTGGGTCCTGTACACTAACAGTGCATCCAGTGCGTCCGGGTCCGGGCTGGGACTCGTACTCGAAGTTCCGACCGGCGAAGTGATTCGCCAGTCCATAAGCTGCCAGGACATGACTAACAACAAGGCTGAGTATGAGGCCGTAATTATAGGATTAAGGCTAGCACTCAAATACGGGGCGAAACAGTTAAGACTACGCTGCGATTCTCAACTCGTTGTCAACCAAGTCGTAGGGACTTTACAAATCAAGGAACAAAGGTTGCAAAAATACCAGATCAAAATCTGCAAGCCGCTGACCGAGTTCGACGAATTTCAACTCGACTAGATCCCTCGAGCATGGAACACCGAGGCAGACGACCTTGCCAAATTAGCCGCAGCTACCAAAAACATTACAACTAGAGATAGAAGTGTAGTCCACTTTCTCAATTCATTGATAGACCAAATCGAGGTAAGAATCATAAACCTGACCTGGGACTGGCACAACCGTATTGTTACATACTTACAAGACGGCGTACTCCCAAGTGATAAAAAAGAGGCGAAAAAATTACGAATGCAAGCAGCCAGGTACAACATCATTCATAACGACCTCTACAAGAGAACGTACGACGACCCTCTGCCGAAATGCTTGGGCCCAAATCAGACACGGCACGTCCTCAAAGAGGTCCACAAAGGCCATTGTGGAGCTCACTTTGGCAGGCTTTGGTCAGATGCCTTATACGAACAGGGTATTACTGGCCCACCTTGAAGCAATAGGTCGCGGACTTAGTGAAAAAATGCGAACAATGCCCAAAAGTATGCCCCAATGATTCACAAAGCAGGCGAACACCTCCACTCAGTCACTTCCCCTTGGCCATTCATCAAATGAAAAATGGACATCGTGGACCCCCTCCCGCTAGGGAGAGGTAACATACAATTTCTTTAAGTTCTAACTCACTATTTCTCTAAGTGGGTAGAAGCAGGAGCATTCGCTTAAATACGTGAACAGGAAGTGATCGCCTTCATATGGAAAAACATCATATGTCGGTTCGGCCTCCCCAAAGAGATCAGCTGCGACAACGGGGCCCAATATACAGGAAAGAAGGTCATTGAATTTTTTGAGAAGTGGCATATCAAAAGAATATTCTCGACGCCATACCACCCCGCAGGCAACGGACAAACACAGACTTCCAAAAAATCAATACTGAACATCATGAAGAAAAACCTTGAAGATGCCAAAGGGCTATAGCCGAAAATGTTACCAGAAGTACTATGGGCCTACCAAACAATGCCGAAGACAAGCACAAGAGAGGCACCTTACTCGTTAGTCTATGGGACTGATGTAGTAATACCAGCCGAGGTCGGGGAGCCTAGCCTAAAATACTTTCAGGAGAGCGGACCAAGGAACGACGAAAGCAGAAGGTAGGAGCTCGACGAAGTCGAAGAACAGAGAGACATGGCCCACATAAAGATGATCGCCCAAAAATAACAAACAGAACACTAATATAACAAGAAGGCAAAGATCAGGCCACTCAAAGTCGGGGACTACGTACTTAAAGCCAAAACACAAGCAAGCAAAGACCTGTGGGAAGGTAAACTGGGAACAAATTGGGACGGACCGTACAAAATCACGAAAACAACTAATAAAGGATCATTCCAACTAGAAATAATGGAAGGAAAGCTACTACCAAACAACTGGAATATTACCCACCTCAACTACTTTAGCTTTTGGGAGGCAAAGCGTCCTCCAAGTCGTACTCTTTTTTCCCTCACTTGAGTTTTGTCCCAATTGGGTTTTCTCAAGAAGGTTTTTAACGAGGCGGCGAAGGGGACACTTCAAGTCGAAGTACGCAAAAATGGAGACCCAGGACGGCTAGTTCATTGCCCGACCTCTCAAGCCTTCTCCAGGACGACCAATAAAGGGACTAGATAGACTGGGACTGGAACGCCAACTAACACCTGAAAATTTGTAAATTTCTCCAAGTGTATAAACAAAACAACAATGCATGAAGTTTATTTCTATTTTCTCCAAATGTACAACCAAGGCAACAATGCTTAAAGTTTACGATGTCGACAAACTCCGCACCTAGAAGCATATCTTTCCAAACATACGTTATATTCGACCTTGTTAGAACTAACACCTAATGGACCTCGGCCATAGTCAAACATAGGTCACGTTAGACCTTGTTCGAACTAACACCTAATGGCTCTCAGCCATAGTCAAACATAGGTCATGTTCGACCTTGTTCGAACTAATACCTAATGGCCCTCGGCCATAGTCAAACATAGGTCATGTTCGACCTCGTTCGAACCAACAACTACTGGCTCTCGGCCATAATTAAACATATGATATGTTCGACCTCGTTCGAACCAACATCTACTGGCCCTCGGCCATAGTTAAACGTAGGATTTGCTCGACCTCGTTCGAATTAACACCTACTGATCCTCGCCCATAATTAAACTTAGGATATGTTTAACTTTATTCGAACTAAGTGATTACGGCTAAGAAAATCAAGGCAACCAAGCGACAAAATCAAAAGACATACAAGTACGAACCGCAGGAAGAGAATAGGGTACAAATAACAAAGTTGACATTTCATACATAGAATAGTTTTACAAAGGCCCGTGAAGACGCCTACAAAACACGCACAAGTTCACAGCAAAAATAAGAAGGAAAAAGGAATACTACCGGTCGCCGCCAGGCCCATCAGTACTATCGGCTTGACCATCTGGGCCATCTCCATCTACGCCCTCAGGGTACGCGTCTTCGTACCAGGCGTCCTCTTCAATCTGGTCCATACCCACATCCCTCTCATCGTCATTGGCCTCCGGTGTAGCAGGATCATACCTGCAAGCGATCCAAGCTTTATGGGCCTTGACATGAGCATCTTCAAGGGCGGCCCTAGGAACAGATCCCGTTGCATGCAAATCTTGAAACATATCTAACTGAGCTTCAGCATGAATCCATTTCTCATACTAGCCTCGGGGAATGTTTGGGAAATCTAAAGTGTGAGAAGATGACAGTTGCGCAAGCATTTGAGCCTTCTCAACTTCTAAGGAGGACACCTGGTCCTGAAGGAGGGAGTTATCTTTCTCTAACTCCCCAATCCTCTCATCGAGTCGCTCTTCTTTAAGTCTCGCTGTTTCCAAATCAATCTCTCGCTCAAAATGAAGAGTCTGGATCACCACCTTGAGGGAATTCGCTTTTCTCAAAGATGTCGAATGAGCAGACTTTGCCCTCTCTAACTCGTTTTGCTTCTCAGTAATCTCGCCGTGAAGAACCTCCATCTGCCTGCGCAGCTCGACCACCTGTGCCTGGAGATCACCACATTGAGCCTCCACGACCCTGCTAACCTCGAGCTCTTCCTCTTTATTTCTTAGTGTCCCCTCAAGGACGCTGCACTTTTCGATGACCTTCACCAGCTCGTCATACTTCTCCTTTAGTTCATCTCGAAGGGCCTACAAATTACCGCTATCACCAAACCGCCTACAAATTGCTCGGTGCTTGCCACGGTATTCATGGTATTTTTGCTACAACTTCGTAAAAAATAGCCTTACGCCTCTCCTCTCTTCGGGCGCTTTCAATTTCCAAGATCACGGTCTAAAAAAGAAAGAAAAGGAAAATAGACAGAGTAAGAACTAAGCCTAAATATTGAACATAACGAACAGAAATGAGAAGCATTGAAAAACAAGCGAGGCCGGCTATGCTCCTCGATAAGTTAGCATCATTCAGCTCTTGGAGAGTTCTAAACTCCACGTCGGAGCAAAGGGGAACGAGGGCAGGAACCACGTTCTCTGCATATTTTAATAAATCTCGATCCATAGGGATCGCAATAGTCCGTGCGGACCCATCCAGTCTCACCTCTATTTGAGTAAATCCCTCTTTTATTATCCTCATCTCGTCAGCATTGAGATCCTGTCTCATAGCTATCCTCGATAACGCCTTTGCCTCTCCCATCGACCGGCGAAGAAGCATCGTTAGCCGGCTGCGAAGTCGACGGCCCCTCCTGCTGCAAATTATCAGAAGCCAAAGCAACCGCCCCTTTGGCTCCTACTGCCGCAAAGGGAAGAGGTACAACCTCCGCCGCTATCGAAACATCAGACGCCAGCTCGACGTCATCCTCATGCATTATGGTCGCCGTCTTACGGATGACAAAATCATCCATTACTAAATCTATCGCCCGGGAGACACCATCACTAATGTCCACCGATCTTCTCTTAAGGGGAACCAAATTCCTGCTGCTCGGCAACTCCTCCTCATTCTCATCTATATGACGATGCAAGGGGAAAACCGGAAGCTCCGTTGTCGAAATACTCGCAGGCGGATAAGAAATCGAGGCTGAGGCAGTAGTAGATGGGGCCGACGATCGAGTAGACCTGGCCGTTGTTGAGGAGGAACAGAAGCAGATAGTCAAACAGGCCTAGCCACGATCACAGTGGGAATAGACGCCGAAGAGGAGGCGGCCTTCCTCTTATGAAATTTATGAGGAGAAACCCTCGGCCTCCTCGAAGATCCTCGGGCTGGAAAAGAAAAATCAAAGTAAGGTTATCACCACCACCAAGAGCAGACTATAATAAATAGGCGACCATGAGGCCAAAACAGCAAAAATATATATAGATAAACTCACCGGCCAAGGAAGGAGCATGTCCGAACTTCTTAAAAAAGCCTGACCACTCACGAATTCCCACGATGTGAGGCAGAACCCGAGCAACCCAGTCAGAAATGCCTCCGACTAGAGGAGGGGGCATAGTCTTAGCTACAAGAAGAGGGGACAAAAGTTTAGAGCTTACGGCTAAAATAGGCAGCTCAAATGTTTTAACAAAAGAAGAATAGACGCTTAAAAGTGTAATTCCAAATCTCGGGGAAGCCATCCGTGTTGGCCACCACATCTTCGGTTCTGACAAAGAAACAATTGTGATAGAACTCACGATTTGCTTTATCATCCATCTTCACCATCAGGCATTTGCCTCCTCGGTGGCGAAGGTTCAACATTGTCCCCCTATAGAAACTAGGGGCAGAGAGATGCATCAAATGCCGGAGTGTGATCTCAACCCCGGCCAACTCAGCAAATTTAGTAAGCATCCTGATGAGCTTGTAGATATATGGGGCGAGTTGAGTTGGGCACACGCCATAGTAGCGACAGAATTCCTCCGCCAATGAGAGAAGGGGAAGAGTGTAGCCGACCTGGAAGGGATACACATAGAACGCACAGTACACGGGGCAGTGGATTTGTACCACATCACGCCATGCTGGGACCAAATCAATACGGGCAGGTATGTTGAATTTTGCCCTAAGATCTGCTAGATCGGCCTCTTTCATCGCCGACTCAGAGACCTTGGGCTCGTCTGCAGGCACCTTCGAGAAGTCAGACCTAACCTTCTCGCCACGAGGATTATTTCCTCCACCGTAGGAAAGTTCTCCTCTTCGATGGCGACAAAGACGCTACCAGCGTGAGGAGGCATAAGAACCGCCAAAGGGACAGGGTCAGTTCCCACACCGGAACCAGAGGTTACATTAGCCATAACTTTGATGAGAGACATGGTATTCAGGCAAATAAGGATTAGAAGCAACATGAATCACTAAGACCAGGAAAGAAAACACACATCAATGGAAGAAGGAGAAGAAGGCACAAGGTTTTGATGAGAAAAATGCGTAAAGAACAAATGGATGTCATCGCATATCTATTTATAAGAATTGGGGCATCAAAACCAAGAGATTATCCCATCATTACCTAGCACTAGAATCGAAATGGCAACCTCAACTGACAGTCACACGAAAAATGACGTATGATGTCATTCTAGTACAGAAACAACGTAACCCTCAAAAGTTACGGCTCACGAAAGACCACGTTGCCAGCTCGTTCCAAACTTCACTGCCCGATCCACTCACCCACTCTTCTCGACTAAAACCAACAAAATCTGCTCATCGAAGTCGTGTGAGCACGACCTCAATAAGCGGAGAGACTAACTGTATAGGTCAAAATCTACCGTCGAGCATTCAGGGCGAGGTACTATCGAGGGGAAGAGTCGATCGAGGTCGATCAGGAAACGATAAAGCTCGTGATCGGGATGTCAACGATGATCGAGGTCGATTAGGGTTTTTGCGGGTTATGTCCCATATAAATAGGAAAAGAGATAAGGAAGAGGGGCATGTGATATTTGCTATATAAGAAAAGACTTCTGATAAAGATTATCTCTCTTGTAAAAGATACAAAGATTACCTTTCATCAAGATTCTTGTTCACATTATTCCACAGTTTTCTATCAGATTCGAGAATAGTTCGAACATTCTAGGATTTATCTGCCGCTCATCATTGTCAGGAAGAAAAATCATCTAGTTCATTCATCGTTGGGTGAACCACTTTTCATATTTACTTAAATGTCATTTATTATTATTTATTGCTTGATACTCTTCCATTATTACTCATACCTTTTCAAATATTTAATGTATGTTAATGTCACTCTCCCACTAGATCTGTTCCACACTATACACATGTTCTGAAGTCACTTCTAGAGATATTATCATTAACTAGGTTTAGTCCATCATCACATGAATATAATAGTTTTAACCGAAAGTTATACTTTTTGGTCAAACATTAGTGATCTCGCTTTATTTAATTTGACTCGATTCAAAGTTTAAAAAATAAGTCAAAGATTTTGATACATTGTGAAAATTAAATAGTTTTTATATATAATAAGGTATCATTAACCTTTTGATACGGGGAGTATTAGATAAAAATACCTATAAAGTACTTTGTGGAATGAAAATCTTCAATAAAATCTAGTCAACAAAGCATAATTAATATCAATTTAATTAATTTAGAGACATATAGAAAGAAACCAATAACTTACAACAAAATCACAATTATTGAGAAGCGTAATGAATCATAGTAAGCGTTCAAATTTCTTAGTTTTAGGGTGTGTTTGGTATACATTTTCTTGGAAAACAAATAGTAATTTTATTCATTTTTTGATGTTTGGTACGTAAATTAAGGAAAATAACCTCTCAAGAGTATTCATAAATAATTTAGATACAATAAACATGAAGTCATAAACTTTCGAACCAATAACCTTTCAAACCCACAAATTTCATAAACTTCCGAACTGCTAAACTTTCGAAACCATAAAATTTCGAACCCATAAATTTTATAATTTCTAAACCCGTAAACTTCTAAATACATAAACCTCCGAACTCATAACTTTGGAACTTATAAAATTTCGAACATGTAAACCGAAAGATGAAAAAACAAAAAGCTAAATATATATATAAAAAATATTTTGTTTTCGGGAGGAGGGGAGGCAGGGGGGGGGGGGTGGGTGGTGCAGAAAAATAAAAAAATAAAAATTTGAAATTACAAAAAAAAAATATTTTTTTTGGGAGGGAGGTAGGTGGGTGATGACGGAAAAAAAAACTGAAATTTGAAAGAAAAAAAAAACCTTTTTGGAGAGAGGGTGTGATTAGGGGGTGTGAGGGTGTGGGGTGGGTGGGTGAGGGTGGGGAAGGTTGAGAAGGAGTTTTGGAAAATGTTTTCTCTTCTCTTGATAAGGAAAACATTTTCCTCAAATTAGAGGAAAATGAGTTTATAAGAAAAATATTTTCCAAAATATTTAAGCCAACTAAATATGAGAAAATTGAAAAATATTTTCCTTCGTAACAAACACACCCTTAATGACTTTGTTTTTTGTTTCGCTTTTGAAAGTGTTATACTATATGTTATCACTTCCACACATATATAGTTCGTGTGCATTTTCAAAGTAGTTGTAAATATAGGACATATATTTCAACGTAAAAAGTGCCCTCGTTTAAAGATCAAAGATACGCTTATAAAACAGGCTCAAAAATATCTTTTACTTCATCACTTAATACTCCCTACGGTCCAATTTAATTAATTTTTAAGATTTTTTATATGATCCATAATATTTAATTTTTTTAAATATAAAGAATGAATTAACTTTTTTTTTCAAAGTTGTCCTTAGAGTAAAGAGCCTAGGAGTTTTTATTGTATGTTCAATGAACAAATTAAGGTTATTATGATCAATTTTATTGTTAATTAATGCTAAAAGGTGAATTTCTTAATATGTGTGAAAACAATCAAGAAATCAATTAAAGTGGACCGGATGAGGTATTATTCAAAAAGTAATTTCTGTGAGTAAAAAAGAGAGAAAAATATAATCAAAGATCGGGAGAATATGCAAAACCAGTATCTCTGATTGCTTGCAACCAAGGCGGAGCTAAAATTAAAAGTTTATAGGTTCTAAATTTGCCATAGATCCCATAGCTCGTCTTCGTTACTGAGTTTGCATTAAATATTTATATAAATTTAATAAATTTTTTAATACAAATTACTATTTCTAAGCAAAAGTAATTGAATTCGACCAAACATGCACCTAATAGGCTAGCTCCGCCTCTGCTTGCACCAATCAAACATAAAACATAGGACCCTTCCCATACCCTGCCAAAGAGAAAAATTGAAAAAGAAATAAAGTTCCATACCCTTAATAAAGTTTTCAAGACTTGTCCCTATAATATTTATTTAGGAAATTAGGTGTCAAATTGTGGGCATAACCCCTACTATAAGGCGCGTGGTGATGGAATTCCATTCCCCACACAGATCTAAATGTGGGACCCCTAAGTATGATCCCTGTAATACAAGTATAGCCGTTAGATACAGAAGGCTGCAATCCTGGCCACATAAATGACGATGTAAAGCATTAATCAACAACCAAATAAAAATAATAATTAACATGTTAAAGTATATTAACTTGAAAAAAAAATTAACAATCAATCTATATAATTGAGATTCTTAATATTTTAAAATCTCAATATTTAGGCATTACACAAAAAGTACTAATGATTCACTAAATTAATTAATTCAAACTTCTTTAAAATGAATTTTAAAAATCGTGGGACTCTTCAAATGGTAATAGTATCACATAAAATGCAATAGAGGCAAAATAAGAATAATTTTATAAAAAAGTACATAAAGACCATTAGTATTTGAGCTTAATTTAGTGTAGTGATTGTGTACAGTATTCCCTCCGTCTCAATTTACATGGAGTGTTTGACTGGGCATAAAATTTAAAAAAGTAAAGAAGACTTTTGAAACTTATAGTCCAAAACAAGTCATAAAAATTTGTGTGATCGTAAATCATCTGAATAAAGAAAAAGTTTAATATTAAATTATTTTTAAATAATTAAGTATCATGCTCTTTTTGAGATAATCTAAAAAGAAAAATGACACATAAATTGAAAGAAAAATGACACATAAATTGGGACAAAGAAAACATTAAGTGATAATCCGATGAAAATAATGACTAATCTGTTGTAATATACTAAATAAACAATGCTGACGTGTGAAACAATAGTATTACCTGTGAATGTATATATATAATTGAAATCTTTAATAATTTTTATTTTTATTTATAAAACTATTAATGGGATCAAACGGAGTCGGCTTTTTAATAGGTTGAAAAAAGTGGGTTGTTCAGAGTTTCTTTTTAGGCCCAATATTCTTCTCGGGATTGGTGTGGTAAAAAGACTTCAATTCTCCTATAAATACTCACCCTTTGTTTCTCTTCTCTACGCTTCACTCCTTCCTATCTAATTAAACTTACACAGTCATAGAAAAAACTCTTCCTTTTCTCAAGAAACCCTATTAGGGTTAAATATGGCTCTCTTTGTATTTTTCCACAGCTTTCTTGAACTGCATATATTTGAAAACTCACACCATATATAACCAATTATTATTATTGGAGGTGAAAATAAAATAAAAAATTGTTGCGGTTCAATAAGGCTGTGGGAAGATACAGATAGTGTCAAGAAATTATAATTCTTGAATTTTCAGTTACAGATTTTTATTTTCTATATATTGATGCATGGTTAGATCCATGTTTGTTTTTTGGTGAACTTTCTATATATAGAAAGAATTTTCTTACCGTTATTACTGACAAAGTATTATTGTGATTATTATTGTTTTGCAGGAAATTAAAAGGTGTTCATAATGATCTACTGTTTAAGGTTCTTTTTCAAGAGATATTTCCCTGATTTTATTTCTCTGTGTTGTGTGTGTGGATGGGTTAGTTCTATACAGATAATATTTCTGTGGAAAGATATGTTTGGGATTTACTGATTTCCAAATTTGGTTTATGGTGATCAAAATATGGATGTCCTTTTGATGATATTTATCTTCTCTTCCTTGTCAGTTTTAGTGATAAATTCTTGGATTAAGATCTTATTATATGAGTTTATGATTATAAATTGCTATAAATTATTCTATATAAAGCACAGCTATAATTAGCTTTTTAATTGGAGCCTCGAGTTTCTGCACATTAATTCTAATCCTGAATATTACCATTTTCAAGCCTTGAGCCTTTGACTCTCGGCTTGTTTTGAGCTGAGGGTCTACCGGAAACAGCCCATTTGCTTGTACAAGGTAGGTAGGGTAAAGATGCGGATATGATATCCTCCCCAGATCTCACTTGTATGATTATAATCAGTATGTTATTGTTGTTGTTCCCACCCCATCATAGTATCCCTAGTTTATTGTACTTGAAATGCAAGATCCAAAATGCATGGTGTATAGGGCTAAGACAAATAAAAAGAGAATAGGAGTTATAAACATGTAGTTTAGAATCACAATGTTATGGAAAGCTATTTGTTTTTTCTTTCAATTTCATTGGCAATAGTTTTACATTCAAAATCCAGTTTCTTAGTCATAGTATTATTTTCTACATTAAATTCACGGCTTCTTGATTGCTTGGGCACTATATGTACTAGTATATACTCTATAGGATCCAACTGTTTCTAATCATGTGATCTAATTTTAACTCTTGCACAGGGAAATCCTTTAATGTTAAGTACTAATCTTGAGCTTTATTTATTTTCCACCTCTTTTCTTTTATTGGCTAAGATAAAGGGAAGGTTTGTCCACCATTTCACCTCATAGCTTGTGAATGATGTGATCAAGAATGTGTTGCTATTGAATGATTTTTTGGACCACAAGGTTGGCATTGCCCTCTCATTTGGAATCTTGCTAGCCAACTATGTTTTATGCACACATTAGAGGCCATTTATATGGATTAAGTAAAGCATATTGTAGGGAAATTGTTTATGCAACCCCGGATCGAAGGGTATAGTGAGATGGTTGGTATCTCTCTGCCCTTGATTAAACTGTCGAGTTTGAACCCTGGAGTAGAAAACCTTTCACGAATGAGTACTTTACCCCATCTTAAACTTGTTAGTAGTTCTACTCAATATAAATCTGAATTAGTCGAGTCAACTAATTAATGAATCCGAATTAGTCCGACCAGAGCGAAAAAAGAAATAAAAATCTTGCAGAAATAAAATCTTGAATTAGTCCGACTAGGCTAGCAAATTTAACCAAGCAAATGTACACTCTTCTTTTTTGATTTTTCACCTAGGGAAAGAAACAAGCGAAGTCAAAATCTTGCAGAAATAAAATTGCTAAAATAAAAGAAATATTGGTCTCTTTTTTCCTTACAATGGCAAAGACAACTATGTAGCAAGGAACATATACTATATTGTTTTGTCTTGTTAAGGCTGACATACCTTTATATCAGATTGTTGCCTGTTCTTTGGATGGAATAAAGAACATTTTAATAAATATTTTATATGTTGTTTTTATTTAATTTAAGTTGCTTGGTCCATTTTTTAGCCAGGTCACACACATCTGTACTGATTATAATTAACATTAAAGTAACACAAAAAATTGGATTTACTTATTTATTTATTTGTTATTTTGCAGGATCTAATTTTAACATAGCTGGAATAATGAATCCATTCAAGCAATGAGCAAGCCAGCTGTGATATTTTCTGTAGCTTTTAACTTTCTTGATATGTTGCAATAATTCTCATTATTAAAGTTCTTAACTAAAAAAGTAAAAAAAAGAAAAGAAAAATTGCTTTTTTGCTGTATGATTCTTGGTTAGTGCTTAAAATTTTACGTTAGTTTATTGGTATTTGTTTGCTTTACTTTTAGAGGGTCAAGCTCTTCAATTATTCAGACACTGTTGGTTTAAAGTTAAACATATGGGATCAACATGCAATTAAATTATTATTTGGAGACAGCTACCAGTTAATTAACTGAGTCAAAAAGGTTAGTATTGTGTTTTGTCTAATAGGTAAGTGTAATTTTGCATGCGGACAAAAAGATAGGGTTGAAAAGTTAAGATTAGCACCTATAACACCTTTTGTTTATGTATAGTGGAATATGAAAAAAATTCATTATAGTACTAATGCAAAAGGAGTTGCATTGGATCAAACATAATCTCTTATGTTTGATTTGGCTGTCTTAGTACTGTTTGAACCTCTTTTGTCCGTGAAAAGATGTGACCAGGGCGGAATTCAAAAAAATAAACCCTTAAATAAGTTGAGGGGATTCAACATCTAATATATATACATGAAATAAAAAATTGACCTTTCCACCCGTACACGGCACTGTCTAAAGTTGTTATCACATCTATGTCGGATCCTCCAAAAAGAGACATCAATATTAGTTTGTGAAAATATAATTTGGAGTTTATATTGGCCGCTTGTTGCTGTTTCTTCTTTCTTGCACATGTATTATTCATTTTGTATGCCTGCATCTGCATGCCTGAAATTCTGCTGCTTTGGTGCAGGAAAGATGGGTGCTCTTCTATATTTTTTGGGAAGTTTCTTGGGATATGGTTTTTGGTCATGGGGAAGGTAATTTGACCATGTTATTATTATTTGCTTAAAATTTTTTGTGCATGATTATTTCTTTGAATTCCAATGCAAACTCTTTTCACATCTCCTAAATTACAACTTGCTATTTTAACTTAAATTTTTTTTTCTTCTTCTTTTGCCTCCTTCCCCATGAAATTTTTTTATCTACCAAACAATTTAGATTCAGAATTTGAATATCGTTGGTTCTAGAATAAAAATGTGAGTTATAAAATATATATTTAGTCTTCTCTATACTTGTTTTTCATATATATACAAGGTTCATAGCAAGTATTAAACAGTAAGTTCTACCCTAGATCCGTCACTGTAAACAGATTATAAAACGTCTGTCAGCTTGGTCTTTACTGATAAATTGCTTAGATAGAACGCCATCACTTTTTCTTTACAGCTTATTTGGATGGTTGTTATGTATCATTTCATGATATATCATATGGTAGTATAGTATTGTATTGTATCGTTTTGATCTATACAAGTTTGGATAAATCATATTGTTAGCCATCCTTATATGATATCATGTACCAAATAATATAAAAAATAAACTTATAATATTACAGAGATAAAGTAAGGTACGAGGTATAATTATTATATAAAAAAGTCAGGATACAGGATAAAATAGGATTATTTAAAAATAAGGAATGGCGGCGGTATGAGAGGAAAAAAAGAGGGTAACGATGCGACTACATCAATGTCATTATATAAAGCGTCGCTTTCCGTCGTTACATAATAATTGATTTAACGATATATTAAATTTAAGTAACAATTAAAATAAATATTATATTTAAAATAATAATACGATACAATGGTAACAACCGTTCAAACAAGCTGCTAATGTGGTTTTCAAGCTCAGCTTCATCTTAGTTTTATTTCAGTAATGGCTAAAGAGTAAGTTGATATGTGTGGTATAAGAGTAGTTGCAAATGTAACTACTTGATATTATGGCCATGTTGCAAATGGAGCCAATAGCTATTAAGTCCATTTCATGGTAGACAAAGTTCCCATTAACTATTGAGGGGCCATTTTCACTATCCAATAGCAACGTAACCATGTTGGAGTTGATCATATAATTTTATTTGATGTTTTTACGATTCAAAAAAAAAAAAAAAAATCAAAAAAATAAAGAAGAAGTGAAGTGAATGGCCAAAATCCAAATGCCAATTAGCTAATAGCGACATGACTATTTTTTATTGCTTTCCAACATGTTGGGACGGAAATTATTGCCCTTTCTTTTTAACTTTTTCCTCTCTCGATCGCACCATTGTAGTTACAAGGTTTCGACAATAGCCATATGCTCGGAAAATCACTGGCTGTATAGTTATATAGTTCTTCACTTTCTTTTTCACAAAAAGGAGAAATTCGGAGTAACGGTCAAGTTGTCACCGTGTGACTTATAGGTTACAGGATCGAGCCTGATGCTTGCATCAAGTTGGCTGCATACATCACGCCCCCTTGGATTACGGCGCTCCCCGTGAATGCGAAATACTTTGTGCATCGGAATGTCTTTTTACTCGCTTTTTGCACATGTCAATGTATATTATATAGGTCCTTGTTTGTGATGCCGAATTCTCTTTTTCCCTTCACGCCCATGTTTTCCAATTCAATTTACTGAAAAACTGCTGAAACTATTAGTTTTACCCAAACTTTGGAGTTAATTATACGTAAATTAAGGGTTGGACGATGATCACGTATATATTGTGTGAGCTAAAGTTAATGCCAAATATTGTAGGAGTAGTTCCTTTTTCTTCTAGGAAGTGAATTTATCATAACTTTGTTTAATACGTCTGCTTATTCTCCGCTTAGACATGTAACTCTTATAGTCAAGTTTTATTCGTTCACAAACATATTAGGAATATATGCTTTTGGGAAAAAAGAAAAGTCCTCTTTTTCACTTTGAGAGCTCAAAAGAAAAGCCATCTCAACATATCGATAGCAGCCAGGGACACAAAATATTTCACATTCACATAGGGTTCGGGAAAATGCCGCATCCTAGGGGATGATGTAGACAGTTTACCCTAATGCAAACATTAGTGGCCGCTATCAAGGCTCGAACCCGTGACCTATAGGTCACACAGAGACAATTTTGCCGTTGCTCGAAGGGTCCTCTTTTATCTCAACAAATCGATGTATCGAGAAAAAGGAAATGCTTCCATAATTTTCATTTAATTTTCAACAAACTTGCAGCCAAATAGTTGGCTGGAAGAATTAGCAAGAGATCGAATAATAGCTTTGCGAGTTCGGCAAAATCCAATGCAGTATATTATGTGTTCGCATGCGTGCAAAACCTAAATTAGAAGTAAATATACATTTCAGAACTCACTTTCTCAATTCAAACTCTGTATACACATGTTAGCTTGAGATAATAAAACTTGGAGAAAGGAACTCTAACCAATAATAATTGAATGATTAATAGCAATCAAATAAACTGGATCTGATTTATCCACTAATATTGCTATCTAGATTAGTAGCTAGGTCTGGTTCTCTGCATGTAATTAACTACACATAACTGTGTCACAACTCCAACAATAATTCAAGAAAAATCAGAAAACTTTATGGTGCCAGCATTTTGCAACTCACTTATGTCCTGCTAGTTTGCTAGAAATAATTTCTCTACTAATATCCTAATTACAATTCTGACATGGTTTTGAATATATATATATATATATATATATATATATATATATATATATATATATATATATATATATACTAAAATCCTCAAATATTAACCGTTGCATTAAAGATATGAACCACCAAATTACTTTAAGCATCTTCAATTCCTTCTTTAATTTAAATATGAGAGAAACAGATACTATGGTCCGAAGAGAAGCTAATTGATGTGTGTACTATATGTCCTTTCTATAGAACATTATAATTAGAAAATGACTCGGTGGTGGAGTCGTGAAAACGCTTATTTCTAGAATTAAAATTTTATATCGAAACACTATGTATGAAAGGTATGAACTCCCTAAACAAGAATTCTTGAACAACAAACAATCAGTTCAGAAATCTACTAAGTACAACAATTAAGAAAAAACTGTTGCTTTGTTAGCATGCTTCTGCAGGCTTAATAGAAACCCAATAATTTCTGGGAGCACTAGCATGAGCAAAAAGGGTTGAAAATTTTCTGATTCGAAACAATTGAGGAAAAAATGCCTTACATAGGAACATTATTATGACTCAAGATCGTTTACATAATACTGGACATAGAGACGCATAATAGATCGATATGAACAACATGTGAGTTGTCTCATAATAAATCTAACTTTTGCTCTGGATATTTATGTAAGTATGAAAGGTTAAACAAAAAAAGTAAGATTATGTGTAAATAATAATACAATAAAAGTAGTACTATATATACTTTTTAAAGTTCACAGAGAGCAGCCATCCCTTATTGTCTGGCCTATTTAAACCAAAACATAGACTACCCTACTACTATTTACATATCAATTCAAATACTTATTATTCATTCCCATGGGAAATGCATGTTAACAGGTATAGTAATTAAGTTAAACTACTTCTCCTCAAAATTGTTATGAATTGCTTAACTATCAGTGGTATGTTGAAAGCAACCCCTTTTACCCCTCCCTACTTCTTGCCCTACAAAAAAAATTACAAAAAGATTCTTCTTACTATAAGATTAAAATAATACTTTAATTAAGATGATTAATTAGCAGATATTGGAATCCAAATTAGCATTTAGCATTGTGGAATTCTAATCAAGTTTAAGTAGAAACATCAAATGGTAACCAAAGTTTATAAACATAACGCTTAAAAATTTAACGCAGTGATGAAATACTAATGCAAATTCTATAATTTTATAAAGTATATTAGGCTCATATATAGTTAAACATGAATGGATGAAATCACAGAAAAGAAGAAGCAATACTTTGATAATTTTTTGAGATTACCTATGCCTTTAAGCAATGGGCTTATCACAATTTACTAATCTTAATACTTCAATTTATCATTAATGGTACATGACTATACAGTAATTTAACCCCTGAAATTTAGTTTACTCTCCACATAGACTTTAATTAATTTGGGATGAATGATAAAGGATTTTACATAAACACATGTTAGACACAGCCATTTTCATGCATATATATTAACAGTTCATTTGCATTGTCGGGTATATAACTTAAAAATGCATTCAGCCAAAAAATCCATGATTATGGGTAATTTTATTTATAAGGTGGGAATTAACATTTTTGTCTTTTTAGGTGTTTTTACTCCAAATGGTGAGAGAGAAAAGAGGTGTTGCGGGTTAAAGGAAAATGATTTTTTTCCTCACATAGTAACAAAAAAAAAATTAACTTTTTTCACGGAAATGTATGAGATCAGAGAGAGAGAGAGAGAGAGAGAGAGAGAGAGAGAGAGAGAGAGAGAGAGAGAGAGAGAGAGAGAGAGCAAAAACAAAGAGGCAAACAAAATGAACTATGTATCAATAATTGATGAAAACCAGGGAATCTTCTCTGCCATTTTCTCTTAGTTTTCACCACTTGATTGAACTATCCACAAATTGATCAGCCATAAAAGTCAAGCAAATAAAAAAAATTAAAATAAAATATATCAAATAAACATAGCTTCCCATTAAATTCACTAAATATATATATGAATGTAGAAATTGAGAAAATCCAAAATTTTCTCCTTTTACATTTTTCAAGAAGTAATAGAAGAAAAAAATTATGACAGGCTTCCATAGCTTAAATATACAAAAGTTAAAGAAAAATGTGGATCTAGTTTTTCATAACTAATCATAAAAATTCAATTAAAACCCATAATTCTTCTCTAAATTTGAATTTGCTATATATAAGTGTTATAGGTACTCAGAGAATTCACATAAAGTATGCCAAATTATGGAGTCGTTTAACTCATGAACAATTTAAAGAGGAAAAAAGAGAGAGGAAACTATAAGGCAATTTTAAAGAATTTACCATGAAAATGCAGATCTCTTCAACTCCATATATGGAAACAAAAGTCCTAAGCTTGTCATCTTTTCCCACAGCTTTCTTGGACTTACAGAGCTTTAAATCTCATCTCTCAAATTAAAACTACCCACAATTGCCTAAAGAGAGATCAAAATTCAGCTAGAAGAAGTTCAAGAAAGCTGTGGAAAAGCATGACTAGGACTTCGTCGGAATTGAGCCGAGCGTCGGAAATAAACTTTCTACTTTCACAAGGTAGCTATAAGGTCTGCGTACACACTACCATCCTGAAACCCTATTTATAAGACTACGCTCGGTATATTGTTGCTGTTGAGAAAGAGGAAGAGGAAGAAGGAATTTTAGAAGAAAAAACAGTAGATAAAGAGAGAGGGAAATGGAGAGAATGGTGAAGTGAGAAGAGAGAATTGAGGTAATGAAACAAATGTGTAGAATGACCACAGTAACATATATAATTTGTGAAACCAGCTTTATAGATGGGGGAAGAAAGTAGGGTTCATTTTGCCCACATAAATTAATATAATGTCTGCTTTCTTTCTTTATTTTGTGAGTGCGCAGTGGGGTAGCATACCCCTATGTTAGATGGCTCATAAATCTTGAAAACAAACAAAAACCATCTATTCCAACCGTGTATATTTTTTCTAAGCTGATAAGTTACAACAATAGGTAACTATTCGTGCCAAATAAAAATATACAATCTAGAAATAAAGTAAATAACTTGTTAAAAAAAAGCGGCCGATGGATAAGGCATCTCGCATTCGTTCGAGAAAGAGCCAAGAGATGTGATGTAGATATATAGCGTACTTTAATGCAATCATTAATGACTATTTCTACGACTCAATCCCGTGACATATAAGTCACACATGGACGACTTTACCGTTGCTCCAATATGACCCTTTAAATAAATAATTACTTGCCACAATCGATTAAATTTTGCTAACAGAATAAACAAATTTTATAGTTCATATCATTTAAGAGTCAATATAGAGTAATTTTCATAACAAAGGTGGGAATAACCTCCAAAACATGGTAAATGACCTGTTACAAGTACAATAGATAAAACTATAATGATTGTGTAAAAGTTGTTAACTCTATTAGTGTACATAATTTAATTTCTCTTTAAAAAGAGTATAACTCAGGTGCGGGTAGTTTAAAATATTTTTACAAATTTAGGTTAAATTGACTTTTAATAGTAGGTGACTAGCTATAACAAAATATGACATATAACGTAGAAAATGAAAAACAATAATCTGTTATAATCGATTATACTATAGTGAGAATGAAATTTTTTATACCATTAGTACATATAATTTAAACTCTATTTAAAAGTTTAGCAGTTTTAACATAAAAGGGAGAAATAAAAGAAGAAAAAGAACAATGAGAAGGGAAATGATAAGGGCATCCCATCCCCATCACATGTGACCATGTGGCTATGATGCATTTCTTTAATTTTTGTTGGGAACAAAAGGTATGGGGAGTTTATGGTCCCCCAAATTAAAGTTTATTTTTTGCTGCATCATATACTTACTAATATATATTACCCTTGATGTAAATACTGTCAAAAACGTAGATTTCTGTTTGTTTAGGCAATTGGGTTATTCTGCAAAAAACTTAAGAAAGAGACACCCTTTGGCCTCCATTGCATGTGCATGGTCTTACTCTTTACCTAAAATGTACAGGATATCCGGCTGCCTGACGCTCTGGGGTGCGACTCTTTTTCCGGACTTTCTATAAATACGAGATATTTTGTATACCGGTCTATTTTTTATTTTGTACAAAATATCAAATGTGAAAAAGAATGAGCTGAAATCCTGCATGTGTGGTTAAATAATTTCCAATTATTTTGAAATATGTAACAACCCGATCGGTCATTTTGGATTGGGAATTGTAATGTCCTCTTGTTCTTCTAATACTCTTGTGATGAATACTTTTTCCATTATGGACTAATCTTGCTTAGGGTTATTGACGGATGTTGTGAATAGACTATTGTTTTGGGTTTTACTCTCTGTTAATTGCCCGGATTCATTGAATGAGTTATTAATTGAATTGCAAGGCTTATTGTAGTTTTACTTTTATCGAAAGAGAAGTGTTGCCACAATTTGCATTGTGCCATATCATTTAGGTTGATTTTACGCCTTTTCTAGGTAATCTAAAGAGCTTAGAGAGTTATCAATTAACCTAGTTTAGAAAAATAATCGAGAGGTGTTCTTCGAAGGATCATTCATTAACTGTGTTTGTGCATATGTTCATAGGACCTGATATTAGCTGGATAAAGGGAACTCTCATCCATTCGGAAGAAGTTGAATCCCTAAGGTAGCCTAATCATCTGTTAAAATCGAAGGAGTCAATAGAAGTTAAGAATAAACTTAACCCAGAGTTACCCGGAACAATAGTTGATTACATATCTTGTCACACCCCTTACTTCTCACCCTGATATTAAATCGCTGCTCCTTAATCATTAAAGTGTCATTAGTTTCTTACAATAGATAATCTTATTTTTATTTGTAGTCGATAATAACATCAATCAAAGGTTCATTATCCTGGATAGTGGTGAGCTGAAGATTTATTAGAACATTATTTAAACTAATCCATGTGGAGACGATTTAGTACTATACTATATTTGACTAGCGATCCTAAATTTTTTACACCGGTTTTGCTCTCGTCAAATTTTGGCGTCGTTGCCGGGGATTGGTGATTAATAGTGTTTAAATTAATTTTCAGTGCTAATTCAGGAACAACTTTATTTTATTTTTCTTTTTATGCTCTTCTCATGTGTCTGCAGGTAACATGTTAAGTTCAACGGTGTATGACTCGATCTTCTTCAAAGGACTTGGTACCATACGACCCAGAGTTAGATAAGCACCTGAGGCAGTTGAGAAGAGAGAAAGGATCGAGTGGATTGTTGTTGGGTCAACATTCAACTCAAAATAAAATGGTAAACAATGAAGAGGTAGTGGACCTAGCTGCGAGAGAGGCGGCTCAGCAACAAGAAACATGGTTAGCAGCTTAAGCAGCCAGAATTGCGGATAAAATGGTCGACGTGGAGCGAAGGTTCAATCCCAATCGAAACGTGATAGAAGATAAATTTGAAAATACAGCTCCTAGACCTAGGAGGTCGTTAGGAGATTATGCTAGACCGATATATAATCAACATTAGTCTAGTGTGAGACCCCCACCCATTGATGCCAATAATTTTGAACTCAAACAGGGAGTCATCCAAACCATTCAGAGGAAAACCCAATGAAGATCCCAACAATCATCTGATGGACTTCGACGAAATTATGAACATATTCCGTTACAACGGAGCATCACACGATGCCATCTAACTCAGAGCATTCCCGTTCTCCCTTAAGGATAATGCAAAGCAGTGGTTGAGAAGTCTTCTCACAGGGTCAATCCGTACGTAGGAGGGGATGATGACCAAGTTCTGAGAAAAATATTTCTCTGCCGCTAATACTGGACGAATGAGGAAAGACATTCACAATTTCAGCCAAGGTGTTGGGGAGACAGTGTTCGAGTCATGGGAAAGATTCAAGGAGCTATTGCGGAGGTGCCCTCATAACGGAATGGAGCAATGGATGCAACTCCAGGACTTCTGGGACGGTTTAAACCCGTCATCAAGGAAAGTGCTGAATAGTGCGGTTGCAGGCCCTCTGATGAAGAAGACTCCTGAAGAGATTGTCACTCTTCTGAATGAACTATCTGAAGACGCAGAACAATGGTCTACTGATCAAGGGGACCGAAAAAGATTAGCAGGGGTGCACTAAGTAGAATCCTAGGTAGTAATGCAGGCCCAAATTGCAGCTATGGCTAAGGACATCAAGCAACTGACGCTAGCTCAGGTGCAAAATCAACCACAGGTGGGATGTAACATCTGTGGATTGGGACACCCGACACATGAGTGTCAAGCTACAGCTGAGGAAGTCAACGTTGTGGGGAACTTCAACAGAGGCAACTACCAGGAGGTAGTAATTTCAATTATATGGGATAGAGACATCCAGGGTTCTCATGGAGTTCTTCAGCTGGTAGTTTGAACTCATGGCAGCAACAAAATCTCAGAGCACCAGTGCAAGGACCTCCTGGTTTCCAAACTCAACAGAGGAAACCATACCAACCTCCACAGCCCAACAACTCAGGTTTAAAAGATCTAATGAAGGCATTTATAAATAAATCCGATGAGAAACTTGAGACTTAAGGGACCGCTATCAAGGAGCAAGGCACATCCATCCGGAATCTGGAAAGACAAATGGGGCAGCTTGCAACATTATTGTCAGAAAGGGCACCGAAGACTTTGCCGACAGATACTGAAAAGAATGTAAAAAAGACAATCAAAGTTGTGTCTCTCAGGAGTGGGAAAACATTAGCAGAGCCAAAGTCAAAACCAAGGGACGAGAAGGAGATCAACTCAACCAAGATACCTGAAGAAGAAAAAATCGGTGAATCTTTGCCCAAGGAGAATGTCAGCAACAAGGATGTTGATAAGCAGAAAGTGAACAACGCAGTTGAAGAAAGCAAGCACATGCCATTGTTACCATTTCCTTAAAAGATGAAGCGGGAAAAATTAGACAAATGCTTTGGAAAATTCTTGGAGATGCTGAAACAGTTGTATGTGAACATCCCACTCACTGAGGTGCTCACTCAGATGCCAGCCTATGCAAAATTCCTAAAGGAAATCCTCTCAAGAAAAACGAAGCTCGAGGAAACGAAAGTGGTCAAACTCAATGCCCACTGCAGTGCCATTCTACAGAACAAATATTGCCCACACCCCACACTTAAACCATTGCTCGTCCTCTATCAATCAAAATACACTTCACTTAAAATACGACCTTTTTCAACAACTCTCAAGACTCATCACACCAAGACTCTTTAAAACAAATTAAGCACAATATTGTAACATCTTAACCTTAAAATTTGACTCCAAAGCACCAAGAATTATCTATAACCCGCTTACTTACTCTAATACAGAGATCAAGCATTACCTTTCCTTCGTGAATCTAGTTCCCTCACACAAACATAGAGAGTAATTCCACACATAAAAGACATTAAGAACAATTAGAAACTCAAGATAGAAAGAATTCACTCACTCTCAGAAACAACATTCATATGCCACACAAGATGAACCATAGGATTGCCCGTAGTGTACTACTCTACTAATTGAACTCATTCAGTCAATGATCAAGTAGGAATTTCGTAGTTATAATGTAGGTTGCGGGGTGGGTAGGATACATGTAGATATAAGAGTGACTACACCTCCCTAAGCACTTTCAATACATATACTTAACTATTCAACCCCACACTTATGTCAAATCATACTCCACCTTCACATCAAATTATATTAACTTCCCATTTCTTTAAGCACAATTATACCAAGAGTCACCAATATCAAAGAATATTTTTCACAATAATTCACTTTTTTTGGCTCTTACTTTTTCAAACTAGTGCACCTGTCTCCTTATTTTATTAATTCCACTCAAAATCCAAACCAATCACCCCTACCCTTCAACTTTACAAAGTTCACAACAATTTCAAGTGCTCATGGGAGGTAAAGGTTCAAATAGAGGGTCAATTCAAACAAATGGGTAAGGCTTGTAATGTGGTTGCCAAAGAAACAATATTACAGACTTAAAGGGGTTAACTAAGATATATAACAATTAGATGGATAAGGCATATAACTGGCTCAACAAATAAATGCCTATATCACTTCAAAGACTGAAGTAATCTACCATTTCGCTTTGCAAACACACATGTCATATTCTAGACATCAAATTCAATGCAATGAATAATACAAAACCTTACCCACACATGGAACATACTCACACAGGATCAGACTCATCAAGACACTCCAGTCAAAGCAATTAAGCAAAGTCAAGAACATACAATTTAAGGTAGAGTCAAAAACTGAGCCTAAACGTCACAGCTAGAGCACTCACTATTCTTAAAGTATAACAGAGTCTAGAGATGTTGCTTTCCTTTCAAATCAGACCTAAGGGTACCTACCCCTAATAGAAAAAAATAAAACTAACTACACCTGGTTCAATAAAAACCCTTGGAAAAGAACCGCGACACAAAAAAGAACCAATAGGGAATTAATACATTACCTAACAAAAGAATTTTTTTTTTCCTTTCAACTTTAATCCCTCAAGAAACCCGTCGAATGATATCCATTGTTGGGAAAAATTAAAAATTAAAAATTTATATGTATTTTTGCTTTTTTTTTCATCTATCTCTAACTACTGCAACTAACTACTGCAAACTACACAAAACGCATATACATACAATATACAAATATTCCCCACCCCACACTTTAATTAGTGGCATGTCCCCATGACACACAAAGAAAAATGCAAAGGTGAAGAAAACTCTCCTGATCAAGTTATTATGTGTCAGAGACGGTTCCAGGATCCATATGACAAGCCCGGCCAAGTGCACACAACCATGCCATGATCTTCCTCTCAGATTTGGCATTCTGTGTAGCAAGGGCGTCCACTCAAGTACCCAAATCTGTGACAGAAGTACGCATCCCCATCATTTCCTGCTCTAAAATGCTCAATCTCGTGTCCCAACCGCCGCTTGAAGTTACCCCAACACCTGGCTCATGTGGTAGAGAATCAGCAACCTCTTCATTGCCCTCTTCGGTCGCATCAGATTCCTCGCTATCCGCCTCTGCGGGTCCAGCAGGGTCCTTTCGGATTACAGCCTTATCTGCCTAGAATTTATGTTCGCGCTTTACTTTTTTATCCAAGTCCCCGTTTTCCGGTACTTGGGCCCCACGGCATAACCGAGTGACTAATGATGGGAAAAAAAACCGATACCTCTGCACATGACATCAAATCAACATCTCGGCATGAGTGATCTGAGCCACATCAAAATCGTGGCCATTGACAAAGCACCAAATCAGTGTCGCCCGAGGACCATTCACCTTAGTGGTGATTCCTGAAGGCAGCATGCAGTTATTGATAATGTAGAGCCAACACTTCCCTTCAAAAGTCAGCGAACCCGAGTGAAATTTGTGCCCCTCATTTATCCACATGACCTCCTTGCCAAATACACAAATGGTTGCGAAGAACAGGCACCATAAGTATGGTTCTCTGCTGTGCGTGGCGTAGTAGTCACCTGTATCCGGATATTCCACGAATTCCAGCAAATGATAGGCCCTTCGGATGGCCTCCTTGGAAAGAGGGGAATTTTAGAATTGGGGGTTTTTAGAGGGGAAAGTCCAAAATTAAAATGGAAAAACTTACCTAATGCGCGTTAGGTGCGCGGTCGCGAATGTGGTCACGCACTTAAGCTAGTACACTAGTGAAAATGCGCGACCAGGTGCACGGTCAGCCCATCAGGTGCGTGGCTGTCACTACCCAATTTCACCTGTAGGTCGTGATAGCGCCCAACACTACGGCTAGGCAAGCCAACTTTATAAATTGAGCATTCATTGACAAAATTTAAAACCAAGAGAAATAATAAAACCCAAATTCTACCAATGTGTGTGCCAAGACCTGGTGTGACAAGTGTATGAGCATCTAGTAGATTATACAAAACCTCAAACGTTGTCCAAAATAAAAATAGACAGAATTAAAATATAAAGAGAGACACTAGTAGTTGCAGAACGGATCAGAGAAACAGCTCACCACTATGTCCCTGGATAACGTGGGTGTAAGACGATAGGTCCCCCACTAGTACTTGCCTCAATTGCTGCATAAAAAGTACAACAAGTATAGTATGAGTACGTAAACAACGTATACCCAGTAAGTATCAAGCCTAATCTCGAAGTGGTAGAGACGAGATGACCGACTTTGACATTCACTATAGGGCAATAATAATAGTTGAAATACAACTAGGATATTTAAATCAATATGATTTACAGAATTTACAATAATTTATTTAATCAGCGGAAATAATCAAAATTCTTCAAATGCAACAATTCTCAATATATTAATTAAATTCCTTAAATTCGAATAATTTCTAATTTATCAATTAAATATCATTTTTAGGAATAATAATTAATTATTTAACAAGCAAGAATAATAATTCATTAAATTCCAAGGATTTTATAATTTATCAATTATCTTCGTAAGCTGAAGTAAGCTATTAAAATATCGTGTAATTATTATTATTTTTAAGCACGATTTTTGCCGAAGACGTACGGCCCGATCCAATGTGTCGGGTACACTGCCGAGGGACGTGCGGCGCGATCCATAGATGCATCTATCCTACCGAGGCATTCGGCCCGCTCCACAAGAAAGGAGGACATTTTTATATGTACCTCCGGAAGGAGAGTATATTTATAATGAGATAAATTCGGGAGGAGAACAATTTCTTTTAACAATTAATTGATTTAACAGAAAAATTAAGTATATGAAATTTTTATCATTTAATATTTTTATCTAACAATTCACAATATATATATATATATATATATATATATATATATATATATATATATATATATATACACACCAAATAATATTAATTAAACAAAGAATACAATTTACACAAGTAATTCATGCTTTGATTCCTAAACTACCCGGACTTTAGCATTAATAGTAGCTACGCACGGACTCTCATCACCTCGTGCGTACGTAGCCCCCACAATTAGCAATAATTATTTAATTTTTTTAATCACCTATGAGATAATTTCCCCCTCACAAGATTAGACAAGAGACTTACCTCGTCTCAAATTCCACTTTCGATTACCAAGTCGCGTAAAATTCTCGATTCAATGCCGAGAAATCCGAAACTATCCAAAAGTTATATAAAATAATTAATATATGTTCAAAAATTCGAAATTTATCTATTAATAAATTACCCTATCCAAAATGGTAAAATTTCTAAAATTCACCCCGGGCCCACGTGCCCGGATTCTGAAAAGTTTTGGATGAAAACATTACCCATAATCTCATGAACTCAAATATATAATTTCTACCCAATTTCATAACTATTTTCGTGGTTAAAATCTCATTTTTATAAAATCTAGGGTTTTCACCTAAATCTTTGATTTCTAAGATTTACTAGATATAATCTACTTATAATCTATGTATTTAACTCAAGGATGTGGAATTAACTTACCTCCAAATTGCTAGTTGAAATCTCCTCTCAAAAAGCTTTGAAATCGCCCAAACATGGAAGAAAATGGGAAAAAATGGTGAATTTCCGTTTCTTTAAGCTTTCTGCCAAACAGGTCTTTCGCACCTATGGAAGTTGGAACGCACCTGCAGCTCCGCACCTGCGAAAAAATCCTCGCAGGTGCGAGTTTCACTTGCCTGGCCAATTTTCGCATTTGCGCACAAAGCTTCGCACCTGCGCGTTCGCAGGTGCGCAAATCGTCCGCATCTGCGGTGGATTGCCCCTTCCCATTTCCGCTTCTACGCTCAAAATCTCGCATATGCAAGTGCCGCGCCTACCAGCTTCTGTCGCATCTGCGAATGTCGCACCTGCAACTAGCCAAGCGCAGGTGCGATTCTGACAGTAGCTGGGAGCTTTTGTTTTGGCTTCCAACTTCCAACTTGGTCCGAGCCTCGTCCGATTGACACTCGAGGTCCCCGGGACCCCGCCCGAACATACCAACAGGTTTGAAATCATAAAAGGAAGTTGCTCGAACTCTCGGAATGTGTAAAACATCATCAAATATAAGAATCATACCTTATACCAAATTGATGCAAACTTAAGAATTTCAAGTTCTTCAATTTACTTCCAATGCACCGAAATATACTTAAACTACTTGGAATGATACGAAATTTTACGTGCAAGTCTTAAATCACTATACGGAACTATTCCCAAACTCAGAATTCCAAACGGACTTCAATTTCTCAAAAACCTACTCCAAACCAAATTTAAAGAAGTTTAAACCTTCAAATAGTTGATTTTTACTATTAAGCGTCAAAACGCTCCTGGGTTATCCAAAACCCGATTCGGACATACGCCCAAGTCCAAAATCATCATACGGACCTATTGGAACCATCAAATCCCGATTCCGAGGTCGTATTCTAAAAATGTAGACCGAAATCAAACTTGTCCATATAAAGCTAACTTAAGGAACCGAGTGTTTCGATTTCAACCCAAACGCTTCCAATTCCCGAACCAACCATCCCCGCAAGTCAATAATCATTAAAAGCACATATGAAAAATTTTATTTTAGGGAACGGGGTTCTAAAAGTTAAAATGACCGGTTGGGTCATTACAGCGGTCGTGCACGTCTCGCTTCGTATAACGTTGCTTGGTGCACGAAATGACCCCCCAGGTGTGCGGTCGCACACGAATACCCTCAAAAGGGCTCTTTTAGACATCTTAATTCCTTCCTTCCGCGACATGTACCTTCCTAAACCTACCCCATCATACTATAAACTAATATCTATCTATTATACACTATAAATAAAAGTGAAAAATCTAACTAATAGAAGAGTTAGAAGAAGTTCTGAGTTATAGTCGTCAGCTTGACTCAACCGGGCATCCTCAACTGATTTTGATGCTCAAGGATTGCTGAGCAAACCCTCCAGCAAGATACGATTTTAGTCTGTGCACATTCACTTTGAAGCTTTCCGTTCCGTCCTGGTTTTGGATCTCAATTTCCCCATATGGTGATACATGTTCCACCACGTACGGTCCCATCCATCTAGACTTTTAATTTTTCGGGGAACAACCTGAGTCTACTATTGTACAGTAAGACTCTGTCCCCTTCATGAAATTCCTTTGGCATAATCAGACGATCATGCCACCTTTTAGTCTTTTCCTTGAAAATCCGCGCATTTTCATACGCGTCCAGTCTAAACTCCTCCAATGTATTTATCTGCGCCAACTTGTGTTCACCTGCAAGACTAAGATCAAGATTAAGCATCTTAATTGCCCAATATGCTTTATGTTCTATCTCAACAGGTAGGTGACATGATTTCCCATAGACTAGTTTGAATGGTGAAGTCCCTATGGTTGTTTTGAACGTAGTTCTGTACACCCATAGAGCTTCTTCCAACTTTATCGACCAATCCTTACGAGAAGCACTAACCGTCTTTTCAAGAATACGTTTAAGTTCACGGTTAGCTACTTCGACTTGTGCACTAGTTTGGGAATGGTACGGGGTTCCCGTTTTATATGTGACCCCAATCTTGGACAGCAGTGCAGCAAATTGCTTGTTCACAACGTGTGACCCATTGTCACTGATAATCACTCTAGGTGTCCCAAAGCAGGTAAAGATGTTTTTCCTTAAGAATTCACACACCACCCGAGCATCATTGGTCCTAGTAGGGATTGCTTCGACCCACTTAGAGATGTAGTCAACGGCTACTAGGATATACTCATAAGAGTGTGACGATGGGAACAGACCCAAGAAGTCAATGCCCCAAATGTAAAAAATTTCACATACCAGAATGGAGTTGAGAGACATTTCGTCCCTTTTGCTAATATTACATGCCCTTTGACACTTGTCACATGCAGCTACATACGCTCTCGCGTCTTTGTACAAGGTAGGTCAAAAGAAACCATCTTCCATTACCTTTGCTGCAGTGCGATTCCCGCCATAGTGTCCTCTAGCTGCTCCATCGTAGCAATGAGACAAAATTCTTGGCATTTCACACTCATGCACACATCTTCAAATCATACCATCTGCACACAGTTTAAATAACAAAGGGTCATTCCAAAAATAACATCTTACCTCACCTTGCAACTTCTTTTTCTCATCTGAGGTTAAGTCATGTGGTAGCCACCCACTAGCCAAAAGTTGGCTATGTCGGTGAACCATGGTGGTCTATTGGAGTCTGCTACAATGGAAAAAATCTACTCATCTGGGAACTCTTCCCGAATGTCAACCGCTTCAACAGGTGGTTTCTCCAATCGCGACAAGTGGTCAGCCACTTGATTTTTCGTGCCCTTCCTGTCCTTGATTTCTAGATAAAATTCTTGCAGCAACAATACCCATCGCATCAAATGCGGTTTGGACTCTCTCTTACTCAGCAAATATTTCAGTGCTGAGTGATCAGTATGCTCTATTACCTTGCTTCCCACCAAATTGGATCTGAACTTGTCGAAAGCAAAGACTGATGCAAAGAACTCCTTCTCCGTGGTTGCATAGTTCACCTGAGCATAGTAAATGGGTTGGAACATTTTATCTCTCCTCTACCCCAGCACTGCTCCTATTGCCACATCACTGGCGTCATATATTATCTCAAAAGGCTCACTCCAGTTCCGGAGTCACCATTATGGGGGCACTCACTAGCTTCTCCTTGATCAGTTGGAATGCTCTGAGACACTCCACATCAAATACAAATTTTACATCCTTGGCAAGTAATGCAATCAAGGGTTTGGTAATGCTGGAAAAATTCTTAATGAACCTTTTATAGAAACCGGCATGCCCCAAAAAACTTCTGATGCTCTTCACTGAGGTCGGTGGCGGGAGCTTGGCTATCATGTCTACTTTAGCTTTGTCAACTTCAATACTTTCAGCTGCGACTTTATGGCCCAGGACTATCCCCTCCTTAACCATGAAGTGACACTTTTCCCATTTGAGTACTAGGTAAGTGTCCTCACATCGTTTTAGAAAAGGTTCGAGGTTCCTCAAGAAATCTTCAAAGTCATCTCCAAATAATGTAAATTCATCCATGAACACCTCCAGATACTTCCCAATTAAATATGAAAATATTGACATCATGTATCTCTGGAAAGTAGTTGATGCATTGCATAGTCCAAAAGGCATTCTCCAGTATGCAAAGATTCCGGACGGGCATGTAAAGGTGGTTTTCTCAACATCCTCGGGAGCAATGGATATTTTATTGTACCCTGAATATCCATCTAAAAAGTAGTAATATCCACGCCCACCACCTTCTCCAATATCTGATCAATGAATGGAAGAGGGAAGAAATCCTTCCTTGTTGCATTATTCAATCTCCGGTAATCAATGTACATCCTCCACCAGTAGCTGTTCTGGTAGGGATTAGCTCGTTGTCCTCGTTTTTTACCACCGTCATGCCCCCTTTTCCGGAACAACCTGTACATGGCTGATCTATTGACTGTCAGAGTTGGAAAATATTATGCCTGCATCCAGCAATTTGAGTATCTCTTTTTGAATCACCTCTTCAAGATTTTTGTTCAATTTGCGCTGGGGCTGCAACACTGGTTTACTCCATTCTTCTAACAAGATTTTGTGCATGTATATTGCAGGGTTGATCCCCTGAATATCGGCTATAGTCCAACCGATTGCCTTTTTATTCTTCCATAGTAACTCCACAAGCATGTGTTCCTGTTTACCTGTCAAATCAGCAGCAACAATCACAGAAAAATTATTAGTCTCCAAAAAAACATATTTCAAATGTGTCGAGAGTACTTTCAATTCTAGCTTCGTCTTGCTCTTTTCTTTCTCGAATTCTTCTTCATCTACCACCTGGTTCTCATTTTCCAGTGCCTCAACTTCCTTCTTGATCTCCGGATCCTCCTCCTCTGTTGTGCTTGATTGACTAATGCATCTCTCTAGTGAGTCACCTAACAGCTTATCCAGTTTGTGTTGTTCAGCTAACTCTCCCACCATATCTAGTTTGAGACAAGCATAGGCAGATGCCTCATCACATGGGTATTTCATCATTCTCTTCATTTGAAACACCACTTTTTTGTTTCCTACTCGTAGCATGAGTTGTCCCTCATATATATCAAGAATAGCCTGGCCAGTGCAAAGGAATGGTCTCCCCAATATTAGAGGCACTTACTTATTCTCTTCCATATTTACAACGATGAAGTCTACTGGGAAAACAAATTTGTATACCCTTAGCAGGATGTCTTCAATTATGCCCTTCGGTATGATCGTGGTTTGATTAGCCAGTTGCAAGGATACTAGCATATATTTGATCACTCCTAGCTCTTCTTACAATTTCTTGAACACCGATAATGGCATCAAGTTAATGGATGCACCTGAATCGCACAAGGCTTTGTCAAAATTTTTGCTACCCAACGAACAAGGTATAGTGAAACTGCCAGAATCCCCGCACTTCTTGGGAATTTTGTTCTGTAGAATAGCACTGCAGTGGGCATTGAGTTTGACCACTTTCGTTTTCTCGAGCTTCCTTTTGCTTGAGAGGATTTCCTTCAGGAATTTTGCATAGGCTGGCATCTGTGTGAGCACCTCCGTGAATGGGATGTTCACAAACATCTGTTTCAGCATGCCCAAGAATTTCCCAAAGAATTTGTCTAATTTCTCCCGCTTAATCTTTTGAGGAAAATGTAACAATGGCATGTGCTTGCTTTCCTCAATTGCGACGTTCACTTTCTGCTTATCAACATCCTTGTTGCTGACATTCTCCTTGGACAAAGATTCACCGATTTTCTATTCTTTAGGTATCTTGGTTGAGTTGATCTCATTCTCGTCCCTTGGTTTTGGCTTTGGCTCTGCTAATGTTTTCCTACTCCTGAGAGACATAACTTTGATTGTCTTTTTTGGATTCTTTTCAGTATCTACCGGTAAAGTCCTCGGTGCCCTTTCTGACAACAATGTTGCAAGCTGCCCTATTTGTCTTTCCAGATTCCGGATGGCTGTGCCTTGCTCCCTGATAGCGGTCCCTTGAGTCTCAAGTTTCTCATCAGATTTATTTATAAATGCCTTTATTAGATCTTCTAAACCTAAGTTGTTGGGCTGTGGAGATTGGTAAGATTTCCTCTGTTGAGTTTGGAAACCATGAGGTCCTTGCACTGGTGCTCTGGGATTTTGCTGCTTCCATGAGTTCAAACTACCAGTTGAAGAACTCCATGAGAACCTTGGATGTCTCTGTCTCATAGAATTAAAATTACCACCTCCTTGGTAGTTGCCTCTATTAAAGTTCCCCACAGCATTGAATTCCTCGGATATAGCTTGACACTCATATGTCGGGTGTCCCAATCCACAGATGTCACATCCCACATATGGGCTGATTTTTCACTTGAGCTAGCGTCATTTGCTTGATGTCCTTAGCCATAGCTGTAATTTGGGCCTGCATTGCTACCTAGGATTTTACTTGGTGTACCCCTGCTGATCTTTTTCGGTCCCCTTGATCAGTGGACCATTGTTCCGCGTCTTCAAATAGTTCATTCAGAAGAGTGACAATCTCTTCAGGAGTCTTCTTCATCAGAGGGCCTGTAACCGCATTATTCAGCAATCTCCTTGATGATGGGTTTAATCCCAACAGTCCTGGAGTTGCATCCATTTCTCTATTCCATTATGAGGGCACCTCCGCAATAGCTTCTTGAATCTTTTCCATACCTCGAAAACTGGCTCCCTATCACCTTAACTGAAATTGTGAATTTCTTTCCTCATTCGTCCAGTCTTAGCGGCAGAGAAATATTTTTCTAAGAACTTGGTCGTCATCTCCTCCCATGTATAGATTGACCCTGTGGGCAGACTTCTCAACCACTGCTTTGCATCATCCTTAAGAGAGAATTGGAATGCTTTAAGGTAGATGGCATCATGTGATGATCCATTGTAACGAAATATGTTCATAATCTCATCGAAGTCCATCAGATGGTTATTGGGATCTTCAATGGGTTTCCCTCTGAATATGCAATTATTCTGAATGGTCTAGACGACTCCCTATTTGAGTTCAAAATTATTGGCATCAATGAGTGGGGGTCTCACACTAGACTGTTGTTGGTTATATACCGGTCTAGCATAATCTCTTAACGACCTCCCAGGTCTAGGAGCTGCATTTTCAAATTCATCTTCTATCACATTTCGATTGGGATTGAACCTTCGCTCCCCATCGACTATTTCATTCGCAATTCTGGTTGCTTCAGCTACTAACCGTTCTTCCCATTGCTGAGTTGCCTATCTCGCAGCTAGGTCCACCACCTCTTCATTATTTATCATTGTATTTTGAGTTGAAGGCTGACTCAACAACAATCCACTCGATCCTTTCTCTCTTTTCAACAATCCTACCTCAGGTACTTGTCTAACTCTGGGTCATTTGGCACCAATTTCTTTGAAAAGGATCGATTCATATACACCGCTGAACTTAACATATTGCCTGCACATAGATGAGATGAGCGTAAAAAAGGAAAATAAAATAAAGTTGTTCCTGAATTAGCACTGGAAATTAATTTAAACATTATTAATCGCCAATCCCTCGCAACATCGTCAAAACTATGCTATCGGGCTTGTTCATTTACTATGCAAGACGGACCTTTAATGATGCTCGGGTGAACTATGCTACCATGGAGAAGGAATTCTTTGCAGTAGTCTTTGCTTTCGACAATGGTGGGAAGCAAGGTAATAGTGCATACTGATCACTCAGTACCGAAATATTTGCTGAGTAAAAGAGCGTCCAAACTGCATCTGATGCAGTGGGTATTGTTGCTGCAAGAATTTGATCTAGAAATCAAGGACAGGAAGGGAACGAAAATTCCTAAAAAGTATGGGGATCCTGGCAGTTTCACTATATCTTGCTCGTTGGGTAGCAAAAATTTTGACAAAGCCTTGTGCGATTCAGGTGCATCCATTAACTTGATGCCATTATCAGTGTTCAAAAAATTGGAAGGAGATCTAGAAGTGATCAAATCTGTGCCAGTATCCTTGCAACTGGCTGATCAAACCACGATCATATCAGAGGGCATAATTGAGGGCATCCTGGTAAGGGTAGACAAATTTGTTTTCCCAGTAGACTTCATCGTGGTAGATATGGAAGGGAATAAGGAAGTGCCTTCAATCCTGGGGAGACCATTCCTTTGCATTGAGCGAGCTATTCTTGATATATATGACAATTCATGCTATGAGTGGGAAACGAAAAAGTGGTGTTTCAAATTAAGAGAATGATGGAATACCCATGTAATGAGGCATCTTCATATGCTTGTCTTAAACTAGATGTGGTGGGAGAGTTAGTTGAACAACACGAACTGGATAAGTTGTTAGGTGACTCACTAGAGAGATGCATTAGTCAATCAAGCATAACAAAGGATGAGGATCTGGAGATCAAAAAGGAAATTGAGGCACTAAAAAATGAGAACCGGGTGGTAGATGAAGAAGAATTCGAGAAAGAAAAGAGCAAGCCGAAGCTGGAATTGAAAGTACTCTCGACACATTTGAAATATGCTTTTTTGGAGACTAATAATTTTCCTGTGATTGTTGCTGCTGATTTGACAGGTGAACAGGAACACATGCTTGTGGAGTTACTATGGAAGCATAAAAAGGCAATCAGTTGGAGTATAGCCGATATTCAGGGGATCATCCCTGCAATCTGCATGCACAAGATCTTGTTAGAAGAAGGGAGTAAACCAGTAGTACAACCTTATCGCAAATTGAACAAAACTCTTGAGGAGGCAGTTCAAAAAGAGATACTCAAATTGCTGGATGCAGGCATAATATTTTCATATCTGACAGGTAATGGATCATCCCTGTATAGGTTGTTCCGAAAAAAAGGGGCATGACAGTGGTAATAAACGAGAACAACGAGCTAATCCCACCATTGATTAGATATTGGAGAAGGTGGCGGGGCATAGAGGTTACTGCTTTTTTGATGGATATTTAGGGTACCATCAAATACCCATTGCTCCCGAGGATGTTGAGAAAACCACCTTTACATGCCCGTCCGGAATCTTTGCATACTGGAGAATGCCTTTTGGACTATGCAATGCATCAACTACTTTCCAGAGATACATGATGTCAATATTTTCATATTTAAATGGGAAGTATCTAGAGGTGTTCATGGATGACTTTACATTATTTGGAGATTACTTTGAAGATTTCTTGAGGAACCTCGAACCTTTTCTAAAACGATGTGAGGACACTTACCTAGTACTCAAATGGGAAAAGTTTCACTTCATGGTTAAGGAGGGGATAGTCCTGGGCCATAAAGTCGCAGCTGAAAGTATTGAAGTTGAGAAAGCTAAAGTAGACATGATAGCCAAGCTCCCGCCACCGACCTCAGTGAAGAGCATCCGAAGGTTTTTGGGGCATGCTGGTTTCTATAGAAGGTTCATTAAGAATATTTCCAGAATTACCAAGCCCTTGACTGCATTACTTGCCAAGGATGTGACTCCTAACTGGAGTGAGCCTTTTGAGATAAAGTGTGACGCAGTGATGTGGCAGTAGGAGCAGTGCTGGGGCAGAGGAGAGATAACCTATTCTGACCCATTCTTATTTAAACTGTGTGCAGATGGTGTGATTCGAAGATGTGTGCCTGAGTGCGAAATAGCAAGCATTCTGTCTCATTGCCATGATGGAGCAGCTGGAGGACACTATGGTGGGAATCGCACTACAACAAAGGTAATGGAAGCCAGTTTCTTTTGACCTACCTTATACAAAGATGCGAGAGCGTATGTCGCTGCAAGCGACAAGTGTCAAAGGGCAGGTAATATTAGCAAAAGGGATGAAATGCCTCTCAACTCCATTCTGGTATGTGAAATTTTTGACGTTTGGGGCATTGACTTCATGGGTCCGTTCCCAACATCACACTCTTATGAGTATATCCTAGTAGCCATTGACTACGTCTCTAAGTGGGTCGAAGTAATCCCTACTAGGAACAATGATGCTTGGATGGTGTGTGAATTCTTAAGGAAAAATATTTTTACCCGCTTTGGGACACCTAGAGTGATTATCAGTGACAATGGGTCACACTTTGTGAACAAGCAGTTTGCTGCACTGCTGTCCAAGTATGGGGTCACACATAAAATGAGAACCCCGTACCATAGCTAAACTAGTGAGCAAGTCAAAGTGGCTAACTGTGAATTTAAACGTATTCTTCAAAAGACGGTTAGTGCTTCTCGTAAGGATTAGTCTGTAAAGTTGGAAGAAGCTCTATGGGCATATAGAATTGCGTTCAAAACAACCATAGGGACTTCACCATTCAAACTACTATATGGGAAATCGTGTCACCTACCTGTTGAGATAGAACATAAAGCTTATTGGGCAATTAAGATGCTTAATCTTGATCTTAGTCTTGCAGGTGAACACAGGTTAGCGCAGATGAATGCATTGGAGGAGTTTAGACTGGACGCGTATGTAAATGCGCGAATTTTCAAGAAAAAGACTAAAAGGTGGAACGATCGTGTGATTAATCCCAAGGAGTTTCATGAAGGGCACAGAGTCTTACTGTACAATAGTAGGCTCAGGTTGTTACCCGAAAAATTTAAGTCTAGATGGACGGGACCGTACGTGGTGAAACATGTATCACCATATTGGGCAATTGAGATCCAGAAACAAGACGGAACGGAAAGTTTCAAAGTGAATGGCCATAGACTAAAACCGTATCTTGCTGGAGGGTTTGCTCAGCAATCCTCGAGGATCAAAATCAGTTGAGGATGCCCGGTTGAGTCAAGCTGATGACTATAACTTAGACTACTTCTAACTCTTCTATTAGTTAGATTTTTCACTTTTATTTATAGTGTAAAATAGATAGATATTAGTGTATAGTATGATGGGGTAGGTGCAGGAAGTTACATGTCACAGAAGGAACGAATTAAGGTGTCTAAAAGACCCTTTTTGAGGGTATTCGTGTTCGACCGCGCACCTAGGGTCACTTCGCGCACCAGGTCACGCAGCAGGCAACGATATACGAAGCTAGACGTACGCAGCCACGCATCTGATGGGGTGACCACTCACCTGGTCTTGCATTCTCACTAGTGTACTGCCTTGAGTGTGCGACCACATGTGCGACCGCGCACCGACCGCGCACCTAACGTGCGTCAGGTAAGTTTTTCCCTTTTAATTTCAGACTTTCCCCTCTCAAAACCCCCAATTCTAAAATTCCCTCTTTCTCTCCCCAACACTAAACAACCCTAAATTGACCCCCACCCCACCCCTCGTACCCTCTCTGACTAATTAGGGCTGAAATTGATTTGTAGGAGGCTAAGAAGAGCTATGCTTGTTATGTGTTTGTGTAATTGCCTCAATGAGATTGTGGGTGTAATGTTGTGACCAAGTGTAAGGGTGAAGTATGAGTAGCCCCTCTTGGTTCACTATGTGATTCATTAGCTAATAGTTGGCGGTCTGTTTCAGGTACTATGGCGCCACCCAAGAAATGAAAACCACAGGTGCATCTACAAGTGGTCAAGCAGGCACATCCCGGTCCTGAGCTTCGATTTCTACTCACCCGTATGATCAGAACAAATTTGCCTCTTGGGAAGCCCAAGAACGATTCCAACAAAAGGCAAGTAAGAAGCCCATTCCAGAGAGGAGAATTGATATTAGGTCCCTCAAAAATGACTATCCCCGTGTGTATCATGAATTGGTCAGGCGCAGCTTGAGAGTATTCTTTGAAGAACCTAACGAAGCGAACTTAATGGTTGTTCGGGAGTTTTATGAAAACTACCCGGAACATGATTCCTATGTCTGCACAGTGAGGAAGAAAAGAGTGGACTTCTCCAAGGAAGCTATTCGAAGGGCCTATCATTTACCGGAATTCGTGGAAGATCCGGATACAGGTGAATACTACGCCACGCACAACAGAGAACTATACATGTTGCGCCTGTTCTTCGCAACCATTTGTGTACCTGGCAAGGAGTTCATGTGGATAAAGGAGGGGGCAATATTTCACTCGACTTCGTTGACCTTTGAAGGGAAGTGCTCGCTCTACATTATCAATAACCGCCTGCTACCTTCAGGAAACACCACTGAGGTGAATGGTCCTCGGGCGACTCTGATTTGGTGCTTTGTCAATGGCCACGATTTTGATGTGGCTCGATCATTAGGGCCGATATGTTGATTCGATGTCTTGTGCAGATGTATAGGTTCTTTTTCCCATCATTAGTCACTCGGTTATGCTGTGGGGCCCGAGTACTGGAAAATAGGGACTTAGATAGAAAAGTAAAGCGCGGACATAAATTCTGGGCGGATAAGGTTGTAATTGGGAAGGACCCTGTTGGACCCGTAGAGGCGGATAGCGAGGAATCCGATGCGGCCAAAGAGGGCAATGAGGAGGTTGCTGCTTCTCCACCACATGAGTCGGGTATTGGGGTAACTTCAGGGGGCGGTTGGGACACGATATGGAGCGCGTTAGAGCAGGAAATGGAGGGGATGCGTACTTCTGTCATTGAATTGGGTACTCGAGTGGATTCCCTTGCTACACAGAATGCCAAATCTGGGAGGAAGATCATGGCATTGTTGCGTTCACTTGGTCGGGCTTATCATCTGGACCCCGGAACCGTCTCTGACACAAACTAACTTGATCAGGGGAGTTTTCTTCACCTTTGCATATTTCTTTGTGTGTCATGGGGACATGCCACTAATTAAAGTGTGGAGTGTGAAATATTTGTATGTTGTATGTATATGCATTTTGTGTAGGTTGCAGTAGTTAGTTGTAGTAGTTAGAGATAGATGAAAAAACAAAAATACATAAGAATTTTAAAATTTTCGATTTTTCCCGATGATGGATATCATTCGACGGGTTTCTTGAGGGATTAAAGTCGAAAGAAAAAAAAAAGGTTTTCTCTTGTTAGGTAATGTATTAATTCCCCCTTGTTTTTCTTTGTGCCGCAGTTCTTTTTCAAGGGTTTTGATTGAACTATGTGTAGTTAGTTTTATTATTTTCTATTAGGAGTAGGTACCCTTAGTTTGATTTGAAAGGAAAGCAACATCTCTGGACTCTGTTATGCTTTGAGAATAGTGAGTGCTCTAGCTGTGATGCTTAGGCTCAATTTTTGACTCTTGTATAAGTACCTTAAATTGTATGTTCTTGACTTTGCTTAACTGCTTTGACGTGAGTAGTACACTATGGGAAAGCCTATGATTCATCTTGTGTGGCATATGAATGTTATTTCTGAGAGTGAGTGAATTCTTTCTATCTTGAGTTCGTAATTGTTCTTAATGTCTTTTATGTGTGGAATTACTCTCTATGTTTGTGTGAGGGCACTAGATTCACGAAGGAAAGGTAATACTTGACCTCTGTGTTAGAGTAAGTGAGCGGGTTATAGATAATGCTTGGTGCTTTGGAGTCAAATTTTGAGGTTAAGATGTTACAATATTGTGCTTAATTTGTTTTAAAAAGTCTTTTGTGATGAGTCTTGAGAGTTGTTGAAAAATGTCGTATTTTAAGTGAAGTGTATTTTGATTGCTCGAGGACGAGTAATGGTTTAAGCGTAGGGTGTGAGAAATATTTGTTCTGTAGAATGGCACTGCAGTGGGCATTAAGTTTGACCACTTTCATTTCCTCGAGCTTCGTTTTGCTTGAGAGGATTTCCTTCAGGAATTTTGCATAGGCTGGCATCTGTGTGAGCACCTCTGTGAATGGGATATTCACATACAATTATTTCACCATCTCCAAGAATTTTCCAAAGCATTTGTCTAATTTCCTCCGCTTCATCTTTTATGGAAAAGGTAACAATGGCATGTGCTTGCTTTCCTCAACTCTTGGTTGAGTTTATCTTTTATGGAAAAGGTAATTTCTCCCCATCAGCTATCTTGTTGAGTTTATCTCTTTCTCGTCCCTTGGTTTTGACTTTGGCTCTACTAATGTTTTCCACTCAAAATCCAAACCAATCTCCCCACCCTTCAACTTTACAAAGTTCACAATAATTTCAAGTGCTCATGGGAGGTAAGGGTTCAAATAGAGGGTCAATTCAAATAAATGGGTAAGGCTTGTAATGTGTTTGTCAAAGAAACAAGATTATAGGCTTAAAGGGGTTAACTAAGATACTTGTGTGGGTAAGACTGCCGGGGTTGGATATCAAATACTAGGGAATGAATGTATTGACCAAGATAGTTGGGCTGATAGGGCAGCCTCTCAAAGCTAATAATACAACTACATAAAGGGAAAGGTTAACATATGCTAGAGTATTAGTGGAGATTGCATTGAATCAAACATACCCTACACTCGTAATGTTTGAGAATGAGTATGGCAAAGTGATTGAACAGACTGTAACATATGAGTGGAAACCTGTACTATGCGACAAATGCGGTAATTATGGACATGAAATGAAAGAGTGCAGAAAATTCCTTAAGGAAGAAAAGACAAACAGAAGAAAATAGAAGTGAGCAAAGATCAACATGGGGCTGATAAAGAAGCTATGATAAAGCCAGGTTTGGGGGAACCAACAGAAGTAGAGGATAAATCACATGTAGAAAAGGGAGAAAACCAGAACAAGCAGATAACGTGCAAGCAAGTCAATCAACAAAGATTCAAGATGGGAAAATACATTAAATAGGGGTAGTCATACAAGATGCAACCATTAAGTTAGGAAATACATTTTCTAGCCTAGTGGAGCAACAAACAGCTGAAGTAAGGAACATATACTCTGGAGGACCAAGCTCTTCTAACCCTGAAGAAGTGCATGGTGGAGGGGGTGGTGGTCTCTCCCATCCTAATGGATAGTATTGGCTTATGGAACACCAGGGGACTAAATAAACCTACCAAACTGAAGGAAATTCATTTGTTCATGCACAATGCAAAAGTAGAATTGTTTGGTCTCTTAGAAACCAAGGTTAAGAGAGCAAAATTCCAACAGATCTCTCTTAACCTCTGTCAAGACTGGTTATTCAGCACAAATTTGTCTCAACATCGATGGGGAGGATATGGATTTTATGGAATCCAATGTTATATGGAGTATAGCACAACTAATACATTGTGAGATACAACATAGAGGGACTGAATGAATGTTTCAGGTGACCATGGTATATGCTTTCAATTATGCTGCACTCAGAAGAAAACTCTGGCAGGCAATAAGAGATATACATGCTCAAGTTAGAGGCCCCTGGACGATAATGAGGGACTTTAATTGTGTTCTAAATAAAGAAGATAGATTGGGAAGCCCTGTTACAATGGCGGAGATAAGAGAATTCAAATGATGTGTTGAGGATTGCTCATTGCTGGACCTCAATTCCTCTAGAGCTTTTTTCACATGGACAAACAAAAAACGTGGAGGGGCTAGGGTGCTTAGTATAATAGATAGAGTGATGGTGAATGCTGAGTGGGGAATAAACTTACCTGCATCAGTGGTTCACTACATGAGTGATGGACTGTTTGATCATTGCACAACCATTATCAGTTGGGAGGAATGGAGGTCAACCAAATAACAAAATATTCAGATATTTCAATATGTGAAGTATGTCCCCTGAATTCAATGAGAAAATAAAAGCAGGGTGGTGGATGGATAGGAAGGGCACCAAGATGTATGAATTAATAGGAAATCTGAACAAGATTAAACGAACACTACAAGAGCTAAATAAAGACAAATTTAATGAGGTTGAATTGAAGTCATATGAGGCAATGCAGAAACTTCATAAGTGCCAGGAAAACATTCAATTGGATCCACACTACATACACTTGATTACTGAAGAAACAAGTCTCTCTCAAGAGTGCAAAAACTGGAATTCTGGCAGGGAAAGATTCTTGAGGCAGAAATGCAAAGTACTATGGTTGACTCCAGTGGACATGAACACAAAGTTTTTTCATAGTATAATAAAAGCAAGAAGGAACTCTAACAGAATAATTTCTATTGACAATGCAGAAGGGCAAAACATTACTGATCTAGAGGAGATATCCAAGACTTGTATCACCTTCTACGAAGGATTGTTGGGAACAAACAAAAGTGACAGGAAGCATGTATGTAGCACCCTGGTAAGATACGTCCCCATTGTATCTGTTGTATAAAGAACACAACTGGAAGAGAACTTTACTGAAAATGAAGTAAAGAAGGCGGACGACGAGGGTAAACATTCACAAAACTTGAATTTATGGTTCTTGCAATAACTCCCCAGAAAGAATCGGAGTTCAAATAGGCTTTCCTCATGACTTCTCTCTCGGCGCACATTTAGCCAAGGAAGGCTAACTTGCACCAACGATGGCAAGGCGTCAGAAATAACTTGCAACAGCGAGCTCAACCACTACTCCGACAACTACTGTACAACATGCATTAAATCCTTTAACTTTTGGAAGTTTTCTCCCAGCTCAGTTCCAACCAATTAGGGAGGAAAGTGAAAGCAGCTTTGCAAATGAATGTAATAGTAAAAATGAATGTAACAGTGCAGATCGAATTGCGGTGGAGGAGAAGCAAAAGGACAAAATTCAAGTGCCAACACTACCTCAGAGACTACAATTCTCTGAGGTTAGGTCTTCTGTGCAATCATCCCCAACCCTAGAATAACAAGTACAAGCACCTCAAGGAGATAGCCCTTCTAAGCAACATGCAAAGGACTTAAGGAAGCCAAATCGCAGCTCTCAGATGGGAATGAGACTGGAATATGTGCTTCCTAGTCATCGAAATAGTAAGATTGTAGTTCAGATTGTCGAGGAAGATGTCCAAATGCTTAATGATTATTGGGCTACTGCTTTAATTGGTTATGTGATAGGAGATACTCCGTATGAAAAATCTATGGAGAATTTTGTTACGTCTGTCTGGGATTTTGTTTCAAAGTGATGGTAGGCTAGAAACTCGTGTTTTAGTTATAGTATTGCACTCAAATTACTGTATTTTACTTGTGTTAAACTTTAATTGGTGGTGCTTTTGCACTAATTAGGTGTTTTATATCTTATAGGGGTTATTCCGAGTTATGTAGCTATGATGGAGCCAATCTGAGCTATTTAGAGCTTTAAAGTTAGTGTAGAAGCCTAAGCAATTAAGCTGGGATCACGTTCGGGGGTCGAAGACCAAGTCCGAATGTCAAAAATTAGAGAAACAAAATAACTCTAAGAAAAATACACTGCCGCACCGCATGGGGCACCGCGAGGCACGGCACGGCAGTACAAAATGTGCTTAGAATTATTTTTTCAACCTGTTTTGGAAATTTTCACAGGCGTGCCGCATGCTGCGGCGTGGCATGCGGCCGGTTAGCCCAAAACCCTTAGACTATTCTCCATTTCCGCTAAATAAGGGTAGTTTCGTCCGGGGATTATTTTGGACTTCGGTTTAAATGCACCAAAAATACCTTTTTCAATATCTTTTGACCTAGGGAAGATTGGAGAGCCACCAAGGGAGAAAACTCAAAAATTCATCAAGATTTCAATCTACAATCGGGCCAATACGAGAGTTTGTATCAAATCTTTAGAATTGATATTTTCTTTGTTCTTAAACTTATTTGAGATATCCTACTCCATTGTTATGGAGTAATTTCCATTTGGGTGTTGATAGATATGGTGTGTCAATAGCTTGATTAGGGATTCGATTCTTGATACTTGCTAAAATTAATTGATGGAGCTTGATTTGTATTGTGGAGTTATTTGGTGTTTTGCTTAATCAAAAGAGAAGTTTGATATTAAATTTCTACACATCTTATGCTCTAGTTTAAATTCATGATTCAAATAGGTAATATAAGGAGCCTATTGAATTGTTGATTGAAAGAGAAAATAGGGAATATTCGTGAGAAATTACCCTTTAGATCATAAACATCATTTTTATTCTTGCAATTGTTTGCCATGATGCAATTGGATTAATTACTGAAACTAGTGTTTAATCGAAGGAGGAATATTAGCTTCAAGTGTAATCTGATTATGATAATCAGTTGAATTCGTAAGAATCGATCGTATTATAGAGTGAACTAACTCAATAATTGGATCCCGAGTCAGTTATTGTGCACCTATCTAGTCAATTACCCTTATTTTCCTCATAAATATTTCTTAGCGCTCACTTGCTCCTTTTAGTGATAAATTGTTATTTGCTTGAACTTCAATAGTTAATCGTAGTAACAAATATCCAACCAAGTGTTAATTTTCCTGGATAGTAATCAATTGGAGATTATTCAAACACTGTTTAATTTCAATCTCTGTGAAGACGATAATTAATCTATACTATCTTTGACTAGCGAGCACAATTTAAGTGTATGTTTTGCACTAGTCATAAAGCCACAAATCTTGTATCACAGTGATGGCTACTATGTGTTTTGATTCCTCACAATTGAGGACAGAGATCCTGTATCACAATGATCCCCTATTATCACAATAAGTCGTTTATCATACAGAACTGGTAAAGAGACTTCTACTTTGATCCTAAATGCATCACAACTATCCCTCTTTGGGTGAATTTTCCAGGGCTACCTGCTGGTTACTGGACTGCAGAAGCACTTAGCAAAGTGGCTAGTGTTATTGGATCCCCTATGTACACTGATCGATATACATTTGATCTCAACAAAATTTCCTATGCTCAAGTTCTAGTGAAGGTTGATATCACAAAATCACTACTGGAGACTATAGACATTGAACCCCTTCAGGTACTATCCAGCAACAAATTGCTTATGACTGGAAGCCAAATTTCTACTTAGATTGCAATCACTTTGGCCATGATGAGTTTAATTGCTGGAGGCATACCCAAAAGAACACTGACGAGGCAGAGTTTTAGGCACCAAAAAGAAGGAAAAAGGCAAGGAAGAAAAAAGTAGTACAGGAATGAATACCAAAAAAATCTGTAGAGCATGGAAATAAAGCTGATGCAACCAATGTGGAAGCTCCACAGGAAGAGGTTGGAAATGGTAAACAAAAACCAGTTGTTGCAGATTCTCCTAAACAAATACTCATGAGGTATGGTGAGAGCAGAATCGACCAATGACTGCCCACTGATCTAGGACAAAAGCCTAAACAACATGAAGAAGTCATCAGTGCAAATAGATATATGATCCTAGCTGAATGTGTGCCTAGCACTTCTAGTCTGGAAAAGTATGGAAATGATCTTTCACTTCAACCCCCATGATAGTGTGTACATGGAATATTAGGGGGTTGAATAATCCCTATAAACAGAGAGAGCTGAGGCTATTTCTGAAAAAGAATAAAATAGATATCATTGGATATCTAGAAACTAGAGTTAAAGAAATGAAGGCAAAAACAATTCTGAACACAGTGGCCAAAGAATAGGGCTATTGTTGTAATTATGTCCAGGCAGTAAATGGTAGGATATGGCTGTTATGGAGATCCCACCTAATAGTCAAGGTCCTCAAAACCCATGAACAATTTATACACTGCTCTGTAAAGGACGCAACAGCAAATGTTCAGGCCCTTTTGACGGTAGTATATGCTAGAAATGAACCCCGGGTAAGAGATATTTTGTGGCATGACCTACAATTGCTAGGATCTCAAATAAAAACACCATGGCTTATTAGTGGTGACTTTAACAATGTCCTGTGCATTAATGACAGAATATGGCAACCAGTTACACTAGGTGAAGTATATAATTTCAAGCAATGTGTTGACTCCCTGCAGTTAACACCTCTTAGAGCAAAAGAATTTTTCTTTACATTGTGTAATAAACAACAAGAAAGCAGTAGAGTTTACAATAAAATAGACTAGGCTTTTGGGAATTTCAGCTGGACTCAAGTATATGGGCATGTAGAAGTTGATTAGCTCACCCCTGGGTATATGATCACTCACCAATCCTGACCCAGTTATGGAAAAGGATAACTACTCATCCCAAGCCTTTCAAGCTCTACATGGTTACAATGGAACATCAAGATTTCTCACCCCTTTGTGAATAGGGTATGGATAATACTGGTGAGAGAGGATCCAATGAAAAATATTTGGCAAAAGCTTAAAAGAATCAAAGATGAAATAAAGGGACTGAACAAATCCATGGCATCCTATGCATAGAAGTTAAATCAAGCCAGACAAAGTTTAAAATGTATACAAACAGCACTAGCCACTACCCCCTTTGATCAACTATTGATTGAACAGGAGAAGCAAAGTATTAGTGAAATGGAAAAATGGAGCACAATAGAAAAAAAGATATTGATGCAGAAATCTGGAGCATGCTAGATTACACATTAGGACTCTAACTCAAAGTACTTCTATGCACAGATGAAGATTAGGGCCAGCAAAAATGCCATAACATCTATATATAATGATGTGGGAATAAAGATCAGTGACCCAAAGGTTGTGGAGAAAGAATTTCTTACATTATTTACAAAGCTTATGGGTGAAGCAAATGGACTGATGCTCTGTCCAAATTCAAGCATCATCAAAAGTGGAAAATGCCTCACCTTAAGTCATCAGCGGGAACTAATACAAGACATATCACTGGAGGAGGTTGATGCAGCCATCAAAGACATGCCAAATGATAAAGCTCCTGGAGTGGATGGGTTCCCTATAGAATTTTTCACTAAGTACTGGGAGACTGTGAAGCAGGATATCTATGTAGCAGTGAAATATTTCTTTCACACAGGAAAACTAATGAAAGCTTGGAACTGCACTGCTATTCCTTTGATCCCTAAGGTTCCAGCACCAGCTCAGGTGAAAGACTACAGACCAATTGCATGTTGCACTACATTGTACAAGATCATTGCTAAGATACTGACCAACAGACTCAAGAAAGTGATATAGGTTATTATTGGGAGATCACAATCATCTTTCATAGAAGGAAGAAGTATTATTGACAACATCCTATTTAGCCATGAACTATTTAAAGGCTATAATAGGAAAGGTATATCTCCTAGATGTGTACTGAAAGTCGATATTAGAAAGGCATATGACTCATTGGATTAGCATTTCCACGGATGCATGTTAGCAGACCTTGGATTCCCTCAAAGGTTCATCAGTTGGGTCATGGGATGTGTAACCACAGTCTTTTATTATTTAGTATTCAATGGTGGTCTTACTAAACCATTTCAGGCTAAGAGAGGGATCAGACAAGGGGACCCAATGTCCCCTACCTCTTTGTCATTGCAATGAAGTATCTGCCAAGGGAGATGAAATAATTGTCCATGATCAAAGAGTTCAAGTATCACCCAAGATACAAATAGATTAGAGTGACACATGTCTGTTTTGCTGATGATTTGCTTATGTTTTTCAGGGTTGACATAAGCTCACTCACCATACTTTAGTAAACCTTTCAAAGGGTTTCTGCTGCAGCTGGCCTACAGGAAAATGCAGACAAAATCTCCATCTATATTATTGGGGTTCACAATGATCTTAAAGATACATTGATAAGCTTACTAAGATATACAGAGGGCTCCCTACCATTCAAATACATGGGAGTACCCTTGGCTACCAAGAAGTTAAATATACAACAATACTTATCATTAGTGGAGAAGATCACAACAAGAGTTAGCTGTTGATCAGCTAAAATGTTATCCTATTCAGGAAGAGTGCAGCTAATCAAGTCCATGACCTTTGGGATGTAGACATATTAGTCTCAGATTTTTGTACTGCCCAAGAGGATCATGAAGCTGATTGAAACTATATACAGAACCTACTTGTGGACTGGTACAAGTGTTACATCTAGGAAATCCTTAATAGTATGGGACAAAGTCTGCCAACCTAAGGCTACTGGTGGCCTAAACATCATCAATATGGAACTGTAGAATAAAGCAACAATCTTAAAACAACTATGGGCATTGGTAATAAAAAGGATTCACTTTGGATCAAATGGACTCACTGTTACTACATAAAACAGAGAGACATAGCACTATGACTATACCTAAGCCAGATGCTTGGGTGGTAAGGAAGATCATAGATTTTAAGCAAGCTTTGCTGCAGATGAATACAATACAGAGCAATCTTGATGCCAAGTTAACACTGCTGGAGACTGAGGGCAGATTCCAGATAAAGAGGGCATATACTCAATTGCTCCCTAAATTTCCTAAAGCTACCTGGAAGAGTATTCATATGCATCCCCAGATTCATCCTAGATTCAAGTTCCATCTGTGGGTGGCTGTTCATCAGATGTCATCTACTGTGGATAGGCTGCAAAATTTTGGGATTCAAGTGCCTTTGAACTATGTCTTTTGTGCACTAAACTTTGAAACGTTTAGTGATATATTTTTTGAATGCTCCTACACTAGTATGCTATGGATACGAATGCTCAAATGGTTATGACATCATGGAAGAATTGGCAAATGGCAAAATGAAGTAGAATGGGTAAGCTCACTAGCCAAGAGAAAATCTGATATAGCATCCATCACTACCTCAGTCTTCGCCATAGTGATATATTGTATTTGGCGTGAAAAGAATTCAATCAGGTTCAACAAGGGGAACTATGATGCAAACAAGATATGCAGAAAAGTTACAATACACATGCACATATAAGGGATATCAACAAGCAAATGGCAGTCAACATTGAAATGCTTGAATCATTATCCATAGGCTAGAATGATGGCTCTGTTTGTTAGAAATATAATTAATATAGTTTAATCCTGTTTTTTTTAATTTTGGAGGTGGATGGTCTGCATCTGCCTGGCTTTGTAAAGATAGTTTTTTTGATGGAATGGAAAGTCTGTTTAATAAAAAAAAGTAAAGAAGGCACTCTGGGAAATTGCTGGAGATAAGGCACCAGGTCTAGATGGCTTTTGTAGCCAATTCTTTAAAGGTGGTTGGAAAATAGTAGGAAAAGATGTGGTAGATATTGTGATGGAATTCTTTGGTAGTGAAGAATTGCTTAAAGTACTGAATAACATCGTTATTACATTGATACCAAAGAGTGCACATGCATCTCTTGTAAGGGACTACAGATCAATAGCTTGTTGTTATACACTTTATAAGATCATATCGAAGATGCTCTGTAATAGGCTCAAACAAGTTCTTCCTGATCTGATATCTGACACCAAAGTGTATTTGTAGCAGGAAGGAGTATAGTGCATAATATCCTCATCTGTCAAGACCTAGTAAGGCTTTATAATAGGAAAGTCACCACCAAGAGTTGCTTGAAAAAGATTGACCTCAAGAAATCATATGACTCGATCGAATGGGGATCTGTGGAGGAAATGTTACATGCTGCCATGAACTTTCCTATGAAGTTCATCAAATGGGTTATGACTTGTATATCAACAACGCAATATAGTATTACTCTTAATGGGGGACTGTATGAAAATATTCAGGGGAAGCGAGGATTGAGACAGAGCGACCCAATCTCTCTACTGATTTTTGTCATATATATGGAGTACTTCTCTAGAATAATGAAGAGGGTAGCTGACATTCCAGGCTTTGAGTATCATACAAAATGTAAGGGATTAAGGCTGAATCACTTATGCTTTGTCGATGATGTCTTTTTACTCTGCAAAGGAACATATCAGTCAGTACTGCTGATGCTAAGAGGTCTACAGGTCTTTTCGGATGCTTCAGGCCTTTGCACCAATATAGGGAAGTCAAATATATTCAGTGCCAATATGGACCAACAATGCCTGGTGGACTTATGTGACATCATAAGGTACAGAGGGAATCTCTACCATTCAAATATCTTGGGGGGGGGGGGGGGGGGGTTCCAATCTCAACCATAAAACTCATTGGTATAGAATGTGAGATGCTGGTAAATAAAATGACAACTAGGATAAGAGCATGGGGATCTAGGCACATATCATATGAGGTCGAATGCAGTTCATTAACTCAGTTTTACTGCATGTTCACACATATTGGGCATTCATTTTTCTTCTACCTAAAGCAGGGATGAAAAAGATAACAGCAATCTGTAAGAACTTTCTATGGGAAGGGAAGAATTTAACCAATAAATCACCACTAATAGCATGGGGCTTGGTTTGTAGACCAAAAAACTGGGGGGGGGGGGGGGGGGGGGGAGAGGGGGGAATCATAAATGAGATAATATGGAATGAGGGTGCAATAGCCAAATACATTTGGAACATTGCGCAAAAAATAAAAGATCTATGGGTGAAATTGATTGGCCACATCTACTTAAATGATAGCTCTTGGTGCCAATACAAACCTCCTAATGACTGATGCTGGTATTACAGGAAAATACGCACGATTAGAAATAGGTTTGCACATGACTATGTGGAAGATTGATGGTTGACAAGGAGCGGCAAATATACTATGAAAAGTGGATATCATTGGAGAATAGAGAACCTGGAGAAATCACCTTGGAATAGATGGGTATGGAACAAAGAAAAGATACTTAAATACAACTTTATATGTTGGTTGGTTGGGCACAAAGACTCCTAACAAGAGAGAGACTGCAGAAGATGGGGATACTTTAAGAAACAAATTGCATAATATGTGACAATGCTCCTGAGATGATAGAATACTTGTTCTTTGAATGCCAATTCTCAAATACTTGCAGCACTGGTGTACTACATATGGAAGGCTCGAAATGAAGCACTATGGTATCAGCGAGTCCCAGACCAGGGACTCTATGTACTCAAATCCAGCAAGAATGCAAAATAAGGAATTATAGAACACTAACTAAGTAGGAGAGTGGAAGGGACATGGAGTGGATAGATGGATTATATAGACAAAGGTCATGACATATAGAACACATAGAGTGTAGTTTTTGCGACTCTTGGAAGATTATAGGTAGCAATACCTAGCTTTCCTAGTACAATTTTAAAGTGTATACCTCATACAACTATTGTTGGGATGATTAATAATATTTTTTCTTCACCAACAAAAAAAAAAGAAAAAAATCATGCTCCCATATAAAGGGCATGTTTATACAATTTGATAAATAAAAATGTTCTCTTCCAGCAATTTAAATTTTTAAATAATATTATCACACAACCCAACATTATATTAAAAATAAGACTTTCCTTTAAAATGAAAAATCAAATATTTTCTTTCATTCGAATAAGGTTGAACATATTCAAATCTTGAATTTGCCTTTACAATCAAAGATGTTGAAATAATAGGTTTTCACTTTTCAATCTAGCAAAGTTGATATTAGATATGCTTTTATTTTATTCTCTTTTTATTTCTCACGTCTTTCTTTACAAATTCAGCAAAGGTAACTTCTCCAAATTCAGCAAATATGGACAAGAAAACGTGCAGAAGAAAAAAAAATCATATGGCATGCAACTCCAAGTTAGAAACAAACATATACAAAACAGTACAAACAAAGGTAAAACTAGCATCTTCTCTTTCCATTTTTAGTTGTTTTGGATATGAAAATTTTTACAATGAAAAGAAAAGATATGAAAATTTCAAGAAAGTAACTGATCCAACTTTATATTAATGCCCTCTTTTTGTTTTGTTTCAAATAACATGTAAATGATTATAGAGTAAAATTAAGATTAAAGGAGTATACTTAAAGTTAATTGAGAAACTTGTGTCTTATGCCATAAGTTCGAGCCATATATCAAACAAACTAACTATAATATTTAAATGGAGAAGGATTAAGGAGCAGATCTATTATTCCCGAGTTTCGAAAGTCACAGTTGACTCGGAGAATCAACTCAAAAAAATTATCGGTCACTTAAAAAACATAAGTTAATTGAATTTTCATTTTGATTCGGCTATTGAAGTGATGTGTCCATAAAAAGACACGAATAAAAATAAGAAAGTGAGATTAATCGAATAACAAATAGATAAAATAAAATTTTATCAACCAAGAAAATATTATTATAAATCCAACTCGATTGACCCGTATTTGTTGCTGTTGAGCGTAGGATCCAGTTATGTATGTTACTTCACTATTGGGGGACGTGGGCTCCATGTTTCACAACCTCCAATAGGATTTACGTTTAATTAATTTTATAATATTGAAATTAGAAAACAAAAAAGGAAATAAAAGATTAACCAAACTCATAACTCTTTTTAATTATTGTGTTTGTAACTAAATATTTAAATGTATGCAATAAATATTTTAATACAAATATAAAATTTAAGTAAAAAATATTGAATTTGTTCAAAGTTCAAACTCATACTAGATATTTAGCTCCATCCCTAACGCTAAATATAAGGTGGTAATTAGTGGCATTTCCAAATTTAAAACTATACCACCTAAGTTAAGACTTAAGAGAATGAATTTTGAAAATAACTCAAATTTTATCTATACTTAATTGTCACTCATAAGTTAAGACTCCATTTCAAAGCACTAAATTTTATTGAATCTCAAAGTCATTGTTGAATATGCCACTACTAGTAACCTTAGAAATATACATCATAGGTAACCTGTTGAAATTGATCAAATTACATAGAACATATTTATAAATAAAATAAAAAAGAAAACTTAAACCCTCAATTAATAAAACTTTTATTCATAGAAGAAAAACTAAAATTTTCAAAAATATAATATACGTAGGAGTAAAGGATAATTAGTGTAGGGTGAGGAGTTCCACCTCCATCAGTCTATCTGTCATCAGTCATCAACCACCCGTGCATCCTTCAATTTAATTTACTCTACTTCTTCTTTTGTCGCAAGTTGAAGCCTTTTTTGCTTTTCATTTATTTATTACTCCTTTCGTCTCAATTTATGTAGTATCGTTTAACTGATCACAAAGTTATAGGAGAATTTTTTTTTTTTGAAATATACAATCACAATTAATTATTTACATTTGTTTGGTTATAGATTGTCTTAATAAGGTAAGATAAAAAAATTAAAAATTGAATTATTTCTAAATATAAAAAAGTCATGAGTCGAAGATCTAATTAAAAAGTCTTTCTATTTTTACAAGGTAGGAGTAAGGGTCTGCACATACTACGACCTTGGTTATATAATTTTGCTAGATTTGTTATTGTTGTTCTAAATATAGAAAAGTGATATCCTTTTAGGATAAAAGAAAACATTATTTATTTTGCCGGGGTAAATTTTTAAGGTGAAGTGTCCTTTACTACCATTTTTTGTCTCATTTTACTTCACAGACGGCAAAAAGTGCAACTTTTTTAACTCTGTGTTAGTAAAGGTAAAACTAAAGTTTGAATTGTTTTCCGTAGTATACCATTTACTACCATGTTTACACTTTTACTTACGCATGGGTCAAGTTTTTTTTGGCTCTTTACAAACTTGTTTTTAGTTTTATGACTCTATTTCTTGTTTTTTTTATATATGAGAGATTTATTTTTACAGGTAAGATATCTGTATTTTACACATAAGAAATATAAAAATATCATTTTTTTAAAATCAAAATTGCAAAGGGGCATGATGTACAAATATCACATAACTTGGAGATGGTCATTCCACTTTTTCCTAAAAAGATTAGATGGTCTCTGACAGAGAAATTACTGCAGCATCTAGCCAGGATTGTTGGAAGACAAATACAAAACAAAAGAACGATCCACGTTACAATTTGACATGTTTACTATATATTGGCGAAACTAGAAATTTTGTTAATAGTGTTCAATATTTAATAAATATGTACAAAAAGAAATTTTTGACCGATATCTATAATATAATGCTCGATTTATACAGATAATTTTTGAATGAAGGATGTTCAACTAACTACTCTTTACTCTATGTGGCTACGCCACTGCCACCATATACAGGGGCGGAGCTAGCCCATCAGCTACGGGTTTGACCGAACCCAGTAGCTTGATCCAAACTCTATATTTGTCTTATGAGATTTATTGAATATGTATTAATTATTAATTTAGAACCCATTAATTTAAAATGATTAGAACTCCTAACCCATAACCCTCAATTCCTAGTTCCGCCTCTAGCCGTATAAACAGTGACGGAAACAGAATTTTCAATAAGAGAATTCAAAAAATAAAAAAAGTAAATATACAAAAAATCATGAAAATTCAAATTGATCATATATACACAATGTACAAAGAGGCTTAGGATTAACCTCTTCCACCCTGAACTTCGCCCCTAAATATGTAGTCCAGACAAGAAAAAAGGAATGATAGGATGGGTGTTTATCTTCAGAGTTCTTTCAGTTTCTTACCTACCAACATACCAAGGATATCTTCACTAGTTGAGATTTACCAAAGATATTAATGACCCGTTAATCTGGACACCAACTCGTACATAGTTAAACTATATTAATCAGTTTCATTATTAAGTAAATGCAAATATTGCTCACTTTTGTGACGACAAGGGCATAATTGACTAAAGTTATTAAGGACGGGCATATCTAAAGTTTTTTGCATAGTTCATGAGCAAATTTGACTATATTCTCAGGATTGAATGTAGGGTAGACAATGTCGGATGGAAAGTTATAGTCGGTTGGTTCAACTTAACCTAATATTTTTCGGCACAGGACAAGGAATAGTAAAAAAATCAAAACCAATAAAATTTTAACATATTTTAAAGTTTGAATTCATAGTTTAAAAAGTAAAGAGTTTGGTGCTAAAAAAACTTTAAGATCGAATCTATCAGTTTATATTCAGAATTCAGAATTCATCTTCAGCCATAACAAAAGATTGATAGATAATGGCGGTTCGCCATTCTTGTGCCCACACCTCCATACTAATTGGTAGTAATTGACCAAAATTCAATAATGGAAAAACAATCAAACTTTTATAAACTTTTCACTACTTGGTAAGTGGTTAAAAATCACCAAGTTTCGTTACACGCTATGTTTCTTTAATTTTCTCTAAATTGAATTTTCTTATCGGGTAAACTGATAATTGAATTGATAATAATCGCTAACCAATTAATCGATATCCGATTATCGATATTTTATTGGTTCGAATATAGCATATTTATAAATCGATAACTTATATTTCGAATCGATAATATTCACAATTGAACCGAACCGACCGATTATACGGACGGGGTAGTTTCTTTTTCTCGTGTGCTCCTTCACAGTTTTAACTGCTACTATGCTACAACTACAACTTGCAAAAACAGCTAGTAGCCAAGTGTAGGGAGTAGAAATCACGTGACGTCAGTGTTTTGTGAAGAGTCGCTTTAATTATCATATGCAAAACTGCACTTTCTGTATTGGGCCGGGCCACAATTGGGCCTATGGGCCTGGCCTTTTTCTCTCTGACACGGCAGTCGTATGATATCACGTGTGGTTCCGTAACCTTGCCGGCGCATCTTTAGCGCTTGTTTTTTCTTCTTCTTCTTTCTTCTTTTTTAAGTACGTACTGTATTACTTAACAACTGCCGACTTCTTGTGTTTGGCAACTGTTTCTTTAGCCCACACTCACAACTCACAATATATATGCAATGCAATGCTGTGGATGTCCATGTTACATCTCTTGAGTTATGACTTATGACTGTTCTTTTCTTTTCCTTATTGTCCTTACTACCCCACCCATCTACCCTTGCTAGCAGGGGTAGAGCCACCATATCGTATACGCGTTCGATCGAACTTAGTAATTTTGATTCAAATTTTGTATTTATCTTAAAAATTTATTAAGGACCCGTTTAACCATAGAATTTGCCAAAACAAATTTGGATTTTATTTGGCAAACACATGTTTGGCCATAGATTTTGCCTATATTTTGGCAAAATTTCAAATTCCAAAATAGCTGGTTTTGGGCCAAAATATCACTATTATATTTTTTTAAAATTGCCCCAAACTTTTGTATTTTATAAAAGAGCCCACCATTTATTATTTTGTAACAATGTTGTTTCGTCTTCTCTTTCATCTGATAGTGTATCATGTAGTTCATTATAAAAATGATAATTTTGTATTAAATTTATTTATATTCAGGACTATGGTTTGCAATAATATAATGAATGTTATTGATAATGGTATTGTTGGGTATTTGTGATAGAATTTGTGGGTATAAGTCATGTTTCATGTTTTTCCATTTGGAAAATATGTTTTGAAAACTGATGTCCAAATATATTTTCATCTTCAAATCAAACTTCACCCAAATCAGATTTTTCAGAACAGATTTGGAAATCTATGGCCATACGCTAGCTAAATATTTATAAATTATTAATTTAGAACTCAATATTAAAAGGATCAGAATATCAAACTCATGAGTTTCACATACTAGCACCGCCTCTACTCTCTAGGGATGGTGGTCACCATTTGTTAAAAAATTATATTGCATATATAAGTTAAGTATTACTTTTATACATACAAAAATTCTGATCTTGCCGCCTCCAATGATATATCGTCGGTATAAATGCATCCCTCTCTTCCTGACTTGAATTATTTATATTGTTCAAAAATACTAACGAATTTTAAGATTGTATAGTCGCCCAACAATAGAAATAATTCAAGTCCATGGCCCTAGATTAGGGCCACGCACCTTAGTCCACAAAAACGTTTAGAAATCATGCAAATCTAATAAAATGAAAACAATGTAAATATCATTACACTTGGTTGTTACAGGCTTATCCCTTTAGGCAACTCAAAAGATTGGTTACAAAGTAGAAAGTACAATAACATGATTCAGCAAGAATATAGAGAAGCAATAAGTTCCTTATGTTAGAAGCCAAAAAGGCTTAATTATGTACTATAGAATACAGTTCATATTTGGCCCATCTGATAACAACTACCCTTATTTCAGTGACATGTACCACTTGATTTCTACTTCTTTTATGGACCCTAGCTCATACGCAAACCATCACGTACGAGCCATCTTTTTTCCGTAAAAATTAGCTGGTATAGCCACTTTAGCACTTGCTCTCAGAAAGAAGAAATTGGGGTTTCCGTGTTCAATTTAGGGATATTTTTGTCCAATTTACTATTACGAAATGATTGTATTTAATTATTTTTAAGCCATGTCTAAACTTGATCAGCGGTCTGAAGAGTGGTTATTTGTCAATTTGTACCTCTTTTTCCAATGTGGTACTAGCTTTTGAAACTTTTCTTCTATGCTCACATTAACGGATTACTAGCTCACATTTGAAGAAACAAAAGGATTAAATGTCTTATTTCTTTTAACTTATTGTAACGTCACATGATTTGACTCAATTCATCATCATGTGTTGAAGAGGTAAGATTCCATGCTCTCTCCTACATGTTTTCACTTAGAGCTTACATTACGGTATATAAAGTTTCTACACTATGACATTATGATATGTACAATAAGAGGTAACTCATCATAGTAAATTTGATATGTTCAGTGGCGGAGTCACAATATATACTAAAATTGTCAATTTATAACAACTAAACAATCGAAAAAGCTAAGAGGATACAACACACACACACACACATATATATACACACACAAAAAAAATGAAATTTTCCACTAAAGTAACTCATGTTAGATGTTTGTCCTGATTTTCTTACCACATTTGATTTTCCTATCTTTTGAAGGAAGCATAACATATTTACAGTAATGGATTTTACCCTTTACAAAAAGAAAAGTATAATTCTTTCATATTTGGTTAGTCTTTTTTCTTGGAGAAAATTATTTTGAACTTCTATAAATTGAGGATCCTTCCTTCTCATTTAGTATCATCCATAATGTAGCAATATGGGGTTTGAGAGTCTTATTTAGGGGAGGATTTTTGGGATAATTGTTAGCCTGCAACTTATGTGTGCCTCTTTGTGATATTGTTCTCTTGATATTTTGTACTCTTTTTTATATAGTAAATAGCTCATCTCCGCCTGTAGATGTAAGTCAATTGACCGAATCACGTTAAATATTTGTATATCAATTGTTATATTTCTCTTTTATTGTCTCATTTATCATTGTGCTGACTTTCACATTATTATACATGCTCTTTTCGATCCTAATAGCTCTGTTAGTGAATATGCTAACTTGAAATGTAGAGTAATACTCTACTATAACTAGTTAAATTGCACGAGTTCCATTAAAAAAAAAATTCATTGTCAGTGAATGTAACATCAACCCTTTCTCTTACTAGTAGATTTACATATATGCAGAAAAAATGAGAATCCTTGCTCCCGAGTGGTTCGTGCTTGTGTTTTCATCTCAAAGTAGCGTCTCCCCCTCCAAAATAGGTTTAGGCTTCCTTTTATACGAGTTGGGGGCGTGTAGGGCTGATAAATCTTGTCCCGAGCGAAGTGGGAAAAGTCCCCGCCATCCAGTGTTCAGGGCAGTGTGTCGCGCTAGGTTGTGCCAAAAAAACAAAATTTGCATCTTTTTTCTGCTCCCCAGGCAGCGCGATGCGCTGGCCTGGGCACTTTTCCCGCTTTCTCCTTTTCTTTTGCATCAAATCGTGCACTTTCGTCCCACATTACTTTCGGGTGACTCCTACACATAAAATATCACAAATTAGCATAAAATCATTGCATGACACATACAATTTTCACTAAATATGAGTAAAATGCGAAGTGATATGCATATAAATACACATACTTTAAGCCATATATCAATCTACTTATACGGTTAACTTCAATCCTTTCCCTCAACGCCAATATAATCCTGCATTAACACCCATGAGGGATATACATAAATATGCATATTAAAATATATTAATTAAAAGATAAATTAAAATTACAAAGTGAAAGTTCAAACAATAAAAGAGAAGAAGAAAGATTTGTGGCCTTTTAAAATTGAAAGAGTCAGGTGACAGATCGATTACCACATCAATCAGTTTCTTCAGTTGATTGGTAACACCATTTACCCTATTATGCCAAACAGATATCCATCAAAAAGAATACATTACTACCATTTTTAGGGCTATTCTGATTTCTGAGTACTCAAAAGGACCACAATTTTTACTATTATTTCGAATTATTTGCTGGCAAAAACAATTAAAAGTTGTACCCTATGACAAAAGCAGTTTCTACTTAAAAAGAAAAAAGAAAAGACAAAAGCAGTTTCCGAATTCAACCATTTTTTCCTCCTCCATTCTTTTTAAAAGTTTCTCCATATAATGATTTGATGATGCTATGAAGAGATATGTTGATAAAGTAGTATTAATTTCAAGCATGAATAAACCGTATTTTTAGAATTTTTAATCAAAATTTTATGTCATGTCAGATTGTTTTATAGGAATTTCGTAGGATTTGAGGCATAATGTCTTTTAAGTGATAATAGTAAAGTTTAGTAATTTTTACGCGATAAAAAAAAATAGATAAGTGACTTTTACAAAATTGAACATTAGTTTGATGACCTTCGGCGAAATTAATCCGGTTCAATCAATTGCGTGGATAATTCATTAGGGAAAGTTGTTTTTATGCACTTAAATTGTTTTGCAAATCGTTACTTATGGTCCTTATGAGATTTGATGAATTTGTTTTACCCAATTTCGGTCTTCACACATAATCTGATGTACTTATTCTGGTTAATTCATCTGTTGATGCGAGAAAATACACCAATTTTAACAATTCATATTTTTAATTTCAATATGGATAAACTGAGCGAGACGAAAATTGAGATAATTTGCAAGAAGTTGTACATACATTAAAAAAATTTATTAAGAGTTTATTATTCACCTCAAAGTATATAATATTTCATGAGCTTAGAGTACCAATTATTTTGAAGAGACATAAATGCTATAACCCCATGTATAGGAAATTCCATATATGTTTTAGAATAGAAGCGAAAATAAGTTTTAAAAAGTGGATGTTGAGTGAGGTTTGCTTTAATGATACACCACTTTTACTACTAATGATAAATTAGAAGTTCAACCGACGTAAAAAAAAATAAGGGGTCGTTTGGTAGGATGCATTAGGTAAAATATTACATGTATTAGTTTTGTGTATTGGTAATACTTTGTTTGATATACTTTTTGAACTTATGCATTAGTTAAGCAAGCATTAGTAATACACAATATTTGGTATTATCATATGCATAACTAATGCATAAGAAACCATGGTATTAACAATGCAATGGGTTTTAATGCATGCATTAACTTAGTTAAAGATAAAATTATCCTTCAAAATTTATGCTTGATTAAAATATACTACTCCTATTATATTAATGCAAGTTTAAAATAATCCAAGAAAGTGAGAAATAAAATTATATCCCTAGTAAATAAATAAATACTTAGCATATTTTCTTTTTTATAAATAAATATTAAGCTATATACTACAATATAGGTAGACAAATCAAATAATTTTTTAAAACCCTTTTCATATAAGAACATTACTCAACATATTTTTTTTTAAAAAAGATAAAGTGATGGACTAGTTATGAGGGTATTTTTTAAAACAAACAATTCTTTTAGAAATTGTGCAATGCTTTAATACATCAAACCATACAATGGATAAGAAATATGTTAGCATAATTAATGCCAGCATTATTAATACACCATATTTAGCATTATTCTTATACACTCTACCAAGCGACCCCTAAGTGAGAACATGCACGATTGATCTTTTCGATTAATTTATTATTTTTTACTTTACTCAGGCAGTGAGGATTAGGGGTGTACCTAGGTCGGGTTAGTTCGGATTTTTCAATTACCAAACCAAACCAATTGTGTCGTTATTAAATCTAAAGACCAACCAAACCAATAACATTCAGGTTTTTTAATCTTGGTTTTTTCGGGTTTTCGGTTTATTTCGGATTATTTTTCTTCATAAAGTCTTCATAGTACAAAACATAGAATTTATGCTCCAAATATTTCTTTGGTCCTAGTAAGACATATCTATATAAGGTATTTTTCAAGAAAATAACATAAAATATGAGATGATCTATGGCATAGTACTAAAATATTCAACAATAAAGATAATAAAATCGCATAAAATAAATATTATTAATAATCCATAATGAAAATAAACATAATCTAAAATTACTAAGTTGCTAAAATAAGTACTAGTAACAAGTACTATTTTTACATGACTAAACACTATAAAAAAATAAGTTGTGCATTTTATCTAAACCATGAAAAAACTAAAAAAAATAGATATCCAATACTATATATTGTCATTCCTAATACAATTTAATTGATTCTCTTTTATTAGCATTAATAGTGACTATAAAACTTATTGTAGCATTCTAGAAATATAAGTCCAAGTTTAAAATTATAAAAAAGTATTTATAAACTACACTACAATAAATATATCTAAAACTTCTATATATGTAATATCGGGTTAGTTTGGTTTCGATTTGATTTTTTTAGTTAAAACCAAACCAAGCCAATTATGGTCAGTTTTTTTTCACAATACCAAATCAAATCAAACCAAACCATAGTCGGGTTTATTTTTTCGGTTTGGTGCGGGTTATTAGTTTCCTTTGTACACCCTTAGTGAGGATTTCGCAAAAAGTGTTGAACCTTTAAACAAGTCAATAATATTTTTTTTGTCGATGAATGACCAAAATATAATTTGTAGAGATCTTTTGTTGAAGAAATATTTGTAAAACTTGACTTTTTAATTATAAAATTTATTTAAGAGATAATTTTTATTTAAAAAATTACTTTTAAGATTAGTTGTTTATTTCTACACAAAATTTAAGTTTTAAAAGTTATTTTATTAGAAAATTTTTTAGATTGAAAAAAGAATCAAGTAGACCACACATGGTGGTCTCCGTTTAGTTTTGACAAACAAAATGGGCAGAACTTTAAACTCGTGAATAACATATCACTTTGAACACCCTGAACTACTGGATTGCCGCACTCAACTGTATTAAGGGTGTATAAAAATATACTATATAACTATATAAAATAGTATATAAATTATACGCGCATTATAATTTTCCAGCGAAGGGGTGCGCTTGACAATCCTTGGCATAGGGTGGCTACGCCACTGTACTCAGGTGATGAAGGTTACGAAGAGAAGTTTAGAGCAACAGTAAAATTATCTTTATATAACCTATAGGTCATTGGTTTGAGTCGTGAAAATAACTATTAATACTTCTATTAAGGTATGTTGTCTACATCACATTCTTTCGGGATGCGATTCTTTTCGAACCGTGTGAGAACGCGAGATATTTCGTGTATCGGTCTACCCTCCTAGGCGATGGAATTGATATGGGGTAAGAAAGGAATTGAACAATCTGAATGGTGTCAGTTGGTGTACGTGCCTCTTTTGATTTAACAAAAGGAAAATGACAGAGGGGAATGATAAGATGTTTCTACTAAAATTATTTGTCTATTTGGTCCCTTTCTTTGTGCCATCACACGTGGGGAAGGGTCTATATTTCAGTACTCTACCCTCAATTCCTCGTTGGTTATTTTGGATTTTCTCTTTTGTAATTTACAGAGGGTTACAATGGGCAATTGGTTGAGTTATATGTCAAATCAAAAAAACATTTGGAATTAAAGTTAAGTATGTTCTTGGCACATTTTGTAATAAATTTTCAAATATTATTGCAAGGTTTTGAAACAAAATCTATGAACAAACACTCTATGTAATAAGTTTTTCTCAATAATATTGTTATATTCAAATAGTGGAAAATAACTTGGGAGAGTTGGATGGTCTAACTGATATATGGGCCTAGTAAACATAGTTTGAATGGAATTTGTAGATCCAGCACGAAGAGAAGCCCATGAACTAAAATGCCCAAGGCGAAGGATCATGACAATTCTTCATATTGGGATCTTTACATAAATAGCTGATCACATTCACCGTTTACTTTTCTTAGCCGATATATATATATATATATATATATATATATATATATATATATATATATATATATATATATATATTCATTATTATATATGGTTATACATATAATATATATGAATTATACGTATATTATATATTAGTCAGCTATTTTTAATTTACGCGATAGAGTGTGCGCCTATTTAGGTTATTAAATTCTTAGTTTCTTAATCACTCTCATCTCACCAGACTCATCATAATTGGTCTTGTAAAGGTATAAATGGATACCATGCGTAATAAAGGATTGGTTTAGAGTATTCTTCCACTTGAGATGTAACAATGCATATGATGGTACTTAAATATGAGCATTCTCCCACTCAATCATTCCCTTATAGATACACACACATTAGCATGAGGTTGTTTCTAAATAAAAGTTCAAGGGCGAATTTATAGACAAAAATATGGGGTACGTAAACCCATGGTCTCTTCGTAAAATTAGATATTTTATGTACATATTTTTTAAAATTGATATAATATTAACTGTTGGCACTCATGCTCAAAGAATATTGAATGGTGCACTTGGTTTGTCACTACCCAAAATCTCACCACAGGCGTCGTGATGGCACCTAGTCTCTAAGACTAGGTAAGCCAATTTCTATTACATTTTGAAGCCTTTTTTTTTTAATTAAATAAATAACCAAAACTAACAGCGGAATAAATATGAATATACAACCTCCCAAGACTGGTAGTACTGAGTCACGAACTCTAACTGAATACATGGAATGATCATGAGAATCGAATATACAATACAGTTTGATTAAAAATTAACAGTACAATGAAATGAAAAGACTCCAGGGGACTGCGACGATCAAGGAGCTCTACCTTGAATCCTTACGGTCCCGCTTTAACTCTACTCAAGTCTGATATCTCCAATACCTGGCTCTGCACAAAAATATGCAGAAGTGTAGTATGAGTACACCACGGTCGGTACCCAGTAAGTATCAAGACTAACCTTAGTGGAGTAGAGGCGAGGTACAGTCAAGACACTCACTAGTCTAATAACATGTGCAATATAATATACATGATAGTAGGAAACAGATAGCAATAAGGACATCATAAAACAACCATTGATATACACATCAAGACAACAAAACCCCATTTAATATCGCTCAACAAATAATAAATACAAGTACACCCAATTAAATCAAATTCTTCAAATAAATGTCCTTCACATATAATTCTACCAAATAACTCTCTTTCAAATATAATTTTCCTCAAATATAATTCTTTCATATAATACTTCTAAATAAAAATTCTTCCAAATAAATATTTTGAATATAACTCTTCAATTAAAAAGTCACCACGTGACACCTCATTTCATAATCATAAAAATACGGGTCTCAGCCCATTTTTATATTTTTCATAAATACGGATCTCAGCTTATTTTTCATATCTCCACGGCACTTCGTGCCCATAATTAAATCATCATATTTTTCCGGTACCTCGTGTCCTTATTTCATATCACAACTGCACGGACAATTCACATGCCAATATCCTCACTGTATATAAGATCCACATGATCAATTTATTTCCACTAAAGTGAGTTTAGAGGTTTTAAATCAAGTAAGAAATCAACAAAGAATTGAATTTATTTTTTTTGGAATCATCTGAGTGAAAAAAATAACATTGAACTTAAATTAAAGTATCAGATAAACTACTGGTTTGGTTGTAAAATATTTAATTTAAAATATAATAATAATTTTTTTTTTATTTAAATCAACTCAATCATCGAAAATCAGTAAGAAAAATCAAAAATATACTTCTTCAGAGTCTCATGCTAAAAAGCCAAAGCCAACACAATACAACTAGGAGTACAAAACACATAATAATAAAGTCAACTAGTACATCACGGAAGAAGACAAGAATTTACATATTAAATGAAACAAAATGACCCAAAGCAAGAACATAAATAAAGAAATATCAATAGGGCACTCCCGAGGCACCGCCTCGTAGTCTCAAATCATAAATAAATTCACAATATCTTATTTCCTTATATCAACTCGGGAGCCTTCACATTTAATTTTAAAGAAATTATTTTTTTCGAAATAACATCCCGCGTTTTAGCCATCCTTATCACACCACATGACTTTTAGAAGTTCCCCTACTAGCCACGCGTTTCAAGCCACCCTTATCTCACCGCATGCGTTTCAACACCCTAACCTTATATCACCGCATGACTTCTAGTAGTTTCTCTATTAGCCACGCGTTTTAAGCTACCCTTATCTCACCGCATGCGTTTCAATACCCTGACCTTATATTTCACAAATCGCACCTCAAGTGCCCAAATATCACAGCATAATACAACTTGCACCTCAAGTGTCCAAATTTTACAACATATCACAAATTGCACATCAAGTGCTCAAATATTACAACATATCATAAATTGCACATCAAGTGCTCAAATATTACAACGTATCACAAATTACACATCAAGTGCTCAAATATTACAACATATCACAAATTGCACATCAAGTACTCAAATATTACAACGCATGACAAATTGCACATCAAGTGCTCAAATATTACAACGTATCACAAATTGCACAGAAATCAACAATACATCATTTTTCCACCACAAGGAGCCCACGACTCGATTGTAATGTGTACAACATCTTAACAAAATATTCGGGAGTGAACAACTCAATCGAATAATATTTTATAATTTGGCACTTTGCCTCAATATGATTCACGGCCTTTTTACTTCAATACCAATTTTCAACAACGTGAACTGAGAAGTAATTCATCAAGGAACAACACCTCCTTTAAATCACAACTTCAAGAAATAAATAGATTCATTCATCTTATTAACTAAATTTTCCATTTAAATTATCAGTAGGAAAAATCAATAATGAAAGTGTTTTCTATAAAAATGGCAACTCAAACAAACACAGAGTTCATATAAAAGGCAAGTGGCAATCATACTAAATTATTGTGAGCACCTAATTTTTGACCGTGCTTGAATATTTTTCGCTTTCCAGGCGTGTCCCCACTCAACTTTTCTTTGTCCCCCATGCTTTGTCTCCCCAACACTTTGCTCCTTACTCCACTCTCCATTGTTCCCCACTCCTTGTCCCACATGCTTGTCCCCCCCACACTTTGCTCCCTACTCTCTCCATTGTTCCCCACTCCTTGTTCCCCATGCTTGTCTCCTATTACAAACCCCATACCCCATTTTCAGCTATAAAACACACACATAACATAAAAAAAGGGGGAGATCAGAAAAAGAAAGAAAAAATGAGTTGCCTTCCTCTTCTTCTTCCTCACCACACATTCATCTTCCTCCTAAAATTACCTCCATTAAACCACCCTCAACACCCTCCAAAAGGCCCGTTATTTCAGCTATGAAAGTCAGTCCCTAAAGCTCCTTTAATCAATTGAAAATCAGCTGTAACATGTGCAAAAAATGCAGCAACAGTTCCCCTGTAAAACCAGTTCAAATTCCAGCCCGAAATCACTCCCAAAACAGCTGCGAAAATGACCCCAAAATAGCTCTTTTTCACACAAAAAAGCCGCGGCACAAACGCAGCAGCAATAGTAGCGAGAAACCACCAAAATTGCTGCCCGTTTTGACCCTCGAATCAGCACTAAACAGTTCCGAAACTGCCACTGGAATCACCTTGAACCACCGTTTAAAACCCGACAGGTGTTGACCTCATCCGTTCATTGTTGGCTGAGTTCGAAGAGATCGGTTTCAAAGTTTGTTGTGCCGTCGACGTCTGTGTTTTGTCCGACAAAGTTTCTAGCTCGTCAAGGTCCTGTTTGGAGTTCTTATTTACTTTTGGACTCCCCTACTGTAAACCTCTCAAAGTCGGATTCTTCTTAAGGTTCATCTCTTAATGGCATCACTATTTTTATTATATACACCATGAATAATCTTTATATATTTTAAGTTTTGAGCATCGAATTTTTAGTTGGCTTTGAATCGTTCCTTGAAGAATATTAGCATGTTGGCTTCATTTTAGTGTGATTAATTATTCATTTGATATCATTAACTAATTGACGGCTAGCGTGATAATTGGAATTCAAGTGAGTAAGAAGTGAAAGGCGAGGAACTTTGAAATTTTGGCATCTTCGAATTTTAAGTCTTAAGTATCTGCTTATTTATTCTTAAATGGGGTAAATATTGACGGCTTCAGTTATTTTGTTGCATGCATATCTTATACTTTATTGAGATGTGAAGAGATAAGATTACATTATTAAAAAAAAAAGTAATTTGGAAAATAGAGGTTATCTTAATAAGAAATAATTGTGTACGCGTACGCGTGACATGATTTGGGTACAATAAACAAAGTGGATTCGCACACGTGATTCGTTTCAAAGATAATTTTATATTTTAATAATAAAAGAGGACATAGATAAAACACGAAAACCAATAAATCATAATTTATCCAAAATTAATTCAAGCCAAGTTCTAGTCAATAAAGCGACTGTACTAGAACCACGGGACTCGGGGAATGCCTTACACCTTCTCCCCGCTCAACAGAATTCCTTACCTGGACTTTGTTTTGGCATACCAATAATAATAGAGTCAAACCTTCCTTTGAATAGGGATTCAAATAAAAGGTGACTTGGAATACCCAAAAAGTCAATTCCAAGTGGCGACTCTGTAAATAAAATAATCCCTACTCAAATTTGTCACTTTAATTGGAAAAACTCTTTAACCCACAACAATCCACATAACACATTATCTTTGGGGGGTAAAAAGGGGTGTGACAGCTATGGCGACTCTGCTGGGGAATCTCAAGAATTCGAGCTTGTATATTGACTTTGTTTGGCTTTATTAATTTTTGTATATATTGTGATTTATTTGTGCCTAATGTGTTACTTGTCCACTTTTTTCCGTTTTGATATTGTTGAACTGTACATATAAATTGTATCCTCTCGCACCCCTCTGAGTCTTCTTATAGTTAGTTATGTTGTGTTTGCCTACCAGCATCACAAAATTTCTGTTTTGAGATAAAGCCAGTTAGCCTACCAGCTTCTGGTAAAGGATTTAGTCACACATGCTTAGGCGGGAGAGCCGTTAGCTAGCCAGTGTTGTTATACTACTGGTGACGCTTGACGCTCCTCGGCTCGGGTTGTCCACCCGGGTAAGCCAAGTCAAAATACTATCTCCTTTAGGATTTAGAAACTTAGAAGAACAAGCCATAAGCAATGAATATCCCTAGTAGGCTACGCTTTATTTGCATCATGTGCATTTGACTTAGCAGCGTTCGACACAAGGGTCGAGTTCTGTTTTAGGACAGGTACCTTGTTGAGACCATTATGTCATGTTATGTGCTATTTGTTGCATTATTTGGGAGGCTGGCATGTCGACCGACTTTAGCATAAATCAGTTGAACAAATATAGAAAAAATGATGTGGTCTAGTGCATACGGTTTTTAAAGATTAATTTTTCAAAAAAAAAAAGAACATAGTCAGTTTTGACCGAACTACGCGGGTCTGATTCTCACCGGATGTGAGATACGTAGGCAAACCTTATCGGTTCCGGCCCCCAATTTTCAAATATTCAAAAAGATATTTTCCTTTAATTGCTACTTTAGAAATTTTTTTTTTTGAGACAAAAAATCCAAAAATATTTTCTTCCTTTTTAAAAAAAAAATGTCTTTCACCCAAAATTCAAAAAAATATTTTCTTTCTTTTGAAATTTTAAAAAAAAAAATCAAAATTCAAAAAAATTCATTTTTCTTCTTTAGAAGTTTTTCTTTCACCAATTCCAAAAACAACAAAAAAATAAATTGAAAACAAAAATTGAAAATATTTTCTTTGCTAGGAGATTTTGTCGGATTAATTGTATATGAAAAAAAAAAAGAGTTAGTTTATCTATTTTATTTCTCATCCACCAAACTACGCGGGTCTGATTCTCACTGGATATGAGATACGTAGGCAAACCTCATCGGTTCCGGCCCCAATTTTCAAAAAAAAAAAAATTCAAAAATAGTTTCCCTTTCCTTGATTCCCTATCTAGAATTCTTTCCTTAGAAAATCGAAAAAGAAATTAAATCCAAAAATATTTTCCTTCTTTTTCGAAGCCTTTCATTCAAAAAAAAAAAAAGAACAAAAACAATCTTCAAATCAAAATCCAAAATATTTTCTTCCTTCTTTAGAATTCCTTCTTTTTAAAAAAAAAAAACAATTCAAAATTTCATAAAAAGAAAAAAGAAACTCAAAAAATATATTTAAAAGTCTTTATATATAAAAAAAGAAAAAAAGAAAAAATGGGTCTGTCTATTCCCAATCCTCCTGAACTACGTAATGATCTGATTTATGCGGTGTCATGATACGTAGGCAATCCCCATCGGATTCGATCATAGCCATAAACAAATTGAGTAAAAAAATCAAAAACAATTGAGTGAAAAAGAAAGAAAGAGTGACAAAAAAATAATAGAGAAAAACAAAGAGCAAAAAACAACAAAAAGAGAAAAAAAAATCAAGATATGAAAAAAAAAATCAAAAAAAAAGGAAAAAAAAAAAGAAGAGAGAGAGAGCCTCCCGAGATGGATTACCCCTGTTGGTGAATCGTACTCGATCTTGTTCCAAAAGCTAGTCAGGCTAGGTCTACTGTGGCCAGTAGCCTCGAACCGGCCAAACCCTGAGTCCCATTCGCACCAAGCTAATGCTAGATGTGAATACCACTCTGGAGCAGTCAGACATGATACAGAAGACTGTTAGACTCTTAAGAGAGCAGTGGAAGACCTCATCAATGTCAAGGGAATAATGCTTAGGGATGAAGAGGCCCCTAATATGATGAACAATTCTCTCCCTACTCACACCAATGGGCCAGTAATCGGAATGATCTGTGAAGATGAGGAATTTGATCTGGCACTGAAGGCCATTGCAGCCATTGCCGAGACAGAAGAGAAACCTAAAAACGGGCGCCAAACCTGAAAAGTTCTCTGTCATATGGGAGTCTCGGTAGCCGGTCTTGCTATCTTTTCTGCGTTCGAATTATTTCAGAATCTAATCCGAATATTTTACTTCACTGCTTTGCTTTCTGATGTAAACCCTTCTATCTTAAAAACTTTTTTTAAAAAAAATCAAATGAAATTAATATTTCATTGTCGGGGAATGTTTTTTTTCTTAATCTTGTCACTTTTTTAATTCTCTTTTTAGTTCTGTTAATGCAGATTTTAATGACATGACATACTTGCGGACTTTATGCCCAGATCCTAAAACGTTGTCAGATCCCGAAATAATAGATCAAGAAACAAAATATTTTGAAGACAAGGCGTGTAAGAAAATAAATTGAAAATTGGAACGAAGTTGAGATTCCCTCTCTTCGGATCGTTGTTGAAGCCGGGATTGAGGATAAGGATTGGGCCAAGAACCGATTGAAATAATTGACACTGATGGATGAAAAATGATTGGCCGCAATTTGCCACGGGCAGTTGTGCCAACAAACAATGGTCCGTGTCTATAACAAGAAAGTGCGGCCCAATAAATTTAAAATAGGACAACTCATTCTGAGACGTATCCTCCCAACTCATGAAGAAGCTAAAGGAAAATTGGCTCCAAATTGGAAAGGTACATACATTGTAATGAGAGTACTGCAAAAGAGAGCGGTGTACCTGGGAAGCAACGAAGAAAGTGTCCCTGAAACAACCGTCAACGCGGATGCAGTCAAAAGGTACTATGTTTGACCCTCTATATAGCATTAATGTTCTCTGATTGGGATGATGAAGGCTTTCATTCTCGCTATCCAAACACCATCAACCCTTTGCTAACCCTTTTGAGCCGGTTACCTTTCTTTGATTACCCTCTTTGGAACCTGAAGATGTTATTTTTAAAAAAAAAAAAGAGAAGAAAAACAAATAAAATAAAATAAAAAGAAAAAAAATGAAATAAAAATGAAATAAAAAAAATCAAACAAGTTCATGTTAATCGAACTACGTTCGACTTGATTCCGAAAGGATACGTAGGTAGCCTCTCTTTGGGGTTCAGTCACACCAAAATAAAAATCTACATTCCTCCAAAAGTTGAAACTGGGGCAGGTGTTATAATGGTTCGGCGATGGTTTCGCCTGAGAGGTTCCAAAGTTGAAATTCAATCCAAATCCTTTTTACCCAAATTCTTTTCAAGTCCTTCCGATCAATCAACGAGAATGTTCAAGAATTGGAGGATACAATCACTTGGATCTGATGCCACCAAAATGAGAGAAATAAAATGAGAGAGTCTTACTGGTGAAAACCCTCACGGGCACCATAGGGCGATGACGAGCAAAGAAAATGAAAATGAGAGAGTCTTGTTAGTGAAAACCCACAAAGGGCACTAGAAGGCGATGGTGAGAAGAGAATTGAGAGAGTTTAGCTGGTAAAAACCCGCAAAGGACACTACTGATCGAAAAGAGGATCTTCACAGCCATTGTATTGATAAATCCTGGGCAAGGTTTCTAGGTTTCGAGGCAAAAGTTGTGATGAATTTCTAAGAGTCGGACGGTTTACACAGATCAGACATCAAGTCCAAAAGGCATGTCATGTTCATTGAAGTCCGCATATACTCCAGATAAGTCATTCTTTCCTTCCCCGAAATGGATACCTCTTGTCTAAATTTATTGTCCATTCCATTGTTTGTTTTTCTTCGAATCCATTTTGGTCTAACTCTGTTCCAAAACTAAGGCGAAGAAGGGATAGCAAGACTGATTTACAGGGATTTCGTTTGATACAAGCCAATATGCAAAAAAAGGCACCCAGACCCGGTAGCGACATCAAGTCGACCCCGACTGGCCATGGCGGCTGATGCTTAGAAATCAAAAACTCTTGTAAAGAGTAAATCAAATTGAAAGTGCCTACAACACAAAATGAAGTTGAATAGGTTAAGTCCCAAGTGGCTAACCGTTTTGGCAAAGTTTGAAAAGCTAAAGGTTCCCCAATTCTCAGAAATTGAAAGTTTCGGAGGAAAGAAGTCGAAAGTGAAATTCCACAAAGGCAAAACAAAGTTGAAAAGGTTAAGTCCCACGCGACCAACCATCATGTAAAAGTTTGAAAATTCAAAGGCTCTCTGGGGCCAGACATGCTAGTGGTATTCAGGAAACATCTAGTGGCAGGTTGAAATCATCATCAAAAGAAGATGGGCACAAAGCCAAGCTTCCAAAGACATCAAGGCCACAAACTGACCACTATTTTCAAAATTCACAATTTTTCTTTGTTTGCAGCATGAACAAAACAGTGAAGAATGGTGATTTCTAAAGGACGAATGTCACCAAAGGTAAGTTTCCTCAAAATCTCCACTTTCCTTTATTTTTAGCATGCATAACTATTGTTCATACCTCTCATTTTTGTAGTTTAACCTAGGTAGAACCTTTTCGCCTAGGGGGATTCAACTCATAGTTCCGGGTAGAAGCACTCTTTGCCCAGGCTATTTTTTATTGCTTAACCCAGGTAGAACATTTTCGCCTAGGGGGATCCAGCTAATATTTCCGGGTAGAAGTACTTTTTGCCCAGGCTATTTTACGTAGCTTAACCCAGATAGAACTTTTTCGCCTAGGGGGATCTAGCTCATAGTTCCGGGTAGAAGTACTTTTTGCCCAGGCTGTCTTTCGTAGCTTAACCCAGGTAAAACATTTTCGCCTAGGGGGTTCCAGCTCATAGTTCGGGTAGAAGTACTCTTCGCCCAGGTTGTTTTACGTAGCTTAACCCAGGTAAAACCATTTCGCCTAGGGGGATCCAGCTCATAGTTCCGGGTAGAAGCACTCTTCGCCCAGGCTATTTTTTGTTGCTTAACCCAGGTAGAACTTTTTCGCCTAGGGGGATCCAACTCATAGTTCCGGGTAGAAGTACTTTTTGCCCAGGCTGTCTTTTGTAGCTTAACCCAGGTAGAACATTTTCGCCTAGGGGGATCCAGCTCATAGTTCGGGTAGAAGTACTCTTCGCCCAGGTTATTTTACGTAGCTTAACCCAGGTAGAACCTTTTCACCTAGGGGGATCCAGCTCATAGTTCCGGGTAGAAGTACTCTTTGCTCAGGATGTTTTACGTAGCTTAACCCAGGTAGAATATTTTCCGCCTAGGGGGATCCAGCTCACGATTCCGGGTAGAAGTACTCTTCGCTCAGGTTATTTTTCGTAGCTTAACCTAGGTAGAACATTTTTGCCTAGGGGATCCAGCTTATAGTTTCCGGGTAGAAGTACTATTCGCCCAGGATTGTTTTTCGTAGCTTAACCTAGGTAGAACCTTTTCGCCTAGAGGGATCCATCTCATAGTTTCCGGGTAGAAATACTATTCGCCGAGGATTGGTTTTTGTAGCTTAACCTAGGTAGAACCTTTTCACCTAGGGGGATCCAGCTCATAGTTCCGGGTAGAAGTACTCTTCGCTTAGGATGTTTTTTGTTGCTTAACCCAGGTAGAACTTTTTCGCCTAGGGGGATCCAACTCATAGTTCCGGGTAGAAGTACTTTTTGCCCAGGCTATCTTTCGTAGCTTAACCCAGGTAGAACATTTTCGCCTAGGGGGATCCAGCTCATAGTTCGGGTAGAAGTACTCTTCGCCCAGGTTATTTTACCTAGATTAACCCAGGTAGAACTTTTTCGCCTAGGGGATCCAGCTCATAGTTCCGGGTAGAAGTACTCTTTGCTCAGGATGTTTTACGTAGCTTAACCCAGGTAGAACATTTTTCGCCTAGGGGGATCCAACTCACGCTTCCGGGTAGAAGTACTCTTCGCCCAGGTTATTTTTCGTAGCTTAACCCAGGTAGAACATTTTTGCCTAGGGGTATCCAGCTCATAGTTTCCGGGTAGAAGTACTATTCGCCCAGGATTGGTTTTTGTAGCTTAACCCAGGTAGAACCTTTTCACCTAGGGGGATCCAGCTCATAGTTCCGGGTAGAAGTACTCTTCACTTAGGATGTTTTACGTAGCTTAACCCAGGTAGAACCTTTTTGCCTAGGGGGATCCAGCTCATAGTTTCCGGGTAGAAGTACTCTTCGCTCAGGATATTTTACGTAGCTTAACCCAGATAGAACCTTTTTCGCCTAGGGGGATCCAGCTCATAGTTTCCGGGTAGAAGTACTCTTCGCTCAGGTTGTTATAAATAGCTTAACCCAGGTAGAACCTTTTCGCCTATGGGGATCCAGCTCATAGTTTTCGGGTAAAAGTACTCTTCGCTCAAGATGTTTTACGTAACTTAACCCAGGTAGAACCTTTTCGCCTAGGGGGATCCAGCTCATAGTTTTCGGGTAGAAGCGCTCTTCGCTCAGGTTGTTATAAATAGCTTAACCCAGGTAGAACCTTTTCGCCTAGGGGGATCCAACTCATAGTTCCGGGTAGAAGTATTTTTCGCTCGGGATGTTTTACATAGCTTAACCTAGGTAGAACCTTGTCACCTAAGGGGATACAACTCATAGTTCCTGGTAGAAGTATTTTTCACTGAGGTTGTTTTACGTAGCTTAACCGAGGTAGAACCATTTTGCCTAGGGCGATCCATCTCATAGTTTCGGGTAGAAGTACTTTTCGCTCAGGCTGTTTTACGTAGCTTAACCTAGGTAGAACCTTTTTCGCCTAGGGGTATCCAGCTCATAGTTCCGAGTAGAAGTACTCTTCGCCCAGGTTTGCTTTTCGTAGTTTAACCCGGGTAGAAACTTGTCACCTAGGGGGATACAACTCATAGTTCCGGGTAGAAGTACTTTTCACTCAAGTTGTTTTACGTAGCTTAACCGAGGTAGAACCATTTTGCCTAGGGCGATCCAGCTCATAGTTTCGGGTAGAAGTACTTTTCGCTCAGGCTGTTTTACGTAGCTTAACCCAGGTGGAACCTTTTTTCGCCTAGGGGAATCCAGCTCATAGTTCCGAGTAGAAGTACTCTTTGCCCAGGTTTGCTTTTCGTAGTTTAACCCGGGTAGAAACTTTTCGCCTAGGGGGATACAACTCATATTCCAAGTAGAAGTACTCTTCGCCCACGTTTGCTTTTCGTAGTTTAACCCAGGTAGACCCTTTTTGCCCCGGGGATTCAACATCCTTTTCAGTAATACAGGGCGCCAACCCCTGGTTACATTATCCTTTTCAGTAATACAGGGCGCCAACCCCTGGTTACATTATCCTTTTCAGTAATACAGGGCACCAACCCCTGGTTACATTTCCTTTTCAGTAATACAGGACACCAACCCCTGATTACCTTTCCTTTTCAGTAATGCAGGGCGCCAACCCCTGGTTATATTTCTTTTTCAGTAATACAGGGCGCCAACCCCTGGTTACATTATCCTTTTAAGTAATACAGGGAGCCAACCCCTGGTTACATTATCCTTTTCAGTAATACAGGGCTCCAACCCCTGGTTACATTATCCTTTTCAGTAATACAGGGCGCCAACCCTTGGTTACATTATCCTTTTCAGTAATACAGGACGCCAACCCCTGGTTACATTATCCTTTTCAGTAATACAGGGCATCAACCCATGATTACCTTTCCTTTTCAGTAATACAGGGCGCCAACCCCTGGTTATATTTCTTTTTCAGTAATACGGGGCGCCATCCCCTGATTACATTTCCTTACAAGTATAGGGTACACCAATCCCTGATCTCCTTACCAGTATAGGGTACACCAATCCCTTGTTGTGTTCTCCAATATAGGGTACACCACTCCCTAGTTGATTTGATTTTAAATGCAGGATACACCACTCCCTGGTATCATTGCCAATATAGGGTATCCCATTCTCTGACCACAGTTTCCCAACATAAGGTACACAAATCTTTAGTTGAGACATTCTTTTGGGACAATAAAAAAAACAAAATCATCATGACCTTTTCAGGGTACACCATTACTTTTTTTATTTGCTTTCAATAAAGAAGTAGTTTAGAATTTTGTTACAATAACTCACGAAATTTTCCTAGTGAAAACTGGGGTAGAAAAATTTCGTTCGTTTGTTTATTGTGATGTCTGAGCAGGTTTTACCTCGAGGCACAAGGTTCGAGATGAACAAAAGAAGAAATTTGAATCCACAATAAAGAAAAGAAAAGGAAAAAAAAAAGTGAATCCAAATGCAGAAGCAGATGGAAATGATATGGACTGCTCAAAACATGACTGAAGTTACGAGCTTCACATTTTCCGTTTTGCTCAAAAGAAGCCGTAGAAGAATGAACTAGCACCTACAGCTAGCAAGCATCAAGGTTCAGATCAGAGTCTGCATGAACAACCAGTCAAGACTCAAGATCAAGGTTCAGAAGACTTATAAATAGGAATCTTGTAACTTATAACTGATAGGCTTGTTTAGTTCCTTTAAATTTTGATGTAATAACAGGGCCACAGACCGGAGCCTCGACGGAACCTAGATCGACTTTCGAACTCATCACTCTATCATTTTTCTTGAACTACACGCGACCTGATTCGCTTATAACCTGGGATATATAGGCTGTCCAAAACTAGGACTCGGTTGCACCTTTTTCTTTTATTTTCTTCCTCTTTTGAATAACGATATGGTCATAACTTAGTCACACGGCTCACTTTATCTTTGCCTGAAAACTTTTAATGTTTCCAAACAAAGAGGGGCATGCTGTGAGCACCTAATTTTTGACCGTGCTTGAATATTTTCCGTTTCCCAGGCGTGTCCCCACTCAACTTTTCTTTGTCCCCCATGCTTTGTCTCCCCCACACTTTGCTCCCTACTCCACTCTCCATTGTTCCCCACTCCTTGTCCCCCCCACACTTTGCTCCCTACTCTCAACATTGTTCCCCACTCCTTGTCCCCCATGCTTGTCTCCTATCACAAACCCCATACCCCATTTTCAGCTATAAAACACACACATAACACAAAAAAAAGGGGAGATCGGAAAAAGAAAGAAAAAACGAGCTGCCTTCCTCTTCTTCTTCCTCACCACACATTCATCTTCCTCCTAAAATTACCTCCATTAAACCACCCTCAACACCCTCCAAAAGGCCCGTTATTTCAGCTATGAAAGTCAGTCCCTAAAGCTCCTTTAATCAATTGAAAATCAGCTGTAACATATGCAAAAAACGCAGCAACAGTTCGCCTGTAAAACCAGTTCAAATTCCAGCCCAAAATCACTCCCAAAACAGCTGCGAAAATGACTCCAAAACAGCTCTTTTTCACACAAAAAAGCCGCGGCACAAACACAGCAGTAATAGTAGCGAGAAACCACAAAAATTGCTGCCCGTTTTGACCCTCAAATCAGCACTAAACAGTTTCGAAACCGCCACTGGAATCATCTTGAACCACCGTTTAAAACCCGGTAGGTGTTGACCTCATCCGTTCATTGTTGGCTGAGTTCGAAGAGATCGGTTTCAAAGTTTGTTATGTCGTCGACGTCTGTGTTTTGTCCGACAAAGTTTCTAGCTCGTCAAGGTCCTGTTTGGAGTTCTTATTTGCTTTTGGACTCCCCTACTGTAAACCTCTCAAAGTTGGATTCTTCTTAAGGTTCATCTCTTAATGACATCACTATTTTTATTATATACACCATGAATAATCTTTATATATTTTAAGTTTTGAGCATCCGATTTTTAGTTGGCTTTGAATCGTTCCTTGAAGAATATTAGCATGTTGGCTTTATTTTAGTGTGATTAATTATAAATTTGATATCATTAACTAATTGACGGCTAGCGTGATAATTGGAATTCAAGTGAGTAAGAAGTGAAAGGCGAGGAACTTTGAAATTTTGGCATCTTCGAATTTTAAGTCTTAAGTATCTGCTTATTTGTTCTTAAATGGGGTAAATGTTGACTGCTTCAGTTATTTTGTTGCATGCATATCTTATACTTTATTGAGATGTGAAGAGATAAGATTACATTATTACAAAAAAAAAAAGTAATTTGAAAAATAGAGGTTATCTTAATAAGAAATAATTGTGTACGCGTACGCGTGACATGATTTGGGTACAATAAACAAAGTGGATTCGCACACGTGATTCGTTTCAAAGATAATTTCATATTTTAATAATAAAAAAGGACATAGATAAAACACGGAAACCAATAAATCATAATTTATCCAAAATTAATTCAAGCCAAGTTGTAGTCAATAAAGCGACCGTGCTAGAACCACGGGACTCGGGGAATGCCTTACACCTTCTCCCCGGTCAACAGAATTCCTTACCCGGACTTTATTTTTGCAGACCAATAATAATACAGTCAAACCTTCCTTTGAATAGGGATTCAAAGAAAAGGTGACTTGGAACACCCCAAAAATCAATTCCAAGTGGCGACTCTGTAAATAAAATAATCCCTATTCAAATTTGTCACTTTAATTGGAAAAACTCTTTAACCCACAACAATCCACATAACACATTATCTTTGGGGGGTAAAAGGGAGGGTAAAAAGGGGTGTGACAATTATCATATAAAAATAACCTCGGCAAGCAAGGAATGAGGCATGACAAATAAGAGATTTAATAAGCTACAACAATTTTTCAATTTAATACTTAAGGGCGTCTACGAATTTCAATCGATATAATATGCACATATAAACCAAGTACGTACTCGTCACCTCGCGTGCATGATTTTCAATTACACAATTTTTTATATAAGACTCAATGCCTAAAGGGTAATTTCTCCACTCAAGGTTAGGCAAGATACTTACCTTTTTGAAGTTAGGTCGATATTCCAAAATAGCTTTTCTCACGTGAATTGACCTCCGGACGGCTCCAATCTTTCTTGAGCATTCCTTATCTTACTATGAGGTTCCAAAAATCCTAGCAACTTCAATCTATTTAGAAACATAACAAAAGTGAACCATAATTAGGAAGATTTTCATAGTTTCAGCTCATTTGAGCATTTTATCTATCACTAGGTGTGAAAATTTGGCCACAAGGTTCTTCTACAAGATTTCCTTCACTCCTCAACCCAATCTTTACTTATTTTAGCCCAACAATCTTTCCACAAATCTTATTGGTATATACATGTATAACTAGTACTCTCATTTCCAAGAATCATACTCCTAATCAACCATCTTCTACCCAAACTCGAAATTGAAAATTAGGGTATGGAACCTTACCTCTTAGATGAAGAACTTGTGAGATTTCCTTGTTGGATTTCAAAGTTTGGACAAGATCTTGATGAACAAAATACTTCATATACTTCATATCCCTAGAACACTCTCACTTCTCTCTAAAAAACCTCAGATAATTGCCCCAAAATAAACCCCAAAGCCTATTTATCAAAATAGGGTCGAGTTATGAAAATAGAAAAATTAACCGTCCGAACTCAGTTATGCGGTCACACAATGGATCGCACAATTGGTGTGCGGGTCGCACAATGATCGCACAAATCGGTGCCCAGAACTGGGCTGTTCTGCACCATTTTGCGATCGCATAATGGTCGCATAGTGGTCGCATAATCGTATTTTGTCAACCTTTGGTAATTTAGTCATAACTTCTTGTAAGAATGTCCAAATAATAAACGGTTAAAAGCGTTGGAAACTAGACACATAGACCTTTCTTTTGATAGGTAATACACTATATAACTCTTCATATCAAGAGAAGTATGCTAGTTTGAAGTTAGGTCTTATGCAAACTCACTTGAAACCTTAGTCTATTATGAAATTTCTAATTTCTACATTCGATGCCGAAACCTGTCGAATCAAGTCCGATTGACCTCAAATTTTGCACATAAGTCATAAGTGACATAACGTACTTATTTCAATTTCCATAATCCGATTCCGACCTCGTTATAAAAGTATTCAACCTTCGATCGAACTTTTCGAAAATCGTCTATTTTCTAACTTTCTCCAAAATGTGTCGAATTGTCCTACGAACTTCCAAATCCAAATCCGAACACGCGCCTAAGTCCGAAATCACCATACGAAGCTATTGACATCATCAAAATTCTATTCCGATGTCGTTTGCTTAAAAGTCAACTCTCTGGTCAACTATTTCCATTTAAGCTTCAAAAATGAGAATTTCTCTTTTAATTAAATTCTAAATCTTCCGAAAATCAAAATTGACCACACCCGCGGGTCATAATACATATTACGAAGTTGCTCGGGACCTTAAGTCACTGAACGAGGCGTAAATTCTTAAAACAACAAGTCGGGTCGTTACATGGTTAAAGGCTGAGTTAATTACCAAGCAGAATAGGGATCAATTCCCACTTAATATATTTTTTTCTCCTTTTTAATAGTGCACCCATATACTAGGAATCCTAGATTCGCCTATGTAAAAGTTGTCGGAAAAAAATTACGGCAAGGAAAATCTTGCATCTGGATAAGTATTTGGAGAACATTCATATTAGTTTCTGAGAAAATCTAATGAGATTGTTTTTATTCAAAGAAAAATATTTTTCTTTGCTTTTTTAAAAGAAACTCAAAATAACATGGATGATTTTTTTTTCTTTCATTTTTTTTGGTGGGCCGCGCACCAAGCCAAGACGATACTTAAAGGCCCCAATAGCAAGCTATTGTGATAGACCTCCCCGTTAAAAATTTGAGTTCATATCGTGTGGGTCGATAATCCATATATTAGATATTAAACTGAATATCGAGTTAACCTCAAAATAACATGGATAAATTTGGACTTTGCACTGAAAATTGAGCTATCTTTGAAATAACATGGAATGAACAAATATAGATAGAGAGTTGAGGGTTCTAATGCGAGTGTCAAATACCGAGTGAGGTAAAAAAGAAGAATTAACCCAAATAGCTACACATCTAACTGATTTAGATTTAAAATAAATCCAAAAAATTGAAGGTAAATTCTCGGAGAAGACAAGTGAATGTGGAATAATGTCTGCTTTGGTTAGGCCCATGTGGGCCCATCAAGGCCCACATTATGGTCCAAATTAAGAAACGTGAAAATGGGCCATCCTAAATGCTAGCCCAATTTGATCAAATTGCTTCAGCCTTTGGGCATGCTTCAGACTTTGTAGAAATGACACCAGGTAGCCACTCTAAAGGGCTGCTATTTAGGAATTAGCATGTGCGTCCTGAATTTCAATTTATCAGATTAATTTTTCGGGACAAAAATGTTTTGAGTTGTCCTGAAATTAAGATATTTAATTTAAAATTTCAAGACAAAATATATATAGTAGCTAATTTCTAAATAGCATCCCTGAGAATGACTATCTTTGCACTTGCCCCTTCTAGTTTGTAGTGAACAAAAAACTTTCCTAGATTGTTAATATTAGAGGAATAAACCCTCCTAAAACTAAAAGGAGAAATTTAATACTTGAACAAAAAAAAATTCCTGGTGTGCATAAAAAATGACTATTCATAAATAGTAGAAAATTAATTAAATAATTATTCTAAATGTTAGAGAAATAGTAAATTACTATTTTATTTAATGTGAACTCTATTTTTAAAAGGACAAAAAAGATGAACAATCTTTCGCTAAATGCCTTCATGCTTCTTCAATCAACACTATTAGAAATTCGGCAAAAACCGACCAAGGTCGACCGACCAACTTTGGTCGGTCAAAAAAGTTGGTCGGTTTTTCAAAAAAAAAAAAAAAATTTCTTTTTACGAAACCGACCAACTTTGGTCGGTATTCCTTTCCGACCACAAAAATTCCGTCCACACGTAAATGGTCGCGTTTTGGTCGGTTTTTTGCCATTACCGACCAACGTTGGTCGGTTTTTTTGATCGATTTTTACCAAATTTCTAATAGTGCAAGTTGTTTCACGGCTAAGACAGGTTAAAGCTTGACTGAAAGATGATCAAGATAGTTTGTCTAATTTCAGAATTAAGGTGAAAATGGATGCTTCATCATCAAAGAATATAATATGGCTAGTTCTATATGGATTTAACTGTTAGCACTGTGTGGCTAATAGTTCCTTTTTGTAACCAAATGGAAAAATCAAGTATAAAAGAAGAAGTACTCCTAGCTATAGTATAGTTTTTACTTTGATTCTGTCATTAGGCTGTTTAGGCAACTGTGTATAGGATCATTAGCTTGGTTTTTCTACAAATGTAATAGGAGGGCTTCGTTTAGGTCGCCCTCATCTCTTTTGAATATGCATAAACAAGTTGGGGCCAAGCCTAACCCTTCATCACAATAATAGGGAGTCGAGTTTGGGATACCATACTTATATTTTCGGTGTCATATGTATTATTATTATTATTATTATTATTATAGCCTTCGAGTTCTATTTGTACATGTTATTTCCCTTGTGTTAATTTTCTTATTGCTTTGTTATTTTGTTGTTATTGTTCTTATCTTTATCATTTTCAACACGACTTCTTCATTATTGGTTTTCTTTTTCAAATTGGCTGAGTATTGCTTTTTTTTAAGTCGAGTATATCGGATACAGTCTCTCTACCTCCAAATATAAGGGTAAGGTTTACATATACATTACCTTCTCCAAACTCTATATTGTAAGAATATACTAAATATATTATTGTTGTCGTAATTTTTTGATGAATGAGATTCACTTGAACCTTTTTTCTGTCAATATAGCTCGGCCATGCGTTGAGTACGTTTTTCTCTAATTAATTAGGTTTTGTTTTTTAATTCTAAAATGACTAAATTTAGTTGTCATAAAATATATTGGATTTGACAACACTAATATTACAATAAAAATTTTGACAATAATTTTTGAGTTCCTAAAGATAACACATGTAGTTAACGCTATAGTGTTTCAAGGGCCATGCATTATAATGATTGTAGGACATGAAAAGAGAAGTCAAACATTCACAATGCCTTAATTAGAACTTTACTCAGTATGGCTTGAGATTTCAAACAAGTAGCACATCAGTTGACTTCTATAACTCATAGTCCATATCCTACATTAATTTCTAAGCCCCCTCCCCAAAAAGGAGCTTTATACTAAAAATAAAGCAAGAACCTGCGAAAGAAAGTTTACCCTTTTAGTCTCAATAGATGTAATACAATTTTTGTTTTAGTCTATCATAAAAAGAATGATACCTTTTAATATTTAAACAAGTTCACTTTATACTTTTATTTTAGTTTTAGTGAGATGATTTATAATCGTAAAAATGTCTATGACTTATTTTAGATTGTATATTTCCAAAGTTTTTTTTTTCTTTTTTAAACTCTGTACTAAATCAAATTGTATCACATAAAATCGGACAGAGGAAGTATAAGAGAAGAAAATTCTTGTTTGGCAGGCTGAACATTGACTTGGTTACACATGTTTTTGCATGTTTACTAGAAGCTTGGGAAAATAAGTCAAAGGAAAACGAGTGAGAGTGACTTGTGATAGACTATATAATCTTCAAAAGGTAGAAAACGAATGTCTTGTCAGATTTTATTAACTCCCCTTTATTGTTCAAACTGAATTGTTTTAATTTTCTAATTTTCTAATTGTTTTAAAGTCTTACGTATTGAATTAATGAATTTCAACTTTTCTTATTCTATCTCGGAATATTCATTCACTCGAAGCTGTTCGGCTTCGATTTCTATTTTTCGTAAGCAAAAACGAGCTTTTTCCAAGTTATTTAATAGCCCTTTCACGTAATTTTTCTGACATTTAAATAATATTCAAGATCCTCTATTTTCGATTATCTTAACAAGTCAATTAATGAGAGTAGATTATTGTTTCATTCGTTACCAAAATTCCATAATATATATATCCATGACTATTCAAATTTTGCTAGAGCCTAATGTGAAAGCTAATTTAGCTAGAATCTTTTTGTAATAAAGTTTTTGGAACCTCTAGTAGAATCTGGTCCCCTTACCATGCTTGCGTTAGCTTTTCAACATATGATTCTCTTGGGCGTTTCTTTTTTATGCAAGTTATATCTCTTGTTAATTTGACATTTTGCTAGTAAAGTTCATGTTTTACTTATTTGTCAACACATATATGATTTATATTTTCTCCGTCCGAAAAAGATAATGCTTGGGATTCGTCCACAACTTTTTCATATAGCTTTTAAACTTTTTGATATGTTGTTGTTGTGACTCATAATATTTTTTATATAATTTTCAAATGTATATATTTTATTTAAAAATAAACTTATAAATTCTTTGTCTAAATTCATGGTCAAAGTTAAAAAATATCTCATAGATGTCTCAGAAGCTTCCGCATTCTTCTTTATGTGTTTGTAAGGAACATATGCAGCTTTAGAGTATCGGATTCATGTGAATTCAATATTTTTGACACGAAGCATCAATTTTTGTATAAAATTTCATTAATATTGCAATAAATATAATATATAAACTTATAACTTTAAGAAATATAATGAGTTCAGCTAAGAACCTTAAATGTTGAACCAATAAAGTTTAAATTATTCTGAATCTATCACATGTGTTTGTCATATGTAAACCTCATAATTCTTTACGTGGTCGACAAGCACCTAATTTAAAATAGATATCTTGCTTACTTGTCTATCCGTTTAAACTTTGCCCCAAGAAACAAATTACCTTATTGTTGAAATAATGAGATAAGTACCACTTAGGTAAGGGCTTTAATTTGTCTTCCCCTGACGCTTTTAGTTTGGTTTTTAGGGTTTTAACAAACAAACTTACTAAATCATGCCGTTGTCTATGGCTAATTACTTGTTACGCTGCATAGTTATTTCAAGAGCATTTAGAAACGCTAAATTTGATTAAGAGCATGTTTGGCCAAGCTTCTAGGAGGTCAAAAATATTTTTTTAATTAGAAAAAATACTTTTTTGGAAATTTGATGTGTTTGGCCAAGACGAATAAGTGCATTTGAGCAGCAACAACAATAATTTATTTTTGCTTTTGGAAAGAAGCTACAAATTATAGTTTCTTCCAAGAAGCATAAAGAAACAGAAAATTAATTATTTTAAGACAAAAGCATCCTTATTATAATTTCTATTTTTAAATTATTCTTCATTAATTTAATTTTTTTTATTTCTACTATCCTCTTTATTTATTTATTTATTTTATTTTTATTATCTTTTTATTCTTATTCTTCTATTCTTCTTTGAAATTGTTTCTCCACTATAAATAGATATCTTCCTTTTATATGGGAGTAAAGCAGCATATTTTTAATACCTAATATTGTTGCTTTGGATAACTATATCTTATACGGATTAAATTTTTAATATATATTTTTATTTTATATGTTATATTCTAATTAAATAAAAATAAATATTAATTTTTTGTCACGACCCCAAAGCCCGACATGTCGTGAATCGTGATGACGTCTATCATGGTACTAGGCAAGCCGATGTTTCACATGTACCAATATTTTTAAATCCCAAATATACGGAAATAGGTTTAAATAAGTAAGAATTTCGTAAAAATTGAATATAAACATCGTAACTCAGTACAAAATTCTCCCAAAAGATCCGGGTGTCACGGAGTACATGAGTATCTACATGACCACACGGTTTAACCAATGGAACACTGTATAGAAAAGTAGAACAATATAAACAAGACTAAAAGATAAAGGAGGAGAGTCAAGGTCTGTGGACGCCAAGGCAGCTACCGCGATGATCTCCAAACTGATGAAATGCCCGGAATCAGCAACCGTTTTGCCCGAAAATATCTGAATCTACACACGAAGTGCAGGGTGTAGCGTGAGTACAACCAACTCAAAACAAGTCTAACATGTGATCTGAAAGCAGTGACGAGCTCAAACAATACAGTAAAGATACAAAGTTTAACAATGCAGAAAAGTAGGCTTACTTCTAGGTTCAACGGTTAAGTTTAGCATAGATAAAATATGTGAAGTGTGACTGATAAGAAGAGTATGACGTCTCTATAGCTACATGCCAATGTGAATACCTTATGTGATGCAACACAGTAAAATTGTGATGACTCAATATATCATCTTTAATGTTAAACATTTATTTATGTGTTCTGAGACCTCGAATTGCACCTTTCAGCATTCCTTGACTTGCGTGTGCAGTTCATAAATTTTTTTCGGAAAGTTTTTATGTGAAAAATTGATTAAAATGTGAAATGCTTCTTTAAAACTCACTTAAGTTGACTTCGGTCAATATTTTGAATAAACGGACATGGATCAGTGTTTTGACAGTTCCGGTAGGTCCGTATCATAATTTGGGACTTGGGCGTATGCCCGAAATTTAATTTGGAGGTCCCTAGCTTGAGATATCGCCATTTATTGAAAATTAGAAGTTTGAAACCTTAAAAATTTCAAAGTTTGACCGTGAATTTGACTTTGTTGATATCGGACTCGGATTGAGATTCAGAAAGTTGGAATAACTCTGTTATGTCATTTATGACTTGTGCCCAAATTTGAAATCATTCTGGATTCATTTAATACGTTTCGGCACGGGTTTTGTAAAGTGAAAAAGTTTGAAACTCGTAAGTCCGAATCGAGTTGTGATTTGTAGTTTCAAACTGAATCGTTTTAATTTTATAATTTCTAATAGTTCCAAAGTCTTACGTATTGAATTAATGAAATTCAACTTTTCTTATTCTATCTTGGAATATTCATTCACTCGAAGATGCTCGGCTTCGATTTCTATTTTTCGTAAGCAAAAACTGAGCTTTTTCGAGTTGTTTAATAGCCCTTTCACGTAATTTTTCTGATATTCAAATAATATTCAAGATCCTCTATTTTCGATTATCTTAACAAGTCACTTAATGAAAGTAGATTATTGTTTCATTCATTACCAAAATTCCATAATATATATATCCATGACTATTCAAATTTTGCTAGAGCCTAATGTGAAAGCTAATTTAGCTAGAATCTTTTTGTAATAAAATTTTTGGAACCTCTAGTAGAATCTGGTCCCCTTACCATGCTTGCGTTAGCTTTTCAACATATGATTCTCTTGGGCGTTTCTTTTTTATGCAAGTTATACCTCTTGTTAATTTGACATTTTGCTAGTAAAGTTCATGTTTTACTTATTTGTCAACATATATATGATTTATATTTTCTCCGTCCGAAAAAGACAATGCTTTTGGAATTCGTTCAAACGAGTTATTCTTTGACCACAATTTTTTCATATAGCTTTTAAACTTTTTGATATGTTATTGTTGTGACTGATAATATTTTTTATATAATTTTCAAATGTATAAATTTTATTTAAAAACAAACTTACAAATTCTATGTCTAAATTCATGATCAAAGTTAAAAAAAATCTCATAGATGTCTCAGAAGCTTCTGCATTCTTCTTTATGTGTTTGTAAGGAACATATGCAGCTTTAGAGTATCGGATTCATGTGAATTCTATATTTTTTATACGAAGCATCAATTTTTGTGTAGAATTTCATTAATATTGCAATAAATATAAGATATAAACTTATAACTTTAAGAAATATAATGGGTTCAGCTAAGAACCTTAAATGTTGAACCAATAAAGTTTAAATTATTCTAAATCTATCACTTGTGTTTGTCATATGTAAACCTCTCAATTTTCTCATAATTCTTTACGCGGTAAACGACATTAGATCGGACAAACACCTAATTTGAAATAAATATCTTTCTTACTAGTCTACCAGTTGAAACTTTGCCCCAAGAAACAAATTACCTTCTTGTTGAAATAATGAGATAAGTACCACTTAGGTAACGGCTTTAATTTGTCTTCCCCTGACGCTTTTAGTTTGGTTTTTAGGGTTTTAACAAACAAACTTACGGAATCATGCCGTTGTCTATGGCTAATTACTTGTTACGCTGCATAGTTATTTCAAGAGCATTTAGAAACGCTAAATTTGATTAAGAGTCTGTTTGACCAAGCTTCTAATCAGAAAAGTATTTTTTTCGAAATTTGATATGTTTGACCAAGATAAATAAGTGCTTTTGAGCGACAACAACAATCTTTTTGCGTTTTGGAAGAAGTTACAAATTCTAGCTTCTTATAAGAAGCAGAAAGAAATAGAAAATTAATTATTTTATGACAAAAGTATCCTTACTAGTATAATTTATATTTTCACATTATCCTTCATTAATTTTTTTTGTCTACTATCCTTTTTATTTATTTTATTATTATTATTATCTTTTTATTCTCCTCCTATTCTTCTTTGAAATCGTCTCTCCACTATAAATAGATATCTTCCTTTTATATGGGATTAAAGAAGCAGATTTTTAATTTATGTTGGATGATATATTTTTTGATATATTTAAATCATCATATAAACAATAAATAATTCTGGATACCTTATATTATTGCTTTGGATAACTATATCTTATACTGATTAAATTTTTAATATATATTTTTATTTTATATGTTATATTTTAATTAAATAAAAATAATAATTAAAATTTTATAATAAGTATTTAAATTTATTTTTCTCTTTAAATAATATATTAATTATAAACTGAACATTTATTGTCCTTTATCGTAATTTGACACTCAAAAATACTTTTAGAAAAGATTGATCAAACACAATTTGCTTATTAAATACTACAAAAAACACTTTTGAGCAAAAACACTTGTCAAAATAAGTAATTTTTAGCACTTTTGCCAAACAGGCTCTAAGACGCGCGGGCTAAATTATTTGATTAAAGATATATTTTGCTAAGTTTCACCATTGTATTATACGACAAAACATTTGGTAATATCAGAATGACAATTCTCACAGTATCGAGCGAATTAATAACTAATTAATATCAACTGTAGCTATGGAAAATCTTGGGTGGCGATTGGATTTTAGTTTAGTTATAGAAGAAACGAAGAATTAGTTTTGAATTTGCTTTTCGGAAAAAATTATGTGTGTTTGGAATTAGTTTCGGGAAATGATAAAGTTGTGTTTTAAAATGAGTAGTTTCTTATTGATACATTAGCAAAGCAAAAGAGTCACGAGTTTGATGTACTAAAGTCTTTGAAAAACTAATTAGAAGGTGACTATACCTAATTTTATATATTCTTTCTAGTAAAGGAGAAACAAACTGCACCTAGGTCGTTTTCTAAGGCGACCAATATCTTCATATACGTTGTGCACAGGCCAAGGTAATGAATACAGTCCCTATAAATTATAATATTAGTACAATTCTTTCGCATCTGATCGATAGGATATGAACCTTTCTCCATCTTTTACGAACTGCAATTTGCAATGCCTCTCTAACTACCATCGCTTTAGCAATTATATATATGGATAAAAGTTCGAACAGAAATAAAGTCTATTGAATCATCAAATGCCAAAGGCTGTACTATAGAACAGTACTCTCAATTGGACTATGGTTGGTCTAAATAAGATATTAATTAATAGACAATCTAAAGTCAAAATTATGGTTACTCCGTCAAGGGTTACTATCATGCTCTGTAATAGGAAAATGACTCGCGTTATTAACATCTTAACTTGCACAAATATTAGGATTTATATGATACACAGTCAGTTAATTATATAAGAAAATAGTATATCATGCACTTGAATTTGTAAACAATTTTGGGAAGGAAGAAGACTTTGAAACTAACCACTACAACAACAGCAACAACAACAACAACAACCCAGTATAATCTTACTAGTGGGGTTTAGGGAGGATAGTGTGTACGCAAACCTTACCCCTACTCTGGGGTAAAGAGGCTGTTTCCGAAAGCCTCTCGGCTTCCTCCCTCCAAGAACTCCCCATCTTGCTCTTGGGGTGACTCACCACTGTTTTATTTAAATGAATATGGTGATAATTTTCGAACTTGCTATATATGTTTCACACAAAATTCCATTAATTAATTCAGATAGTCAAGATCAGTCTGTTTCCAATTGTAATTAGGGGTGGACGTTCGGGCAGTTCAAATTGGATATGAAAATTTCAGTTGAATTTTTAATTTTCGGATTGAAGAAGTTACAATCCAAATTCAATCCATATAAGATCAGATTGGATCGAATATTTTAAGTCCAGTTTCAGTTTAATCGGATTGGATATTTCGGATTATTAATTTTGAACCGATAAATTGAGATTCTTCGTTCTTCGTAAAAAAAATTCCAAGTAATGTATTCATATAAAACTACCTTAATAGTTCCTCAGTCCCACCACAATCATCCAAATGAAGTATTCATTCGAGCAATAAAATCATGATTAAGGAAATACAGGTATGCAACAGACGCATTAATAAAGCCCTACGAATTAACAAGTCAAACATAATAAAACCATACCAAATTAGTTAGTAATGCAACTTCAACCTTCAGTGTTCACAAACACAAAAAAATAGAATTTGGCGTGGGTAAAAATGAAAAGAATCTTATAACGATTTAGTACGGTATCAATATTGAACTTATCAGTTAGTATTGAATATATAAGTTAATGTTTAATGTGTGGACCATTGAACTTATTAGTATTTGATACATGGAAAATGAGCATCTAATTGATATGGTGAAATATGAAGTATAAAAATTTCAGATTTTTCGATCTTCAAAAATTCAAAGTCCCAGATCCGAAATCCAATCCAAATCTAAATTTTTTTAAAAATTAAATCTGAAATTTAATCTATAATCCAAAAACCAAACCAAAAATCCAAAAAGTTTGGATTTCGATTTGGATTTCACGTTTGCTCAAATTATGCTTACCCTGGTTGTAATTGTTGCCAGTGTGCCATGTTGAACCTAGCGGTGGTTGAAAATTTTACTATTGTTGTTTTTTAAAAACAATTTTTGTCTAATTTTCCTTTTAGTTCCTTTTATAATTTGAGTATTTTCGACGGAAGTCATTTTCAATGGAAAATTTTTTCATAGTTTTTTTGGAAAATATTTTTTGATTTTTAATTGATGAGATAAAACTATTTTCAAGAAAAATACATGTTAAATAATAATAATAATAATAATAATAATAATAATAATAATATTATGTAGAATTTTTTGATGAATTTTTTGAATACTAAAGATTAGCAATAAAGACTAAATACTAGTAGGAGCAAGTAATATAATGTCAAAAGTTAAAATTATTGTAAGGAAGATGCCTATAAATAAGATATTCCTTTTAATGCAATATGTTCTCCTTTATGGTAACCAAAAATTAGAAAATAACTTCTTCAAGAAAAACATCTGCCTGAAAATAATTTCCATCATGACCAACGCATCCCTAACGTTGTTATGGCAATTGACAAATAGCTTTAGTGCCAATTTGTTAGGATTAAATTAGAAATATAAGGAACACAACTAGCTACACATAATAGTCAAGAAATGTTCTTACAATAAGAACTCTAGTATTTTAGTCAAACCAACCACTAATTATCTACCAAAATTATACTAATTATCCATATATAAGTTGGTTCGACTTCCATTCTTGACGTTGACGGTTGTTCACTGCAACCAGGAGTGGCAAACGGGCGGGTCGAGTTGGATATGGTTCGGGTCGAAAACGGGTAATGAAAAAACATATAAATTATCCGATCCGACCCATATTTAATACGGATAAAAAACGGGTTAACCGACGGATAATATGGATAACTATATTATCCATGACTTCTTGAATATGAACACTTTTGGGAGAATTCCTAGTCTCCCAAACTTGAGGAACCCCCAATTTGAGGCTTTACAAATATAAAAGTTAAACCCATTAGTTATATATTGGTTATCCATTTTCTAAATGGATAATATGGTTCTTATCCATATTTGACCAATTTTTAAAAAGTTCATTATCCAACTCATTTTTTAGTGGATAATATGGTGGTTAACTGTGTTCTTTTAACCATTTTGCCACCCGTAACTGCAACATTCAAAGTCAAAGCAAAGATATTCTAATAAGATGTATCAAATATTATCAATATTTTTTGATAATATAGACATTCTCCTTCTTCTATCTCAAGATTCTACTATCGTCAAGTAATTTGTTTTAGTATAAAGATTTGATTAAAATCAATAAATTTTGCTCAAATCAAGTATTTTTAATTAATTAAAGATGTACATATATTAAATTTAGAATCCAGTTATCAGTAGTTGAAGTCGATCGTCATTCTAAAGTTCAGAACTCATAAAATTAGAATCCACATGTGTAATTTCAGCAATAAACTTCTTAAAGATGAAAGTTTTGAGAACTTAAGATGTTTGTTAATTTATCATACTTTTTCAATAATAACTCTTAAAAATTCAAAATCTATTTGGAGACTATTATAAACAGCATTATATTTAAGGTGAATGTCTATATTTTAGAGAGAATTTAGGGTTTGTTACTTTGTAACTAAGTCACTTTTCCCCTATAAATATAGGGGTTCTAGTCCATTGCAATTCATCCTAAAATCAATAAGAATTCTCTCTCTCTCTCTCTCTCTCTCTCTCTCTCTCTCTCTCTCTCTCTCTCTCTCTCTCTCTCTCTCTCTCTTCCTTTACAATATTCTTCTTTGTTGATTCATTACACGTTGTCAGCATGAGACTCTACCGTCTCAAGAAGCTCTTTGAGAAGACTAAGCAAATATGGATATCCCACAAAGCAAATTTGGATCAAAGTTCTATTGTAAAAATATTTGTTTAGTTGATTCATGTACGACGCATACAATATTTAAAGAGAAAAAATATTTCTCTCTTTTAAGTACGTATAAGACAGATATTACTACAATTTCTGGTAGTAGTAATCTAATTGAAGGCTCTAGAAGAGCTACTATAACTCTGCCTAGGGGAACAATACTTATCATAGATAATGTAATGTTCTCCTCCAAGTTCAATAGGAACTTGTTAAGTTTTAAAGATATCCGCCGAAAGGGTATCATATTGAGACAATATATGAGAATAATCTTGAATATCTCATCGTTACCAAAAATGTCTCTAGCTAGAAGAGGGTTAATGAGAAGTTACCATCTTTATCTTTGGAACGACCCAGCCGGTCGTTTTGAGTATTTGCATTCCGTTCAGCTATTTGAAGTCTTGAGCAGCATCGTATGATGTATTATGACTTGCGTGAATCGTTGGTTTTGGTTTTCAGGTTATTCGGAGTTGATTTAAAAGAATGATTCTCAACTAAGAAGTTTTAAATTGGAAGAGTTGACCAAGTTTGATTTTTAAGTATTTAACCCCGGATCAGAGTTTTGATGGTTCTGTTAGGTGCAGATGTTGATTTTGGACTTGGCGTAAACCTGGATTCTCATTTGGATATTTCTAGAAGGTTTCGGCCCATTTTGGCAAAAATTTGAAGATTGAAAGTTGAGAGGTTTGACCGAGAGTTGAATTTATTGATATCGGGTTGGGACTTCGATTCCGGGAGTTGGTATAGCTCCGTTGTATCATTTGGAACTTGCATGCAAAATTTAATATCATTCCAGGTTGACTTGATATGATTCGGCGTGAGTTGTAGAAGTTGAAAGTTCCTGAGTTCACTTGGTTCGATTTGAGGTGAGATTCATAGTTTTGACATTGTTTGATATGATTTGAGGCCTTGAGCAGGTCCGCGTTATATTTTGGAACTTGTTGGCATGTTTCGACAGGTTCCCGGGGGCCTCGGGTGTATTTCGGATGGGCTACATGCCATTTCCTTCTATTTTTAGACTGCTGATTGCTGGTATCTAAAGTCCTTCATCGTGTTCGTGATGAAGCAATTGCATTCGAATAGTGTAATTGGGAGGCATGCAGCAATTGCCCTTTGCGTTCGCATTCAGTGGTCCGCGAAAAAGGGCATCAAGCAACTCTTTTCTTCGCATTCGCGATTACAAAGACGCGTTTGCATAGGGTCTGAAGATTTTGTCACCGCGTTCGCGAGCTTGATGTCGCGTTCCCGAAGCACGTTTTGGAAGCCTTCATTTTTTCTTCTTCGCTATTGTAACGACCCAACTTGTTATTTTAAAAATTTACGTCCCGTTTAGTGACTTAAGGTTTCGAGTAGCCTCGCAATATGTATTATGACCCGCGTGTGTGGCCGAGTTTGATTTACGGATGATTCGGAGTGATTTGGGACACTTAGTCCCTAAAACGGAACTGTGTGAAGACGACTCCGGAATGGAGTTCTGACGGTTTCGTTAGCTCCGTCGGGTGATTTTGGACTTAGGAGCTTGTCCGGACTGTGAATCTGAGGTCTGTAGCCAATTTAGGCTTGAAATGGCGAAAGTCGAATTTTAGGAGAATTGGACTTGAAGTGGACTTTTTGATATCGGGGACGGAATACGATTCCAAAGTTGGAACAACTTCGTTATGTTATTTGGGACTTGCCTGCAAAATTTGACGTCATTCCGGGTTGGTTTGATAGGTTTCGGCACGAGTTTTAGAAGTTGGAAGTTTTTGAAGTTCATAAGTTCGATTTGTGGTGCGATTTGTATTTTCGGCGTAATTTGATGTGATTTGAAACCTCGAACGAGTCCGTGTTATGTTATGGGACTGGTTGGTATGATTGGACGGGGTCCCGAAGGGCTCGGGTGTGTTTCGGGGTGGTTTCGGGCCAAATTGGAGTTGTTTGGACTGTTGTTGCTGAAGTCTAGTTTCCTTCTTCGCGAATGCGAAGAGGAATTTGAGGGGCTGATGATTTTTCCTTCGCGAACGCGAACGCAAACGAGAACGCGAACGCGAAGAAGGAGAGGCAAGTCTTCACGAATGCAGCCCAGGCAATGTGAACGCGAAGAAGAAAGGAAGATAGGGGCCTGGGGTTGTTTGGCCTTCGCAAATGCAAAGCGTGGAACGAGTAAGCGAAGGAGTTGGTCAGCTGGTCATTGCGAACACAACGAGGGGTTCGCGAACGCGAAGAGGAAATGATGGTGCAGAAACAATTGGCCTTCGCGAACGCGACGAGGAGGTCGCGAACGCGATGAAGGATTTGAGGCAGTTGGGTTTTGGCCTTCGCGAACGCGAGGCAATGGTCGCGAACGCGAAGAAGGCCTATCTGGGTAGAATTAAAAGTCCCAAAAATGGGGGTTTGAGTTCATAACTCAAAATCAAAGTTGGAGCTCGGTAGAAGGCGATTTTTGGAGAAATTCTTGCGTGGGTGTTTGGGGTAAGTGATTCTTATCCAGTTTTGATTAATTTCCATGATTATGTCTTTGAATCCATCGTTTAATTCGGATTTAATTGAGAAAAAATCAAGATTTTTGTAAAATCTTCCAAAAACAAAAATTTAAGATTTGGAAGTTGAGTTGTTATTGGAATTCGATAAAATTGGTATGGTTGAACTCGTATCGAAATGGGTGTTCGGATTTCATGAAAATTATGTCGGGTTCCGAGAGGCGAGTCCCGCGTTGACTTTTGTTGACTTTTTGGAATAAATTTTTAAGTCGACGTATTATTATCCGGAATTATTTCCGATGACTTTTAATAAAGTTATACAATTAATTTGGATAGATTTGAGCTGTCAGGAGGTCAATTCAAGCAAGAAGGCAATTTTGGAACATCGACATAACTTCAAAGAGGTAAGTGTCTTGCTTAACCTTGAGTGGGGGAAATTCCCCTTAGGCATTGAGTCTTATGTGCAACTTGGGTAATTGAAAATCATGTACGCGAGGTGACGAGTACGTACTTGGTTTATATGTGCAAATTTTATTGAATTAAAAGTCTTGAGCATATTGTGGAGTAAATTGGATAATTGTTGGCATTTATTTAATCATCTACTTGTCGTGCCTAAACACTTGTTGTTGACTCTGTTGTTATATGACAATGTGATGTGATTGTTATTTGATTATTTATGAAATTTCGTAAATTTTCTAATTTGATAATTATTGGAATTTAATTTTATTTTGAATTTTTCCTCTGCAAATAATTAATTAAATGAGCTTAAGAAGAGGTGTTTATATAATTATTGAAAATTTAATTTTTTATGAAGACTTTGCTTTATGTTGAGTAATTTCTATCTCTATTGATTGTTTTTGGGTGTTGTACACATTGTGTGGAGCATTTGGCTATTTGCTGTGAAATTAATTGACTTAGTTATAACTTTGAAATTTGGTTGTGGCCATTGGACAAATTGTGATATGAATTGATTTTTGTTATGTTGTTGTGATAATTTCTCGTGTAAATTATTGTATTGTGTGAGTTGTTATTTTGGGGAGATAAGGGTGGCATTTCACCGTTGATGTTATGTGGTTATAAGGGTGGCATTTCACTGTTGTATTTGTTGGCTATTGATATTGTCTGGGCGGAGCGATAAGGGTGGCTATAGGAGCGATAAGGGTGGCTATTGATATTGTCTGGGCGGAGCGATAAGGGTGGCTATTGATATTGTCTGGGCGGAGCGATAAGGGTGGCTATTGTCAGGGATGATATATGATGATGTGGGGTTGTGGTGTTGACAATTTTCATATGATATTGTGATTTTCTTGTGTTTATTTTTATACCTTGTGCAACTTGTTTTGTTGTTAGTAAATTGATAATAATCTGATTTATGTTGAACTTGGGAGCCTGTAGTTATTGCCAGGCGGTTTATGAAATGAAATATGGGCACGAGGTGCCATGAATTGTGATATAAAATGGGGATATTGGCACGTAAATTGTCCGTGCAGTTGAGATATGAAATGAGGGCACGAGGTGCTGGGCAAATATGATGATTTAATTATGGGAACGAGGTACCGTAGAAATATGAAAATGGGCCGAGACCCGCATTTACGAAAAATATGAAAATGGACTAAGACCCGTATTTACAAAAAATATGAAAATGGGCTGAGACCCGTATTTACGAAAAATATGAAAAGGGGTTGAGACCCGTATTTTGATGATTTTGAAATGAGGTGTCACATGGTGACTTTTTAATTGAAAGAATTATATTCAAAATATTTATTTGGAAGGATTTTTACTTAGAAAGTATTATATAAAAGAATTGTATTTTGAAAGATATTTATTTGAGAAAATTATATTTTAAAAGATTTATTGAAAGAATTATATTTGAAAAATAATTATTTGTGAAAATTATATTTGAAAGAAAGTTATCTGGAAGAACTATATGAAAGACATTTATTTGAAGGGCTTGATTTAATTGGGTGTAATTGTGTTTCTTAATTGTTGAGTGATATTAATGGTATTCTTGTTGTCTGTTGTGCATACCACTAGTTGTTTATCCTGCCTTTATTATTATTTGTTTCCTATTATTTTGTATATCATATTGCACAGGTTATTAGACTAGTGAGTGTCTTGACTGTACCTCGTCTCTACTCCATTGAGGTTAGTCTTGATACTTACTGGGCACCGCCCGTGGTGCACTCATACTACACTTCTGCACATTTTTGTGCAGGGCCATGTATTGAAGATATCGGACTTGAGCAGAGTTAAAGTGCGATCATAAGGATTCAAGGTAGAGCTGCTTGGCCGTCGCAGTCCCTTGGAGTTTTTTTATTTCATTGTACTGTTAATTTGTAATCAAACAATATTGTATAATCAGTCCTCGTGATCATTCCATGTATTCAGTTAGAGTTCATGACTCAGTACTACCAGTCTTGGGAGGTTGTGTATTGTAATTATTTCCGCTGTTAGATTTTTTTTAATAAAAAAAATGGCTTCAAAATGTAATAGAAATCGGCTTACGTAGTCTTAGAGACTAGGTGCCATCACGATGCTTGTGGTGGGATTTTGGGTCATGACAGCGATCGCGAGGAATGTTCAGCGATCGCAATGTATTAATCACTGGGTAGAAAATATAAGAACTTTATTTCGAGGGTTAGCCATATTTATCATTTTTGGAGTTGTAGACCTCGGCTTTGGGAGATGTTTCGTGGGTTTTTCAATCAATTCATTGGGGTAAGTATTCTTTAACCGAATCTTGTTATATTTCATGAATCCATTGTTATTTTCATCATTTAATTAGTGAATTAAGTTGGAAATTTGGTAAAAATATAGAAAAACTTTCAAAATATAAAATGAGGATTTGAAGGGTGATTCGATATCGGAATTTGGTAATTCTTGTATGGTTAAACTCGTTATCGAATGGGTGTTCGAATTTTATGAATTTTGTCGGGTTTCGAGGTGCGGGCTCGGAGGTTGACTTTTGGGTTGACATTTTAGTTTTTATTAAAAATTAAAGCTTTATTACCCGAAATTATTTCCTATGAGTTTATTTATGATTTGAAATTATTTTGTCTAGATTTGAGTCGTCCGGAGGTTGTTTCACATAAGAGGGTCATTTTAGAGTATCAGTTTTATTTCTTCGAGGTAAGTATCTTGTCTAACTTTGTGTGGGAAAAACTACCCCATAGGATTCGAGCTAATTGTGCTATTTGTGTTATGTAAAAACCGTGTACGCTAGGTGACGAGTGGGTACACGGGCTATATGTAGTTTTTCACCGGTTTAGGTTATCTTGACGCTTTCCCTTCCTTTAATTGAATTGTCATGACGTGTTATGTCTCTCATTGTTAATCTACCCTTACATGCTTTATTTGACGTTGTTAGCACTTATTGTACCCCTTACCTGTTATGTTGCCCTTACATGCTTTAGTTGCAGTTATTGCGTTCCTTATTGTCTTGTTACCTTTTTAATTGTTGAGTTCCTTCCATGACTCCGTGCTTATCTGTTACTTGCCTTAATTGTCGTAATTGCACACCTTAGTTGTCACGTGCTTCACTTGTCCTGTTGCTTTTTGTAATATTTGTTGCGTTCCTTGATTTTTACGTGATTCCTTCATTGCCATGTACTCACACCCTATGATTGTAAAAATTCTTGTAAATTAAGTATTGGATTGTTGATGTTATTGATTTATTTATTGATCGGGTTGCACGCCGCAACAAGTAGAATAAGGGTGGATTTATGTTGTACGGTGGGATCGGGTTGCACGCCGCAATAGGTGGAATAAGGGTGGATTTATATGAATACGTTGGGATCGGGTTATGCGTCGCAACAGGTGAAATAAGGGTGAATTTATATGAATATGGTGGGATCGGGTTGTACGTCGCAACAGGTGAAATAAGGGTGGATTGATATGGTGAAATAAGGGAGAATTATGATCTTGACTCAGATTATATGGTGGGATCGGGTTGCACGCTGCAACATATATATTTACTTATTATTATTATTATTATTGATATTTACATGTGGAATAAGGGAGGATCGTGTTGTACGGTGGGATCGGGTTGCGCGCCGCAATAATTTATGTGTTTTGTATTCTTTCTTGTATTGTGTTGGCTTCGATTCTTTTGTGCGAGACTTTGAGGATTGGTATTCCCGGTTTTACTGGTTTTCAAGGATTGAGTTATTTTCATTAGTTACTGCTTTTCCGTCACTTCCTGTTTTCCTTTCCTATTACTATTATTTTGGTGAATTGATTTTCAATATGAATTTACTATGCTGAGTCATTATCTCATACCCTGTTGAGTCGTTGGTAATATAAAAGTTTTAAATAAAAGAATTATTAACATGCTTACCCTATGTGACTCTTAAGTTAAAGCTCATCGTTTCATTCGGTACTTTACTATTTTTAATAGCTGTCATATTTCACTTTAATTGATTTCTCAACTTAATCTCCTTACCATGTCCAATGTTTTTACTTTACTTAAAAAGAATTATTATTATGTTTTAATTTAATAAATTCTATATTAAATTCAATGGCTTATCTGATGCTTTATTTTATTTGAAAATGTTATTTTCTTCACCCAAATAATTTCTAAAATAAACTCATTTTCTCATTGATTTCCTACTTGGTTCAGAAACTGTAATTTTACTTTACGGTATATAAATAAATCTCTTGAATATCTTAATTAGCATTTGACATGAATACTATATACCGCGTAGCACATGAATTTTGCCGTGCGGAAGTGAATTGAAAGATGTGGGCACAAGGTGCCTTGTGTGTAAAGTTTGGAAATTGGGACTTATATATCATTTGGTTGTTGCTTAATCATTTGGTTGTTTCTCGTTTTTATTCATGCTCCCATTATTTTTACTGTTGAATGTAATTTGGAATCCTTCTACTATTGGCCTTAAATTGATGTTCTTTCCTTGTTAGCTTTATGTTATATCCTGCACAGGTTTACATGTCTGGTAGGTGTCTTGACCTAGCCTCGTAACTACTCTACCGAGGTGAGGCTTGATACTTATTGGGTACCACTGTGGTGTACTCATGCTATATTTCTGCATATTTTTGTGCAAAACTAGGTACTTCGGATCGAGTTGGTTTTGAGACTTACGCTTGTGCGGATGGAGACTTCAAGGTACACCTGCTGGACGTTCGCAGGCTCCGAAGTCACCTTCTGTTGTAATTATTTCCATTGTTTTCTATTATTTCGAAACAGTGATGTACTCATTATATATAGTTACTCTTAGAAAGGCTTATGACTTGTACTACCGGTTTTGAGACATTGTATCATGTTGAGAATATTGTCTTATTTAGAAATTTGTGGTTCGTGTTTAATAGATGTTTAATAGAACCTGTTATCATTTTGGTATGTGTTATGCTTACCTAGTTTTAGAGACTAGGTGCCATCACGACTCCTTCGGGGGAATTTTGGATCGTGACAATCTTGTGGCCTGTATTAGACAAGAATTAGTGCAATTGAGGCACATTCTATCATAAACGAAAAGGTTACTGATTCCAATACTTTTGTACTTTGACATGATTAATTGGGACATCCTAGATCAATTATGAATTTAGTACAAAACTCAGATGGGCATCCATTAAAGAATTTAAAGATTTTTTAAATAATGAATTTTCTTGCACTTCTTGTTATCAAGGCAAGTTAATTATTAGACCATCACTAACAAAGGTTGGGATTGAGTCCCCTGCGTTTTTGGAACGTATACAAGGGGATATTTGTGGACCTATTCACCCACCTAGTGGGTCGTTTAGATACTTTATGACCTTAATAGATGCATATTCTAGATGATCTTATATGTGCCTATTGTCATCTCGCAACTTGACATTTGCAAAATTAATGGCACAAATAATCCGATTATGGGTACAATTTTCTGATAATCCAATTAAGTCTATTAGACTCGATAATGCTGCTGAGTTTTCATCTCAAGCATTTAATGATTATTGCTTATCAATTGGGATAAAAGTGGAACATCATGTAGCTCATGTTTACGCTCAAAATGGCTTTTCAAAGTCTTTGATTAAGCGTCTGCAATTAATAGCAAGACTGTTACTCATGAAAACGAGGTTACCCACTTCTGTCTGGGGTCATGCCATTTTGCATACAGCAATGCTAGTTCGTCTCTGACTGATAAATTATCATAAATATTCCTCGTTGCAATTAGTTTTGGGTCATGAACCTAATATATCCCATTTAAGAATTTTTGGATGCGCAGTATATGTGCATGTAGTACCACCATATCGCACCAAAATGGGTCCCCAAAAAAATTTAGGAATATATGTTGGGTTTGAATCGTCCTCCATTATTCACTACCTCGAAACATTAACGGGGGATTTGTTCACTGCTCAATTTGCAGACTGTCAATTCGATGAGACACTTTTCCCAAAATTAGGGGGAGAAATTGGTGAAACCAAAGGGGAAATTTTATGAAAAATCCATCATTGTCTCATCCTGATCCACGTGCCTTTATTTGTGAAAAAGAGGTGCAAAAGATTATTCATTTGCAGAAAATAGCAAATCAAATGCCAGACGCATTTATGAATCTGAAAAGAATAACAAAATCACATATCCCTGCAGAGAATGTTCCAATCCATATTTGTTGTCCCTGTTGGAAAATCTTCTAGTGTCACAGCTAATGAGTCAAAAGCACGCCTAAAACGTGGCAGACCATTGGGTTCTAAGGATCGAAATCCTAGAAAAAGAAAAATAAATGATCAAGATGACACTACGAAAGAGTCTCATGAAGAAATTCATGATTTAACCAATCCTGAGATTCATGAGGAAATCACTAAGCTGAGACTCAAGAAAATAAGGAACTATCAATAAACCCAATCGATATTGAGACAAATTTCAATCGATTGGATATAGTGGTGGATTATGTCTTTGCATATAATGTTGCATCAATCATTATGAAAGATAGTGAGGATCTTGAACCTCATTTTGTTGGAGAATGTCGACAAAGACCTAATTGGCCAAAATGGCAAGAAACAATCCAATCTGAGTTGGATTCACTTGCGAAATGTGAAGTTTTTGGGCATGTAGTCCAAACACCTAATGGTGTTAAGCCTGTTGGCTATAAATGGGTCTTTGTACGTAAGAGAAATGGAAAAAATAAGGTACAAAGATATAAGGCACGCCTTGTTGCACAAGGATTTTCACAAAGGCATGGTGTCGATTATGAAGAGACATATTCACCTGTTATGGATGCAATAACATTTCGTTATCTCATTAGTTTTGCTGTCCATGAAAAGCTTGACATGTATTTAATGGATGTGGTTACCGCCTACCTTTATGTCTCACTTGATAATGAGATATACATAAAAATTTCCGAAAGATTTAAAACGCCTAACGCACATAATTCAAAGTCCCGAAAAATATTTTTACTGAAATTGCAAAGATCTTTGTATGGTCTAAAGCAATCAGGAAGAATGTGGTATAACCGCCTTAGTGAGTATTTATTAAATGAAGGTTATATAAATGATGCCATTTGTCCATATAATTTTATAAAGAAAACAACATCGAAATTTGGTGTACTTACCGTATATGTTAATGACATAAATCTTATTGGAACCCCTATAGAAGTTAGAACTCCAAAAATCAATTGATTATTTAAAGAAGGAATTCGAGATAAAAAATCTCGCAAAGACAAAATTATGTCTCGGTTTGCAAATTGAACATTTGGCAAATGAGATTTTTGTTCATCAATCTGCCTACATAGAAAAGGTATTAAAACGGTTTTACATGGATGTAGCACATCCATTAAGTACTCTGATGGTGGTTCGATCACTTGATGTGAATAAGAATCCGTTCCGACCTCAAGAAAAGAATGAAGAGCTATTTGGTCCTGAAGTACCATATCTTAGTGCAATTGGTGCACTAATGTATCTTGCTAATACTACAAGGCCTGCCATAACTTTTTCAGTTAATGTCTTAGCAAGATATAACTCTGCTCCTACAACGAGACATTGTAATGGAATCAAACACATATTGCGGCATCTAAAGGGGACTACCGATATGGGCTTATTTTATGGCAATAATTGCAGTCCCGATCTTGTTGGTTGTGCTGATGATGGGTATTTATCCGACCCTGACAAGGCTCGATCTCAAACAGGCTATGTGTTTACATGTGGAGGCACTGCCATATCTTGGCAATCGACTAAGCAATCAATCGCGGCTACTTCATCTAATCATGCTGAGATAATTGCAATTCATGAAGCAAGTCGAGAATGTGTATGATTGAGGTCTATAATACATCTTGTTCGAGACCATTGTGGTTTGAAGTGTGACAAATTACCCAAGATTTTTTATGAATACAATGCAGCATGCATAGCCCAATTGAAGGGATGATTCATAAAAGGAGATAGGACAAAGCACATTTCACCAAAGTTATTTTTCACACATGATCTTCAAAAGAATGATGATATCAATGTGCAACAGATTTGTTCAAGTGATAATATGGTTGATTTGTTCACCAAATCTCAACCGACGTCAACCTTTAAGAAGCTAGTGTACAAGATTGGGATGCAAAGGCTCAAGGATGTGAATTGATACTCTCATTAGGGTGAGTTAATACGTGTTGTACTCTTTTTCCCTTACAAGGTTTTGTCCCATTGGGTTTTTCTTACAAGATTTTTAACGAGACAAAAATCTAAATTTGACTGTCCCAGCTATTACTTTCTGGAGTTCAAACATAACCTAAATTTGACAAAAAGAACTATTTATACACAGCTGAAATTATCGGACAAAATTGCCCCTGCAGAGGTTCTGCGGCTGCACAATTCTATGTGCGGTCCGCACTTTGAAGCTGAGCTTGACATGATGGACTTCTGCGGCCGAACAATTCTGGGTTGCGGTCGCACATCTTCAGATTCTGCGGACCGCACATTTCTGAGTGCGGCCGCACTCTTGAATTTGAGCTTGACAGGAGGGACTTCTGCGAACCACACATTTCTGAGTGTGGCCGCACAATAATTGTATGGTCCGCACTTTGCAAAGGCATTCTGTAGAGGTCCTTCATAGTCTGCGTCCGCACTCAATATTGCGCGGTCCACACTTTATTCTTTTTTCTTGGTTTTAGTCCTTGTCCAAAAATACTCCTTCTTGAGTTGAATTTCATCGTTTTGGCTCTTTTTCCAATGCTCCTGCAAGTAAGCACATTTTATTAGTTTTCGGGAATACCTTTAAGTATTTTTGAGCTAAAGCTAAAGTAAAAGAGTGCAAATAAGTAGTCAAAATCCCTACTTATCAACTCTCTCAATTTCAGCTGGCCTAAGTTGCGTCAAACACACATCAATTGGGACCAACAATTACCCACACACTCATGAATTATCAACAAGTCAATATTTTGAATGTTAAAGTAAAAATAGCTCTAATATGACATTTGAGCATCAAGAGTTGACTTTACTCATCAAGGAAGTTTGCACTTTCATGTAGGTCTCTATAGATCCCAAACTCCTCCTCCTATACTCTCCGTAAGCTCATCTTACTCAAGAATGCAGCACTCAATTCAATGATTCGTGAAAGGTTCACTCATCACTCTCAAAAGAATATCACAAGTATGGCTCTAAGTACCATATGCTCGCCCCTCATGTAGATCACCACTAATGTAAGCTTACTCGGCTTGAAATCACGTAGGGCTTTTTCGGCATGTAATGAAGGCTTTTGGACTAAGGAGGGAAATGTTGGAATGGAACAGATTCATCTTTCCTTTAGCACTCCATTTTCTCTTTTTGGCTCATACTTTGCCGACTCTTTGAGTCATTTTCTTTTTCCTTAGGGGAACTAGAGAGACTTGACATCACTCTTTCTTGGTCATGATATTCATATTCTCCTTCTTTGTTTTCTCCATGCTTTGCACTTTTGCTTTCTTTTGAATCCTTTTAACCCTTCAAATTATTCACTTTCTTTTTGTGTTTTTTTCCTTTTGTTCTTTCTTTCTTTTTCTTTGGCTTTCCTTTTCTTCATTTCTTTTCTCTTCTTGTGCCTTGATACCACTTTCAAACTCCTCATCTCACCCCCAAACTTATGTTTTCGCCATTTGTTTCTCATGAGTGCAAAGGAAAGCTCGGGTACCAAGAGAGGGTCACTATAAAATGGGTAAAGGCTTGTAACATGGTTATCAAATGAAAAAGGCTTTAGGCTCAAAAGGGTTGACTAAGGATAATATCGTTAGTGGTCGATGGAAGGTTTCAAAACGGGTCAAGAAAAGCCTACAATCACTTCTCAAGCCAAGCAAACTTAGAATTTCGCTTAGAAACACATTCGAGGCAAGTTCTAGACCATTCACACGGGTACTTGGATTTATAAAAAAATATCTCACCTCTCACACAACCGGATTGTTAAAGACGATAAAGTCGAGGACCCACAACAACCGTATTCAAGATTGAAGATCGCTAATGGTTTAACTAAACCACTCGATGATTGCCTAAGTCAACACAAGAGTCACAAGGTTACTAACTAGAGCCATTTCTTTCCAAAAACTTATTTTTAACCATAAGCGTGTAGTTAAGTGCGCTGGTGCCATGTGAAACATGCTTGACCCTTTTTTATTTATTAACACTACTGTTTCTACCTAAACATAAAAAACAGACTCAATCCCTTATGAAGGTTGTCACGCCATCCATCGTTGGGAAGAGCCACCCGGTTCATACAAAACCCACCTTTGGAAAGAACAGTGGCATTAATAAAACCAAAGGCTTATTGATCTTTTAAACATAAAAAAAGAAGCTACCGGATCAAAAAGAAGCTATTAACATAGATAAGAAGCTAGACTACTAAGAAAACAAAATAAAGAAGCTATGAAATAAGCTACCGAAAGTAAGACAAATGAATATACAAACCGAGGGGAATATAATATATACCTCAAAAGAGAGGGAGGAATATATACATAATGAAAGAGAAAATAAATATAAAAGAAAAATAATATTAAAGTTATTACAGGCCAATGTCATCAAATCAAACCGACCAAAATATACCACCCCCTGAATAAAAATAAGCATTGTCCTCAATGCTTAGCAAAACCAAAATAAGAGAGGGTAGAGAGTAAATAAAACTCCCTATGTAGTCTTAGGGTGCATGGAAGCATCACCCCCCTCGGGCTCCTCCAACTGGATCTCATCATCCTCTACTCGGGGAACAAAGGGGTTGTGAGCATCTGAAGCACCTCCTCGGCAGTATGGGCAGCAAGGTATGGTTCGTCAGACTGGCCAGCTGGTGCCTCTGCTGATGGTGCTGCTGGGTCTGCTGGTACTGATGGATCTGTCTCCATCAGTAGGTCAAATGGTAAATCACCAGCTGCTGCAATCTTTGTCACCTCCTTTCTGAATCTCTCCACTGATTTCTTCGAAGTCTGGGATTTCCTCATCTTCTTCACCTGTTTGCCCAACTCCTCAATAGTTCCCCCATGTGCCACCAGTGTATCCATGATTTTCTTTAAGGTTTCCTCCACTGACAGAGGAACTTGTGGTGCTATTGGTGTAGAAGACTGTGCTACAACAACATTGGATATGTCAGACAACTTTGAAGTAGCTGTCTACATCCAGTTATTGAGACTCGCCAATGTCTGGGAGACTCGCAACATAGTGAGTGGATATGTATATGAGGCAGGCACTGGTACTAATGATGATGGTCTAGAAGATGAAGGTGGTGGCATGTCAGCTGTCTCGGTGGAAGGACCGGATGCTGTGGAAGGCATGTAAGATGTAGATGGCTCAGCAGTAGAATCTATAACCACCACCGATGGCTCATCAGACTGGCCAACGGTGGCAGTTGCCTTACCCTTGAACTTTGGGTTTCCCGGACCTTGCAAGGAGTACCATGAGAAGGGCTTATTGGCCCGCACTTTTGTATCAAAACTCCTCGACTCCACCTTTGCATCCGTGAGATATTCTGTGAGGGTGTTGGGATATGGGTAGGAGATTTTACCTTTCCGGACAACCACTAACATGTTGGCCAACATGATGGCACCCACATTTATAGAGTACCCGACCATGATAGATGCCATCAAAACTGCTCGGGGAATCGGAAGATTGTTCTCATTCTTGCTTGGGTCAATACGGCTGCACACAAAAGTTTGCCACCCCTTTGCTTCAAAGTTAAGGGTGGACCGTGCAATGGGAACCCCTGCTATGATCCACGGTGGTAGTGGTCCTGGAGGATCCAAAATCTCTGCTAACCAAGGGCGACCTTCATCACCTATAGCAAGCTTCTCCAAGTACAGGCTTGCCTCTACCTCCTCGAATCCCAGGTAAGTGTTCAGAGTGCTTGGGTCGAATCTGACTTTCAAATTTATCACTTTGGTCACCTTGGTACCCTTCTTGATGTGTGCCACATTGGCATAAAACTCCTGTACCAAGTGCTCTTTGGAATCTATAACACTCTGGGTGAACCGCATCCACCCCTTGCGCTCCCTGAACTGCTTAAGGACATTTGGATTGTATTTATCCAAATCTTTCAGCAAGAATTATTGCTCAAGTGTGAGCGATCTCTGGGGCCATCACTCTCTAAACTTTGGGAAGGCAGTCAAACTCACGAACCTATCTTCCCATATTTCCTTCTTCTTCGACCTCTCTAGGCTGCCCACACTAGTGTCACCCCCTGCCATCATCAGGAACATCATCATCATCTACTACAACTGGTGCAGAGGGAGTGTGTATGGAGGAGGGCTCTGAACCTTGGCTACCCGCATCGGAACCCTCAGAAGAACTTGCTGTGGTGGAGGGTTCGTTGCGCAGTTGGTATCTCCCGGTGAATTGTGGAGGTTGGGACTGGGCCTCAGGTTGTACCTCCACCGAGTGACCCTCGGAGGCTTCCCTAGACGGGGCATACGAGCTTGATTCTGAGGGCTCTGTGGCCCTACCTCTCCTAGTGGTCGGCTTTTTGGCTATTGCTTTTGACTGCATTCCCAGAGGTTGAGTGCCCTTTCCTCGGCATCGGAAGGGTACACCCCTCCCTTTAGATGTATCACCTCTGCCTCGTGATTGAAACATTGTGTGCAATACGAAGCACATAAGTCAGTTAAAGTTTAGAAGCATGTTAATAGTTGCAGGAAATCAGTGTACAAAAGAGATAATGCGGACCGCACAATATTGAGTGCGGCCGCAGACTGCCTTATGCGGACCGCACAATTTCAATGTCACGACCCAAAATCCATAAAGGTCGTGATGGCGCCGGACTCCGCTGCCAGCCAAGCCTACAATAAATACTTAATTAAGTTCTCATTTTAATATTTTTGAAATCGTAAATTTACTTCCATTTATCTAGTAAAAGATGAATTTACAGAATAATTAACAATGTTTTCAAATTTCAATTTTGAACATCCCATAATCATCCCAGAATTCGGTGTCACAAGTGCATGAGCCTTTTCTAAAAATTTAAAATAAAATAAAATAACTGTCCGGAATATAAATTTGGACAGGAAAGAAAACACAATACTCTGAAGGAGACTCTGCTGGCTGCGGTGCGCCATATGGAATGCAGCTCACCTAAATCCCCGCCATAATTGCGCCTCTGCGCCCACAAGGCCGCTAAACATATGAGTACCTCCACAAAAATATGCAGCAAGTGTAGTATTAGTACGTAAATCAATGCGTACCCAGTAAGTATCCCGCCTAACCCCTAAGAAGTAGTGACGAGGGATCGACTTCGACACTTACTATGGGCTATAAGTAATTGGAATAAATTAGACATCGATTAATACGGTTGCGAGCCCATTTTTCTTAAGTAAGCAAACAATTCTTTTATAATTAAGAACTCTCCAAATTGATTTCCCATTATTTAACTATTATATCTCCGGCCAATGAGGCCATATCAAATTATCAGTTTATCTCCGACCAGGGAGGCAATATCGTTATTTATAAATTTCAAGGCAAGCAATACAAGCATGCGCAAATCATGCCGAGGTCGTATGACTCGATCCAACAAATATTTAAACTGTGCACTGCCATAGGGTCAAATGGCGCGAACCATAGATGCATCTATTTAATCTACCTAGGTGTTTAGCCCGTTCCACAAAAGAGAACACATTCAAATAATCAATCAAGAATTCATCCAGGGACAATTATCCAAGGAAAAAAGGCAAATTTCTCTTTTAAAAGTAAAGAAAACGATGTCTAGCCTTTTAGAAATTTATTAACAAAGTTTGATATGATTTAAGCATTTTAAATTGACAACAAGATTGAAAATATTGCAAGTAAAGCATGCTTTTGGGTCCTAGACTACCTGAACTTAAGCATAATAGTAGCTACGCACGGACTCTCGTCACCTCGTGCGTACGTAGCCCCCCAAAATAGGAGCACACATTGATTTATTTTGCCTATGGGGTAAATTCCCTCTTACAAAGCTAGAAAGGAGACTTGCATCGCTCCGAAGTTCCATAACATATTACGAACTTGCTCGAGTCTTCAAATCCCATCAAACAACATCAAAATCATGAATCGCATCCCAATTCAAACTTAAGGAACTTTGAAACTTCAACTTCTACAACCGATGTCGAAACCTATCAAATCACGTCTGATTATCCTCAAATTTTGCACACAAGTTACATTTGACATTACGAACCTACTCCAACTTCCGGAATAGGATTCCAACCCCGATATCAAAAAGTCCACTTCCGGTCAAATTTCTCAAAAACCTTCAAATTTCTAGCTTTAGCCAAATGACTCCAAAATGACCTTCGGACCTCCGAATCCACTTCCGGATGCGCTCCCAATACCAGAATCACCATACGGAGCTATCCCCAGGCTCGAAATCCCAACGGACATCGATAACATTGAATTGCACCTCAACCCAAATTTATGAAATTCTTCCAAAATGCTAACCTCCACAATAGGTGCCGAAACACTCCCGGGGTATCAAGAACCCGGTCCGAACATACGCCCAAATCCGAAACCATCATACGAACATGTTGGAACCTTCAAATCTCGATTCTGAGGCCGTTTACTCTAAAATCCAATCTTAGTCAATTCTTCCAACTTAAAGCTTTCGAAATGAGAATTTTCTTTCCAATTCAGCTCTGAACTACCCGAAATTCAATCCCGTCTATACGTACAAGTCACAATACCTGAAGTGAAGATGCTCATGGCCTCAAACCGCCAAACGACGCGCTAGAGCTCAAAACAACCGATCATGTCATTACATTCAAAATGCGGTCGCACATGCTGAAGTGCGGACCGCATAATTTTGAGTGCGGCCGCACAAAACCAGGTTCAGACTACTGGTTCTCTGAAGTTCCAAAGTGCGGTCGCACACATTATTCTGCGGACCGCATAATTTTTCTGCGGACCGAGCAATTTTGAGTGTGGTCCGCACTTTTCATGTATCACATTTTGCCCTAATTCAAGATCTGCGGACCGCACAATTTTGTGTGCAGCCGCACAATCAAAAATAAAACTGCACTGACTTAGGTTTTGCAATTGATTTGCACAATTTAAACATGGTATTTGCAAATTAAACATGATGAATGATCTACCCAGTCCCCAATAAGCACGCATGAACTTACCCACACAATTTCAAGCACACATGAAGAACATTTGACATTTTGGGCCTAAAATTAACTATACTAATTAAGAACAAAAACTAAAAAATTGAAAAATCTAAACATGAATTAAACATACCAGTGATGAAGGATGCAAGTAAGAATCTACACTGATGAAATGAATGTGGATTGTGAGGTACTTTGTGTGCACTGTGCTTGCTTAGGTCTCAAAAGTTCAGAGTGTGTAAAGTTATGAATAGTGCAATGAGGTCCTATTTATAGGTTGACCAAAGTCGGTCAAAATTGAAGCAAAGTGCGGTCCGCACTCTTTACCTGAACCTTGCTAAAGTTCTGCGGTCCACACAAAAGTGAGTGCGGCCGCAGACTCTTTACCTGAACCTTGCTGAAGATCTGCGGTCCGCACAAAAGTGAGTGCAGCCGCAGAAATTTGTGCGGTCTGCACAATTTTGTGTGCGGCCGCAGAATGGACTTTTCTCTGCATTTCAAAACTTTAGAGAGTTGGAGTTCTGGGTCTCTAGTTGTGCGGCCGCATAAAGAATTGTGCGGCCGCATAAAGAATTGTGCGGCCACAGATTCTTCTCTACTGTGGCATACAAAATTGTGCGGTCCATATTTTTTCAACACTTGGCCAATTTTTTCGAACACAGTACCTGCAATGCGTACTCATTCTTGCAATTCACTTCAAAACCAATTAGCTCAATACAAAACCTATCTAAAAGAAGAAGAAAATAAAAAGTAACGTGGGTTGCCTCCCAAGAAGCGCTTGATTTAACGTCGCGGCACGACGTAAATTACCATCAATCACTTGAAATGAATTAACGCCACGATGTGGCCATCATCAACTTTGCCAAGATAATGCTTTACCTCGTGACCATTGACTCTAAATACTTCATTATTTTTGTTCTTCAAGTCTAATGCACCAAAGAGTGTCACATTCACAACCTCAAACGGACCACTCGAACTCCTTGTTCCGGTTGTATTATATAAAGACGAACTTGTATAAGCATGGTACCGAAATTCATCAAGCTCATTCAATTATGCCACCCTTAAGTTGGCAGCGATATCCCATTCAAGTTTATGCTTCTTCAATACCCACATAGCCTTGTGCTCAAGTTCCATCGGAAGGTGACAAGCTTTCCCGAATACTAACCAGTATGGAGACATACCAATCAGTGTTTTGTAAGCTGTCCTATAAGCCCAAAGAGAATCATCAAGTTTCTTTGACCAATCCGGCTAGTTGGCATTCACTGTCTTTGACAAAATACTCTTGATATCCCGGTTGGAAACTTCCACTTGCAGGCTTGCTTAAGGATGATAGGGGGTCGAGACTTTGTGAGTGACACCATACTTGGTGAGTAAGGTATCAAAAGCTTTGTTGCAAAAGTACGATCCCCCATCACTAATAATGTCCCTTGGAGTACCGAATCTTGTGAATATGTTCTTTTTCAAAAATGCCACCACACTTAGAGCTTCATTGTTGGGTAAAGCCACAGCTTCAACCCACTTTGACACATAATCCATAGCTACCAAAATATAAGTGTTGCCACAAGATCTCATGAACGGACCCATGAAATCCATGCCCCACACATCAAAAATGTCAATCTCCAAGATGGTGGTGAGGGGGACCTCATTTTTATTAGACATCCCACAGACCCTTTGACATTCATCACAATGCTTGACGAGATTGCTAGCGTCCTTGTAAAGAGTAGGCCAATAGAATCCACAACTCAATACTTTTGTTGTCGTTCTAGCTCCACCATGGTGACCACTATATGGTGAAGAGTGGAAAGCCTCAAGAATTTCCACTTGTTCTTCCTCCAGTACACATCATTGAATCACACCATCAGTACAAATCCGGAAGAGATACGGCCCATCCCAATAATAGTTAAGGCAATCCCGTTTGAGCTTCTTCCTTTGGTTTGAAGAGAACTCATTCGATACAATACCACTCACAAGATAATTTGCTAAGTCGGAGAACCTTGGCATCCCGGTCATTGAAATGGATAGACGTTGCTCGTCGGGGAAGGAATCATATATCTCAAGGCCGTCATGTGGCCTCCCCTCCTCCTCCAAACGAGACAAGTGGTCTGCCACTTGGTTTTCACTACCCTTGCGGTCTTGAATCTCTAGATCAAACTCTTGCAATAGAAGAACCCACCGCATTAACCTTGCCTTTGAATCCTTTTTCCTCATTAAGTACCGAAGCGCCGCATGATCGGTGTGGATAATCACCTTTGTACCTATCAAGTACGGGCGGAACTTCTCCATAGCAAAGACAATAGCAAGTAGCTCTTTTTCGATCACTGTGTAGTTGACTTGGGCGTCATTCATGGTCTTGATAGCATTAAAGACTAGATGGAAGATTTTGTTGATACGTTACCCCAAAATTGCTCGAACCGCCACATCACTTGCATCACACATGAGCTCGAAAAGCAAGCTCCAATCTGGTGCGGTGATAATATGAGTAGTAGTCAATTTGAACTTGAGAAATTCGAATGCCTTCACACAGTCCTCGTTGAAATGGAACTTGGCATCCTTCTCCAACAGTTTACACAAGGGGTTCACCACTTTGGAAAAATCCTTGATGAATCGGCGATAGAACCCCGCATGACCCAAGAAGCTCCTCACTCCCTTGACGGATGTAGCGGGTGGGATTTTAGAGATTACCTCTATTTTGGCCTTGTCGGCCTCAATACCATGCTTTGAAATTTTGTGGCCGAGGACAATTCCTTTCTCGACCATGAAGTGACATTTCTCCCAATTCAAAACCAAGTTTGTCTCCTCACATCTTGCCAAGACCTTATCCAAGTTGTTTTTAAGCAATCATCAAAAGGATTTTTGACCACGGAAAAGTCATCCATGAAGACCTCAAGAAAATCCTCCACCATGTCGATGAAGATGGCCATCATACACCATTGAAAAGTCATCGGGGCGTTGCATAACCCAAATGGCATTCGCGAGAATGCAAAAGTACCATAGGGACAAGTGAAAGTAGTCTTCTCTTGGTCCTCCAGAGCAATAAGAATTTGATTGTAGCCAGAATATCCATCAAGGAAACAATAGAAAGCTCGGCCGTCCAACCTATAAAGCATTTGATCAAGGAATTGGAGTGGGAAATGATCTTTCCGGGTGACTTTGTTGAGCTTCTGATAGTCCATCCACACTCTCCACCCGGTCACCGTTCTTATGGGGATCAATTCGTTCTTGTCATTTGTGACCACAGTCATGCCACCATTCTTTGGAACACATTGCACCGGAGAGGTTCACGAGCTATCGGAATGGGGTAAACAATCCCGACATCCAACCATTTTATGATCTCCTTCTTTACCACCTATTGCATTTATTCATTTAATCTTCTTTGATGTTCAACGGAGGGTTTGGCATCCTCCTCCAAAATAATTTTGTGCATGCAAAAGGAGGGGTTTATACCCGAATGTCCGCCAATGTCTATCCTATAGCTTTGTTCCTATTTTGTAGCACTGCCAAAGTAGAGTATGCCTGCACGTTAGTCAAACAAGAGGAAAGAATAACCGGTAAAGTAGAACATGTCCCAAGGAATTCATAACTGAGATATGGAGGCAATGGCTTTAACTCCAAAGTGGGAGTCTCCTCGATTGAGGGCTTTGTTGGAGGAGTCTTCCGGCTCTCAAGATCTAAGGATAATTTTTGAGGTTCGTAAGTGTACGACCCCATTCCTTGCAATGCATTTACACATTCCACATAGCCTTCCTTGTCATCATCATCATGATCAAGAAATACGGCCTCCAAAGTATCATCAACATTCATCATGGCACTAGCATCATCAATAATCACCTCGGTCACTAAGTCCATAAATGAACAAACTTCATTGCTATTCGGTTGCCTTATAGATTTGCATACATGGAAAACCACCTTGTCATCGCCCACCCAGAAGGTGAGCTCACCGGCTTCCACATCAACAAGACCCTTCTCCATAGCAAGGAAAGGTCTACCGAGATAATAGGCACCTCATAGTCCACTTCGCAATCAAGAATCACAAAGTCCGCCGGCAGGATGAACTTATCAACACGAACCAACACATCATCAATAATACCCAATGGTTTCTTCATAGTACGATCCGCCATTTGTAACCTCATAGATGTGGGTCTTGGTTGCCCAATTCCCAAAGATTTGAACATCGAGTAGGGCATCAAGTTGATACTCGCTCCTAGATCACATAGAGTTTTGGCAAAGGCGGCGCTCCCAATAGTGCAAGGGATTGTGAAAGAGCCGTGATCTTCCAATTTTCGGAGCCATTGAGTGCACAATAGCACTTACTTGATGTGTCATCTTGATAGTCTCACAATTCATTGATCTTTTCTTTGTCACCAAATCCTTCATGAACTTTGTATAGCCGGGTATTTGTTCCAACGCCTCAACCGATGACACATTAATGGATAAGCTCTTCATCATATCAATAAACTTCTTGAATTGGTTCTCACTATTTTTCTTGGAGAGCCTTTGAGGGTATGGAGGAGGACGCCTTGGCATTGGTGCCTTGGCCTTTGGCACTACCGGTTCTGGTATGTCAATCACGTGTTCCCTAGACGGGTTCACTTCTTCTTGAGTCTCCTCCACATTTTCATCAATATCAATTCTCACTTCATCATTAGCTTGAACCACATTGCTTGGAATTTTATCTTCTTGAATCACTACATCATCATCCACAATTCTTCTTTGGTTTGAGGTCGTTGCCTCCCCACATTTTCCACTCCTTGTGGTTACGGCCATGGGATGTCCCGTATTTTTTCCACCCTTCGGGTTCACCACCGTGTCACTAGGTAGTGCCCCCTTAGGACGAGTGTTTAAAGCTTGCGAGATTTGCCCTAATTGAACCTCCAAATTGCGGATTGAAGTGTTGTGAGAGGCTAGTTGAGCATCAGAATCGGCATTTTTCTCCATCATTTATTTGAACATATTTTCAATCCGTCCCATCTCATTATTGGAAGAATTAGAACCATGAGATAGATAAGGAGGCGAGTTGGTTGGTTGTTGATACATCGGGGGTCTTTGAATGCCCGACCCCTGATTCCCTTGGTTATTATTCCAACCCTCTTGGTTGTTTCTTCCCCAATATCCTTGATTATTTCCACCCCCAACTGCCTTGGTTGCCTTTATTATTCCAACTGCTTTGATTATTGTTATTGTTCCAATTACGTTGATTGTTGTTACCACCACTCCAATTGCCTTGGTGGTTTTGATTGTTCCAATTTCCTTAATTTTCTTGAGAGCGCTATTGTTGTTGATTCGGGCCTTGAGAGTTATTTCTTTGCCCTTAGTAGTTATTCACATATTGCACTTCTTTCTCTTGCTCATTGTATGATTCGTCTTGGTCAAACCCACTATCATCTTGCACAAATTGTTCCATACAGTTTTGCACTTGTTGACCTTTTTTCCTTCGCTTGTTCACCATCATGTTGACACCTTCCATTGCATTTACTTGCTTAGGACCTTGAACTTGTTGAAGTTGAGCTTTGGCTAATTGATTCATTGTTGTGGTCAACTCGGCAATTGCTTGCCCATGATCATGCAATTCTTTGTGTAGGTGAATCACATTTTGATCACCTTGAAGAACATTGGCTCTACTTTGCCATGCCAATGAAGTATTCACCATTTCATCTAAGATCTCACAAGCTTCGGCATATGGTGTTGTCATGAAATTCCCACCGGAAAGTTGGTTGACCACGCATTGATTGGTAGTATTGATCCCCCTGTAGAAGGTTTGTTGAATCATAGCCTCAGTCATGTCATTATTTGGGAACTCTCTCACCATAGTACGATACCTCTCCCAAATCCCGTGCAAAGGCTCATTGGGTTCTTGCTTGAATGCTAGAATCTCGTCTCGAAGAGTAGCCATATGCTCGGGAGAAAAGAACTTGGTAATGAATTTTTCCGCCAATTCATCCAGGTATGGATAGAATTGTTTGGCAATCTTTCTAACAAATCCAAGGCTTTCCCCCGTAGAGAGAAGGGAAATAGCCTCAATCTTAGAGCACCTCGGAGACGTTGTTCTGTTTACTCCCCCATCAAGTGTCCACAAACCCTTTCATGTGTTTGTATGCATTTTGACTTAGAGCCCTGGTGAAGAATCCACGTTGCTCTAGCAATGTGAGTATAACATTGGTAATTTGGAAGTTGCCCGCCCTAATGCAGGGCGGGACTATGGCACTTGCGTATCCTTCATTTGGCAACATCCGGTGTGGATCCGCTCTTGCTGGAGGTGGGGGAGGGACGGGAATATTATCATGAGGCGGCCGGCCTCGCCTATTTGCTTGAGGTTCAAGAGGAACCTCCTCACCTTGGCCATCGTCCACTTCCTCCCCTAAAGGCAAGTTTCCGAGAGGATCATTGTTGAGAGCCATTTTTGTACCTACAATCGATTCACAAAAATGTTAGTAAATCAGAAGGAAAAGAAGACAAGTCATACACAAAACCCAATATATAGCTAAATCCGTTTTTAGCTCCCCGACAACGGCGCCAAAAATTAATTCGCCCAAATTCACCCCACTGATTGGGATTGTTAAGCGGTCGATGCAATTATAATTACCCAACTTTGAGTTGGGGTTGATTCCTCAGAGAGCTTATATTGGATTAGGTATATACTTAAACTAGGTGTATGGTGTGCCTAAATTGCACTTCCACATACTTGGTTGTTTCTTTCAACTTCTAAAATTTATGCTATTGTTTGTAAATGTAAAGCTATAGAACGATATTTTTGGTGTTGTTGTTTTTTAAGTTTATAAAAGATCTAGGGTTGTGACTTCCACCTAGGTGGTTACCTAACGGGTTGTGGGCTTTAGGGCATGTTCCGTTGGTCGGGATATAATATAGCAATCAACACGCGATTACCCACTCGATACCTCTTGGTAGTTATAGTGGTTTTGCCCAATTTGGCTTTCTCAAGTCCAAATTGATAATTCACAAAACCGTTGATATATGCTCAAGTCGGGTCTTACTATTTCTAGACTTAACCCTTTAATTGGGGCTATCAATTTCTTGAGTTCATCCCAATTTCTTGTTAGCCAAGTTTTCCTATACTTAGTCTCTCTTTCTCAAGTAGAGAATAAGTCAATTAGGCATGAATCAATGTTTGCAACCATTAATTCCTAAATTCAAGCAAGAACTAGGCTAAATATCATACACCCAACCTTAAACAAGCCCTAAATCAAACACCTATTAGGTACCCACACTAGGGTTGGGTCACAACCCTAGCTAGAGATTTAACTACTCATAGGCAAAAATGAAGAAACTAAGGAAGAAGATAAGATTAAACTCATAATAGATAATAAAGGGATGAAAATCCAATGTTAAAATAATAAACTAATACAAAATTTCCCAAAGCAGTAAAGGAAAAACGGCTATCTACTTTCTGAAATTCAAACTTAACCTAAATTTGACAAAAAGAACTATTTATACACAGCTGAAATTATCGGACAAAATTGCCCCTGCGGAGATTCTGCGGCCGCACAATTCTATGTGCGGTCCGCACTTTGAAGCTGGGCTTGACAGGATGAACTTCTGCGGCCGCACAATTCTGGGTTGCGGTCGCATGTCTTCAGATTTTGCGGACCGCACATTTCTGAGTGCAGCCGCACTCTTGAATTTGAGCTTGACATGGGGGACTTCTGCGAACCGCACATTTCTGACTGCAGTCGCACTCTTGAATTTTGCAGCCGCACAATAATAGTGCGGTCCGCACTTCTTAATAAACTCAGGATTCCATCTCTCTAAACCTCATCTTCTGCGGTCGCACAATAATTGTGTGGTCCGTATTTTGCAAAGGCATTCTGTCAGAGGTCCTTCATAGTCTGTGGCCGCACTCAATATTGTACGGTCCGCACTTTACTCTTTTTGCTTGATTTTAGTCCTTGTCCAAAAATACTCCTTCTTGAATTGAATTTCATCGTTTTGGCTTTTTTCTAATACTCCTGCAAGTAAGCACATTTTATCAGTTTTCGGGAATACCTTTAAGTATTTTTGAGCTAAAGTAAAAGAATGCAAATAAGTAGTCAAAATCTCTACTTATCACGTGTTAAATGACGTGGCACTCCAAGCCAAACAGAAGATCCAATAGGATCATGCCACGTGTCACAATAACAAGGCATGCCAAGTCAAATTAAAAGGCCAATGAAATCGCGCCACATGTGCAAGTGACATATTCTGGCCAAACAAATTCGGCCATGTCACGCTTCAATCTGATTGGTTGGAAAGAGTTTGTTCTCACCACAACTCTTCCCTCTCACAACTATAAATAGGGGTTTTCATAACTCAGAAAAGGGACAAGAAGTTATAGCAAGAAGCAAGAAAGAGCTCATGGATCACACGCTGCAAATTTCTCCGCAAATTTCAAACTTCAAGCAATCAAGTTCAAGTTCAAGAATTCAAGTTCAAGCTCAAGAACGAAAAACAAATCAACATTCAAGGAGTACGAGTTCAAATCAAAGTTCGTGCTAGTTGAATTCAAGATCGTCGTTCGTGACAACAAATATAGATTCAAGATCAAGCTCAAATGCCCTTGAATTTATTTACTATTGGAAGGAAGAATCAGAGGATTCATAGAGATTGTAACACTCATATTACTTGAAATCAAATATTACAAATATTGCAATATTTTTCGGTCTTGATTTTATTTTCTTGACGTAATTTATTGTCTACAGTTATGTTAGTTAAATTAAAATTGACGATACACTTTAGTCTATGCTGACTAAATAAGAGCTTTCCTGTGAGTTCGATTTAAATCAGAGGCGGAGCCAGATGGGTTCTGAAATTGTTATCGAACTCATTGCTTGTTTAGTTATTGAGTTCGCAATTAAATAATTATACGTATTTAATAAGTTTTTAATACAAATACAAGGTTTAAGCAAAAGTTATTGGATTCGCCTGAACCCGTATCTACTTATCTAGCTCCGCCTCTGATTTAAATATGTATCTCATTACAAAATATTCAACATATTTTATAGATGTTAATTATAACTTATAACGAACTACTTACATAAAATAATTTCACTACCATATATAATTCCTACGTAATAGGCTTAAAATGTGATATTTATAACTAAAGTTTAAGTGTGCAATTGAAAATTCGGGACAAGTACGAGAGGTATTATGTATATCCCCAAAAGAAATCTGAATCTAAATTAAATCCTTAAAAGATGTGTGCCAAAATAACATATGGTCAAAACAAGAACAAAAGTTCTTGGACACATGATGGATCTTTGAAGTATTATTTTTGTATATCTATGACCAAATTTGTCTACATTAGAATTATTCGTTAATGGTTGATTCAATTTGATAAACTCGCCCTCGAAAACAAGAAGTTCTGGTCCGAAATAGATTACAATATCAATCATTTGATGAGTACCCTAAAATTTGAGGTTTTCTCTTAATAGCATGAAAAATGAGTGGATAGTCAACATGGGCACCACTACTTGCCTTTATCTCTTTGCTCTTTCTCCTTCTTAGTCAACATGGGCACCACTACTTGCTTTGATCCCTTTGCTTTCTCCTTCTTAGTCAATCTTTTAAGGAGGGCAGAAAGGAGAAACAATATTACCCTTATTATGCAACTTGCAATTTGCAAAGACAACTCTTTGCATTTAATAGATACTGACAATTTCTCAACTTATTTTAAGATAATTATGTTTGATACAAAACCCCGTGAACTGTACTGCTGAAATTAAGCATGTGGTTTGAATAGCAAATTTAAGGTATATATAATGATAGTTTAAAGGGTTTTTATATAATCGGGGTAGCTTAACCTATTATAACTTGCTAGTTATCATTTTTATTATGTTGTCAATCAATATTTATCATGAATATTTTCTTATAGTTACTTTATTAATAACTTGATTGTGTAATATTTTTTGCATTATTAATATATATTTATAAACTCTTGAAAGGCTAAGGCAAGACATGGGCGGATCTAGTAACCAGAGGTTCATTTGAACCCATAACTTTTAGTCTAGACATGAGTTTATGTGTAAAATCCATTAAAATTGACAAAAAAATTAAACTATGAACTCATAAATCAAATAAAATAATAGATTCAGCGGTTAAAATATGAATCTTGAACACATAAAATTAAAATTATGAATCCGCTCCAACAAGAAGACGAGGTCTATTCTATATAAAGGCAGCAGAGAAAGCATACTTGATATTCTAAGATAGAAACACGTTTTTTCTTTCTCAATCCATTCTTAAAAATTTTAGCATAACAAGAATAAAGGGGTCATCTATTTTTCACACTCATGGCAATTTCTCATGTGGATGAAAATGGATATAATGATGGATATACAAAAGATGGAACAGTGGATCTCAAAGGCAATCCTATTCTTAGATCCAAGAGAGGTGGATGGAAAGCTTGTTCCTTCATTGTTGGTATGGTATCTTAGCTCCCTCTCTTCCTCCTCCTCCCCCCCCCCCCCCCCCACATCCCCCCAAAAAAGAAAACTTCCCCTACACTCCCATATTAAGATAATTGAGGTCGGCTATATAAATTCTCACCGTTTATATTGCTTCATCTGGCCCTTTTTCAGACCCGACGTAAATACGGAATGCCTTGTGCATCGCGCTGCCCTATATCGCTTCATTAGTCATGGCAAAACTTCATGAAACATTGATGTCTAGTGTCTTTAATTTCTTTAGCTTATCCCTACATAAAACTGCAGGAATCATCTTCACCACAAACCTTTTTCACTTGATTAATCTCTCTTTGTCAGTGAAGCAATATATATTGCTGTATCCTAGCTAGTAGTTGTTGCTTTTACTCACATGTTACATCCTCTTTCGGATGGGTTGGTTTGCTGTGAGTTATCTTCCAATAATGCAAATCCCATGTTACTGTATTAAAATCTGTGTCCCACAATGAGAAAGAAAACCTCGTTGAACTTTAACTATAATCGGTGTTATCCTATTGGTAAATTCAAAATTTAAATTTTATAGAATTAATCATTAAGGCTATTAATATTGAACTCATTATATATATTAATAAGTGCATATAAACTCGATATTCCGACGCTGCATTAGCCTATGATGTTAGGTCCTTCAACTGGGGATGCTTCCTGGTCCCCGTGGTAGTTACGTATCTTTAGGTCCCTACTATATATTGTATTCAATTTTCAAGAAAAGTTTCTTTTTAATGTCAGCACTCAGCACTATGACAGTTCTTTCCCATTACACGTTGGTCCTTTTTGTCAAATTTATAAGCTACAGCTACGATTACATTTAAGTCTAATAAAGAAATTATGTTGGGTTTCAGTTCTTTATGGACTCAGCTGATTGTTAAGTCGACGAAAATTTAAGAAGCTTTTAGTACTTACGAGTAGTTAGGTAGGACGTAACAACAAACCCATTGATTTTTTACTAGTAGAGTCTGAATGTATCAGGAAAAATAATATATGTATGCCTAGTTATACATCATATTTAGCAGTGTTTTAAAAGGCATTCTCGGGGTGAGCCCTGGGGCGAGACGCACCAAAAACATCCCGGGCGATAGTGTGAGGCGAAAGTCTCAAGAGGCGTATGCCAGGGCGTTCGGGTCGTACGCACGGGCGTTTGATGCGAGTTGTTTTAGTGAGGCGTAAGCCCTAGAGATTTATTCAAATTAAAATAAAATTTGTTGAATAAGACCTTCATATAATACCCCAATTTTTAAAATTCGGCTTGGTAATTACTCAAAAGTTTTAAAAAGTAATTGAAATGTATTAAATTTAAAAGTCAAGACATTTTTTATTGATTGAAACCTCAATTCATGGGTTTTTCCAATTCTTTATCTTGACGGCTAGCCTGCTAATATCTCCCAAAAGTAATGAATATTCAATTTTTGTTTTACAAATACAAAGAAAACCAACATCAAGTTCAGAGTTCAAATTGAAAGTTAGTCATCTTTTTTGTTCTTCCGTGTAGAAAATATTATTCTTTTCGACTGAAGTTACTTGAGCTTCTAAGTAGCGTATAATAGATTGTTTTGACTAGTTTTTTGTGGGGATGAAGCACGTCTATATTTTTTTTCCCCACATATTTATTGTTTTCTTCATTTTTATGCAATTTTATTTGTTTATAAATTATTTACCGTAATTATATTATTCTATAAAATATTAAAAATTAAATACATATGGGGCTTACGCCTCGCTGATGCATATGTAAAATGTCTCGCCTTATGCCCACGCCTTTTAAAACACTGATATTCAATACTATTCATATACATAGCAAATTGTGGTATTAGCAATTTTTAATACATTGATAAGCATGTATAAAGACAAAACTGTCATTTCAAAAAAAAAATCAGTTTATATGAACTTATTTTCTTTTTGGTCTGTTACAAAAAGAATTACCTATTTCTTAATTTGGTAACTATTTTACAATTTTACCCATAATGAGAAGTTTTTATAACCATACAAATATTTTGGGGACCTTTTTGATTTGTTTAGGATCACAAATTTCAAAAGTCTTTATTTTTTTCTTAAATTACGTGACAGCCAAACAAGTTCACGTAAATTGAAACGGTGAGAGTATAACATATGTTAGGCTAAGTTTGGCAAATGAGTTGACGTTTCTTCTCCACCAAAATGTTTCTGAAAAGCCATGTGATGTAAGTCATGAAGTTTCATTTTATCAAGTAGTACGTATCTCTCTCGGGTCAATTGATTTTTTGATATTTTACAAATTTATTTTTAAGTTTACGATCTTATTTTATTTTTTTTTTAACATATGAAAAATTTATTTTTATACATAAAAAATCTAAAAAAAATATTTTTTTAAATTCAATATTGTTAAAGGTGCCTGAAACCTAACTTTGGAATCCATATTCTCAATAAAGAAAGACTCTCTCTTCGTACCCAATTCCAAGAAAATGCATTCAAAATTGGGAGTATCCCAAAGGTAGTTTACTCAAATGTTAGTCACTGTCTACTATCATATCCTTTGAGTTGAGACCATAAAATACTTCATGTCAGGCTGCCCTTTTTCAGTTTTTCTTAAATGTGGTTTACTGATACCTCCTGCAAGCCCTCTAAGGGCAAACGGGAGAAGGCCGTACAAATAGTTCTTTTTCTTTGTTAGCGAAATAAAAAAAAGTATTTTTTTGAAAAAAACTAAAATAATTAATATATGTCAGTCATATAGAAAATTAAATGTATTAACATTTCTGTAATTCTTGGGGAATGTAATATGGACCTTTTTGCTGCATATCTTTTGAGTTGCACCAAACCAAGTCTTCCAACCAACTCAACCATAATAAATTAAACAACCAAAGACTAAGGAGCTCATTGCTAATGAACCTGTGGCAACTTGAATACTAAAACCTTTTAAGAAGCATTGGTTGAGTAAAATATTATACCGTGATCGCGTTAAAATTCTGAGTCCGCGTCTAATTATATTAAATAGTTTGACTCCTTAATTTCTCGTCTACCTTCTTGTACTTTAACAATTTCTCTTTATTGACTTACTGTTTAAATTGAATTTTGCAGTTTATGAAGTGTTCGAACGTATGGCGTATTATGGAATTTCATCAAATTTGGTAATCTACCTAACTGATAAACTGCACCAAGGCACAGTTAAATCTTCAAACAATGTGACAAATTGGGTGGGCACAATTTGGATGACCCCTATCTTGGGCGCCTACTTTGCTGACTCTTTTCTTGGACGTTATTGGACTTTCTTGATTGCCTCTGCTATTTATCTCTTGGTACGTCACTGACTCCAACTACTATTTTATATTTATACATGTATTTTTTGTGATGACATTAACATCGATGTAAAAAATGCAAACTCGTTTCGGGTTGAGCCGCAACGATTAATATACATCTACTTTATATGTTGGAAATATTTGAAACCTCTATTTTAAGTCAAAACTATAGTACTTAAATCTTTCTATAACAGATTTATTTATTTTGTTATTTTTTTGCTATTATGGTGAATTGTTGTTATATAGAACATATATTGTAACATAACATAAAAAATTGGTTCAAAAAAAAAAACTAAGTTGTTATGATGAAATACTATTATAAAGAATATATATTATAGAGAGATTTGACTGTATTTAATATTCCAACTATACATTAAAGATGTAACGTCGACAGGTCACTGATTTTCTTAGAGATAATTTATGACTATTATGGTGTTTCCTATACTCTATAATTGCAAGGTTACGTTATTTGAATATTTCAATTGACGACCTGTCTTAGTAATAGTCCCATCTAGGGGTGTACATGGAACGGGTTGGTTTACCAACTATATCGGTTTGGATTGATTCGGTTTTTGTCGGATTTTCGGTTTTTTTTGTTACATGAATATTATTACCATCTTACTTTGTTAAAGTTATAAATAAAGTTTTGATAAGTGAATATATGTTTAGTAAATATTGAAAAAATTGACAAACATATGGTCTATTAAAATATTCTAATGGGAGAATTTTTTTAGTAACACATGTAGTTATTTTCTTAGTCGTCTAACAATAATTTTTTCTTAGTCGTCTAACAATAATTTTCGTTAATGTACGCTTTCAAGATTAACACATGAGAGAATCCCAAATATTTCAATATTTTTTTAAAGAAAATTCAATATAAAGTCTTAAAAATATATATAAAAATTATATATTTATATGTCGGTTTAGTTCGGATTTTTTTTACTCAATACCAAACCAAGTCAAACCAAACCTAGTCGAGTTATTTAATCGGTTTGGTTTGATTATTCGATTTGGTACGATTTTCCGGTTCGGTTTGAACACCCCTAGTCCCACCTTGTCGTTATTACTCGTTGCACCAAGAATTTACGAGGATGTTTCATTTACTCCTTCAATACTTCATTTTCTTAATTAAATTTGAAGTTGAATTTTTTTTCCTTTTATTTATTTGCCCTATATATGAACTTTTCAGATGGTGACATAAATAGACCCCTACTTGTACTAAAATATAAAGGATAAGGCCATTTGCCATAAACCATATATCTGTAACTTGACAAGTTGATAAATTACGCGGTCCTTGTCTGCTAGATATGACGTGATTACCAAAATATATACTCCAAAAAAATGAAGTCATGACAAAGGTAACACTATAATATTTCTTGTATACTTGGCATTTGTCAGCTCAGTCCATTATTGTGACTCTAATTGACGTTCCAAGTATCTAGCTAGAGAGAATCTTATTTTTGGGATTTTCCTTGCTTATTCCAATAAGATACAGATAACCCAATCTTTTTCTTTTTCTTATTTAGTTTGCTTTCTTCTGCAAGTAGCTTTTCTAAATTGTGGTCAGAGCTGGTGCGCTTATCCAGAAAATTACTTCAAATTAATCATGATATACATTAATTTGTTTCTTATTAAGATTTGAAGTTTTTTCCTAAAAGATATGTATGTCAACTGAATTTTTAGAAGTTTTTATGAAGAAAAAATTAATAATATCAAATTTTATTTGGTATACTTTTGTTTTAACCTTTTTAAAACAAAATATACTGAAACAACAAAACGTTGACAAGCCGGGAATTAAGGTGTAGGTGAAAATTCAATCTTATAGTCCTAGGTGGACTGAACAATTCTGTTTTATATTGTTCGTAAACAAGTAACCTTCTAATAATGCTCTTAATTACCACTCTAGTCAAGTCATAGCGCTTTGGTTTAGTACAAAGAGATGTGTACATTAAGCGTATGTCACGAGTGCAAACCCTACATATAAAGCATTTCGTATTCACGCATGTTCGGAAAAGGGTCGCACCTCAAGTGATATTGATGTAGACAACTTACCTTAATGCAAGTATTACGGTTGCTTCCACGGCTCGAACCCGAAATTTACAGGTCACACCGGGATAACTTTATCGTTGCTCCAAGACTAAACCCTCTGATGGACCATATACTTGATATTTAAGATATTAAGTGAGTTTTGAACCATGAGTGAGCAGGGGCGGATTTAGGGGGGAGTCGTCAGGAAATTATATTCGTACATATAAGATAAAATCTGGTTGTACATCTATATATTATATTTTGATCCCTAATCTTTGTTAGGTCGTTGATTCAATTTCCACCGGCAACAGTCTCTTTTAGTTTTTTAACTTTTTTGAACCCGCGAAAATCATGTATCTGCCACTGTGGGTGAGCTAATCATTATGGTATGTCAACAATATTATATATACTTATACCATGATTAACCAATTATGGTATGTCAACAATATTATATATACTTATACCATGATTAACCAACTTTTATTAAAAATTGTAACAGGGTATGTTTCTACTAACACTAGCTGTATCAATCCATGGCCTAAAGCCTCCTCCTTGTGCCAATCCAACTGCAGCTGACTGCAAGAAAGCATCCACACTTCAACTAGCTGTGTTTTTTGGTGCACTCTACACCTTAGCAGTCGGCACCGGCGGCACGAAACCTAACATATCGACGATCGGAGCCGATCAATTCGACGAGTTTCATCCGAAAGAGAAATCTCAAAAACTTTCATTTTTCAATTGGTGGATGTTTAGTATTTTCTTGGGAACTCTCTTTGCTAATACTGTGCTTGTATATATTCAAGATAATGTGGGCTGGACTCTTGGATATGGGCTTCCAACAGTGGGCCTTGGTATATCAATAATGATATTTTTGGCTGGATCATCTTTTTATAGGCATAAAAAGCCCAGAGGAAGCCCATTTACAAGAATGGCTAAGGTCATTATAGCTGCCTTAAGGAATTGGAAAGTTACAGTCCCTACTGATCCAAAAGAGTTGTATGAGCTTGATTTGGGAGAATACACCAAAAATGGAAAAGTCAGAATTGACTCCACACCTACATTAAGGTTTGTATTTAATTTTGTCTTTTAGTCATCTTACACTAATAATGTACATAAGCAAGTTACGTATTTAACCGTTCAGCCATAAATAATTACATCTGTTTACAAAAAATATATATTTTGTGGCTATTATTTTGCAGCAACACTGTAATTTTACCGAAATTTTATACAAATGCTGTAATTCAAAGATAATAGTATTTTACATACCTTATTTGTTTAGAACTCACACTTACAACAAGTACTCATCTATGATAATATTTTACTGGACGGTGTAGTTTAAAATATTAAATTAACTAATATAATATAGGAATAGTAATGGCGATGGAAGAAAATACATAATAAAGTGTGAATAGTTTAGTGAATTTTAAATTTTTGACAATTGTAAAACTTTATGGTATCACAATTTTTAGAATTTTTCAAAATGGAAGGAGTGTCATAAAAATTGAAATGAGGGATTACTTGCTTTGTTTATGTATCCATTGTTTATATAGGTCTCTAAGCCCAAACATAACAAGAAAATGCACACTAAAATAGGATAAGAAAGAAAAGAAGAGGAAAAAGAATCCCAAGAGTATTTTTGTATTCTTTTATTGAAACAACCTTCACAACGTAGGGGTAAGATTTGTGTACACACTATCTTTTTCAAACCGGCAGACCATTACACTGAGTTTGTTGTTGTTATTATTTATTGCAGGTTTCTGAATAAAGCTTGTGTAAAAACAGATACAATTGATCCATGGATGTTATGTTCAGTAACTCAAGTGGAAGAAACTAAGCAAATGCTAAGGATGATACCAATCTTGATAGCTACATTCATTCCAAGCACAATGATAGCTCAAATCAACACACTATTTGTCAAACAAGGCACAACCCTTAAGCGAAACATTGGTAATTTCAGTATCCCTCCAGCTAGTTTAGGTGCATTCGTTACCATATCGTTGCTAGTCTCCGTTGTGCTCTACGATCGTTTCTTCATGAAAATCGCCAAAAGATTGACGAAAAATCCAAGAGGTATAAATATTCTTCAAAGAATGGGAATTGGAATGGCATTCCATATTCTGATCATGTTAGTAGCGTCGTTCGTCGAAAGGCATAGACTTAGTGTAGCTAAGGACAATGGCGTAGTTGAAAATGGTAAACAAGTACCATTATCTATATTGATTTTGCTACCTCAGTTTATTCTTATGGGAACAGCTGATGCATTTTTGGAAGTAGCTAAGATTGAGTTCTTTTATGATCAAGCACCAGAAGGGATGAAGAGTTTAGGAACTTCTTATTCTATGACAAGTCTTGGTGTTGGAAATTTCATTAGTAGTTTCTTGCTTTCAACAGTTTCTGATATTACCAAAAAGCATGGGAATCACAGAGGATGGATCTTAAACAACTTGAATGCATCTCATCTTGACTATTACTATGCATTTTACGCGGTACTCAACTTATTGAACTTCATCTTTTTCTTGTTTGTGAGCAAGTTTTATGTGTATAAAGCTGAAGTCTCAGATTCATTGGCTGTGCTAAGGCAAGAATTGGAGATTGGATCAAAACATAGGGTGACTAATGGCCAAGAAGCTTCAACCAACACACAGATTTGATGGTAGGATATTAACTAACATATATTGTTTACTTTAGACTTCTTTGTGCTTTAGTTAGGTAGTGTACTATATGGCTCGGTTCCTCCAAAATTGCCACAGCACCCATGTCAGATCCTCCGAAAACGCATCCAAAAATATCACCTCAAACATATCGGATCCTCCAAATATTATGTATTTTTGGAGGATCCGACACGGGTGTTGTAATATCTTTAGAGAATCTGAGCAATATAGCTATATATTCCAATAGTTTTCTTCATCATTCTCTCCTCTCTCTTTGTTATGATTTTCACACGATTGTAACGATAATCAGTTAAATATAGTTGTTTCGAGAAATATAATGTGTGTATTTAATTTCCGGAGAAGCATTTTCTATTCCATAGCTGATATTTATAAAGGAAATGGTTCATAATATGGGTAAAATATGATGGTCTATTTAATCTACCTTCCCTACAAATTTCTTCTCCAACTCATATTCTAATATAATAATATTCCTTCATTATATACAATAATATATGGTCAAAATAATAATCTCATGAGTAATACAAAAGACATCAAAAGAATTATACATTAGAGCATTCCACAATAGGTAGTTTTTGTCCTGTTCCCGCCATGCTTACTTCTAAACCCTTAAATAAATAAATTTTACATCTTTGTCACCCCACCACAATTACGGTTCTGTACCCTGAAAATTATAGTGTCTATGAATTATGATAATAATACATTGGGATGCAGAACCAGCAAGCGGGGCGGAGCTAGACGGCAGGGAGACTCAATCGATATGGACCCTTAATAAAAGGCATAAACTATATTCAATAAAATTCTTTTATATTTTTATGTGAAATAGTTTAAAAACCTTTCTATCTTTTATGTATAAGGAAGAATAAAAAAGAATATGCAACTCAAGTTATTCAATACCCTTGTTATTTGGCAGAAATGATATATAATATGAGGAGAAAAAAAAAAGAGAAGTTGATTTTATAAAGAACAGGAATTGAATTAACTGGATATTGAAGATAGCAAAAAATACTACAAATTTTTCCTTTTCAGTCACTTGTTGGCTTGACTACCTTCCAACTATGACGTGAGAACTAAAATAACATTTGATTTATGTGAGGAAAAATAAAGAACGAGCTGGAGTAGTTTTGATTACAAGATATATGTCACTGAATTACTACATCTACTTGTGATAAAAATTTAATTATAAAAAATTTATTTTTTTATATAGTAATACTAATTTTGAGGCCTTAAATTATTGGGGGCCTAAAGCAAGTTAGGCTTGAGTCGGCATGCAGTATACGGTAACTTAGGGGTTCGACTGAATCTAAGTAGGTTTTTTATAAATCCTATATTTTTTTTATAAAGTTCAGTGAAATATTACATTTATGAAGTTCACTTGAAGTCGTTATAATTTGTAACTTACAAAGTTTGAATTCGGGATCCGCCGATGTCAGCAAATGCATATTACTTGATCTATCAACAGAGACTACACACATGCATGCCTACTGTACGATTGGTGAAGGATCCAAAATTTAGATACCCTGAATTTAAGTTAAAAATGGGAGTTAAATAAGTATATTTTTTTTTCCACCATATTTGCACTTTTCTTTCACAAAAAATACAATAAGAAGCAGTTGGCACGACTTTTCATCTAAGAGCAACTTGGCAGGTCTGCCCTTGTTCTACGAATTGGGCTTTCCCTAATAATGAATCTATTTAAGTAAAGTAGCCCATTTTATCTTCTAACGTTGGTCCAATAACCAATGTGATCGTTCCATATATGACCTTTTTTCTTTGGCTTTTAACACATTTAGCCGCTCGGCTGAAAATAATTACATCCGCTAGCCAAATATAAGAAAATACTTATTACGTATAAAATATGTATATCAATTTAAAATAGATATTTTTTAACTATTATTTTAGAGGACGGCTATATAATGTAAATATCCCTTTTTGTCTTCCTCTTCTATGAATGACATTTTAAAGTTACTAATAAGAGGTTGATCCAAACCCATGCTAATTTCCTGCAGGGAATTAAAGGTTATATAAAAAGTAATAAAAAGAGCACAGGAAGAGATAGCGAAAGGAGTTTAAAATAAGAGAATAAATTGTTGGGCTAAAAAGATCCAAAATTACTCTTAATATAGTGTGATATTGTCCGCTTTTGGTCAAACGCGCACGGTTTTCTCCAAAATGCCTCACAACATTAACAGTATCCAACTCCTTATAAGTAGAATTTTTTTCCTTTCAATTTTTTATGTGGGACTTTGTTCACACACCCAACATAAACGAGGAGATTAATTTTATAACACATGATTACGATTGTTCTTTTAGTTATATGGTTCTTTTAACAGGAAACATGTAATTATAACATAAAAGACGATAAATAAAATACAAAAAATTTATATAATTATTTTCCTCTAATCAAATTATAAATGGTCATCGAAAATCATTTCCCCATAATTCCTCATTATTAAAAGCCCATATTGCACTTTTTGACTTATAAATGGTCCATTTCTTGTTAACAAGTTTGTGAAGCTTAGAAGTTGGACTTCTAAATTTCAACAAACATGAATTAGAATATACGTATTGTGATAACAAGATTCCAGTGAACGTTTTATTAATAAAATTTCAGACATGTATTATGCCTGGGTTGTTTTAAATATAACAAACGTGAAATTTTAGGTGTTTGGTCAAATGAAATCCTAACCTAATTAGAGTATAATTTTATAACGTCTACATATCCATTAAATGGCTAATTTGTAATCTAATAAAATAATTTATATGTACGAAAAGTATGTTCAAATTTTAAGCTACAAACTTGAATCGATCTTTGCAGGCATATTTCAATTTTCAACCAAAAAAGTCCTTTTACCTTCGTATACTTGACAATCACAAAGGCCTCTTGCACAAATTTTGGAGAATTTTTGCGAGAATTTCTTTTAGACTATGTTACTCTTGTCATACCTCCTTTTTTCAAATATAGTAAAAAATTAGGTGCTCACAACTCTGGCTCTCCGAAAATATTATTTCATTCATGTCGGATTCTCCAAAAACAGCCACTTAGTAACTTTTAGAGATAGTTTTTTTTTTTTTTGGAAAACCTTTCTAGAAAAGAAAATGAATTTGCACAAAATAGGCGTAAGACTTGCATACATGATATTGTCTCCATACTCTACTTATAGGATTACCCTCGGTATGTTATTGTTATTTTAAGCTCTGAGAGTGTTCACAAATATTTTCTATTAAAGAAAAGTGCCCAAAGGCATTTATAAATAGAAATTTCGAGAATTACTAGAAAGCCAAACCAGCAAATACATTTCTTTTTAAAAACAAAAAAAGTTTTGTCTGTTGGTGGGTGAAGAATCAAGATAAATTCCATCCATGCATGAAAAGACTAAGCAAAGCAAAGTATCCTATGCTGCAACAAAGTCACTATTGGAAGTTTGGAACTTTGTTTTAGTAAAAAGTCAGCAGTTATATAAATTTTTGTTAAAAGATAATATAAATTAATTAGTCTTTGGTTTTAATAAAACCTTGTTAAAGTAGAGGGTAGAATTATTAGACCTACTAAAATATAAAAGGAGAGCGTGCATCATGAAATTCCTGGAGTAATATTAATGAAATGATCTCTTGTTCTTGTTGCAATTCCAACGAAAGAAAATGAATATACAAAAATTTCATATGTTTTATTTATAAATTTTCTGTATTATTTATTATTTATCTTCTCACAAAAAATTCATGTAACTAAAATAACATTTGTAATGGATTACGGTCTACAGAATCAAATTTCTTATAATATTAAAAAGATTTATTAACAAGTCATGGATACAATTTAGTTGGACCCTCCTTTTCTTTTAGAAAGAGAGCAAGTATAAATATATAATATATGAAATTTTAACTGCATAGACATGGTTAATTAGACAAGAAGAGAATGAATATATCTGTTTTTGTTCCTCGTGAGTGAATAATTTCTCGTGTCTACTTACAATTTGACTTATAAATGGTCCAATCGTTATTGTGGAAGAAGTTGAGTCTTGTTAACAAGTTTGGGAAGCTTAGAATATACGTATTGTGATAACAAGAGTACAATGAACGTTTTATTAATAAAAGTGTATAATATATTATGCCTGGGTTGTTTTAAATATAACAAACGTGAAATTTTATGTGTTTGTCAAATGAAATCTTATCCTAATTATATGTTTATAATGTCTACATACCCATTAAATGGCTAATTTGTAATCTAATAAAATGATCATATGTACGAAAAGTATGTTCAAATTTTAAGCTCCAAACTTGAATAGATCTTTGCAAGTATATTTCAACCAAAAAAAGTCCTTTTACCTTACAATCACCAAGAACTCTTTGCACAAACGTTGCTTAGACTCTCTGAAAATATTATCCCACTCATATCGGGATTTCCCAAAAATAGCCACGTAACTTTTAGAGATATTGTTTTTTGTTGGAAAGTCTTTGTAAAAAAGACGAATTTGCAAAGCTGTTTTAAGTTCTCTTAGAGTTCACAGATTATTTCTATTAAAGAAAAGTGCCCAAAGGCATTTATCAAAAGAAATTTCGAGAATTACTAGAAAGCCACACCAACAAATACATGTCTTTAAATAATGGTTTTGTCTGTTGGTGGGTGAAGAATCAAGATAAATTCCATCTTACGCATGAAAAGACAAAGCTAAGCAAAGTATCCGATGCTGTCACCCAGTCACTATTTGGAACTTTGTTTTAGTAAAAATTAGTATTAGTATCCGCGGGATGCGCGGACAAATCATGTCAAATTGCGACGTAGGTTATTTGAATCATGTGCAAATAACCTTAAAATATAAACCTCTCAAATAAAAATTATATAACATGAGAATTTAATTATGAAGCAGGATATAAAATTATTGTTCAAATCTCGTAGTAGACAACTAATTATTTTTTATATATATTTGTAGCAACATAACCCCTTGATTTTAGTACTTGCCTTTCGTTTCGCTATCAATATTAAAGAATATTAAACATGTCATATTGTGATCTGTCTTATTCGAGCACATTAGATCATATTATTTTAATAAAATTCTTACTATCACTTTATTTTTATCTGAAAGTCAAATATGTCTTATTCATCACATCATTTTTACCGTAAATTCTTTTTTCTTTTTGTTCTTTTCTTATAATTATTGTATTATTTATTATTTAATATTATTATACTATCATATAATTTTTTATTAGCTTATAATAAATTAATATCTTGTTTATTATCCTTTTAATAGTATTCAATAAATATAAATATTTTATTCTTGAAATTTGGTATATTTTTGTGGTTGTATCCACTTATTCCGAATATTTTAATCATTTAAATTTATCAGTAATATTTTTAAATATAATTTAATCATTTTATATTATTTATTTTAAAATTAATTTAAAGTATAAGTATCCTCACACTACCTCTATTTTTTTATATACATTCTCTTCCCTACTATAAATTTTAATTAGGTTTTATATTAATGTTTTACTTATAACCAAAATAATGTCATATTTTATTTTAAATTATAACTTTTAATTAGTCTAAGATATTAATACATTAGTTATTTGATTATCATGTTCCAAATGTATTGAGTTCTCTTATAATTAATTTTGTATTAGATGAAGTTAAATTTTCTTCTTTTTTAGCTATAAGATACAATTTAAGTTTTAATTTTTATTAGTAAAATTATCAATATTAGAAATTTATTTTGTATTTTTAAAATTTTATTTAATCATAGAAAAATATTTTCTTAATTCTTTGAACACATTATTTCTAAATATTGTAGTAATATTTTTACTGTCATTTTATTTCTTTACGTAATATTTTCAAAAAAAGAAATCTCATCTCAAATTCAAATAATTCCTATCATTCTATTTTCTAAATTGGATCACATTTTCAAAAAATTATGCTATGCTTTCAAATTTAAACTAACTCCACTCAATTCAGATATTAATCATAGAAAAATATTTTCTTAATTGTTTGAACATATTATATCTAAATGTTGTAGTAATATTTTCACTGTCACTTTATTTCTTTACATAAATTTTCTTTCTTTTTTAGTTTTAAGATACAAATTTAATTTTTAATTTTTATTAGTAAAATTACCTATATTAGAAATTTATTTTGTATTTTGTATTTTTATTTTTATTTATTTTTCGTAAATAATACTTCAATTTCGTGGTATTATCCATAATTTGAGCATTCTCATCATAGTTTTAAGAATTTTCTAATCTCAAATTCAAATAGTCTTTTCCTTTCAGTTCTAATAGTAAATCTTTAATAATTTAACATAATATTTCCATTTTTTTAATCTAATATATAGTCTTATTACGTTTATGTGACTTTTCATTAACTTGTAAATTTATTTAATATCATTATCAACTACTTTTATTTAATAATATAAGATAAATATATAATGTTTTAATTATAAAATAAATATTTATTTTGTTTTAAAAATATTGCTCGAAAAAATTAAATTAGTCAAAATTTAATAATAGTTTTAAGTTTTGTATATTTACTTTATTTTATTTTTTAAACTTATGATTTATAAATGTCCTAACATTATCTCTAATTTATTTTTATTGTTCAATATTTTTAGTTTTTGATTTTATCTATTGGACTTGAATTATGTGGACTTATATTATGACTTTTCTTATCATAATATAAAAAACTTTCTCATCTCAAATTTAAATAAGTTTTACCCTTTTCCCTATGATAAAAAATCTGATTTTTTTATTTTTTCTCTATTTATTCTTTATCTTTGATTTTATATTATTCAATACCTAATATTATTACATTGTCATGTGAATTTTTATTAGCTTGTTTGAATTTAATAGCGATTTTTACCACACTCATTCTATTATAGTAATATAGATAAAAATTTAAAAACTTTCTCATCTCAAATTCAAATAATTTTATCATTCTATTTTGTTAATTGGACCATATTTTTAAAATATTATGTTATGCTTTCAAACTTAAACTAATTGAACTCAATTGAAATATTAATCATAAAAAAATATTTTCGTTTAAGATTGTTTGAACACGTTATATCTAAATGTTGTAGTAATATTTACATATAAAATATTTATTTGCACGATTTATCAATATTAATATGATTTTATTATTCATGTTATTAAAATATCTTTTACTGATTATTTAATTTTTCTATTACTTTATGAATAATTTGCATACTTTATGTAATATCTTATTTTGCTGTTTGAATTTATTTAATTTTTATACTCAATAAATCTTTAGTATCTTAAGTAAATTTTAGTTTTATTTTATATTTTAACTTACTCCAAAGTATAAATAGTCACAGGCTATCTCAATTTACGTCTTTATATATTTTTCATTTTTTTCTATTATAGTTTTTAATTAATTTTTCACCTCCATACTTCTAGCTAATATAGAAGAAAATCTATGAGTGGATCAATATATAGATATAAATATAGATATAGATATAGATATATATACAAATATACATATACATATAAATATAGATATATAGATTAGATTTGTCGAAGATCTATTTAGATTATGTATAAGATTCATTAAACTACTTTCATTAATTATGCTTCTATTTATAATTTTTAATTATTAATGTTGTCCTAAAATTGTCAAGTGGCTTCATTTTAGCTTGCCACTTGGCTTAACCACAATACATACTATCCTCCTTTTAATATAACTAGTATTAATACCCGCGCGATACGCGGACATAAACAATGTCAAATTATGATTTAAATTATTTGAAATATGTGCAAATAACCTTAAAATTAAATCTGATATATAAAAATTATAAATAATTATTAGATATTAATTAAGAAGCCGGACATGAAATTATTTTTCAGATCTTATAGTGGATAACATGTTATCTTTTTCTATACCGTAATAATTCAACCCCTTGATTTTGGCACTTTGTATTTTATTTTACGGACAATATTAAAAAATACTAAACATATAACGTTGTGATCTGTCTTTTTTTAGCACAATAAATCATATTATTTTAGCAAAATTCTTACTACAACTTTGTTTTTATTCTCAAGTTCAAATAAGTCTTATCCTTCTATATTTTTAGACATAGATTTTTTCTCTTTTTGTTCTTTGCCTATAATTATTGCATTATTTATTACTTAATATCGTTATACTGTAATGTGATCTTTTATTAGCTTTAAATTGACTTAATGTCTTGCTTATGGCCCTATTAATAATCATCAATAAATATAATTTTTTATGCTTAAAATTTAATGTATTCTTACACTATTATTCTCTTACTCGGAACTCTTTCATCATTCAAATTTATCAATAATATTTTTGAGTATTATTTAATAATTTAATTCATATATTTTAAATAAATTTAAAATATAAGTGTCATCGTACTATCTATATTTTCCTCTTTATACATTCTCTTCCCTACTAAGAAATTTTAATTAGCTTTTTACACAATATCTTAAGTAAATATTAGGATTTCTTTTGTATTGTAACTTACTCCAAAGTATAAGTAGTCATGGGTTATATCAATTTATGTTTTTCTATATTTTTTAATTCTTTACCTCCATATTTCTAGCTAATATAGAAAAAAATGTATGAGTGGATCAATCTATAAATATAGATATACATATAAATAAAAATATAGATATATAGATTAGATTTATCTAAGATCTATTTAGATTATGTATAAGATTTATTTCATTCAACTACTTTCATTAATTATATTTTTATTTATAATTTCTAATTATTATTGTTGTCCTAAAATTGCCAAGTGACTTTATTTTAGCTTGTCACTTGGCTTAACTACAATGCATACTACCCTCCTTTTAATATAATATAGATTCTTATACTATTATTCTCTTACTCGGAACTCTTTCATCATTAAAATTTATCAATAATATTTTTGAGTATTATTTAATAATTTAATTCATATATTTTAAATAAATTTCAAATATAAGTGTCATCGCACTATCTATATTTTCCTCTTTATACATTCTCTTCCCTACTAAGAAATTTTGATTAGATTTTTACACAATATCTTAAGTAATTTTTAGTTTTTTTTTGTATTGTAACTTACTTCAAAGTATAAGTAGTCATGTGTTATATCAATTTATGTTTTTCTATATTTTTTAATTTTTTACCTCCATATTTCTAGTTAATATAGAAGAAAATCTATGAGTGGATCAATCTATATATATAGATATACATATAAATAAAAATATAGATATATAGATTAGATTTAACTAAGATTGTGATGACCCAAAAGGTCATCTTATGATTTAGAACTCGAATCTGCGCTCTTAAGCCTTAAAAATCTCATTTTTACCCTCCTCAATTTGCGTGCACAGTCCGGGCAGATTTTTGGAAAGCTTTTATGTTGAAAACTAATGAAAATATGAAGTTTTGCCTTAAAAGTTGATTTTAGTTGATTTCGGTCAATATTTTTGGTAAATGGGCCCGGATCCGTACTTTGACGGTCCCGTAGGTCCGTATCGAATTATGGGACCTGGGCGTATGCCCGGAATCGAATTCGGGGGTCCCTAACTTGAGTTATGAATTTTTGATGAAAATTAAAAGTTTGAAAATTATTTATTTTTAAGAATTGATTTATATTTGGTATTTTTAGTATCGGGTCCGTATTGTGGTTCCAGATCTCGGTACAAGTTTATTATGATATTTAAGACCTGTCTGTGAAATTTGGTGAGAAACGGAGTTGATTTGACGTGATTCGGACGTCCAGTTGAGAAAATAGGAATTTTAAAGTGTTCTTGAGAATTTCATTTGATTTGGTGCTAAATTCATAGTTCTAGGTGTTATTTTAGCGATTTTATCACACGAGCAAGTTCGTATGATATTTTTAGACTTGCGTGCATATTTGGTTTGGAGGCCCGAGGGCTCGGGTGCCATTCGGGCGATGCGCGAGTTGAGTTCAAACCTCAGCAAGGCTGCTGGTGCACCAAATCTGGTGTGCCCGCACCTGCGAGCCTTTGGTCACAAGTGCAAGCGATAGCCCCGCAGGTGCGACCCACGCCTGGACTTTATTTTTCTGTAAGAGCGGGACCGCAGAAGCGGAACCCTATCCGCAAGTGCGGTCCCAGTTGGCCCAGTCCTTTTCCGCAAAAGCGCACGTCCTGTCCGCACGTGCGGATGCGCAGGTGCGACCAAAGCACCGCAGGTGCGAAGGTCGCTAGGCAGTGAGTTCATTTAATTCGGACTCCAGCCATTTTTCTTCTCGTTTCAAAAGGATAGGAGGCCTAGGACAATTTTTCAAAGACATTTTCTTCCCCAAATCATAGGTAAGTATTCCTTAACTCGTTTCTTTCAATTTTATACTTTATTTTACAAGAATTCAACCTAAAAGCTAGACTTTTCATGGTAGAATTAGGGGTTGGGGTAGAAACTAGGGATTTCAGAAATTTGGGGATTTAGACCTCGATTTGAGGTCGAATTCCAAAACTAATTACATATTCGGGCTCAGGGGTGAATGGGTAAAAGGATTTTGGTTCGAACCTCGGGTTTTGACCAAGCAGGCCCGGGGTCAATTTTTTAATTTTTTGGAGAAAATTTTGAAAAATTTAATTTATGAAATATAATTGATTCCTTTAGCAATATTTGATATTATTGAGTCATTTTTGTATAGAAACGAGTGGTTTAGAGGTGAATTCCAAAGGAAAAGCTGTGATTGAGAATTAAGTGGCCTTCGGAGCGAGGTAAGTGTCGTGTCTAACTTTGACTTAAGGGAATAGGTATTATGTGTTCATTTGCTACGTGTTTGGTTGTTAAATACGATGTATAGGTGAGGTGACGAGCATTTATGCATCGTTGTCGAGTCATAGCATGCGAGTGGAATTCTATTCTTTTCTATTTTGTAGCCTTAAATTCTACTATCCATGCTTAACGGGTTATTTAAAATGTTGGGTGACTTATATCTGGTTTCACTGAGATTTGGTAACTTTCGAATATTGATTCAAGGCGGAGATTACATTGTGCTATTGATTATGGGTAAAATACCGGTACTCCTATCTATCCGTTGTTATTGATCTTGTGATATCTGAGGAGGAGTGTAAAAGCACGAAGGGTGATACCGTGCATGCATTATTTATATTGTGAGGAAGAGTGTAAAGCACGAAGGGTGATGCCGTGTATATTATAAGAGGTTTAATGCACGAAGGGTGATGTCGTGTCGTTCTATTTATTTATTTGGGTGAGGTTGAGAGTAAAAGCACGAAGATCCGTAGTTTCCTGGGTCTGGCGGGCTATTACCGTCGATTTGTGGAGGGGTTTTCATCCATAGCGGCCCCGTTGACCAGATTGACCCAGAATGGTGCCCCGTTCAGGTGGTCAGACGAGTGTAAAGCGAGCTTTCAGAAACTCAAGACACCTTTGACTACGACACCGGTATTGGTGTTACCCACAGGTTCAGGATCTTATACAGTATATTGTGACACATCTCGTATTGGTCTGGGTACGGTATTGATGTAGGGTGGCAAGGTTATTGCATATGCTTCACAGCAGCTGAAGGTTCACGAAAAGAATTACCCTGTTCATGATCTAGAGCTGGCAGCCATTGTTCACGCGCTGAAGATTTGGAGGCACTATCTTTACGGCGTGCCATGTGAGATATTCACTGATCATCGGAGCTTGCAGTATTTGTTCAAGCAAATTGAACTCAATTTGAGGCAGAGGAGGTGGCTGAGCTATTGAAAGACTATGATATCACCATATTGTATCATCCCGGGAAGGCCAATGTGGTGGCTGACGCTTTGAGTAGAAAGTCAGTCAGTATGGGTAGCCTTGCATATATTCCAGCTGGCGAGAGACCGCTTGCATTGGATGTTCAGGCCTTGGCCAACCAGATGTTTCTGAGCCCAGCCGTGTTCTAGCTTGTACAGTCGCTCGGTCTTCTTTGTTTGAGCGCATCAGAGATAGGCAGGATGACGATCCGCATTTACTTGTCCTTAAAGGCACAGTGCGGCACAGTGGTGCCAAACATGTTACTATTGGAGATGACGAAGTTTTGAGGATGCAGGGTCGTATTTGTGTGCCTAATGTGGATAGACTTCGTGAGTTGATCCTTGAGGAGTCCCACAGTTCCCGGTATTCTATTCATCCGGGTACCGCCAAGATGTATCAGGACTTGAGGCAGCATTATTGGTGGAGGCGAATGAAGAAGGACATAGTTGCCTATGTAGCTCGGTGCCTTAATTGCCAGCAGGTAAAGCGTGAGCATCAGAGACCTAGTGGTTTACTTCAGAGGTTAGATATCCCTGAGTGGAAGTGGGAGCGTATCACTATGGATTTTGTTGTTGGACTCCCACGGACTCAGAGAAAGTTCGATGCAGTTTGGGTTATTGTGGACAGGCTGACTAAGTCAGCGCATTTCATTCCTATGGCAGTTATCTATTCCTCGGAGCGGTTGGCAGAGATTTATATTCGGGAGATCGTCCGTCTTCCCGGTGTGTCCGTGTCTATCATTTCTGATAGAGGTACGCAGTTTACCTCGCACTTTTGGAGGGCAGTACAGCGTGAGTTGGGTACGCGGGTTGAGTTGAGAACAACATTTCATCCTCAGACGGACGGGCAATCCGAGCGTACTATTCAGATATTGGAGGATATGCTACGTGCTTATGTTATAGACTTCGGGGGATCGTGGAATCAGTTCTTGCCCCTTGCAGAGTTCGCCTACAATAACAACTACCAGTCGAGCATTCAGATGGCTCCCTATGAGGCATTATTTGGTAGGCGGTGTCGGTCTCCAGTTGGGTGGTTCGAGCTGGGAGAGGCTCGGTTGTTGGGCACAGACTTAGTACAGGATGCCTTGGATAAGGTCAAGATTATTCAGGATCGACTTCGCACAGCTCAGTCTAGGCAGAAGAGTTATGCCGACCGTAGAGTTCGTGATGTTGCATTCATGGTCGGAGAGAGAGTGTTACTTCGGGTATCACCCATGAAGGGTGTAATGATGTTCAGAAAGAAGGGCAAGTTGAGCCCTAGGTATATCGGACTTTTTGAGATTCTGGAGAGAGTGGGAGATGTGGCTTACAGCATTGCGTTGCCACCTAGTTTAGAAGCTGTTCATTCGGTATTCCATGTGTCAATGCTTCGAAAGTATCACGCCAATCCGTCCCATGTGTTAGATTTCAGCCCTGTCCAGTTGGACAAGAATTTGACTTACGAGGAGGAGCCGATGACAATTCTAGCCTGGCAAGTTTGCCAGTTGAGATCAAAGAGTTACCCTTCAGTTCGAGTGCAATGGAGAGGTCAGCCTATTGAGGCAGCTACGTGAGAGTCCGATATGCGGAGTAGATATCCCCACCTTTTCACCAGCCCAGGTACTTTTCTATGTCCGTTCGAGGACGAACGGTTGTTTTAGAGGTGGAGATTGTGATGACCCAAAAGGTCATCTTATGATTTAGAACTTGAATATGTGCTCTTAAGCCTTGAAAATATCATTTTTACCCTCCTCGATTTGCGTGCACAGTCCAGGCTGGTTTTCAGAAAGCTTTTATGTTGAAAACTAATGAAAATAAGAATTTTTGCCTTAAAAGTTGATTTTAGTTGACTTCGGTCAATATTTTTGGTAAACGGGCCCGGATCCGTACTTTGACGGTCCAGGTAGGTCCGTATCGAATTATGGGACCTGGCGTATGCCCGGAATCGAATTCGGAGGTCCCTAGCTTGAGTTATGAATTTTTGATGAAAATTAAAAGTTTAAAAATTATTTATTTTTAAGAATTGATTGATATTTAGCATTGTTGGTATCCGGTCTGTATTGTGGTTCCAGAGCCCAGTACAGGTTCATTATAATATTTAAGACCTGTTTGTGAAATTTGGTGAGAAACGCAGTTGATTTGACGTGATTCGGACGTCCAGTTGAGAAGATAGGAATTTTAAAGTGTTCTTGAGAATTTCATTTGATTTGATGCTAAATTCGTAGTTCTAGGTGTTATTTTGGCGATTTGATCGCACGAGCAAGTTAGTATGATATTTTTAGACTTGCGTGCATGTTTGGTTTGGAGCACTGAGGGCTCGAGTGCCATTCGGGCGATACGCGAGTTGAGTTCAAAGCTCAACAAGGCTGTTGGTGTATCAAATCTGGTGTGCCCGCACCTGCGAGCCTTTGGTCGCAGGTGTGAGCGATAGCCCCGCAGGTGCGACCCAGGCCTGGACTTCATTTTTCCGCATATGCGGACTTCTCTCCGTAGGAGTAGGACCGCAGAAGTGGAACCTTGTCCGCAGGTGCGGCCCCAGTTGGCCCAGTCCTTTTCCGCAAAAGCGCACGTCCTGTCCGCACGTGCGGATGCGCAGGTGTGACCAAAGCACCGCAGGTGTGAAGGTCACTGGGCAGTGAGTTCATTTAATTCGGACTCCAGCCATTTTTCTTCTCGTTTCAAAAGAATAGGAGGCCTAGGGCGATTTTTCAAAGACATTTTCTTCCCCAAATTATAGGTAAGTGTTCCTTAACTCGTTTCTTTCAATCTTTTACTTTATTTTACAAGAATTCAATCTAAAATCTAGAGTTTTCGTGGTAGAATTAGGGGTTGGGGTAGAAACTAGGGATTTCGAGAATGTGGGGATTTAGACCTCGATTTGAGGTCGGATTCCAAAACTATTACATATTCGGGCTCGAGGGTTAATGGGTAAAAGGATTTTGGTCTGAACCTCGGGTTTTGACCAAGCTGGCCCAGGGTCAATTTTTGACTTTTTGGAGAAAAATTTGGGAAATTTAATTTATGAAATATAATTGATTCCTTTAGCAATATTTGATATTATTGAGTCATTTTTGAATAGATACGAGTGGTTTAAAGGTAAATTCCAAAGAAAAAGCTGTGATTGAGAATTAAGTGGTCTTCGAAGCGAGGTAAGTGTCGTGTCTAACTTTGGCTTGAGGGAATAGGTATTATGTGTTCATTTGCTACGTGTTTGGTTGTTAAATACGATGTATAGGTGAGGTGACGAGCATCTATGCGTCTTTGTCGAGACATAGCATGCGAGTAAAATTCTATTCTTATCTATTTTATAGCCTTAAATTCTACTATCCATGCTTAACAGGTTATTTAAAATGTTCGGTGACTTATATCTGGTTTCACTGAGATTTGGTAACTTTAGAATATTGATTCAAGGCTGAAATTATATTGTGCTATTGATTATGGGTAAAATACTGGTTTCTTTGTGGTACTCTTATCTATCTGTTATTATTGATCTTGTGATTTGTGAGGAGGAGTGTAAAAGCACGAATGTTGATGCCGTGCATGCATTATTTATATTGTGAGGAAGAGTGTAAAGCACGAAGGGTAATGTCGTGTATATTATGAGAGGTTTAACGCACGAAGGGTGATGTCTTGCCGTTCTATTTATTTATTTGGGTGAGGTTGAGAGTAAAAGCACGAAGGGTGATGCCGTGCAGTTTTTCTTTGCTATTTTAATTGCTCAATTCATTTAAGGATTTTTTGTTTAATTCTGTCTTTTCATTATTCTCACTCTTTATGTTGTATTCCCCCCACTGTATGTCCCCTTCCCATTATTTCTGCGTTATTGCTTTACTTACTGTTGTTGCCATTAGCATGATTTACTGTTTAGGTTATATGTGAGAGTCTTGTCCTAGCCTCGTCACTACTTCGCCGAGGTTAGGCTCGACACTTACCAGTACCTGGGGTCGGTTGTACTGAAGCTGCACTCTGCACTTTCTGTGCAGATTTTGATACTGGCTCAGGTTGATTGAGATTTGCTATTGGTCCGCTATCCGGAGACTCAATGTAGATCTGTCGGCGTTCACAGACCTTGAAGTCCCCGTCTATCTTTTATGTCCCACTGTTTTCTTTCATTCAGGCAGTTGTATTTCTTTCAGGCTATTACTTGTAGTAAATTCTAGAATACTCGTGAATTGTGACTCCAGATCCGGGTGGTAGTAATTAATGTAATTTTATGATATTTCGCACTTATTATGTTTCATCTTAATTAATTATTGTTAATTACTGAATGAAAATAAAAAATTGGTTTAATGATTCTCTAACGTTGGCTTGCCTAACAAGTGAAATGTTAGGCGCCATCACGGTCCCGTTGGTGGAAAATTTCGGGTCGTGACAAAGATCTATTTAGATTATGTATAAGATCTATTTCATTCAACTACTTTCATTAATTATGTTTCTATTTATAATTTTTAATTATTATTTAACCACAATGCATACTACCCTCCTTTTAATATAATATAGATATAGATGTCAACGGTTAAATTCTTTGTTAAAATATATTAATAAATTAATTAGTCTTAGGTCTTAATATTAAGACCTTGTCAAAGTAGCTTGCATCATGAAATTCCCGGGGTAATATTTTAATGAAATGATCTCTTGTGCTTGTTGCAATTCCAACGAAATAAAACGAATATACAAAAATTTCATATGTTTTATTTATAAATTTCTGTATTATTTATTATTTATCTTCTGAGAAAAAAATTATGTAACTAAAATAATATTTATAATGGACTACTGAACCAAATTTCTTATAATATTGAAAAGATTTATTGACAAGTCATGGATACAATTTAGGTGGACCCTCTGTTTCTTTTAGACAGAGAGTAAGTGTAAATATATAATTTTATGAAATTTTTAACTGCATCGACATGGTTAATTAGACAAGAAGAGAATGAATATATCTGTTTTTGTTCACCGTGAATAAATAATTTCTCGTGTCTACTTACAATAGTAAAAGAAAATAATTCTATTACAAAAATTTCTTGTATTTTATTTACAAATCTTCTATAAATGTTATTTTTGCCTGATCTCGTGTGAAAATAATCATGTAACTAAAATACTATTTGTAATGGTCTATAAAATCAACTCTTTCCTCATATGCGCCTCGAATAATTAAACGACTATTTGTCTAAAAAATATCAGATCTCTTCAAGTCCTATGCTGTTGTCATCTAAGCATATATATAATTTCCAGCCGGCTAAATGCTGGATAGTCAAAATACATTTTTTAAAATATGAAATTTCAAGAAAGATTTCTTAGCCAGACCACGAAGCAATTCGCATTTATGCAGGGTTCGGGGAAGGATTGTACCCCAATGGAGTGTAATAAAGTTAGCATATTCTAATACAAGTATTAGTAGATAATTTCACGACTCGAACATATGACTTATAAGACATACGAAAACAATATTACCGTTACCTAAAACATTTCTCAACAAAGAGGCAAGAATTTTGGAGTACTTGTTGGGAATCAAATGAAATGCTTTATTTTTTTTCTAGTGGATGCGATTTTTGGAAGGTTTGGTGGTCTCCTTTTCTTGTCATTTTCTGTCCATCCAAAGTTATGGGTGAATAAATAACTTATCAAATTACATCCACTCAAAGAGAAACTATAAAACTTTGTTGTGGGGTTCAAAAGTGATGTTTTGGTGTTGCATAGGTGAGGGTGGGGTATATGGTGTAACACACTTAACATTATTCTTGTAATGTAATGTTCACAACGGTAATATCTTTTATAATCAATTTGTATACACTTTAACTATATTACTAAGTATCTATTACACTTTTTAATAGCATCGAGTAATTTCATCTACCAAAATTTAGGCGTATTAGATAGAAATAAATCAGCTAGCATTTTTTTTTTGTAGAATTTGAACTCAGATCTCCTATAAATTTTATCCACTTTATTAATTATTAGACCATACCATGATTCTTGGGACAATTGAGCTTATCATGTGGCCTTGGATCTGAAACCTTAGAAAAGTTATCAGTAAGTATGGACCAAAAACGAATATAATTTAGTAAAAGTAAATGTCAATATTAGCATGATCCCTTCTGTTTCTCAAAAGTGTAGAGAATTTTACCAGATTATATTACTACTGAGATACACTAATTTAAATAACCCCTAGATATAGTATATCTTGTATTTTACTGTATTTTCAAATTTTCAGTCTCAAAAATACGATTTGAAAAATGTTCCATTAATATCACAATTTATCCAAAAGCTTTATTAATAGTACCATATAAAAGAAATCACTTGTTCCAAAAAGATCAAACAAATTCTTTCACAACCCATTGACTCTTGACCAATAAGTGTGCAAGTAAACTTTCAAACTCTCCAACAGTTTTGATATCAAAGATCTTATAGGTCTCCTTCACAAGTTCTTAAAGATAAAATTGACATTTTTAATAACGTCATGCATGTTCTATTATTCAATCTTTATTACTAGGCCAAATAGTTGTACGACCCCTTAAACTTGACTCCAGTTTTCATTTTGATACTTTAACTTAGCGTTTTTCCTATTGAACACTTTAATATTATATAAAGTGATCTATTGAATACTTTACTCATAACCAGTAAAAACAATAAGGTGCGTGTAATTCACACATGAATGACTTAGCAAAATGACAAATAAGAGGGAGACACGTGGTATTTGGGCCTAAATAGTCAAAAAGAAGTTTTAAAAACAAAAAATATTTATTTTAAACACCCCCTCCCACCGTCACCTTCTTCCCAACCACCCCCTTTCTTTTTTTATTCCATGGAATCCCACCACCAAGTGGAAGATAAAATTAAAGATCCGTTAGAAGAGGTTGAGCCAAGCCCAGTCGGGTTCTTGCTTCCAGGTGATGAAGACGAGCTACTAGCAGGCTTAATGAATGATTTTGATCTTTGATTACCGACGCAGGTGGAGGATTTGGACGATGATTGTTTTGGCAGTGGAGGACTCGAAATGGAACCTGAGGATCAAAATAATTTGCTTAATGATATTGCAAACTTAAGCATGTCTTATAGTTATTCAAATGGTGCTACAACTGTTGTCGGGGAATACCGACGATTCTAGCAACCACCGACCATTGCTCATTTTCTTTCCTCCTTCATCTCTATTATTCTGTTTCATTGTTGTTTTAACTGATAAAAGAGCATAACTAAAAGAAGTAACCGGACATTTAATATTTCGGCGGCTACCATTAAAATTGGCCACATTTATCACCATTTCTGGTCTTCCATCGTTGTGGAATCAGAGATTCGTTCGTGTTCTGTCTATTACTGATTTTGTGGTCGGTGTGTAAATGTTAAAACCTTAATAAAATTTATTCCGCCAATAAAATTTATTAATTCTGTGATCTCCATTAATTCCGGCAATACAATTTATTGTTCTTCTTCTTCTTCTTTTAAAGAAGTCAATTTTGATGTAAACAAAAAAAAATATGATCTCAAACTCATTAAATTCACGCGTCTAAGAGGGGGTGAAATACAGCTCTCTTGTCATGTCAGCTTTTGTGTTTAATAGGCATACATAGATTTGGGTTGAAGTGTTCAATAGGAAAAACGCTAAGTTAAAGTATCAAAATAGAAACTGGAGCCAAGTTTAAGGGGCCGTACACCTATTTGGCCTTATTACTATAATGAATAATGAAACAGTAAATTTTCTGAAAAAGAAAACAGAAACAGAAAGTTAGCAACAACAGAATGTCGAAATAATATTTGAAAATAATTTCGGAATAAATCGAGCCCACTGAATGCACAGTGTGTCCTTAAGAAAATTATTTCCCTCAAGTACCCGAGGTGCTCGAATATTATCCTTCCATGATAGAACGATTTAACTCACCAGTGTATTGGTACCAAAAACACCGGTGAAACAGCGAACGACTTGAAGGATGTAAACCACAGTAGAATTTTAATTGTACAGAAGAAGGAGAAGAAGCTCAGAAAATTTCGTAAGGAATGATTCTGGGATCAAGGCATATTTATAGCCATTTTCTGGCACTATTTCTGAAAAGGTTTGCAACCTTTCAGAAACAGCCATGGCTGTTAGAACAGGTGGGAACATTTCCCGTTTGAAATATTCTGGGAAAAAGGATTTAAAATAATTCGGGAAAGAAAGGACCGGGTCGCGTAGCGTGTCCTGGGTTATTCCGGGTTGAATTTTTGTTAATTAATTTAATTAATTAATTAAAAAAAATTTTATCCAAAAAGATTAATCAATCAATCTTTGACCGAATCCGAATCCGAAGCCGAAGCCGAGCCGAGCGAGCGACGACGGCGACGGCGACGGCGCAAGGCTTACTTTCTTTCTAATCCAGTTAACACCAAGAGAAGTGCTTTCTCAATATAAGCACATTTACTTTTCTTTCCACCACCAATGAGGGACACTTGCTCTTTCCAAAGCAAAATAGAGCTCACTTTCCCTCCACGTTCTTCCCTCCATTTCCCATTCACTAATCTTTTAATTCCAACAATCCCCCACATGAATGGGGAATGGCTATAAAATAAAAAAATGCACATACGAGTGTGTGATTTATATACAAGGATTAATTGTATTTGGATAAGTAGGTTTCCCTTTGAATTTTCCGTAGTGAACTTATATCGGATATACTCGGTCAATCAGTAGATTTGATATCTTTGAACCGTCAAGATTTGTTGTATACCTAGACAACATAGGTCACACAATCAACCATTAACCATCTATGGTTATTATGGATGTGTTCGTTTCAGCCATGAACACCGCCTGATTTCATGAGTGCTTAGAGAATGGGCTTTTACTTTCATTCCCTTTGAAGCGGCTTACACTTCATACTCACATAGGTGATTTCTAAACGTGTAATCCTATAGACACACTATCTGGTCACTTCCTGCTAGACTTAGCAAATCATTAAAAAGTTTAAGCTTTATTGACTTATCAAAAAGCCTTAATGCTTTATCCTGATTTCTGAACATTGTCTTCATCACGAGAATTGGTTGAGTTATTTGACAATGTTGAACCATTGATGTCACCCATACTCACACCACAAATATAGATAGTGAGGTGGTCGAAGCAATAATAAAACCCAACGCAAGTCGGGGTCGAATCCTCAGGGAGTTAGAATTGGGATTAGGTATATATTTAGTGTAATTGTACGATATGCCTTAGATTACACTTCCACATTCTTGTTTATTGTTTCTACTTCTACTTTAAACTATTGATTGAATTATAAAACTAGAAGATAATATTTTTGGTTTTGGTTGTTTTCCAAATGATAAAAGAATTAGGGTCGTGACTTCCACCTAGGTGGTTACCTAATGGGTTGTAAACTCTAGGGCAAGTTTTATTGGTCGGGGTTGTAATATAGCAATCACATGCAATTACCCACTCTATACCTCTCGGTAGTTTGAGTGATTTTGTCCGATTTGGCTTTCTAAAGTCCAAATGGGTATTGCACAAAACAAGTGATAAATGCTCAAGTCGGGTCTTACTATCTCTAGATTCAACCCTTTAAATTGGGGCCATCAATTTCTTGAGTTCACCTCAATTTCTTGTTAGCCAAGTTTTCCTAGACTTAGTCTCTTTTTCTCAAGTAGAGACTAAGTCAATTAGGCATGAATCAATGTTTGCAGCCATTAATTCTTGAATTCAAGCAAGAACTAGGCTAAATATCACTAACCCAATCACAAACAAGTCCTAGATCAAACACCCATTAAGTACCCACACTAGGGTTGGGCCACAACCCTACCTAAAAATTTAGCTACTCATGAAAAATAAAGAAATACAAGAAGAAATTAAGATACAATGCATAATAATTGATTAGAGAAAGAAAATCTAATGTTTAGAAGCTAATCTAGTACAATATTACTCAAAACAGTAAAGTAAAACAGCTTAGGTTCTCTCCCAAAACAAAACTTACCCTAAAAATGATAAAAAGTTCTATTTATACTAAGCTGAAAATATCTAATAAAAATGCCCATGCGGAGGTTGTGCGGTCTGCACTCTGAGCTTGACTGGTCAATTGGGTCTTCTGCGGTCGCATAAAAGTGGGATGCGGCCGCACTTCATTTGATTGTGCGGACCGCACATTTTTTAGTGCGGCCGCACACTTGAACTTGGACTGGAACATAGCTCTCTGATTCTTCTCTTCTGCGGACCGCACAATTATGAGTGCGGCCGCACTTGGCATCCTGCGGCCGCACAATTATGGTGTGGTCCGCATATCTTCAGCCTGCCCAAAAACTAACTCTCTGAATCTCCTCTTCTGCGGCCGCACAATAATTGTGTGGTCCGCATACTCTGAAGGACATCTGACAGTAATGTTTCATTGTTCTGCGGCCGCACACAGTATTGTGTGGTCCGCACTGTGGGCTTTTTTGCCTTGTTTTGGTCCTTGTCCATTTTTGACTCCTTTATGAGTTGATTTTGACTTCTTTGGCTCGTCTCCCAATATTCCTGTACGAAAGCACATTTTATTAGTTCTCGAAAATACCTTTAAGCATTTTTGAGCTAAAACTCAAGTAAAAGAGAGAAAATAAGCGGTCAAAATCCCTACTTATCAACTCTCCCAAACTTAAGCTTTTGCTTGTCCTCAAGCAATTAAGGCAATTTCCACCTTCACTAGAAAAAGGGATATTTCAGCTGGCCTAAGGTGAATCAATCACACATCAATTGGGACCAATAATTACCTACAACACGTATGAATTATCAACAATGCAATGATTTGACTTTTTGAATACAATAGTTCTAATGTGATACTAAAGCATCAAGAGTTGACTTTATTCATCAAGGAAGCTCGCTCTTTCATGTAGGTCATTGTGGATCTCAAACTCCTCCTCCTCTACTCTCCATTAGCATATCTCACTTTAGAATGTAACACTCGATGCAAGGATTGTGAAAAGTTCGCTCATCTCTCTCAAAAGAATGTTACAAGTCCGGCTCTAAGTACCATAAGCTTGCCCTTTATGTAAATCACCACTAATGTAAGCTCACTCAACTTGAAATCATGTAGGGCTTTTGTGGGATGTAATGAAGGCTTTTGGACTAAGGTAGGACTTGTTGGAATAGAATGGTTTCATCTTTCCTTAAGTACTCCATTTTATTTTTGGCTCATACTTTGTCGACTCTCTGAGTCAATTCCTTTTTCCTCGGGGGAACTAGAGAGACGTAACGTCACTCTTTCTTGGTCATGACATTTATTTTTCTCCTTTTCTATTTACTCCATGCCTTTCATCATTGTTTTCTTTGAATCCCTTCAACTTTCTACCTTATTCACTTTCTTTTTGTCATTTTTCTTTTTGTTCTTTCTTTCTTTTCTTTGCCTTCCCTTTTCTTCCTTTCTTTCTCTTTTTTGTACCTTTTATCACTTTTAAACTCCTCGTATCTCCCCCAAACTTATGTTTTTGCCAATTATTTCTCAAGAATGCTAAGGAAAGATTGGGTGCCAAGAAAGGGTCATTACAAAATGGATAAAGGCTTGTAACATGGTTATTGAAAGAACAAAAAAAAAAGGCTTAGGCTCAAATGAGTTGACTAGGGATATCACATTGGTAGGCTATGGAAGATTTCAAATTTTAAATCGGATTAAGGAGAGCCTACAATCATTTCTCAATCCAAGCTACACTAAGAATTTCGCCTAGAAAAATATTTGGGGCAAGTTCTAGACTATTAGCACGGGAACTTGGACTTGTAATTCAATACATCCCCTTTCACGCTACTGGATTGCTAAAGAGAACGGAGTCGAGGGCCCACAACAACCCTAGTTAAGATTGAGAATCACAAATGGCTCGACTGAACCACTCGATAACTGTTTAAGTCAACACAAGAGTCAAAAGGTCACAACTAGAGCTATTTTATGCCAACAACTTTGTTTTTAACCATACGGTCGGAGGTAAATATGTTGGTACCAAGTGAAGCATGCTTGAGACCCTTTGATTCATTACTACTATATTTGCCTAAACATAAAAGAAAACAGACTCAATCCCTTAAGAAGGTTGTCATACCATCCATCGTTGGGAAGAGCCACCCAGTTCACACAAAATCTATCTTTGGAAAGAACCGTGGCATTAAGAAAATCAAAGGCTTATTGATCACTCAAACGTAAAAAGAAGCTAACAAATCAAAAAGAAACTACTAAAGTAAATAAAAAGTTATACTACTAAGAAAGACAAAGTAAAGAAGCTACGAAATAAACTACGGAAAGCAAGATAAATGAATATACAAACCGAAGTAAAGTGAATATATACATAAGGAACACTGAATATATACATCAAACGAAGGGGGAGAATATATACATACCAAACAGAAAATAAAGATAAAGGAAAACAAATAGTATAAGAGTTATTACAGGCCACATGTCAATGTCAATCAATCAAAATAGACCACCCCCCGAATAAAAATAAGTATTGTCCCCAATGCTTAACAAAAATAAGAACAGGGAAGGGTAGAGAGTTAAGAGAACTCCCTATGTGGTCTCAGTCTGCATGGGATCCGCAGCACCCTCTGTCTCCTCTAGCTGTATCTCATCATCACCTGGTTGAAGGACAACAAGGTTGATGAGTATCTGGATCATCTTCTCAGCAGTGTGGGCAGTCGCAACCGGCTCCTCAGACTGGCCGGTTGCTATATGTGATGCCTCTGGTACTGCTGGTGCTGCATGTGCTGCTGGGTCTGAAGGTACTCCCTCCATAAGTAAGTCCAGTGGTAGATCTCTGGCAGATGCAATTTTGGCAACCACTTTTCTCAACTTGTCCACTGACCTCTTCGATGCCTGAGACTTCCACATCTTCTTTGTTTGCTTTCCCAACTCCTCAATGACCTCCCCATGCGCCACTAGAGTCTCCATAATGGTCTTCTAGTTGTCCAGAATCTTCTTCAATATTTTCTCCACTAACAGAGGTACCTGTCGTGCTGCTAGGGCTGCTGACTGTGCTGCAACAACACTGGATATGTCAGACAGCTTTGAAGTAGCTACTTGCATCCAGTTGTTGAGACTCGCCAATGTCTGGGAGACTCGCAGTGTAGTCTGTGGATAAGTGGATGAAGTTGGCACTGATAATGGCACTGATAATGCAGCTGGTGGTCTAAAATATGACAGTGGTGGCATGTCTGTTGTCCCGGTGGAAGGACTGGCTGTTGTGGAAGGCTCAGCAGCTGAATCAGTAACTACTACCGCTGGCTCCTCAGACTGGCCAACGGAGGTAGTTGCCTTACCCTTCAACTTCGGGTTGTCAACACCCTGCAGGTGGTAGCATGAGAAAGGCTTCTTGGCCGTTACTTCTGTATCATATTGCCTCGGCTCCACCTTTTGATCTTTGAAGTATTCTGTGAGGAAGTTTGGGTACGGGTATGATCTCTCATCTTTCTGGACAGCTAATGTGATGTTGGTGGACATGATGGCACCAACATTAATTGGATACCCAGCCATAATCAAAGCCACCAGGACTGCACGGGGAAGTGAGAGGTTGTTCTCATTTAGGCACGGATCAATGCGGATGCGCACAAATGTTTGCCACCCTTTTTCTTCAAAATTTAGGGTGGCTCGAACTATGGGAACCCCTGTTGTAAGCCACGGAGGTGTTGATCCTTGAATAGCCCAAATCTCAGCTAGTCATAGGCGAGCTGCATCACCCATAGCCAGCTTTTCCAAGTATTGGACTGCCTGCACTTCTTCAAATCCCACATAAGAGTTCAAAGCACAGGAGTCGAATCGAATTTTCAGATTTCGAACTTTTGTCACCTTGGTACCCTTCTTAATGTGAGCCACATTGGCATAAAATTCTTTAACCAAGTGCTCATTTGCATCGAGGATGCTTTGGGTGAACCATTTTCATCCTTTTCTCTCCTGGAACTGTCTGATTACATTTGGGTTGTGCTTGTCCAAATCCTTCATCAAGAATTGTCGCTCAAGAGTGAGCGATCTCTGGGGCCACCACTCTCTAAATCTGTTGAAGGCAGTCAAGCTGACAAATCTGTCTTCCCATATCTCCCTTCTCCTCGACCTCTCTAAACCCCCTACTGTAGCGTCACCCCCTCTACTATCGTCCAGGACATCATCATCATCATTAACATCGATTGGTGCAGCCGGGGCATGTGAGGAAGAGGGCTCAAAATCTGGGCTATCCTCTTTCGAACCTTCAAAAGATCTAGCAGCAGAAGATGACTCATCTACCAAGTAGAATCTGCCCGGGACTTATTGTGATTAGGCTTCTGGCTGTGCTTACACGGAGTTACCCTCAGAAGCTTCCCTAGATGGGAAATACTCACTGGTCTCAGAGGGTTCTGGAACTCTGTTGGCGGTTGGTTTCTTGCCTATGGTCCTCTGAATGGCAAGTGGTAGGTTACTCTTGCCTCGTCCTCGGCCTCGGGAGGGTTCTGCCCTCCCTTTTGATGTATCTCCTCTACCACGTGATCTAACCATCGTCTGCAATTCATAACAATAAGAATCAGTTAGAGTTCAGGTTCATAGGACACAGATATATGCATAACAGTCACAGGCTAGTTGTGGAAAAATAGAAGAGGTAGTGCGGACCGCACAAAAATGAGTGCGACCGCACTGCCAAGTGTGGACCGCACAAAAGTGAGTGCGACCGCACAACCAAAAGTGCGGACTGCAAAATTTTAAGTGCGTCCGCACATCCCAGGTTCAGAATACTGGGTTCTCTGATCATTCATCAGTGCGGACCGCATAATTTTGCTGCAGACCTCATATTTTTGAGTGCGGTCCGCATAATTCAAGCACACAGAAGCCCTAAGTTATAGTTACAGGACTGCAGACCGCAAAAAAATGTGTGCGGCCGCACAATTTGAATTTCACGGGCAATAAACTAGGGTTCATGTAATTTTTCACAATTTAGACATGGTTTGCATGAATTGACAAGCTTAGTGGTCTATCCAGTCCCTAATTAACACATACGAGGCAACCGACATGATTTTGAAGCACATATTAAGCATATTTGACATTTATAGGCCTAAAAATAACTAAACTAATCAAAGAAAACAAGAACACAAATTAAGAAGAAAGAATAAAAATCTAACATGGATTGAACATACCAGTAGTGAATGATGCAGGTGAGAATCTAACTTGATGAAATGAGAGAAGATTTAGAGCTAATGGGGTATGCACTGTGCTTGCTTAGGGCTTGAGATTTTAGAGAGTGTAAAGTGTGAAAAGTTATAAAAAGCCCTATTTATAGGTTGACCCGTCAGGCCCAGAACTTACCTGAGTGCGGTTTGAAAGAATTTCTACGGTCCGCACAAGAGTAAGTGCGGCCGCAACATTTGTGCGGACCGAACAATTTTGTGTACGGCCGCAAATTGTTAAGGAAATTTGACAGGCCAAACTTCAGAGACCATGCATTTTTTATCTTTCAGTTGTGCGACCGCACATAGAACTGTGTGGCCACAGAGTGATTGTGTGGTCCGCATAATTTTGGTGCAGTCCGCACTTTTGTGACACTTAGCCAATTTTTCTTGCACAGTCCCTGCAATGCATACCCATTCCTGCATACACTTCAAAACTAGTTAGCACAAAACAAAGTTATCTAACAAAGAAGAAAAACAAGAAAAAGAAAAAGAAAAAGGTACATGGGTTGCCTCCCAAGAAGTGCCTGATTTAACGTCGCGGCACGACGTAGATTACCAATCATTTGAAATGAAGAACCGCCACAATGTGGCCATCATCAACCTTGCCAAGATAATGTTTAACCTGGTGCCCATTGACTCTAAACACCTCATCATTCTTATTTTTCAAATCTAGAGCATCAAAGGGGGTTACATTCACCACTTCAAAGGGACCACTCCATTTTGACTTCAACTTGCCCGAAAACATCCGTAACCGGGAATTAAACAATAGCACAAGATCATCCTCTTTAAATTCCTTGTTGTGGATGTACTTGTCATGGAGGTACTTCATCTTCTCCTTGTAAAGAGACGAGCTTGTGTAGGCATGATACTGGAATTCATCAAGCTCATTCAATTATGACATCCTTAGATTTGCCGCGACATTCCATTCAAGGTTCAACTTCTTCAAAGCCCACATGGCCTTATGCTCAAGTTCTACCGGAAGATGGCATGCCTTCCCGAACACTAATTGGTATGGAGACATCCTGATCGGTGTTTTGTAGGCCATTCTATAAACCCAAAGAGCATCATCAAGTTTTCTTGACCAATCTGTCCGGTTGGCATTGACTGTCTTTGACAAAATACTCTTTATCTCCCGGTTGGAGACTTTAACTTGTCCGCTTGCTTGAGGATAGTAGGGGGTTGATACTTTGTGAGTGACACCACACTTTGTGAGTAAGGTATCAAAAGCCTTGTTGCAAAAATGTGAACCCCCATCACTAATAATGGCTCTTGGGGTACCAAACCTCGTGAAGATGTTCTTTTTCAAGAATACCACCACACTTCTTGCTTCATTGTTGGGCAAAGCAATGGCCTCAATCCATTTAGATACATAATCCACCACAACTAGAATGTAGGTGTTCTCACAAGAGCTAACAAACGGACCCATAAAATCAATACCCCACACATCGAAGATATCTATCTCCAAAATGGTAGTGAGAGGCATTTTGAGATCCCACCGGCCCTTTGGCATTCATCACACCGCTTGACAAGCTCACTAGCATCCTTGTAGAGAGTAGGCCAATAGAATCCATAACTCAAAACTTTTGCCGCCGTTCTTGCTCCACCATGGTGACCACCATACGGTGAAGAGTGGCAAGCCTTAGGAATACCTATTTGTTCTTCCTCCGGCATACATCATCGGATCACACCATCGGTACATATTCGAAAAAGATATGGCTCATCCCAATAATAGTCAAGGAAATCCCGTTTGAGCTTCTTCCTTTGGTTTGAAGAGAACTCATTCGATACAATGCTACTCACAAGATAGTTTGCTAAGTCGGCGAACCATGGCATTCCGGTCATTGAAACGGCTAGGAGTTGCTCGTCAGGAAATGAATCATTGATCTCAAGGCCGTCATATGGCCTCCCTTCCTCCTCCAATCGGGACAAGTGGACCACTACTTGATTCTCGCTACCCTTGCGGTCTTGAATCTCTATATCAAACTCTTGCAATAGAAGCACCCATCGCATTAGTCTTGCTTTATAATTTTTCTTGCTCATCAAATATAGGAGCGCCGTATGGTCGGTGTGAACAATCACCTTTGTACCTATCAAGTACGGGCGGAACTTTTCCATAGCAAAAACAATAACAAGGAGCTCTTTTTCGGTCACTGTGTAGTTAACTTGGGAATCATTCATGGTCTTACTAGCATAATAGACTGTATGGAAGATTTTGTTGATACGCTGCCCCAAAACTGCTTCGACCGCCACATCACTAGCGTCACACATGAGCTCAAAAGGCAAGCTCCAATCCGATGCAATGATAATAGGAGTAGTAGTCAACTTGAACTTGAGCAATTCGAATGCCTTCATACAATCCTCATTGAAATGGAACTTGGCATCCTTCTCTAAAAGTTTACACAAGGAGTTCACCACCTTAGAAAAGTCCTTGATGAATCGGCGATAGAACCCCGCATGACCTAGAAAGCTCCTCACTCCCTTCACGGATGTAGGGGGAGGGAGTTTGGAGATCACCTTAATTTTGGCCTTGTCGACCTCAATACCATGCTTTGAAATTTTATGGCCGAGGACTATGCCTTCTTCGACCATGAAGTGACATTTCTCCCAATTCAAAACCAAGTTTGTCTCCTCACATCTTGCCAAGACCTTATCCAAGTTGTTCAAGAAATCATTGGAGGAATTCCCCACCATAGAGAAATCATCCACAAAGACCTCAAGAATATCCTCTACCATGTCGGTGAAGATAGCCATCATACACCGTTGAAAATTCATCGGTGCATTGCATAACCCAAATGACATCTACGAGAATGCGAAAGTACAATAGAGACAAGTGAAAGTAGTATTTTTTTGGTCATCAGGAGCAATGATAATTTGATTGTAACCGGAATATCCATCAAGGAAACAATAAAAAGCTCGTCAGGCCAACCTGTCAAGCATTTGATCAAGAAATGGAAGCGGAAAATGATCTTTCCGAGTGACTTTGTTGAGATTTCGATAGTCCATGCATACTCTCCACCCGGTCACCGCTCTTGTAGGAATCAATTCATTCTTTTCATTGGTGACCACAGTCATGCCCCCTTTCATTGGTGACCACGAGCTGTCGGAAATGGGGTAAACTACCCCGGCATCCAACCACTTTATGATCTCCTTCTTTACCACCTCTTGTATTGCTTCATTTAACCTTTTTTGATGTTTAATAGAGGGTTTGGCATCCTCCTCCAAAATAATCTTGTGCATGCAAAAGGTGAGGCTTATACCCCGAATATCCGCCAGTGTCCATCCTATAGATTTCTTCCTCTTTTGAAGTACCGCCAAAGTAGAATCTACCAGCACGTTAGTCAAGAAAGAGAAAAGAATAACAGGTAAAGTAGAACATGGGCCAAAAAACTTATACCTGAGATGTAAAGGAAATGTCTTTAACTCCAAAGTGGGAGGCTCCTCGATCGAGGGCTTTGTTGGAGGAGTCTTCCGGTTCTCAAGATCTAAGGATAATTTTCGGGGTTCATAAGTATATGACCCCATTCCTTGTAATGTATTTACACATTCCACATAGTCATCCTTCTCATCATCATCATGATTAAGAAATACGGCCTCCAAAGTATCATCAACATTCATCATGGCACTAGCATCATCAACAATCACCTCAGTGACTAAGTCCACAAACGAACAAACTTCATTGCTATTTGGTTGCCTCATAGATTTGCACAAATAGAAAACCACATTTTCATCGCCCACCCGCAAGGTGAGCTCACCGGCTTCCATATTAAAAAGAGCCTTTCCCGTAGCAAGGAAAGGTTTACCCAAGATAATAGGCACCTCATAGTCCATTTCGCAGTCAAGAATCACAAAGTCCGCCGGGAGGATGAACTTATCAACACGAACTAACACATCATCAATAATACCGAATGGTCTCTTCATAGTACGATCTTCCATTTGTAACCTCATAGATATGGGTCTTGGTTGCCCAATTCCCAAAGTTTTGAACAACGAGTAGGGCATTAAGTTGATACTCGCCCCTAGATCACATAGAGCTTTGGCAAAGTTGGCGCTTCCAATAGTGCAAGGGATTGTGAAAGCATCGGGATCTTCCAATTTCGGAGCCATTGAGTGCACAATAGCACTCACTTGATGTGTCATCTTGATAGTCTCACAATTTATTGTTCTTTTCTTTGTCACCAAATCATTCATGAACTTTGCATAACCGGGCATTTGTTGCAACACCTCAACAAATGGCACATTAATGGATAAGTTCTTCATCATGTCAATAAACTTCTTGAATTGGTTATCACTATTTTGCTTGGCGAGACTTTGAGGGTATGAAGGAGGAGTCCTTGGCATTGGTGCCTTGGCCTTTAGCACTATCGGTTCCTGTATGTCAATCACGTGTTCCCTAGACGGGTTCATTTCTTCTTGGATCTCCTCCTCACTCTCATCAATGTCAATTTTCACTTCTTCATTAGCTTGAAACACATTGCTTGGAATCTCATCTTCTTAAACCACTACATCATCATCTATAATTCTTATTTGATTTGAGGTGGTTACATCTCCACCTCTTCCACTCCTTGTTGTTACGGCCATGGCATGTCCCGTGTTATTCCCACCTTTTGGGTTAACCACCATATCACTAGGTAGTTCCCCCTTAGGATGAGTGTTTAAAGCTTGCGAGATTTGCCCCAATTGAACTTCCAAATTGTGGATTGAAGTGTTGTGAGAGGCTAATTAAGCATCGGAGTCGGCATTTTTCTCCATCATTTGTTTGAACATATTTTCAGTCTATCCCATCTCATTGTTGGAAGAACTAGAACCTTGAGACAGATAAGGAGGCGAGTTATTTGGTTGTTGATACATCGGGGTCCTTTGAGAGCCCGACCCCCGATTCCTTTGGTTACCGTTCCAAACCCCTTGGTTGTTGCCTCCCCAATATCCTTGATTGTTGCCACCCCAATCGCCTTGGTTTCCTTGATTGTTCCAATTGCCTTAATTATTGTTAGTGTTCCAATTACCTTGATTGTTTGTACCACCACTCCAATTGCTTTGGTGGTTTTGATTGTTTCAATTTCCTTGATTTCCTTGAGATTGCCATTGTTGATTCGGGCCTTGAGAGTTGTTCCTTTTCCCTTGGTAATTGTTGACGTATTGCACTTCTTCTTCTTGCTCATTATACGAATCACCTTGGTCATACCCACTATTATCTTGCATGAATTATTTCGGACAGCTTTGCCCTTGCTGACCTTTTTGCCGTCTCTTGTTCATCATCATATTCACACCTTCTATCGCATTCACTTGTTTCATCCCTTGAACTTATTGCAGTTGAGCTTTGACCAATTGGTTCATTGTGGTTGTTAACTCTGCGATAGCTTGCCCATGATCATGTAGTTCCTTATGTAGGTGAATGACATTGGGGTCACCTTGCGGAACATTGGCCCTACTTTTCCATGCCGATGAGGTATCTGCCATCTCATCCAAAATTTCACAAGCTTCGGCATAAGGTGTGTTCATAAAGTTCCCGCCGGCGGGTTGATTTACCACACATTGATTTGTTGTGTTGATCCCTCTGTAGAAGGTTTGTTGGATCATGGCCTCAGTCATATCATTATTCGGGCATTCTTTAACCATGGTACGATATCTTTCCCAAATCTCGTGCAATGGCTCATTGGACTCTTGCTTGAACGCTAGAATTTCATCTCGTAGTATAGCCATGTTCCCCGAAGAGAAGAATTTGGCAATGAATTTTTTGGCCAACTCATCCCATGTATGGATGGAATGATTGGGCAATCTCTCTAGCCATTCCAATGCTTTTCCCCGTAAAGAAAAGGGAAATAGCCTCAACCTCAGCGCGTCCTCAAAAACATTGATTTGCTTGATTCCCTAACAAGTATCGGCGAACCCCTTGAGATGCTTGTAAGCATTTTTATTTGGAGCCCCGGTGAAGAATCCCCGTTGCTCAAGTAGTGTAAACATCACGTTGGTGATTTGGAAATTGCCCGCCCTAATGCGGGACGGGACTATAGCACTTGCATAACCCTCGTTCGGCAATACCTAGTGCGCTACCGCTCTTGGTGGAAGTGGAGGAGGGACGAGAACATTATCATGAGGCGGTCGGCCTCGCCTATTTGCTTGAGGTTCGGGAAGAACCTCATCTCATTGATCATCGTCCACTTCCTCCCCTAATGGCAAATTACCAATGGGCTTGTTGTTGAGAGTCATTCTCGTACCTATAAGCAATTCAAAAAAAAATTAGTGACTTGGAAGGAAAAGAAGACAAATCACACAAAAACCTAGATATATAGCTAAATCCGTTTAACTCCCCGGCAACGGCGCCAAAAAATTGATGTCGCCCAAACTCACACCACAAATATAGGTAGTGAGGCGGTGAAGCAATAATAAAACCCAATGCAAGTCGGGGTCGAATCCTCAGGGAGTTAGAATTGGGATTAGGTATATATTTAGTGTAATTGTATGATATGTCTTAGATTACACTTTCACATTCTTGTTTGTTGTTTCTACTTCTACTTTAAACTATTGCTTGCAATTATAAAACTAGAAGACAATATTTTTGGTTTTGGTTGTTTTCCAAATGATAAAAGATCTAGGGTTGTGACTTTCACCTAGGTGGTTACCTAATGGGTTGTAAACTCTAGGACAAGTTTGATTGGTCGGGGTTGTAATATAGCAATCACACGCAATTACCCACTCTATACCTCTCGGTAGTTTGAGTGATTTTGTCCAATTTGGCTTTCTTAAGTCCAAATGGGTATTGCACAAAATAAGTGATAAATGCTCAAGTCGGGTCTTACTATCTCTAGATTCAACCCTTTAAATTGGGGCCATCAATTTCTTGAGTTCACCCCAATTTCTTGTTAGCCAAGTTTTCCTAGACTTAGTCTCTCTTTCTCAAGTAGAGACTAAGTCAATTAGGCATGAATCAATATTTGCAACCATTAATTCTTGAATTCAAGCAAGAACTAGGCTAAATATCACTAACCCAATCACAAACAAGTCCTAGATCAAACACCCATTAAGTACCCACACTAGGGTTGGGCCACAACACTAGCTAGAAATTTAGCTACTCAGAAAAATGAAGAAATACAAGAAGAAATTAAGATACAATGCATAATAATTGATTAGGGAAAGAAAATCTAATGTTTAGAAGCTAATCTAGTACAATATTACTCAAAACAGTAAAGTAAAACGACTTAGGTTCTCTCCCAAAATAAAACTTATCCTAAAAATGACAAAAAGTTCTATTTATACTAAGCTGAAAATATCTGACAAAAATACCCATGCGGAGGTTGTGCGGGTGCACAATTCTGTGTACGGTCCGCACTCTGAGCTTGACTGGTCAATTGGGTCTTCTGCGGTAGCATAAAAGTGGGATGCGGCCGCACTTCATTTGATTGTGCAGACCCCACATTTTTGAGTGCGGCCGCACACTTAAACTTGGACTAGAACATGGCTCTGATTCTTCTCTTCTGCGGACCGCACAATTTTGAGTGCGGCCACACAATTATGGTGCGGTCCGCATATCTTCAGCCTGCCCAAAAACTAACTCTCTGAATCTCCTCTTCTGCGGCTACACAATAATTGTGCAGTCCGCATACTCTGAAGGACATCTGACAGTGATGTTTCATTGTTCTGCAGCCGCACACAGTATTGTGCGGTCCGCACTGTGGGCCTTTTTGCCTTGTTTTGGTCCTTGTCCATTTTTGACTCCTTTATGAGTTGATTTTGACTTCTTTGGCTTGTCTCCCAATATTCCTGCACGAAAGTACATTTTATTAGTTCTCGGGAATACCGTTAAGCATTTTGAGCTAAAACGCAAGTAAAAGAGAGCAAATAAGCGGTCAAAATCCCTACTTATCAACCGTCATTCATAACTTTGTTTGATCTCTTTGAACCTAGCTCTTGGGATCTCCAGTCTGCTAGGTAGAGTTACCGCCATGATGACTTATCCTAGGCCTTAACCCCATTCCCTTCGATGATCTTTCAACTGCCTCTCTAGATAGGCCTTTTGTAAGTGGATCCGACACGTTATCTCTTGACTTTACGTAGTCAATCGTGATAACACCACTAGAGAGTAGTTGTCTAACGGTATTGTGTCTCCGTCGTATGTGATGAGATTTTTCGTTATACATAACGCTCCCTGCCCTGCTTATTATCGTTTGACTATCATAATGCATACATATTGGTGCCAATGGTTTGGGCCAAAATAGAATATCTTCCAAGAAATTCCGGAGCCATTCAACTTCTTCATCGGCCTTGTCTAAAGCTATGAATTCAGATTCCATTGTAGAACGGGCGATGCACGTTTGTTTGGATGATTTCCAAGATACTGCTCCACCCTCAATTGTGAAAACATATCTACTCATGGATTTAACTTCAGATGATCCGGTGATCCAATTTGCATCACTATATCCCTCGATCATAGAAGGATATTTGTTATAATGCAAAGCATAATTTTGGGTATGTTTCAGATACCCAAAACTCGTTTCATTACCATCCAATGTATTTGATTGGGATTACTTGTAAACCGACTCAGTTTGCTAATAGCACATGCTATATCTGGTCGCGTACAATTCATGATATACATCAAACTTCCCAATACTCTTGCATAGTCAAGTTGTGAGTCACTTTCACCTTCATTCTTTTAAAGTGCATAACTCACGTCAATTGAAGTCTTGGCAATCTTGAAATCAAAATACTTGAACTTGTCAAGTACTTTTTCAATGTAGTGAGACTGTGATAATGCTAGACCTTTTGGACTCTTGTGAATTCTGATTCCTAAGATCATATCAGCAACTACTAAGTCTTTCATGCCGAATTTGCTAGCCAACATGCGCTTAATAGCATTTACATCTGCCATATTTTTTCTCATTATTAACATGTCATCAACATATAAACAAACAATAACTTCATGACCAAGAGTGTTTTTAATGCAGACACATTTGTCACACTCGTTGATTTTAAACCCACTTGCCAACATTGTTTGGTCAAATTTGGCATGCCATTGTTTGGGTGCTTGTTTAAGTCCATAAAGCGACTTAACCAGTTTGCACACTTTCTTTTCTTTATCCGGAACCACAAAACCCTCAGGTTGTTCCATGCAAATCTCTTCCTCCAATTCTCCATTTAAGAAAGTTGTTTTAACATCCATTTGATGGATTTCAAGACCATACACGGCCGCCAGTGCCACTAACACCCTAATAAATGTTATCCTCGTTAATGGCGAGTAAGTGTCAAAGTAATCTAGGCCTTCCTTTTGTCTATAACCTTTGACAACAAGTTTTGCTTTATATTTGTCAATAGTGCCATCAGCTTTCATTTTCCGTTTAAAGATCCATTTCGAACCTAAAGGCTTATTTTATGGAGGAAGATCAACCAATTCCCATGTATGGTTATCCAAAATTGATTGAATCTTACTATTGACTTCCTCTTTCCAAAATATTGAATCAGAAGATGACATAACTGCTTTGAAAGTTTGAGGCTCATTTTCAAGCAAGAATGTCACAAAATCTGGTCCAAAGGAAGTAGATTTTCTTTGACTTTTGCTACGCCTTGGATCTTCTTCACTTGGAGTATTTTTCTTTGGTTCTTCCCGTGGTCGTTTAGGTCTTTCACTTAACGACTCGCATTCAGTTTTATATGGATAAATGCTTTAAAAGAATTTAGCATTATTCGATTCAATTACCGTATTAACATGAATTTCGGGATTATCAGATTTATGAACCAAAAACCGAAATGCTTTACTGTTTGTAGCATATCCAATGAAAACACAATCCACAGTTTTTGGTCCAATTTTTACCCTTTTGGGTAAAGGTACTTGTACCTTTGCTAGACACGCCCACACTTTGAAATATTTCAAATTGGGTTTTCTTCCTTTCCATTTTTCATATGGAATAAATTGTGTTTTGTTGTGGGGTACTCTGTTGAGTATTCGGTTAGCTGTAAGGATAGATTTCCCCCACAAACTCTGCGGTAATCCGGAACTTATTAATAAAGAATTCATCATTTTCTTTAATGTCCGATTTTTCCTTTTCGCAATTCCATTGGATTGAGGTGTGTAGGAGGCAGTAGTTTGATGGATAATTTCATATTCCAAACATATTTCTGCAAACGGAGATTCATATTCTCCACCCCTATCACTTCTAATCATTTTGATCTTTTTATTCAATTGATTCTCCACTTTATTCTTATATTGCTTAAATGCTTCATCCTTAATATTAAACAAATAAACATAACAATATCGAGTACAATCGTCAATAAAAGTTATAAAATATTTTTTCCCACCTCGAGATGGTGCCGACTTCATATCACAAATGTCAGTATGAATTAAGTCTAAAGGATTTGAATTCCTTTCAACAGACTTATAAGAATGTTTTACAAACTTAGATTCAACACATATTTGAAATTTTGATTTATTATACTCGAATTTAGGCAATACTTCTAAATTAATTAACTTCTGTAAGATTTTGTAATTGACATGTACTAAACAAATATGCCATAAATTATTTGACTCCAATAAATAAGAAGAAGCTGATATTTTATTAATATTGTCAACAACCATTACATTAAGTTTGAAAAGGCCCTCTGTGAGGTAGCCCTTTCCAACATACATTTCATTCTTGCTTACAACAACTTTGTCTGATACAAATACACATTTAAATCCATTCTTAACAAGTAAAGAAGTTGAAACTAAATTCTTCCTAATAGTAGGAACATGAAGAACGTTATTGAGCATTAACACCTTGCATGAAGTCATCTTCAGGAATATCTTCACATAACCCTCAATATTGGTTATTGTAGTATTTCCTATGGAAAGCTCTTCTTCGGGACCAGTAGTAGAGTAAGTCACAAATGCTTCTTTGACAGCACAAACATGTCGAGTGGCTCCAGAGTCAATCCACTACTCCTTCAGATTCAAATGTGCATTTCTTCTTGTTCAGCTCCTTAGTCTTCTCCACTATGTTGGCCTGTCCCTTTATCTTATCCTTTTTCAAGAGACGACAATCAGAGGCTTTGTGACCAGCTTTTCCATAATTGTAGCAGTTGCCCTTGAATTTTTTCTTGTTCTGCTCCTTAGTCTATCCAGAAGACCTCTTCCCCTTCTTACTTTTTGGAGAAGTTTCTTCAATGATATTAGCTCCCATAATCGTTAAATTTTCACGAGACTTCTTCTTGGTTGTTTTGTTGTCTTCCTCAATCTTGAGACGAATCACAAGATCTTCCAACTTCATTTCTTTACGCTTGTGATTAAGATAGTTATTGAAATCTCTCCATGAAGGAGGAAAATTTTCAATCATTACAGTCACTTGAAATGCTTCATTCACTACCATACATTCAGCAATAAGGTCGTGAAAAATAAGTTGAAACTCTTGAACTTGAGTTCCAATAGTTTTACTATCTATCATTTTATAGTCTAGAAACTTGACAACCACAAATTTTTTCAAGCATGCATCTTCAGTCTTATACTTCTTCTCAAGTGCGTCCCATAATTCTTTAGAAGTTTTCATAGCACCGTAGACATTGTACAAGTCATCCTCCAAAGCACTTAGGATGTAGCCTTTGCAAAGAACGTCTGCATGTTTTCATGCCTCAACAATCATAAACTTCTTATAGTCCGGCATGTCGGCGACAGGCACTGGAGGGTCTTCACTGGTGAACTTCTGCATACCAAGCGTGGTAAGCCAGAAAATACCCTTTGCTGCCATCCTTTGAAGTTGGCTCGAGAAAATTTCCCCGGTTTCTCGGCCGGTGGCACAACAATTCGGCTTGACGAGCCTATTATCGTTGCCGCAATAGCCCCAGAAGGATTTCCATTATCAATTATCATTTCTCACTGTCGACAGCAGAAGAGTTCAATTAATGGCAAAAAATAAAACAGTAAACAATACTGTAATTAATGATAAAAGTACGTTTAATAAATACAGTACATGTAATTAATGATATACTGTTTCACAGAAAACAATAAACTTTTTATGATCTTCAAATCGTTTCTGAATTTTAATACTCCAATGAAGTTTTTATATCTTCAAATCAGAATAGAAAAATTCAGAAGGAGTAGAAAACCACACAGGTTTTAATCTCCAAAAACAGAATATAGATTACAATATAAAAAATAATTTTCTTAAGACTGTTATTCTATATGTATTACTATAATAAATAATGAAACAGTAATCTTTCTGAAACAGAAAACAAAAACAGAAAGTTAGCGACAACAGATCGAAATAATATTTGAAAATGATTTCGGAATAAATCGAGCCCACTGAATGCACAGTGTGGCCTTAAGAAAATTATTCCCCACAAGTACCTGAGGTGCTGGAATATTATCCTCCCATGATAGAATGATTTAACTCACTAGTGTATTAGTACCAAAAACACCGGGAAACAGCGAACGACTCGAAGGCTGTAAACCATACTGGAATTTTAATTGTGCAGATGAAGGAGAAAAAACTCAAAAAATTTTGTAAGGAAAGATTCTGGGATCAAGGCATATTTATAGCCATTTTCTGGCACTGTTTCTGAAAAGGTTTGCAATATTTCAGAAACAGCCATGGCTATTGGAACAGGTGGGAACATTTCCCGTTTGAAATATTCCGGAAAAGATGCGTCGCGGGTCCTGATTATTCCGGGTTGAATTTTTATTAATTAATTAAATAATTGAAAGAAATTTTGTCCAAAAAGATTAATCAATCAATCGTTGACCGAAGTCAAAGTCGAGTCGAGCGAGCAACGACGACGACGGCGCGAGGCTTAATTTCTTTCCAACCCATTTAATACCAAGAGAAGTGCTTTCTCAATATAAGTACATTCACTTTTCTTTCTACCGCCAATGAGAGATACTTGCTCTTTCCAAAGCAAAAGGGAGCTCACTTTCCCTCCACTTTCTTTCCTCCATTTCCCGTTCACCAATCTTTCAATCCCAATATGTTCAACTATCTCTTTAACTTAGCTATGTCAGGATTTTAACCATGCAAGTTTCGGTAATAACATTGTCACTGCTAAGAATGTGTAGAGTTGAGTAGTTTCTTGGTCCTTCACTGGTACTTATAAATTCAAAAATACGAGAAGAGGAACACCATTTGTTGTTCAAACCGCAACAACAATTGCTACTAAAAGATATCAATCTTGGAAGAGATGCAACATTAAGAGTTGTTCGACGCAGTAGTGACTCAATTATTATTTGTTCGTCGAAATAAGAAGTTAAAATTTTGATAGATACGAATCCCGTAAAAACTTATTTCGAGGAACGGGTCAGACTAAGTCATTTTTCAAGAACAATAACTAAAGAATCTTATACTACCACTTGCATGTGATGGAACCTGTATGTTGATGTTCAGGATTTTGATAACCATACAAGTAATATACAAGTAATTTGGAGGAGATCTCTCAAAAAATATTTAGTGCACATTTCGATTTCAACGAAATAATAGGGGTATGCAAATCTGTATTTGAATTGTTAAGGGAAGAAAAGGAACTACTATATTTAAACGGAGAGTGTAGTAGAAAATTTATGGTGTAGTCAATACTAGCATCCTAATTTGAAGAAGGATACTCTCTTCATTTTAAATTAGATGACACATTTCGCTTATCAAATATTAAATTGTGTTAAAATATATATTTTTATCATATTGACATGAGAAAACTTGTAATTTAAAATATTTTTCATATAACTTTTGAATATTTAAATTTTAGTTTTAAAATATTGAATTGAACTAATCCAATTTAATTTTAAAAATAAATCAAATTAACTCTCGATAAGCTTGAACTATGTCATCTAAATTGAAAAAGACTGAGTAAAGAGCATAATCAAATTGTTTACTTTTAGGTTTTAGTGTAACGTACAAATAAGTTTTGACTAATCCCATTAGTTATAATTCTGAACCCCCCTCCCCCCCTCCCTTTACCACCACTCAACCTAACCCTACTTCACCTAGAACATGGAAACCACGCGTATAGAGAAAAAAATTTAATTTACAGTTATTACAGTTTCACGCGTTTGTGTGGGATCAAGATTTAAAATAAAAAATAAAAGTTAAAGCAAAAGCATCAAACAAACGCGTATACTTCCCTTTCAATACTTTCTTATTTCATTTCAAGAAAACTATATTCCAATACTTAACTTTGAAACTCTTTTTCATCTTTCATTTTCTGTTTCATTGAATCCCAAGAAGAAGAAGAGCAAAAAAATGTTGACACTAAGCATTCTTTTCTTAGCACTTCTCTTCATTCTTGGTTTAATTACCACCCTTTTCAATTTCCCTACAAAAAAATTCCAATCTTGGATCTATTCTCTTTCAATTAAAGCTCAAACTCCAACTCCATCTCCTCTTGTCAAGAACTCAACTTTAAGTTCACCACCTATGGCTGAACAAAAAATCATGAGAAGGAGTACTTCAAACAGCCATAACAAGGTTGAGTTAAGGAGTATATTTGCAACTTTTGACAAGAACAATGATGGCTATATAACAAAGCAAGAGCTAAAGCAATCACTCAAGAATATTGGTATTTATATGGAGGATATAGATATAGTTGAAATGGTTGAAAAAGTTGATTCAAATAAAGATGGTTTAATTGATCTTGATGAGTTTTATGAGCTTTGTCATTCATTCTTGGGAATAGAAGGAATAATTGGGAGTCAAGAAAATAGTGGAGAAATGAATCAAGAAGAGGAGGCAAATAGAGAGAGGGATCTTAAAGATGCATTTGATGTATTTGATTATGATAAAGATGGATTAATATCAGAGGAAGAGTTGAGTAAAGTACTTTCATCTTTGGGATTGAATCAAGGGAAGAAATTGGAAGATTGTAAGGAAATGATAAGGAAAATTGATGTAGATGGTGATGGTATGGTAAATTTTGATGAATTCAAGAAGATGATGAAAGTTGGTGGAAGGCTTATTCCAATTTCTTGAAAAGCCATGCAAATTACTACAAATCTTTATTGTTCCATTTTTATTAGCATACTATTACAGTCACGAGCAGAATCTTAGCTTGAGCCTGTTTCAAGAAAACCAATTGAAAGAAAGCCTTATGTTACAAGATGAATCTTTACTAGTACTAGTTTTTATGATTTAGATTTGTACAGATAGGAACAAGAATTTGCATGAATGATTGTATAGTTTAGTTTAGTTTACTTTCTTAGTTTCTATGAGAAATTGGATCTGAGGTCTAGTTAAGTCAACTAAGATTTTTTTTTTTTTTTTTTTTCTCTTTTTAATTAGTTGGATTAGAGAAAATTAAAGCACATGAAGAGGTAGGGGAAGGAGCAAGAATGACAACCTTTGGCTCTGTATTCAAAGTATTTGATCTTAATTTGTTGTTTCAGAGCAGACAAGCTCTTGGTTGTACTGACACTATATGTTTGTTTATTACATTGACTTGTTTTCTTATGTTCTTGTTAATTGGTGGAGTACAAGTTTCAGGTAAGATCTTTATTAGAAAACTCATATTCTAGATCTTGATACCTGCAACTTTCATATGCAAGAGCCAATAATTTGGTATGGCTCCTAATTTTGTTGTAAATTTTTGGCAATATCTTGATGTCAAATAGGTTGAACAAAATGACTTCTAGAAGAAAATTTATCTCTACTAGAGCTAACGGGTCAATTAAGGAAGAATCGGCCAATCAACTCTAAACTGAGCTTCTAGCCTTATGGTTAAGAAAAATGCAAAAACTCTACTTTTTTAGCTTCAATTTTGAGATGATTTTAGCTATCGGTGACCACCAATGTTTTAATTCCAAATGTTGAAAAGTGAGGAGTGATTGCCTTTATTCCTTGGTGTAGGGGCGGATCCGGGGCATTAGTCACACATTGTTCTCATGAATCCAGTAACTTTTGTCTATATCATATATTTATATTTAAAATCATTAAAAGTATAAGAATACTATAGCTTGGAATTCAATTCGTTAATCCAGTTATTATTGTATATTAACTTGAGATTTCTTTAGGAACCCATAACCTTAAAATTCTGGATCCCTGTTATAATGTATCATACATCACCTGAGACTTTAAAATAGACTTTGAAACAGTCCCTTGGTATACCAATGAGGTAATTGGGTGACATAGCATATTAAGAGTAGTCCACGCCTAAACCAAGTCTAGTCACAAGTTCATGATTTGCAACCGAAAAACATTGACATTATCTGATTGTGATATTTCAAAGTCTTTATAAAAATGTCTTTACAAGTCATCTGAATTTACAATGGAAATGAAATGTACTTGCCGTGTCATAAAGGGGCAAAAGCTTCTTCAATCTTCTGGAGAAACCAAGTACTTTGACTAATGATTTTTGTGCAGTTCTATATTCTTATACACTGTCCGCTTAAATTAAGAGGTTATTAGCAAAGATAAGATGATGATCGGTAATTGCTTTTAGTATATGTGTTAATAACCTAGAAAAGACAATTTGTTAAACGACAATCTAGAGGCTGTTCCAAAATTTAAAGTTGATATGTTCAACATTTATGGGTCTTTGCACTAAACTCAATGTTCTTGTAAAATCAAGGGTTCAAATCTAACATTTTGTCAATAACGTCTCGGATACTTGTTACTATTTTCACTGACCAATAATCAACTTGGTCACAAGGTAAAGAACAATCCAACACTATTTTAAAAGGCGTGGGCGTAAGCCCTATAGGTATTTAATTTTTAATATTTTATAAAATAATATAATGACAGTTAATATTTATAAATAGGTAAAATTGCATAAAAATTGAAGAAAACTATATATATGTGTGCTCCATCCCCACAAAAAACTAATCAAACAATCTATTATACGTTACTGACAAGCACAAGTAATTTGAATCTAAAAGAATAAAGTTTTCTATATGGAGGAACAAAAAGGATGATTAACCTGCAATTTGAACTTTGGATTTGCTGCTATAAAAAAAAATGTAGTTCTCTTTGTATTTGTAAAAAAAATTAAATATTCGTTGCTTTTAGGAGATATTAGTTGACTAGCGGACAAGATAAAAAATTGAAAAAACCATGAATTAGAGCTTAAATCAATAAAAAAGGTCTTTACTTTTAAATACTTTTGAGTTCCTTTTTAAACCTTTTGAGTAATTATCCAACTCACTTTTAAAAATTTGGGTATTACATGAAGGACTAATTCAACAAATTTTATTTTAATTTGAAAAAGTCTCTAGGACTTACTCCTTACTAAAAAAATGCGCCCCGAACGCCCGGGCGTACGCCCCGAATTGCGGAGTGTACGCCTCTTGAGACTTTCGCCCCACACCATCGCCCCGGGGCGTTTTTGGTACACCTCGCCCTGGGGCTCGCCCCAAAAACGCCTTTTAAAACAGAGACGCCAAGATACAACGAGAACCACACCTGTAACTCAAGTCAATTTGCGAGGTTTTTTAAATCCGCCGATAAGACACACGAAATACATGCAGGATCATTATTAGGACCATCATACTTGCCAACCATCTGATCAGATTAATCGACCAAAATATAATAGAAGCATTGTCGGTGTTCAAAAATTTATTTTAAACTTCGTAATAGGGGTGTATATGGATAGGGTTGGTTCGGATTTTCTAATTACCAAACCAAACCAATTGTATCAAGTTATTAAATCTAAATACCAAACCAAACCAATAAAAGTCGGGTTTTTTTCGGTTTTCTTTTTCTTTCATAAAGTTTTCATAGTACAAAACGTAAAATTTTGTGCTCCAAATATTTCTTTAATCCTAATAAGACAGAACTATATAAGGTGTTTTTCAATAAAATAACATAAATATGAGTTGAGTCATGTCATTGTACTAAAATATTCAACAATAAAGATAAAATCGCATAAAATAAATATTATGAATAAGCCATAATGAAAACAAACATAATTTAAAATTATGACTAATAAATACTATTATTTACATGACTAACCACTAAAAGAAAAATAAGTTATACATTTTATTTAAACCATGAAAAACTAAAAAAATAGATACTGACACTATTTTCATTCATAGTACAATTGAATTGAATGTCTTTTATTAGCATTAGTATTGATTTGATTTAGTTTAGAATTTATTTGAGTTATTAACATTTATGGACTATAAAACTTATTGGAACATCCAAAAATTATAAGCCCAAACTTGAAAAAATACGTTAAAAGATAAAACTATGAAAAAGCTTAAGAATATTTATAAACTACACTAACATAAATATTTTTATGTATTAAATATATTTAAAACTTCTATACATATAATATCGGATTAGTTTAATTTCAATTTAACTTTTTTTAGTTAAAACTAAACCAAACCAAATATGGTCAGATTTTTTTTTCCAACACCAAACTATAGTCGGGTTTATTTGTACACCCCTACTTCGTAATATTGAGCTCACACATATTTTACCTATTAAAAGTTTTGAGTTCGAACAAACCCGTTGCCAAGAGCCACATCCCCCACCACTACAATGATAATGTAAAAAATCATTGCAGCTAGTTGTATTTGAAGCCTTTTTGCCCGGAGTTTCAGCTTTCAACCACTAATTTAGAGGATTTGAATGGGGAAAAAAGTTAAGAGTTCGAGCCAATGTGGATCTCAAATTGCGGAAAACACCACGATAAAGAGATCCAAACCACCTGCTTGCCAGCAAGCTACTCTAATTAATTGGGTCCACATTTCAACTAATTAAGACAAAGAAATAAAGCACAAATTTTGAAAGGACACGGTGTACTGATCTCCTTCCTACTTTTATCAAATTGGTGTGCTGATCTTAAATTCTTAATCCTTTACATTAAATAAGGTACAACGTCAAATCAAAGAAATTATGTTATCAATGTAATTTACACAGGTGTTCAGCAGAGCATATAACTGGGACCCAAAAAAACAGGAATATTAAGGGAAGGGGGGAGGGGTGATCATTTCAATTAACCATTAAACAGCTTTAATAAGCACCTATAGAAAAGAGCGAGTATCGAATTGAACTTAATCCTAAAAGCATGCCAATTGTGTTTCAAATAGTTTATTATCATTAACAAAAGACCAGAATAGTATAAACTTCTAGTCTAACTAGAAGTACCAACAGAAAAGCAAGTAAAACCATGTCTATAACTTACTTGATACTACAGCTACCCTTAGGCTTATAACAGCACCAGGTGGCTTCAACCAAGCAAACACAGATTCTGGCTTAGTATCATCCCCCAGAATCATGCGCTGCCTCTAGTGATGGTAGGACATGACCATTGCTATCCTATCCATTTTAAGGACATAATACACATTAAAAGACGTCCGGATGGAAACGCCCGGGGATAGAGTTGCTTTGTTGCGCCTGCTTGAGATGCATCGATAGCGCATAGTTATTAACCTGATCACACAGAAAGGGCAATTCACTTAATGTCATATATGAGAAATGAGGTGGGATAGAAAATTAAAAATAGAGTCAGGAACCCAATAAAGCAACTCACCATTGCTGGCAATAATCTCTTAATAGCATTAATGTACCAACCGAACTCTTAATCACATAAATGTATCAACATACTTCCAGCTTCCAGGGGGGGAACTGAAGACTTTCATACTTCCAACATTTATAATGCATGCATCTATGCACATACAGAAGTACAACTATTTCTTAAAAAAGGAAGTTTCTATGTTTGGAAGCCAGGAGGAATGTGCATTCTACCCCTTTCTATAGAGGAAAGCATGCTTGACAACCAGATTTTAGTCCTCATTTCTCTTTTCAAAATTTTATCTTTGCTCCCGGATTGCACAAAGCACGTATAATAAATATGAAACCATGAAATGAGTTACGAAACTTCATGAGATCTAAATAGGGTAATCTGACCTCAAGTGTTCTCAGCTGCTCCTGGTACTGAGCCACCAACTGCTTCAGCTGATTCACCTCATGCCCTCTATCCTCAAACTCCTTCTGACGCTCACGTTGAATAGCAAATGCTCGCTTCAAAATAGAATTCTCTTGAATAAGAGCTTCTACCTGCTGCTTGAGCATGTTGTTTTCCTGAATAATTAAATAACTATGAATATATAGATAATTTTTCTTGAGGAAGCATAACTATATATGTATAGATATGGACTGACATTTTTTCTTCTTTCCCTTTTTTTGGGAAATGGCAAGTATTATTGATGTCAAAAGCCAGCACTAAGAAAGTGGAAATAACATTTTTCCTTTTAGGTGCACAACATTTTAAAAGAAGTGGCATACCAAAATAAGATCATTAGCCTGGAATAGGAATACTTAGTGCATCTCCAGCCCCAACCCTCACAAACACTGATATGTGGTGCTTGGTTGTTGGGGTGATCGGAGAGGGGTGAGTGCCTATAAGGAAAGAACATTACTGATCTATACTAATAGGCTAATAGCCAGACCATGAAAACATTAATTCCTCAACCATCTAAACATATTTGATGTTCACTTTACACTCTGGAGGATCCCACTTTTAACTCATTTCATATCTGCTTTCAATATTTTTATGCAACAATTGATGTTGCTTCGCAACATCTACACATCCGATTGAGGACCTTCAAAACAACTGTATACCATGTCCATAGTAAGTGATAGACAAATGAAGCAAATAAAAACAATGTAGACCAGTTGAATCAAGTGCAGTGGTATGGCAATAAAAATAGAAGAAAAAACAGACGGAATGGTGTTAGTGGACAAAATAAAGTTAATTAAATATTTCTAGACCACCTGCTGGACATCGCGAGCTGTTTCCTCTTTTGCGCGGGCACAAATAGACTTCTCCAAGACTTCAAGAGCTCGTGAAGCACGGACTTTAGCATCATCTATATTTGAGGCACTCATCATCTCTCTAACAAACAGCTCCACCCATTCTGTACTCTCCATGTGCAGTTCTTTTCCTGTCAATGAATCTTCTGTAGGTATGGGCCCACCATTACCTGCACCAAAATGTGTAAAGGGATGGTGTCTACCAGTATAAACAGACTTGTGCCAGTGAACTTCTAAGACATCCAACAAATGTGCTGATACACCTAAGGAAGAACGGTGAAGTATCAACAGAGAGTGAGCTCAGAGGAAAATCACTCGTCATTTTCAGTATGCATGCAATAAAGTAAGATTGGTAGCAGTTTTACTGCATTGTAAATGGAGTCTGCTCCTGGATTTTTCAGGTCCCCCATCTTTCTCACAGGGTCTTAAAGCACAAAATTACGAAGTAGTACATCCATGGCCTCAGCTCACCCAGTTAACAAAAACAAGCGACCAGAGCAAACACGAGTTTCAGTCTAGTGTCAGGGTCATACCTTAAGGCCAATTGAAAACAGTAGAGTGCTTCTGAAGAAACAAGACATTTCTCTTAAAATCAACTAAACAGTTAACCCATGATCCAAACATAACCATTCTAATGAATGAACAGCATGTTGGGCTTGAGTGGACTCTGATTGCCTCAACATTTTGACAAATCAGACTTTAAGTCGAACACAAGCAAACAGAAGAAATTTTTAAATAGCTACTCATTATTTCTTTATACCTATGCAACCACTTCTCCACCACAACCAAAAATTAAAGAAGTGAGTAACGACTAAAATTCAATAAATATAAGTATGCATCAAAGTTAGTAAGTAATAAAGTAGTGCAGATATTTACCCTAAGCAACTGTGCAAGTATTAAATTTGTGAAACAGAGTCAAGTTAATAAGTCAGTAAGTGTTGACCACAGCCGACTAAATTATCCAATTAAAGAGAAAAGAGAATACTAGCTACACGGCACTTCTAGTAAAAATGGTAAGCAGTTTTTTACATGCACAAGGTAAGCTCGGAATACTAATTGCGATATACAAAACATATCACGAGAGGCGAGCTGCCAGGATCGTGGCTTATACATTTCAAGCAAGTGAAAGGAGCAAACAAACATCAGATTGGACAAGGAACAGGGTTTTAGACTGATCAATGGAAACATCACATAGATTAATAGCCTGTTTGGCCAAGCTTCTAAAATCAGCTTATTTTGAGAAGTGTTTTTCTCAAAAGTACTTTTTAAAAAAGTGTTTTTGGTGAGAAGCAGTTTGTGTTTGGCTAATTAATTTGAAAAGCACTTTTAAGCAGTAATTAGTGTTTGGCCAAACTTTTGAAAACTGCTTCTAAATGTATTTTTCTCAAAAGTGCTTCTCAGAAAAGTGCTTTTGGAGAGAAGCTACTTTTTTCTGCTTCTCAAAAACTGCTTCTGCTTCTCCTCAAAAGCACTTTTCCTTCCAAAAGCTTGGCCAAACACCAAAAGTGCTTTTGGCAAAAAAAGCACTTTTGGCCCAAAAATAAGCTTGGCCAAACAGGCTATAAGTGAATAGAATGCTACAAAACGAACATCTACGGGAAGGCGAATTATACAAACTACACATTCAAAATTATGAAATGTCTTTATAATTCTAATCACATAATCACTTTCCCGGAAAAAAAAAAAAAAGCAAATCGGAATTGTCTTGTTTCACAATGATCTTATATAGCACGTGATTATTGCACACAAACAAAGGATGCCACAAAAGAAAGTACTTGATGTCATTCCCCAAGTTTCTATCAAAACAGATTCAGAAGGGAAAAAAATAAAACATCCAATGTCAATCAATAAGAATCTACATATTGATGTTCACCTTGAGTTAAGATCTGGCTGCCGATCTCCTGGGTAGCATCAGATCTTCCTGTGAGGGGCCCCAGATTCTCAGCAGACCCCAAGCGAAGCTCATTTAGTCTTTTGATGGCAGAATCCAGATCATCACCGCATTCTTCCAGTGCTCTCTCAAGCAACTACAAAATTCCAAATCTAGGTTAAATTCTCCTCTTTTCAGGGTAAACAAAAGTTTGACCAAGAAAAACTGTAGGAAACTATGCCATAGAACTTGATACCTAGATAACAGAAATGTGTCAAGAAACTAAAAGTAGCTTTTACAATTCAATGCTATCAGAATCCAAATCAACAACCTCATAGAATTGTTTTTTAAAACAGAACCACAAAAGTTAGATCCATCAATGATATCACTAAATGAAAATCATCAGACAGCATACCATTTCTGGATCAATCGGAATTGATAGAAATCCTCTTAGAATAAAACAACGATCACGAATTTTAGATCCAAGTATCAGTATTAGTAGAAGAAATCGGAGGGAAATTCTGAAATAGCATCTGCGAGGAATCATTGACTGAAGAAAATTTAACGCCTCTAGTAGGAATAAGATGAAATGTGTTTCTTTTATTCTCTATACCTGCATTCTATTAGGTAACAACGCTTGGAATTAGGTAAAAGTCAACATACACATTATATATGACACCTATCAAGAATAACCCGGAAAACGTGCACCTCTTTAATTCTTTTAGAAGTTGAAAGGTATTTGGAGTGTTGTAATAATTAGTTCTTTTTTCAGACAATCCAAAACCCTGTTACGTTACAAAAGCAAAAGCCTTTTTTCTCTCTTCAAGGAAGCAGTAACCTTTACCAAACTGATGATCCGTAATTGGTGCTGTCCGAAGATGTCCCTCTTTTCTTTATCAATCCTAATATGTGCATTTGAACCTAAAGTTGGTGGGTGAGCTAATTCTTACAAGATTTCATCAATTCTAAAACACTTTCAAAAACTTTAATCACACTGATCAAGTGACTTCCATCATGGATGCTCTAACTGGATACATATTTTACACTTCTCCCACAAAATTACTTGCAGAAGACAAATAAATTACGACAACAGCCATAATGACAATAATAAGAAGATGGCCACCTTCATTCCTGGTATTGTAGCAAATTCACTCTGTAGTTAAAATACAATATCACTTGTGTTCCTTTTCCTAGAGAATTTCTCTTTTTTTTTGTTAATCCGAATCAGATATTGCATGCTTTACAAAAGCTTTCCTTCTATAGTTGGGACTTAGGGAAATAACAGCAAGAGCGGATAATACAAAGAGATTACTACAATCCCTGCACTAAATTTTATCACCTAACTCTTTATATCCTCAAACATAAAATTCTTTACACTCAAGACTTCTATAGTCACAAGACTAATTTTATAAGGGACTTGTAGTCAGTATTAAAGCCATTGATATTTTGCAGCCAATATATCATTCGGATCTTTTTGACATTGCCCTTCATCCCCTTACTTCCCTTCTTAACCATCCCATCATAGAGACGGGAAACTTCGCTGGGTATTTTGCAGTTACACTTCCCGTAAGAGCAAAGACTACCTCAGATGGATAAGCCGCAGAAGAAAGCATAATAGTGACTTGAGTAATCAGCAATTGATATAAGATTAAACTAATTATCATCGTAACTTCGACAAATCTTTTAACTAAAAGGGAAAGCAACCACTACAAATACAAAGAAAAATAGAAGTACTATCAACCTAATTAGCATGATTGCAGCATAGTCTAATTTTAGATGCATATCTATTTAATTCCCAAAAACAAGAATTGGTTATAAATAAGACAAGCAAGGGGTTGGAAGGATTTAAGAGTAATTACAGCAGTCATTGGATAAATTTGATTTGGATCTCGATGGTTATCTATTTTTAAAGACATTTCCATTGAATCAAAATGTAAAGAGGTTGCCAAGGAAATTTGAATAGAAGAGGTTATTGTATTTGTGCCTCAGGATCAAATTGACGAACTATAAGGATTTAAGAGTAATTATACAGGAATAATGATTGTTGAGAACACTTACTTCAACGGCATAACTGTTTTTATAGCAAGTTAAACAGCATAACTGTGTAAGCTATTATGAACGATATTTCACTAGTTTACAATTAGGGATTTGAATCTGCTCTGAAGTGCTCCTCTTTTTGATAGAGTATCAGAAGCATGCTTCCTCTAGTGATTAAAAGTTCAAATATACCATTTATAACACCTTTTAAAACCTCAGGTAGCTAAGTAAGTAAAACAACAGCCTGTGCGCGCAACCAAGTTCAAGTAAAAATAACAAAAAGTTGATAGGGAACCATCCTAAAGTACCCTCCTAATTGTTTGACATGTTAAAGCTTACTTTAGTAGTATATAGGATATAGGATAAGATTACTTCATAATTAGCCTATCTAAAGCAACTACAAACATGATGTTCGTGGTCTACTGAACGATACCTCAAGGTCGAGCATGAAGTAGACACTTGGCATTTTCTTGAAGAATGGAACTCCTCATAAATCCAATAAACACGGGCAGAATTGGTACCATGAGTTGAAATCGAAGATCCTATACCATGAACTTCACCAACTCCATCAACTATGCCTCAACCCCAAACTAGGTAAGTCATTTATATGAATTATATGTATTCGTTCACTCTATTAGGCCCATTCATTCACTACATACACTATATACGCAAAAACCATCGTGGTGGTCAGTTACATCCATATTTTAACATGGTCAGCTGGTTTTGCATTTGTTTTTACTTTCCTCAATACAAATTGGTCCACTTTTCTTCGTAGATAAGCAATTGCTCCACCTTGATTTCTTACATATTTAATGATGCTAAACCATGTATTTAACCGCACTATGAACTAAAAAGAAGTCTAGATGAGCCCATAGTGGATGTCGTGGTAACAAAAGCTCAAGTCACATCAACTTTTGCAATCCTACATAATGTTACTTTAAACTGCTCCCCCATGGGATTTTTTTAAATCAAAAATCCTTCGTAAGTTTTATTTTAACACTTATGAGTATATGTAAACCCCCATCTTTTTCCTTAAGGCTAAAATAAAGGACTTGCGGTTTTTCAACTTAAATACCTTTCCGAAAAATGTTCTTCTACTTACTTTACAGGAGACTCCATAAATTCACTCTTAAGATTTTCTGATGTAGCGTCAATATAAAATTAAAGAGAGAGAGAGAGAGAGAGAGAGAGAGAGAGAGAGAGAGAGAGAGAGAGAGAGAGGGTATTTAAAAAGTCCATCTCAAGAAGCTACTAGTGAAGATCAGCCAATAGCAACCATGCTAGTAAATTTCAAGATGTATCTAAATTGTTAAAGCCAATAAAAACGATAACGATATCTTCCTACATCTGGTTGTCCCTTAAAGGAATTTATATCTGCACGAGCCACGATTTTTTGCAGTAATCTATTAACATCCTAAATACCCTTCACCAAACCCTACTGTTTAAACTCAAAAGTAAACCACGTTCCTGATAAACAACTAATTCGTAAACTTAAACGGAACCAAAATCATGGATCTATACATGTTGTGCAGGTTTGGGAAAAAGATAGAGGCTCAAGCCATGTTATTAAACTAAAATGCAGAAGTAACTACAAAAGACACGGTCTTCACATAAACTTGATACATAGTTCGAAAAATAATACTGTATTTCTTTTAACCATCCACTGGAAGTTACTTTGATATCTCCTTTAAGCGCCACCATGAATGCAGCACACATTTATAAATCCCCGTATTCAACTTGTATGTCCTTGAATATTTCCAACCCATATGACTATGCATTTACATTTAGTCTTACGAGAAACAAAAAGTAAGCAAGTGGTAAAACTAAAATTTCTGCTTGCAATGTTATGGTCAAACTTTGATCAAGATCCATGGTAATGCTAAATTCCACTAAAATTCGTGTCAAGGAAAATAACCATTGTACTCAAACAACCAATAAATGACATGACAGATGTTAACATTAAACTAACTCTCCACATATGTGTTAAAAGAAAGAAAGCTGATAACATCTGGGCATCTGGTGAGGAAAGACAATGATGCAGTTCTATATTCCAATAGAGCAACTAAAATATTGTGTCCAAAGCACTTAACAAAGACAGCAACTAGATGCATCCTGTCAAGATATGGCATAGACAGATAACAAATGTCTTCTGTGCGTCTACAGAATACAAATTACTAACCACATAGTATGTTGGAAATAGAACCATAATATCTTTTTGAAAATACATTGGAAAGCTGTTAACTAAAATAAGAATAGAAAATTATCCTTTTTCTTTTCAATCAACAATCCCACTCCAATACAATAAAAATATAAAGGGAAGCATATTTATGGCTGACAATTCCAAAACAAGCTGAAATTTCAAATAAATTGCACTGTGATTGGTAAATTACTTAATCATTTCACTAAAACCCCGCCGTCTACAAAATCAAAAGCCAATTTCACTAAAACAGAATAGATGATCAATCTTTTCATTTTCAATGAACACTCCCAGACCAATACAACTATGATTATAAAGGACGGAAATTTAAAGCTGAAATTCCAAACGATTTCTAATTACTAAATTACTTTTTTTTTAATAAAAAAAAAAAATTGACTTCTGGAAAAAGAAACCTGTTTGTCCAAATGAACTGCGCAGCAAATTATTTGATGCCCTCAAACTTCAAAAAAATCACTAAAAAGCTACCATCCACCACATCAAAAGCTAAATTAGCTAGAATAACTATATCCAATCACCCCTATTTTTTCTCAATCGGGATTTCAAGTACAATACACCAATGGAAAGATTTTTACAGCTAAAAAAAGACCCAAACAAGCTACAACTCAAATCAGTTGCACAAAAAATAAAAAATTACTTAATAAGTAGATTCAAATAAGAAAACCTGTCTGTCCAGATGAATTGCACCGCGACCTAAAAAACTTCGAAAAAATCACCGTAGTTATCAAATAAGCTTTCTTTTCTTTCATTGTTTTTCAACATTTCCAGTTCAATACAACAAAAAGATTAACAAAGCGATTCTCTTTACAGCCAAAAGCCTAAAACTTCCAAAACAAGCTGAAACGCAAAAATAATTGCTCTGACATTATTAAATTACTTAATTAATCAAAATAAAAACAAAAATTTAAACCTGCTTGTCCATATCAGGGAAGACCGATAGGAGATGATCGATCGCCGAGGATGGAGTAGAAAAATAATTAGCGGCAGCAGCGGAGGATCGCGGCGGCGAGAAAGAAGACGGAGAACAGCGGATCCTCTTCGGAACCGGCGGCGAAGAAGACGGCGACGACGACGATGACTGCAAATCTTCGAAGAAATTGGATCTCTTGCTGCCGCACACTATAGCAGACATGTTGTGCCAAAAATCAAAATCCTCTCAACAACAACAATTCTTCTCTCACCGTCTCGCTCATGCAGATTTCAAATTTAACCAATTCCAAGAAGAAAAAAAAAAGAACAAAAAAAATTCAAATAAAATTAAATAAAAGTCAAAATCAAAATCAAAATCAAAATCGAAATCGAAATCGAAATCTCATTTGTTCACTATATATATAATTAGGTTTTCAATTTCTGTATGAATATAAGTATCTAACTAAATGAATTTCTATAATCTATGTTGTTATAAAGAAAAATATATAAGTATCAGATAAAATAAAATAATTAATGTTTTTTTCCTTTGTTTATCTTTGTTTCCATTCTCTCTCGTGTTTTTATGAGATAAGGCTGGGTTTGCAATTGATTGATTGTGTGAAGAAAGAGGAGATGCGGGGGAGATAGAGTGACAAAGAGTTTCAGTATTTTTAAAAGAAGGACTAGTTATGAGATGCTACGTGTAAAATGGTGGTGACGTGGAGGTATATAATCTGTTGGAGGATGTAGCTTCTAGTGAAGGCTGTTAGCGGTGTTACGTTACGAGTTCCATCTTTCTGTTACGTTATGGCTGGTAGTTGAGCGAGCGGTGCCGGTGGCTTCTTCTTTCCTTTCTTTTAAGTTGTTCTTTCCTTTTGCACCAAAATTAGATTTCTATTAAATAATGTTTTGATAAAGCTAGTTTTACAAACGGAAAAAATATTAAAAGTTTTTATATTACTAATAATTTTTAATCTATGATAGCATTTAGATAATTACTTAATAATTAATTAATCGATAATTACTTAATAAGTGACCTAATTATACAAATAATATTGACATGAAAAATGCATAAACTTAAAACTTTAAAAATAAATATTTCCTTTTAAATAATTCTTTTCCTTTTACCTCGTGCTTCTTTTTGGCCAAAAGAACTTTTTTTAGCAAAAGTAATTTTTCTCTAAAGTTAAAGGTGTTTGACCAAACTTTTAAAAGGAAAAAGTGTTTTTGAGTAAGACAAAAGTAGTTTCTCCCTAAAAATATTTTTTTGAAAAACACATTTGAAAAGATATACTCTCTCCCTTTCAAATTAGACGATATACTTTTCTTTTTAGTTTGTTCCAAAATAAATGACACATTTCTAAATTTGAAAATAATTCAAATTTAAACTCTTAATTTACCTATTTTACCCTTAATGAGAAGCTTTTATAACCACAGAAATATCATGGCTCCGCAAAGCTTTTACTCCTTAAGGTTTTAAGACCATAAGTTTCAAAAGTCTTCTTTTTTTCTTAAACTTCGTGTCGAGTCAAACTACATCATCTAAATTGAAACGGATGGAGTACTTAGAAGTACTTTTTTAAAGTTTGATCATATACTAATTGTTGCTCAAACTTACTTTTCAAATTAATTAGCCACACATAAACTGTTTTATCACCAAATGTACTTTATTGAAAAATACTTTTTAAAAATAAACTGTTTTAAAGCACGACTAAACGTGCTATAAATTTTAATGGAACTAGTATTGCAAAAGACAAAATGAGGCATTTAGTTAGTGGTAGGGGTGCTTATCGGGCGGATATTTATACTTAACGGTTCGGCTTATCGATTATCGATTTATAAATATAGTAATTTGCTAGCGAACCAATAAGATATCAGACGGATTGGTATCGGATTAGCGATTATCAGACGGTTTATCGCTTAAATCAAATAGACAATAAAAAGTAGAGAACTAGAGATAAGGAAAAATTTAGGTCCAAATTTATTTATATAATATTTTCTAGTTCATGTGACATGCAATATGCAGTACAAGGGAGACTAAATAAGTACGTGGTATGGATAAAAATATTTGACAACTCAATTGAAAGAAAAAAAAAATTACCAGGAGAAAAGTTAGTTAACTAATGCACAAATAAATCTCCTTCTTATCTCATAGAAAAATCCATATGACATGCAATCCATGTCTGACCAAATCCATGTTTGAACTTTGAAGAGTTGACTATTGAGGGAGACGATTGCTGCCGGTGTTGAATTGAGAAATCGGTGATTTAGGGTTTCAAGTAGTACTTTATATATATAGGGGAAAGTATAAATTAACGGTTTATCCGATAAGAAAATTGAGTAATCCGTCCCCTAACCGTTAAGCCGTTAGTTATAAAATTTTAATTTATTCACCAACCATTACCCTGATACGCTGATATCAGCAAACCAATAAACCAATTTTACGGTTCGGTTAACAGTTACGATTCGATTTTGTACAACATAATTAGTGGGATAAGGATTAATCTCGCTACAAATTAAGGATTATATTTAGCCATTGTTTCGTTCAATATTAGCTAATACATACTGATATAAGTTAATTTTGGATTACTAAATTTATAATCAATGTGGGAGAAGCTATTCCTCGATAAATTTGAGGGTGTTTGGCTAAGCTTATAAGCACTTTTCGGTTTATCTACGTGTTTGGTAAAGTTAAAAGTGCTTATAAGTCAAAAATAAGCCAAAAGTCATAAGTTGGTCACCCCCAACTTATAAATTTTTAGCTTATAAGCACTTTAAGTTTGACCAAAATTTTTACCATTTTATCCTTAAAATATTCCTTTTTAGAACAAAACTCCTACATCGATACTCACCGCCTCAAGTATTTTTTTCAACCTAACCCCCTTCCCCCCCTCCCCCGCCTTTTCAAATCTGCAATTATCATTGACTATTTAAGATAAGCAATTCTCTATTCCTTTCCATATTTATATCTATGTGATTGTGTATTAATCTTTGAACTATATGTAATAAATGAGGTGCATTAATCTTTGAACTGCATATCAAATTTTTGGTGTATTGCTTTCTAAGTATTATGGTGATGAAGACAATGCTTGTTTCTCTTCAAATATTTTGTCCTATTTAGGTTTTTTTTTTACTGATAAATTTTTGTCAATTTATTAATTATTATAACTTATGATTATATGCTTATCATAAAATAAATTATATTTATCATAAATTATATCTTATCTAAGTACAATTGTATTTAAAATAAAATGACAAATAGAATATTTTGTATTTGAATCGATCTGGAATCTAAAATTTTGAATAAATTATGCCCTTATAAATATAAACAGTTCTAAAGTTATTTAAGTCATTTTAACATAAAAAGAGCTTATCAACACTTTTTTATCAAATACTGCAACAACTTATTATCAATTTCAGCACTTGCACCCAAACACATAATTGCTTATTTATTAAATCAGTTTCAGCACTTAATGCTTATCATATACTTCAAAACAGCTAATCCAAACGGGCTCGAAGTCAATAAAACGGCAATATTACCCCTCAAATGCCTTATTCATTTAATTCATGATTAAAATTGAAAATATAATTTTATCCATGTTATAAATTTCAATTATGTATGTCCATTCATTATAGAATTACTTGGCGAGCAAGCTAAATAATTAGAGGCTAATGTAATTATAGGAACTAGCCCAGTTACTATGAGACTATCTAGTTAGGATCAAGCTATAACTTGGGGACCAAACTCATTTCTTCCTATAAATAGGAGGTTCCCTTACCATTTTTAAGAGACTAAGAAAAAATTATTAATTATCTCTCTAAGTTGTTCTTTTTTTACTTTGTTTTATATTATTTCATAACACGTTATCAGCACGAAACCCGCTACGAATTCATACTACTATCACGTAGCTAACTGAAAGTTATTCACCTCGTATTGCACTCAGTGCTTGAAGAAATCAAAAGGGATTTGCTACTGGTTGGCTATACAATTTTTATCTACGAAACCCCCTTATGGAAGAAGAATAAAAAAAAAATTATTGTTTCTTTGCGCTCATACCTAAGGTATACTACTCTTTCCTTGTTGTGCTCTAAGAAACCCCCTTAGCTAAAATAGTTTTCTTTTTTGATTATTTGATATTGGGACATCTATAGCTATAAGAAAGAAACAAAGATTTTCATAACGTATAGCTTTCCCCCAGTTATCACTACAAACTATTTGCGGTGAACATTAACTTTTTCATTGTTATATGAATATATTTTATCTTTAAGTGTCTTGACTCTGTTTCATTGGAATTACTTCCATATGGTACCAATTTTGTATGGTTAAATGTTCCTCATCTTTATCCTGATATCTCATTATACAATTTAGTTACTGTGTTATATCATATATGCATCAGCATCTGTGCTTGCCATCCTAAGACCCTCCCGTCATTTTTAATTCTTTTACTTTTGGAGGAACATAATTTTTTTGGTTTCTGTCTTGCATGGATGCTACAGTGATTTTTCTTTTACCAAGTTTTTAACTGTATGTTGTTTAATATTTTATTAATTTTAGAAATGCCAACTGATTTATAATATATATATATATATATATAATAACTGTATGAATAATTAGCTCCCTTATAATGTTATTAAAAGTGTTTATTGAACTTCTAAGACCTATTAGCAGTAAGTGTACATGGCCCTTAATATGAGATTGACTTTTGACTTTGAAACTCATAGCCAATAACATAATTATATTGCTCTATTGGTCAATTACTCCAGAAGCTTAAGTGCTTTGATGCATCACCTCTTCTCATTATATTTTATGTTACAATTACTAATCAAGCAATCAACTGGTAGTGCGGTTTGTTAAGTTGCAAATTAGCAACATAAAAAAAATTAATTTCTTGGTATAACTATAGTTAATGTAAAATTATTTGCGCGTCTGTTAGAATTTATGTGAATCTATTTAACTTGATAATAATTTCACTGTCACGACCCAAAAACTGCATAGTCATGATGACACCTAATTTAACCCGCTAGGTAAGCTAAATAAAATCAATACAACTCAAATCAGGTAATAAGAGACGATGGATAAGATAATTAAACTTTCTATACAAATCCCAAAGACTGGTAGTACAAATCATGAGTTTCTAAGACTTGAAATTTCAAAAGTTGAATAAATACATCATCTATTTGAAGTTTACATAAACAGATTAGCAAAATCTAAAACTACCAAGGGCAAGTGACAACTATAACTGGAACACAAGTACATCTTCAATGCCAGCTCCCGCCATACACAGCGACTCCAGCTCAAAATCTGCACGCAAGGTGCGAAAGTGTAGTATGAGTACAACCATCCGCATATACCTAGTAAGTATATTGTCTAACCTCGTTGAAGTAGTTATAAGGCTTTTTAGTTAAAAGATACTCACAATTATAACATGTGCAGTACTAGCAACAGAACAATTCTAAAATATAACAAAGAAGCGTACAAGAACAAATATGTGAAGCACTATAATAATCACCACAAGAAATCACTATAGTAAATTCATAACTTTCACAGTGTGAAAAATGTACTCAAGATATCAAATCGAATAGCACATCGGTACCCCTCGTACATTTATCTCTCCCTCACCGAGCATAAGTATAATAGTACCAACCATGTGAAAGAACTGCTAATAACAATAATGATAAAATGGGAGATACACAGGTAGCCATATCGAACAATGCAGTATATATGAGTAACAATAATAGACTAGGTAGAAGGCATGGAAGCAATGGTATATTTTAAGGTAAAAGAACATAGATTTCACTAACTAACATGGTAGAAGGCTTAGATATAAGTATACGAACATGAAGGAAGGCATGATCCTATAAGCTAAACATGGAGGCTTATACGAAAGTGCAACAAAGGAGAAACAACATGGATGTAGATATGACAACAATAAGCAAAGCATAATATTTGCAAGTTAAACAGGTAGAAGGCATGAACAACACAACAACAATTGAGACAGAAGATAAAGACAAGACAACAATGACAAGTCACATAGAAAACATAGGTGCAACAGTAACAACTCAAGGTAAAGGCATGAATGTATACACAATGAAAAGATATCATAACATAATACATGTCTCTCGTCCTCGCCTGCGCGGAAACACCCTTCGTGCCATAAATACATGATAATGTAAAAATATGATAATGTAAATGAAATGGCACGACATCATCCTTCATGCTTTTACTATCATCCTCACATGATAATGTAAATGGAAACATGATAATATAGATGAAATGACACGGTATCACCCTTCATGCTTTTACTCTCATGCTCACATGATAATGTAAATGAAAACATGATAATGTAAATGGAATGGCACAACATCACCTTTCATGCTTTTACTCCCATCCTCACATGATAATGTAAATGAAATGACACGGTATAACCCTTCGTGCATTACCCTCTTCCTCGCATGATAATGTAAATGAAATGGCACGGCATCACCGTTCGTGCTTTACACTCTTCCTCACATGATAATGTAAATGCAATGGAAAGGCATCACCCTTCGTGCTTTACTGTTCCTTACATGATAATGTATATGCAATGGCACGATATCATCCTTCGTGCTTTACACTCTTCCTTACCAAGCATATATATATCAATGACAAGAAAGGTAGGAAACATGAATAACATCAATGAGAGTGATTAAGTGAATATTTCAAATGAACACCAATCACGACTTTCAAAAAAATAACAATTCGATAAACCTCAAGAACCTCATTGTTTAAGTATTTCAACAAGCCTCAAAAGTGATCTTCAACTCAAGTATAGAATCCAATATCGCAAGAATAACGGTCATAGCGATGTATTAGTGATTAAGCATAATGATGACTGAATTAAATACATCAATAGTTTCACAAAATTCCATCAAATTTTAATCAAGTTATAATAAGCTAAATCATGGTTTCTAGCATTAAATTCCACATTCTTAGTAGTCTAGAAGTCAAGTGTCACAACCCAATTTCTCCTATAGGCCGTGATGGCGCCCAACATTGTCGCTAGACAAGCCAACGGTGAACTAACCATGTATTTATTCTTTTTAATAATTTCAAAGTAGTTGGTTTTTATTTATTAAGTAAATGAGAAGTGAAAAATTTGATAAAGTAAAGCGTAAACTAATAAAAGAGCAAGTACGGCGAAATAAATACTCAAAAGCCATCAAGTGTCTACTAGCATATTTCCAAGACTCGGTGTCACAAGTGTATGAGCAACTAATAGAATATACAAAACACCTATGCTACTGTCTGAAATGAGATAGACAGAAAGTAAATACAAAAAGAGAGAGGCTGCGAGTGCTGCAATTTCACAAAATCCCATCAAATTTTAATCAAGTTATAATAAGCTAAATCATGGTTTCTAGCATTATATTCCATATTCTTAGTAGTCTAGAAGTCAAGTGTCACAACCCAATTTCTCCTATAGACCGTGATGGCGCCCAACATTGCCGCTAGACAAGCCAACGGTGAACTAGCCATGTATTTATTCTTTTTAATAATTTCAAAGTAGTTGGTTTTTATTTATTAAGTAAATGAGAAGTGGAAAATTTGATAAAGTAAAGCGTAAACTAAAAAAAGAGCAAGTATGGCGAAATAAATACTCAAAAGCCATCAAGTGTCTACTAGCATGTTTCCAAGATTCGGTGTCACAAGTGTATGAACAACTAATAGAATATACAAAACACCTATGCTACTGTCTGAAATGAGATAGACAGAAAGTAAATATAAAAGAGAGAGGCTGTGGGTGCTGCAGAACGGACTCAGAGACCAGCTCACCACCATGCCTCAGGATAACGGGGGTGCGCACCTGAATGAACACCAGATGCACCTGCCTCAGATCTTGCACGATTAGTGCAGAAGTGTAGCGTAAATACATAAACAACATGTACCCAATAAGTATCCATTATAACTTTGAAGAAGTAGTGACGAGGGGTCGACATTGACACTTACTATGGGCCGACAATAAAATATAGAAATTTTAGCTAGGCATGGAATATGTAAATAATAATAATAACATAATAGCAAGCAGTGAATAAATGATTCTTTAACTGATAGTAAATTCTAAAAAAAATCTCCAACTAACACATACTAACTCCAAATCAATTTTGGGCCAATAAATAAATTATAACCTCTCAAAGTCATGAAAATCATATCAAGTGTATTCGGGCTCCCAAGCATTAACACCCACGATTTATGCTGAGGTTGTACGGACTGATCCAGAATAATATGTATACTGCCGAGGGTCGACCGGCACGAACCATAGATGCATCTATTATACTGCCAATGTGTTTGGCCCGCTCCACAAGAAAAGAGAATACACTATGAACATCCGATTTAAGAGCTATCACAAGACTAACACACAAAGGAGGCATAATTTCTACTAACGGCCAGGTAACCCGCCAAAACTCAAAATAAGTGAAATTCGGTCTTTACGAATCCTTTATCAAGTTTCAATATAATTTAAATACTTAAATTAACAAGTAAGGTGCAAACAATACAAGTATTTCATGATTTGGGATCCTAAACCTACCCGGACTTAAGCATGATTAGTTTAGTAGCTACGCACGGACTCTCGTCACCTTATGCATACGTAACCCCCACAATTAGAAGCAAATAGTAATTTAAAATACCTACGGGGTAAATTCCCTCTTACAAGGTTAGGCAAGAGACTTACCTCGTCTCAAAGCTCATGCACTTTCCGGCCCATGAATTCACTCTAAAGTCTCAACTTGGTGCCAAACAATTCGAAGCTAGCCAAATATTATATAAATTAATTAATATACACTCAAAAGTTCATAATTTAGCTATTAGAGTGATTACCCAACCCAAATTGGATGATTCTTAAAATTCACCTCCAGGCTCACGTGCTCGGATTCCAGAATTTTTTAAAGATAAATGTTACCCATAACCTCACGAACTCAAATATATAATTTGTATCTAATTCCATAATCATTTTCGTGGTTAAATTCTATTTTTATTATAACCTAGGTTTTCCAATTAAATTAATAATTTCTCCAATTTATATGTTAAGAATCTACCCAAAATGCATGTATTAAACTCATATTATTTAGAAATTGCTTACCTCAAAGTGCTAGGTGAAAACCCCTCTTCAAAGAGCTCTAAAATCTCCCAACAAGTGAATGAAATGAGCCCAAAAAGCTAAGTCCCGACATTAAATGAACCTCACTGCCCCAACGATTTTCACTTCTACGGACCTTGAGTCGCACCGGCGATGCCGCACCTGCGGAAAATCCATCGCATGTGCGGTCCTCATCCATCTTGGCCAAGTCTTCTTTTGCGGAGAAGCATGCGCACCCGTGCGTATGCTTTTGCAGAGCTGGTCCACATCTGCTCGCGCCTGCGAAAAGTTGCCCGCTCCTGCGAACCTAGGCCTTCTTGGCCTAGCCCGCACCTGCGACCATCTTCCTTGCACCTGCGTGCTCGCAGGTGCGGTAAGACCTCTGCTTCTGCGACCACTGGACAACCTGCTCTAGGCTGCTTCTGTGGTCGATGGGCCACTTCTGCGAGGTCGCACCTACGGGTCAAAACCTCACAGGTGCGAACGCACCAAAACTGGAGCACCAACAGCTCCCCCAAGTCCAAATTCCGAGTTCGCTTCGAATCCATTTTGCATCCGGGGTCCCTAGGGACCCCGTCCAATTACACTCACACATCCAGCAACACGGACCCGCTCGCACGATCAAAACACCAAAATAGTATCTAGAAATATGAATCGGACGCCAAAACGCATGAATCGAATTATGAAACTCAAAAACTTCTAGAAACACTTCCGTGCGTCCGATTCCTTCAAATCAACTCGGAATGACGCCAAATTTTGGGTGCAAGTCACAAATCACCGTACAAAACTATTCCCAGTATCTGAATCCTAATCGGACCTCGATAACACCAAATCCTACTTCAAACCAAATTTAAAGAACTTGAAAACCTTCAATGTGCCAACTTTCAATATTAAGCGCCGAAACGCTCCAGGGTTATCCAGAACCCAATTCGAACACATGCCCAAGTCCAAAATAATCGTACGAACCTATTGGGATTGTCAAATCCCGATTCCGAGGCTGTTTACTCATACCATTGACTCAAGTCAAACTTAACCATTTTAAGCCTCTATTAAGGAACTAAGTGTTTCGATTTCAATCTGAACCCTTCCAAACCCGAACTAACCACCCCACAAGTCATAAAATAGTAAAAGCATATACGGGGAGTCTTAATTAGGGGAACGAGGATCTAGAAAGTAAAACGACCAATTGAGTTGTTGCATCAGGGAAGACATGAAACAAGAAGGTCACGTAATTCTACAAGGCACAATTAATCATATAATTTACCCCTGAGCATGATTAACCCTGGAACATGCATATACGCTCGTCACCTCATATATGCATCACCCCCGCATGTAGAAAACAATGGCAATTAGTAGGAAAAATCCCCCTCAACAAACTTAGGTAAGACCCTTACCTCGAACAAGCTAAATCGATACACTGGAAGCTCTATCTCGCTCAAATCATCCCCCGAACGGCTCGGGAAGAGCCAAAAACAACTCAAAATTATCAAACAATGCCATAGGAAGCAAACCCAATCAATAAAGGTCGAATCTTTACACATTTACTCAAAGTCAACCAAAAAGTTAAACCCAGCCCCCACCTCGGAACTAGACAAAACTCACAAAATCTGACAACTCATTCAATTACGAGTCCAAGCATACTAATTTCACTCAAATCCGACTCCGAACCGATGTTCAAATCCCAAAAATTCACTTTAGGAAAATTTAGACAAAACCCCCCAATTTTTCTTTTAAAATCATAATCCAAATGCCAAAATCGAATATAGACTCATGAAATATAATCAAAACCAAGTAGAGAACATTACCCCAATCCTTGTGGTGAAAATCGGCTCCAAAAATTCCCCAAATCCGAGTTCCCCACCTCAAATTGTGATAAAATGACTCAAGGTCCGAAATAAGAGTACTTATAACCACTGAACAGAAATATTGATCGCAATCGCGGGAATCCCTTTGCGATCGTGAAGCACAAATGCTACTGCCACCAGATTACACTTCGCGTTCGCGGCACATTCCTCGCGAATGCAAATTCACAGCTGGCTCAGAACTTCGCGAACGCGGCTCCAACTACACGAACGTGATGAAGAAGGCCTCCAGCTCTAGCTCCCAGGTCACACTATGCGACCGCGATCCCTCATACGCAAACGCAAAGCAGACTTGCCCCAACTCTACGCGAACGCGATCGACTTGTCGCGAACGCGCTGAAGAAAATCCCATCAAAACTCCGATCCGAGGTCAAATACGCAAAAGTCAAATTTGGTCAACTCTTCCAACTCAAAGCTTTTAACATGAGAATCCTTCTTCCTAATTGATCCCGAATCACCTGAAAACCAAAACCAACGATTCATACAAGTCATAATATGTCATATGAAGCTACTCAAGCCTTCAAACAACCGAACAGAATGCAAATGCTTAAAACGACCGGTTGAGTCGTTACATCCTCCCACACTTAAACATACGTTCGTCCTTAAACGTGCCAAGAGTCGTTCCAAGGCATCAACACATACCCGGGGGTAATCCCACGCCCCCGCTCCATGTAAGCATGCCAACACAACATAAATGGAGATCCTTATTTCAACCTTAGTCCGCAAATCTTAGAACCCAAATTTCCAACATCCGAAATTCATTACAAGACCCGAATCTCACATCTACATATTGTATAAGTCTGAACAAGCTATATCAAGCCATAACCATACCCAAGATGTAATCACGTGATATATCACATTACTCAAATACTCACAAAAATAACTGTTGACCACCATTGCTGGCCAAAAGCAAATCTGGTACCGGTAGTAACCTCATATCAAATAAAACCTCATTCAAAACCTTCCTACACTGCCGATGATGAAAGAAACACGTAGAATATCTTAACCACTCATCTGATCAGTAAGACAAGAAGATCACTCGTCCGACTAGGGCCATTGCCCAAATTCTTAGCGGAGATATGGTATCATTCTTCCAAACATTCCTTATCCCAATACGATGGTGCAAATCTCAGGTCTAAAAACCTCATCTCAGCCAATACAAGCAACCTAACCAAAAGTCATATGGATCCCCCACACAATGCAATCCCGTACACCAAGAAGTAATAATTCAGATATGGCAGATCATAATAAGAAAGTTAAATAAGAAGGATAAGCAGGCAGGGAAATTTTAACATTTTTCTACGAACTATTTTCAACAAAGTGAAAGCAAAATACACAAAATAAGCATAATGAGTTACATCTCATCGCATTACCGTTGCGGCGCGCAACCCAATCCAATCATATCAATCCACACAGGGTACCCATCGAGCCATAATGCTCGGGCTCACTGATCACATGTACGTCACATCAAGCACGATAGAGTGCAAATAATATAACTATAGGAAGATAATTAGGCATAAACAATACTGAGAAAGTGTCACGACCCTAAACCCGCAATAGGTAGTGATGGCGCCTAACGTCACTGCTAGGCAAGCCAACAGTGAACTACCAACTTAATTGTTGATTTTATTATTTTTGAAATCATAAACCTTATTAGATAAAGAGATCGATGCATCTAAAAATTGTAGATACGTATGATTTAAGTAAAATACAAAGTAAAAGTATCTTAATGGTAAGCAAAATCATAAACAAATTCTAGAACATCCCAAAATCCAGTCTCACAAGTGCATGAGCATATAGTAGGAAGTACAATAACAATATAATATCTGTCTGGAATACAAGATAGACATGATAATGTAAATAATCATGATGGAGACTCCGTATGCTATGGATCGTAACATAGGATGCAACTCAGCGTGAAATCCCCGCAATAGCTGCACCCTTGCGCCCAAAAGACCACCAGAAATATATATACATGTACAATAAGTGCAGAAGTATAGCATGAGTACTTAAATCAACTCGTACCTAGTAAGTATCTAGCCTAACCCCGGAGAAGTAGTGACGAGGGGTCGACAGACACTTACTAGTGGTCTAATAAATCAAGTATAGTAGAAAATAAGCAAGTATGAGGTATGGTAAATCAACAGTGTAAACAAATATAGGTACGTGATACGATCCTCCTCTGAACAGTAAACACAAGTTTTCAAATATCGGTTACCTTCTCAACTGGAGTATATATAAAATGGTCCCCACCAGATAGGTCATCATAACTCAAATCAGGAAAACTCATGGAGACAATGGCTTCTTGTCAAATGTTACGTACGATTCTGCCAAGGTAAACGGCCCGATCCTATAGGAGTGTTTTATAGAAATGTCGAGGCGAACGACCCGATCCCATAAGAATGTGATACATGATACTGCCGAGGCGAACGACCCGATCCCATAAGAATATGATACTGCCGAGGTGAACGACCCGATCCCATAAGAATATGAAACATATATCCTGCTGAGGCGTATGACCCGATCCCATAAGAGTGTTGTTGAGCCGTTCAGCCCAATCCCATAAGAGTATTTTTACAAAAATACCGAGGCGAACGGCCTGATCCCATAAGAGCGTGGTACATAATACTGCCGAGGCGAACAACCCGATCCCATTAGAATAAGAAGCTTTAATGGGTCCTTGACCCCACTCACGAATATACGTGTGAGTTATGAATTTTAGGAAAACTTTTTGATAAATACACACAACGAGGAGAAATCCGTAAGGGAAGTACAATTTCTACGACTAACCAAGTAGCTCGTCGAATAACTAAAAAGCGAGTACGATACTCTACGCGAGTCTAGTCTCAGGATAAATGTAAATTAAAGCATTTAAACAGGCAAGAAGGACTCAAATAGTACAATTTAAACATGGCGTGAGTCTAAGTCTACCCGTACATAATCAGAATCCTAGCTTACATACGGACACTCGTCACCTCATATGTGCGTAGCTCCCACAACATGTAGCACATAAGAATATAACACGTGTAGGGTAGTTTCCCCCTAACAAAGTTAGACAAGAGATTTACCTCGCTCCAAAATTCCATAACCGGCTCCAATGTCTCTCTAACTCCTCGACTCAAAACTAGTCAAACAACGTGCAAATCAATCAAAATATACTCCAATGCTTACAATTTAACAATTTATAATGATTTCTAACTCCGCTCGAAAAGTAAACAAAGTCAAACCTTGCCCACGTACCCGAATTCTGAAAAGTTTCGAAGATAAACATTATCCATAACATTACGAACTCAAATATATATTATTCTCAATTCCATGTCCAATTTCATGGTAAAAATCCAAGAATTCCAAATTCTAGGTTTTCTTCAAAAGCTCCACAATTTCTACAAAATTTCATGAATTTACAAGCCCAAATTCGTATATTTAACTCACAACTTGTAGAAATTACTTACCTCAAGATTGACGATGAAAATGGCGCTCCAAAATTGTTGCAAGGTCGGCTCTCATGGAAGAAATAAAATGAAAATGAGCCAAACCCCCGTACTTAAGAAAGCATTCTGCCCAGCGATTTTCCACATCTGCGGAACTCTTACACTTTGCAGCTCCGCTTTTGCGAAAGCTACTTCGTAGGTGCAGTTACTCCCTAGGCGCCAGCTTTCTACTTGTCCGAACATTCAATCTCAAATGCGTATCCACCTTTGTGGAAATCATCCTCATCTGCGGACTCCCCAGCTCGAGCAGTACTCCATACCTGCGCACCCATGACCGCACGTGCGCTTCAACAACCGCACCTGCGATCTTCCAGTTCCATTCCAAATTTCGCTTCTGCGCCTCTCCCCCCGCAACTACTAGCCTGCAGGTGCGGTAAATTCCTTGCACCTGCGAATCTAGCCAGCCTCGATCTCAACCGCTTCTGCGACCCTTGGGCCGCTTCTGCGGTCTCGCACGTGCGGCCATAACCTCACAGGTGCGATCACACCAGAGGCCTTAAGCTTCAGCAATTCCTAAAGTCCAAAACTCGATCCGATTCCAATTCAATTCGCACCCGAGGCCCCCGGGACTCCATCCAGCCATACCCTCAAATCCTAAAACATGATACGGACTTAGTTGAAGCCTCAAATCACGTCAAACAACGTTAAAACTGTGAATCAATGATCAAAACCTTTTTTTAAACTTTCAAACATTCAAACTTCGACGAACGCGTCTGATTCATACTTAAACATTCCAGAATGACGCCAAACTTTACGCACAAGTCATAAATCACAATACGAACCTATTCCAAGGCTCGGAATCCCAAACGGACATCGATAACATCAAAATCCATGTCAAGTCAAACTTAGGAATTACTAAAACTTCAAAATGCCAACTTACCAAAATATGCGCTGAAATGCTCCCGGACCACCCGATACTCAACCCGAACATATGCCCAAGTCCGAAATCATCGTACGAACCTATTGGAACCTTCAAATGCTGATTTCGAGGTCATTCACGTAAAAGTCAAACCTTAGTCAACTCTTCCAACTTAAAGCTCGAATTGAGAATTTTCCTTCTGAATTAACTCCGAACTTCCCATAATTAAATTCCGACCACATGTACAAGTCATAGAACATGAAGCTACTCAAGGCCTCAAACCACCGAACGACGTGCTAGAGCTCAAACCGACCGGTCGGGTCGTTACATTCTCCCCCACTTAAATATACGTTCGTCCTCGAATGTGCCAAGACCCGTTCTGGAGTTGCCCAAAATCTCTGTTTAACACCTCGTGCACCTATTCGTGCCACCACAACCCACGTGAGCCCATTAGCTCGAGCCAGACTAAAGATCCTCTCTATTACCTTAGCTAACAAGCCTTTGAACCAAATTCCAACATCTAGAATTCTCTACGAGACCTGATCCCAACATGTGAACACCGTAACAATCTCAACCCACTATACCAAATAGGATCATGCACCCATGATGAGATTACACAATGCACCGCACAATTCGTATGTCCATAATAACATCCTCCGGCTACAATAATTGTAAATTCATGAACCAGATGCCCGTAGTATACCTCGCGATATGTATGAGCCCTTATCCAACCCTAACAGTACGACAACGATGAAAATGACATGTAGAAGCTTATAACCACCCGCCAAATCAAAATTTTCCTAGAGTCTCTCTGCTTGACAAGAACCATCTCCTCATTTTGAACTGATCGTTGACATTTTCTCTTTAATATACCTTACATAAATCCGATTGCACTGGTTTCAGGTCCAATAACCTCATCTCACCTAGTACAAGTTGCTCAGGCAATAAGCCACTTCAAACACTAACTAAAATCTCATATGACGACATCATTGCTCCAACAAGCTACAACCTAAATATGACACATAAGGAAGAACGAACTCTGGCAAGGAACTACCCAGCCCGCATAACTAATAAAACGGCCAAACAGATGTTATGAACCTTCCTCAGAGACGAGCAACAAGACACACAAAAATAAGTATAGGGAACCGTACTCAACATCTCATTATTGCGGCGTGCAACCCGATCCACACATGACAATCAATAAGGAAATACACATCGATCCATAATGCTCATACCTATGAAACGTCCGAATATCGACCATAAGCACTCCAAGTGGATGAGTACGACCATGGGGAGACGGATAGAGCCCTGCACTATAAAACCTTAAGCACGACTGAGGTGCAATATCGACAAGCTACACAGGACCACAACACACATGCAAATAGCCAAGCCATCTCACAACCACATTGCATCATAAAGTATTACATAGAATAGCTGACGGCAGGAAAATCACCCAACACCCGAAGATTCCCCCATAAGCAATTCTATGCTGAACGAACGCATCCGACCTGACGTAGAGCATACATTCACATTAGATCTACTAACGGACCTCAAGCTGACTTCAATTATCTCATATTGCACCAATTGCCTTTCAAGGATTCAAAATGACCCTATCCATGACACATATGAGCAACCGTCAAATTCGGAACAAACTCCCACAATCCACAACCAAAGGAATAGAGCGCCTCCTAGTCATAATCTCTCCCATTGGCGACAATACGAAAATCTGCATACTTGATTTAAATATCTAACAATCGAATGACTAACATGTCACACTTATACGATCTTCTCGTGGAACATACCCCCACAACCTTTCGTACCAGGTAGTAAAACCTGAACAGTAATGGCCATTGACCATGCTATTTCTGTAGTGCTAGCCAAGCATCCGCATTTCAATACCCAACACTTTTTCCACCAAAACAGGCCATCCTCAGGCTACCCGAAAATAATGCTAACATACTCTGAACATCTAAAATCCTCCCCTGCTCCTCCGAGCTTGTGGCATTCTTATCAAATCGAAGCACAACCTTGATCCTCAACTTCTGACTCCCATACCGCTCACTGCACCTATTATGCTGCTACGCGAGAGTATAAATTTTTTATCATAACCCCTGAACCACCCGTAGAATAACAACTCCATCGGCTAGAACCCCTTTCACCTAACTCATTTCAGAAGAACAATTGCAATACGCAAACCGAATTTTCATAACCGCAGAACCATGCTGATTCATGCCATAACTAACTGACTAAACTTTTCCCAATATACTCTTAACTTGCCTTTGGAATGATATTCCTATTCAAGAACATAACAAACCTCAAATATCACTCATCCCGAGTGACCAAAATCATAAGACCACGTCGTCTCGATACCTATATGCCATCTCATACCTTCCTCGTGCACTCCATAGTATCTCCAACTGATACGCCCGTTTTGAAAGACTTCATGCGAATCCGAAGTTGTTTCTCCCATCTCTCGAACATCGCACCGCAGACCCGGTGACATTCATAGAAATAATCCAAGTCTCTTTCATACTTCGATGCAAAACAAGTTCCTTAGACACACGACAAACTCAAAAATACTTAGGCACCGCACTTTACTTCTTAAACCCATTAGAACCATTGTTAAGAGTCACCTACTCCGACCTGATCCCGAGTACATAACCAAACATTGGTTCTCCGTTAGCACATGAACAATTCCAAAGAAGCAACCGGATAAATTCTTTTCCTTACCCATCACATCCACAAGAAGCATAAATTCTGAGTCATCCCTAACACTTACACCTGAATCGCTAAGGCGAAATATAACACATATACGTCAAATTCCTTGTCCAAAATACCCTTGATGTTTTTCTACTCATGATCATAACTAATCCACCAATGCACCGATAACCAGAAACTACATAGGCACACAACCACGTGACTCAATCATAGACGGTGGTCTCCCCCACTTAGCTTTACACTACAATCACATAGATCCAGACTCCATAAAGGCCTCTTCTGCCTAGTTAACATGATCCCACACCGTTGTTAGGCCAAAATTCTCATAATTTCTTGTTGGACTAATCCTAACACATCCCAAATTATCAGCTACAATCACGCACTCGACCTCTTAAAAGTCGTACCATCTTCTTCAAGTGATCCAAACTCACATCGCATTACATGCATCCCATGCTGAGCAGAAAGTAGATTCTCTTTGTAGGGACCTCATCAAACCATGCATCTGCTAACCTTCTCACAGGAGATAGTACACCTGTGTAACCTCATATCGACCTCCTCCAACGTCATTGCCATAGTTACATCCATCATGAAAAGCAACTAATCTCCCTGGGTCCACACTGATCTGCCAGCCGTAAGAATCCCTTTATTCACTAACACCACTCGAAGGTCCAACAACATGTTTGAAACTCAAAGCCGTATTGCACCAAAGACAATGATCAAATACTTCACTTTTTCTTACATTCCAATCAAGCCCTTCTCGTCACATTCAAAATTCCTAAGCATAGAAACCACTTCAGAGATCACCTCCATCGAACCATTAACACTGAAAACGCCGATCCAATCCTGAAGTCACAACACATAACTATCTCTGATAACTTCCTCTTAGGTTCCATGTCACAACATAGTGCCCAGAGCAACCAAATGAAGACCAACATGCCGATGAGCCTCAATGCATTCAATCAAGAACGGCGACACCACAATATTAACAAGAATCCCACCAAATTTGGGGATATCAAATCCCGACCATAGACAACACCGACACTGTGTTGAAACGACAGAATACTCCTCTACAAGGCGACGATAATGGTCCGCCCACATTCGCAGGGAATAGCATCCTGCACCGCATCTGTAGCATCATCACAACTCGTCGGTGCCTAATTGATAACAAGCACTCCACACCGTATAAGAATGAGTAGGAAGGAAATGAAGGCATAAGCTTTAATGGCATCAAATCGCACGGCAAGGAATCAAGAAGGTAAGTTCTCCTAACAACCTTGTAGCCTCTCGAAGATAAGTACAGACGTCTCCGTACCGATCTGCAAGACTCTACTAGACTTTCTCATGACTCACGAGACCTAAGTGAACCTAACGCTCTGATACCAAAGCTGTCACGACCCAAAATCCGCTATAGGCTGTGATGGAGCCCAACGTTGCCGCTAAGCATGCCAACAGTGAACTACCAAATTAATTATTCATTTTATTATTTTTGAAATCATGAATCTTATTAGATAGAGATATCGATGCATTTAAAAATCGTAGATACATATGATTTAAGTAAAAGACAAAGTAAAAGTGACTTAATGGTAAGAAAAATCATAAAACAATTCTAGAACACCCCAAAACCAGGCGTCACAAGTGCATGAGCATATACTAGGAAGTACAATAATAATACAATATCTGTCTAGAATACAAGATAGACAAGATTATGTAAATAATCATGATGGAGACTCCGTATGCTGCATATCGTAACATGGGATGTAGCTCGACGTGAAGTCCCCGCAATGGTTGCGCCCTTGCGCCTAAAAGACCACCAGAAATATATATACTTGTACAATAAGTGCAGAAGTGTAGCATGGGTACGTAAATCAATGCGTACTCAGTAAGTATCTAGCCTAATCCCGGAGAAGTAGTGACGAGGGGTCGACATCAACACTTACTAGTGGTCCAATAAATCAAGTATAGTAGAAAGTAAGCAAGTATGAGTCATGGTAAATAAACAGTGTAAACACATATAGATAAGTGGTACGATCCTCCTCTGAACAGTAAGCACATGTTCTCAAATATCGGCTACCTCCTCAACCGGAGTATATATAAAATGGTCTCCACCAGATTGATCGTCATAACTCAAATCAGGAAAACTCACGGAGATAGTGGATTCTTGTCAAATGTTACGCATGATTCTACCGAGGCGAACGACCCGATCCCAAAAGAGTATTTCGGAAAGTTGCCGAGGCGAACATCCCGATCCCATATGAGTGTTTTATACAAATGCCGAGGCGAACGGGCCGATCCCATAAGAATGTAATACATGATACTGCCGAGGCAAATGACCCGATCCCATAAGAATATGATACTACCGAGGCGAATGGTTCGATCCCATAAGAATATGATACCGTCGAGGAGAACGGCCCGATCCCATAAGAATATGATACTGCCGAGGCGAACGGTCTGATACCATAAGAATACGAAACATTTATCCTGCCGAGGCAAATGACCCGATCCCATAAGAGTGTTGCTAAGGCGTTCAGCCCGATCTCATAATGAGTATTTTTATACAAATGCCGAGGCGAATGCCCTGATCCTATAAGAGTGTGGTACACAATACTGTCGAGGCAAACGTCCCGATCCCATTAGAATAAGAAGCTTTAACGGGTCCTTGACCCCACTCACGAATATATGTTTGAGTTATGAACTTTGGGAAATTTTTTTGATGAATACACACAACGCGGGAGAAATTTGTAAGGGAAGTACAATTTCTACGGCTAACCAAATAGCTCGTCGAATAACTAAAAAGCGAGTACAATACTCTACGCGAGTCTAGTCTCACAATAAATGTATATTAAAATATTTAAACAGGCAAGAAGGACTCAAATAGTGCAATTAAAACATGGCGTGAGTCTAAGCCTACCCAGACATAATTGGAATCCTAGCATACGCACGGACACTCGTCACCTGATAGGTGCGTAGCTCCCACAACATTTAGCACATAATAATATAACACATACGGCATAATTTCCCTCTCACAAAGTTAGACAGGAGACTTACCTCGCTTCGAAGTTCCATAACCGGCTCCAATGTATCTCTAACTCCTCGACTCAAAGCCAAATAATCCAAAACTAGTCAAACAATGTGCAAATGAATCAAAATATACTCCAATACTTACAATTTAATGATTTATAATGATTCCCAATTCCGCTCAAAAGGTCAACAAAGTCAACCCTCAGGCCCTCGTGCCTGGATTCCAAAAGATTTTGAAGATAAACATTACCCATAACATTACGAACTCAAATATATAATTTATTCTCAATTCAATGTGCAATTTCGTGGTAAAACTCCAAGAGGACTAAATACTTGGTTTTCTTCAAAAGCTCCACAATTTCTACAAAATTTCATGAATTTACAAGCCCAAATTCGTATATTAAACTCACAACTTGTAGAAATCACTTACTTCAAGATTGACGATGAAAATGGCGCTCGAAAATCGCTCCAAGGTCGGCTCTCATGGAAGAAATAGAATGAAAATGAGCCAAACCCCCGTACTTAACAAAGCATTCTGCCCAACGATTTTCCTCACCTGCGGAACTCCTTACGTTTCTGCGGCTCTGCTTCTGCGGAAGCTACCTCGCAGGTGCGATTTCCCCCAAGGCACCAGTTTTCTACTTCTGCGGATATTCAATCGCAGATGCGCATCCGCCTCTACGGAAATCACCCACATCAATGGACTCCCCAGTTCGAGCAGCACTCCGCACCTGCGCACCCATGACTACACATGCGGCTCCGCAGGTGCGCTTTAACAACCGCACCTGTAATCTTCCACCACCAGTCTAAATTCCGCTTCTGCGCCCCTCCACCCGCATCTGCGAGCCCGCCGTTGCGGTAAATTCCTCGCACCTGCGAATCCAACCAGCCTCGATCTCAACCGCTTCTACAACCCCTGGGCCGCTTCTATGGTCTCGCACCTGCGGCCATAACCTCATAAGTGCAATCACGCCAGAAGCCTTAAGCTTCAGCAATTCCTTAAGTCAGAAACTCGATCCGATTCTAATCCTAAAGCATTCCCGCAAATCCTAAAGCATGATACAAACTTAGTCGAAGCCTCAAATCTCGTCAAACAATGTTAAAACTATGAATCAATGGTCAAAATGACAATACGAACCTATTCCAAGGCTCAGAATCCCAAACGGACATCGGTAACATCAAAATCCACCTCAAGTCAACTTCAGAATTTCTATAACTTTTAAAATGCCAACTTACCAAAATAAGCGTCGAAACGCTCTCGGACCACCCGATACTCAACCCGAACATATGCCCAAGTCCGAAATCATCTTAAGAACCTATTGGAACCTTCAAATCTCGATTTAAAGGTTGTTCACATAAAAGTCAAACATTAGTTAACTCTTCTCACTTAAAGCTTTTGAATTGGGAATTTTCCTTCTAAACTAACTCCGAACTTTCTGAAATTAAATTCCGACCACATGTATAAGTCATAGAACATGAAATGATGCTACTCAAGGCCTAAAACCACCGAACGATGCGCTAGAGCTCAAAATGGTCGGTTGGGTCATTATAGAAAAACAAGCACAACTATGGTGCAATAAGCAAGTCACCATCATGAGGGCCATCTCACCCATAACGCCATAAGGCCTAAACGAAGTTATAATATACGTGCGAAGAGTCATGTAACCTTCACCACCCATCATAGCACAAGAGAGAAACACATAACATAAACCAAGGCGCGAATAACATCCATTCCGCCCGATGATATACATGTGGTAACAGCTGCGCAAGAGAAAGCAAATTCGATCCGATATAGAATACACATTATCATTAGGCTCAAAATCAATTTCGAAACCAAATTCTGTTCATCCCCAAACAGGTAAGTAACCTTTCAAAAGTCCATAGCAACCTTTCCACAGCACCTACCATCAATCATCCAATACTCAACATTTATTCCCAATTCGCAATGAAGAATAGTCTGCCAATGATAACATCTAGTATCTGAACCTCACGAATACCAGAATCTCCATATCCAATCTCAACACCGCAACTGAAATGGCTGATACGTCACTCATACTCCATCTTACAGAAAAATGCCCACAAGTCAAACACAATGCACCTGCCAACATGCGCATTCTCCTCCAGCTTTATCAATAAGTATCCATATCCTCTTAAACATATTGAATCGTCCGTGTCATCAAGAACTCATATCCTTCCCTCCACAATAAACTGTAACCTTGTACTTACAATGTTCAACCCCACACGGGGCACCGCCCTAACATGCTAACTTGTGAAGATATGAAAATATCATAATCAATTCTGAACCACAGGCAAATTGAACATCTCATCAACCGAGAACCTTTCATTTAAATTAATCCAGGAGAACATTACCACACACAATATAGCTTCTATACCTATAGAAAACGTCAACTTCGGCCATGGCCATAACCGCGGTGAATCCTTAGGAACTCATTAACACATAATTGAGTCATCAAAATGGATCTCTTCTAACTCAACTGAATGGCGCAGACTATTAACCCGAAAGTAACTCAACCCAATATGCTCGCTCTGAATGAAACTTTTGTGAATCCATAGCTAGTTTTTGCATCTCTTTAATATTTCCAGGTAGAATCATTCTTGACATAGAAGTACCGCAGATTCGGTCACCATCCACTACCGGTCTCAAGCCCTATTCATTCACAAATTCAAGAGTCCTTATATGTTACATATGATTTGAAACTCGTCAGAACCTTCTCGATAACCACTCACCATACTCTGATCTCCAATACACAGCCAATACGCACCGAGAAGCCTGTGCTTCGCCAACACACGACTATTCAAAGAAACAACCAAGCAATCCCTCAGTTCGGAAACTGATACAATGCATGATCTTGCAATCTGATCGTCAATAGCAGATTCCCCCACTTAGCTTGAAGCCATAGAACACATCATCGGTAATCTAAGGTACCATATCTTCATAGCTGTCCCGATCCCGCATGACTATTTAGCTGAATAGTTCAAGAACTCATGCAATACTGGTCATAGAACTCCAAAGACTCTGCCAAGTACTTACCCATCCTTGGAATAGTCAAGCAAACTTCCCCAAATGCTCTGCAATGATAATACATGCATTCCACCGAATGTAAACCCCATACGAAACACAAGATCCAAACTCATCACGCAAGAGATAACCCCCAGTTGTACTCAATTCAACACCTTACCATGAACCCACCATAATCACAACAACTACGCCACCAGCCAGCCTTCCCAAGTTCGTACTTACCAACCAGATACAAGAATTTGCTTCGTAACACAGATGAATGACTGAAATATCCATCTCTATATCTTCTTCCAAGACTAGACATCACATCACGATGATAGTGAAGCATCTATACACCTTCGTAACCCATTCACATCATCAAAATCCGTCGACACATAGAGAATATCGAGTGCGCAACATCGCATATGAACAAATGGGAAAAATTAAAACCGTAGGTTTCAAGCTGAAACAAGGTCGCACGATAAGGAAAGAAAGAAGGAAAATTTTCCTAAATGACCTGTAGCCTCTCGAGGATAGGTATGGATGTCATCATACCGATCTGCAAGGCTCTACTAGATACTTGCTCATTACTCATAGAACCTATAAACCTAGTGCTCTGATACCAACTTGTCACGACCCAAAAACCGCCTAGTCGTGATGGCACCTAACCTGACCCGCAAGGTAAGCCAAATACAATCAACACAACTCAAATCGGGTAATAAGAGACGATGGATAAAATAACTGAAGTTTCTACATAAATCCCAAGGACTGGTAGTGCAAATCATAAGCTACTAAGACTTGGAAATTCAAAAGCTGGTATGAGTAAATACATCATTAGTTTGAAGTTTACATAAATAGATTAGCAAAATCTAAAATTACCAAGGACAAGTAGTAGCTATAACTGGAACACAGGTACATATTCTATGCCAGCTCCCACCATACATAGCGAACCCAGCCCAAAATCTGCACGCAAGGTGCAGAAATATAATATGAGTACAACCGACCCTATGTACCAATAAGTATATTGTCTATCCTCTTTGAAATAGTGACAAGGCTTTTTAGTTAAAAGATACTCACCATTATAACATGTGCAGTAGACTAGCAACATAACAGTTTTAAAATATAATAGAGAAGCGTACAAGAACAAATATGTGAAGCAGTAAAAGAATCACCAGAAGAAATCACTATAGTAAATTCATAATTTTCATAGTGTGAGGAATGTGCTCAAGATATCAAATAGAATGGCACGACTACACCCCTCATATATTTATCTTATCCTCACCAAATATATGAATGTAAATTAAATCAATTGTCACAGCAACAACCTTCGTGAATTTAGCTCTCCCTCACCGAGCATATGTATAACAGTACCAACCAGGTGAAAGAAATGCTAATAACAATAATGATAAAGTGGGAGATACACAGGTAGCCATATCGAACAATGTAGTGTATATGGTTAACAGTAATAGACTAGGTAGAAGGCATGGAAGTAATGGTAGATTTTAAGGTAGAAGAACATAGATTTCACTAACTAACATGGTAGAAGGCATAGACATAAGTATATGAACATGAAGGAAGGCATGATCTCTATAAGCTAAACAAATATAAGGCATGAATAACTAACATGGTAGGAGGCTTATACGAAAGTGTAACAAAGGAGAAACGGCATGGATGTAGATATGACAACAAGAAGAAAAGCATGGTATTTGTATGTTAAACAAGTAGAAGGCATAAACAACACAACAACAATTGAGACAGAAGATAAAGACAAGACAACAACGACAAGTCACATAGAAAATATAGGTGCAACAGTAACAAATCAAGGTAAAGGCATGAATGTATACACAATGAAAAGATATCATAACATAATGCATGTCTCTCGTTCTCTCCTGCACGGAAATACCCTTCGTGCCAAGAACACATGATAATGTAAAAACATGATAATGTAAATGAAATGGCACAACATCACCCTTCGGTCTTTTACTCTCATCCTCACATGATAATTTAAATGGAAACATGATAATGCAGATGAAATATCACGACATCACCCTTCGTGCTTTTACTCTCATTCTCACATGAAAATGTAAATGAAAACATGATAATGTAAATGAAATGGCACGGTATCACCCTTCGTGCTTTTACTCTCATCCTCACATGATAATGTAATTGGAACCATGATAATGTAAATGAAATGGCATAAAATCACCCTTCGTGCTTTTATTCTCATCCTCAAATGATAATGTAAATGAAATGGCACATCATCACCCTTCATGCTTTACACTCTTCCTCACATGATAATGTAAATGAAATGACATGACATCAGCCTTCATGCTTTACACTCTTCCTCACATGATAATGTAAATGAAATGGCAAGGCATCACTCTTCGTGTTTTACACTCTTCCTCACATGATAATGTATATGCAATGGCACGACATCACTCTTCGTTCTTTACACTCTTCCTTACCAAGCATATGTATATCAATGGCAAGCAAGGTAGGAAGCATGAATAACATCAAGGAGAGTGATTAAGCGAATATTTCAAATAAACATCAATCACGACTTTCAAGCGAATAACAATTCGATAAAACCTCAAGAACCCCATTATTCAAATATTTCATCAAGTCTCAAAAGTGATATTCAACTCCAGTATAGAATCCAATATCTCAAGAATAACTGTCGTAGCGATGTATTAGTGATTAAGCATAATGATGACCGAATTAAACACATCAATAGTTTCACAAAATCCCTTCAAATTTTAATCAAATTATAATAAGCTAAATCTTGGTTTCTAGCATTAAATTCCACATTCTTAGTAGTATAGATGTCAAGTAAGACATGAAACAAGGTCGCGTAATTCTAGAAGTCAAACAAGGTCACCTTATATATACATCACCCCCGCATGTAGCAAACAATGACAATTAGTAGGAAAAATCCCCCAACAGAGTTAGGTAAGACACTTACCTCGAACAAGCTAAATAGATACACTAGAAGCGCCATCCCGCTCAAATTATACTCCGAAAGGCTCGAAACTAGCCAAAAGCAACTCAAAATTATCAAACAATGCCATATGATGCAAACCCAATCGATAAAGGTCGAATCTTTATACATTTACTCAAAGTCAACCATAAAGTCAAAATTGAGCCCGCATCTCAGAACCCGACAAAACTCAGACAATCCAATAACCCATTCAATTACGAGTCCAAGCACACTAATTTCACTCAAATCCGACTCCGAATCGATGTTCAAAACCCAAAAATTCTCTTTAGGAAAGTTTAGATAAAAATCCCAAATTTCTCTTTTAAAATCGTAATCCAAATGCCAAAATCGAAGATAGATTCATGAAATATAATCAAAACCAAGTAGAGAACACTTACCCCAATCCTTGTGGTGAAAATCACCTCCAAAAATCGCCCAAATCCGAGTTCCCCAATTCAAAATGTGATAAAATGACTCAAGGTACGAAAATAGAGTATTAATAACCACTGAACAGAAATACTCATCGCAATCGGGGGAATCCCTTCGCGATCGTGAAGCACAGACACAACTGCCACCGGATTACACTTCATGTTCGCTGAGCATTCCTCATGAACGCGAGTCACAGCTAGCTCAGAACTTCACGAACGCGGGTCCAACTATGCGAACACAATGAAGAAGGCCTCCAACTCTAGCTCCTAGCTCACACTACGCGATCGAGATCCCTCATACGCGAACACAAAGAAGACTTACCACAACTCTACGCGAACATGGTCAATCTGTTGCGAACGCGCTGAAGAAAATCCCTCAGTTCCATAAATTACTACACTATCACTTCCATTTCTTCGCGACCGAGAATAACAATAGAGACATCAGAAACTAGAAGATACCAAGAATTCCAAGCCAACCCGGAATGATTCGAAACCACCCCGAAACACACCCCGAGCCCTTTGAGACCCTGTCTGAACATACCAAAAAGTTCCAAAACATAATACAGACCTACTCGAGGCCTCAAATCCCACATAATAACATCAAAACCACGAATCACAGGCCAAATCGAACTAAATGAACTTTTAAACTTTCAACTTCCAAAACCCGTGCCGAACCATATCAAATCAACTCGGAATGACCTCAAATTTTGCACACAAGTTCCAAATAACATAAAAAACCAATTCCAACTCCTGAAACCAAAATTCGAACCCAATATTATCAAAGTCAACTTCCAGTCAAACTTATGAACATTCCAAAACTCTAAATTGCCAACTTTCATTATTTAACGCCAAAACCTCCAAGAAATATCCAAATGCAAATCCGAGCATCCGACCAAGTACAAAATCACCACCGAACCTAACGGAACCACAAAAACTCCGATCCGGGGTAAAATATACAAAAGTCAAACTTGGTCAACTCTTCCAACTCAATGTGTATAACATGAAAATCCTTCTTCTAAATCGATCCTGAATCATCTGAAAACCAATACCAATGATTCACACAAGTTATAATGCGTCATATGAAGCTACATAATCCTTCAAATAATCGAACGGAATGTAAATGCTCAAAACAACCGATCGGGTCATTACATTCACTCTGACTCATGAATTACTCTGCGCCTATAACTATCAAAAGTGGTAATATTCTTAAGGGCGAGAGTGAGTCCCATTAAACTTTGTCTAAGTGATGACATTGATTGGAGGTAAGACGGTGGGTAAAAGTCCTAACGCACCATGAGGGTAAGATATCTAGTTTGTGTCCTGGTTCACCATGATGATAAGATATTTGTTCGATTCCCAGCGCATGGCTTAAGATGTCTTTATATGGGTAAGGCATTGGGTTAGAGTCTCAATTCACCATACTAATGATACAGTGATGACTGAGGCGAATAATGTGCTTTTGATGAAAGAATCATAAAGTCTGTCCCACTTGATATACTCAATTCTGTGAAGCGAATGTGATAGCACTATATGATAAGTCTAAATAAAGACAAGTTGTTTACGAATGGACATGAGTGGCAAAATAATAATTGTCACGACCCAATCTGATGGACCGCGACAGACACCCGATGCCTTACTCAACCGAGTACCAACGTTACATATCTTTCTTATCGTACTATCATTGAAATATGGGCCAAACGGGCCATCATGGGCTATAAGGCCAAAATGAGCACTCTTACACTGAACATAGGCCGACAAAGCCATACAATCTTTCATATACATGACATCTGTCTACAAGCCTCTAAGAGTACATAAATATCATAAAGGTCGGGATAGAGCCCCGCCATACTAATCAACACATGTCCTAATCATACTGACCAAATAGCAACTCCGAAGCAAATAGAGCGCACCAACACCTTCCGCTGAGCTGATAGCCTACTTGGAGGACTCCCATCCTGTCTAACAGGACCTGTGGGCATGAAACGCAGCATCCCCAGGCAAAAGGGATGTCAGTACAAATAATGTACCGAGTATGTAAGGAATGGAAATCAGTAAATAATAGACATGAGAGAAACATGGAGTAAAAGACTCAACATGTATGTCTGAATAGCTATGTGAATCATTTAATATTTTAATGTCATGCATATGCGTATAAATGTCATACCATGCATAGGTATATACGTTCATAACATCATCAAGCCTTTGAGTCCATCCCATCATATTATATCGGCCACTGTGGGCAAATCATCAACGTATACCAGCTGATCAGGTGGTTGTGCGTATATAACGCCGTAACCTTTTCCCATATCCCATATACATATAATATACATATATACGTGTATATAACGCCATCTAGTCATGGTTTAATGTAAATGAATGCAATGCATGAGAAGTACATTAACAAAATCTCTCGGAATGTCATAAGACCATTATGCCTTTAATTAATGTCATGAAATAAACTTTATCAACTTATGTATTTTCTGAGACCCATGAACAGATGATAGAATAATAAGACACATGGGGAATCAAGAATATAGACACCCCTAGTATTTCTATGAATAGAGTTATTTATGAAAGTTGCGTATTTTTCTCGTTTCATTTGTATCATTTGGATCATGCCAAAAGGAAAGAAGGGATAGCCTTAACATACCTCAACCGATTCTCTTGACAATCCCTCTAACACACGTCTTTTGCGAAAAAGACGCGTAATGGTGGATTGAAGTAGGAAAAATCCGTATGATGTTCTTGAGAAAGATTATACCGGGTTCCCTTAGAATTGAAAATCCCGTCGCTATTGCGTAGCATAACATCGTATGAATTCCTTTGCTAATCCAAGAACTCCCGTTGCTCTCTTTGTTAATTAATCCTAATCGTATGTGAATTTTATTGAATGTGAGAAGTCTTCTATGGCTTTTGCTAAAGCACTCACATTGCCTTTTTTATATTTGTAAATTTGAGAGACTTTTATGGCATAGCCAAGAATCCCTTTCAGGGTGCCACCTAGCAAAGTGACTTAAGAGTCACTTAATGGCTCATATGTTGCTGCCACGTTGGGGCCTTTTAGGCTAATCCAAAAGATCTTGATTTTTAATCACTAATTCCTTAATTAACTAATTAATCTCTTATTAACTAATAATTAACCAATTACCCACATAATTAAGAATTATCTCAAATTACTTAAAATACTACTCACTTTTAACACACTCTATACACCTTAATATCGCGGTCATGTGATACCTTGTATGGTACTAGTCCATAAATATCGGTTATTATAGCTCGGACCGGATTTTATCCCAAATTGTCAAATTTCGACGAAACTTATTTTCTTTGATTCGCTTATCCTCTCACCGTCACGAATTTACTCATCACTTGTTTGAAATAGTATAATACTTATAATCTCCAAATAATCTTTTCCTTAAACTGATGTCAATTGTGTTACGACAAATTCAACGTACAATACTACAGGGTATAACATCTTCGTAATATAATACTGCGGAGCGTAACATCGATGTACTACCGCGGGGCGTAACATCATTCCCCCCTTTGGAACATTCATTCTCAAATGTTGACTGATGCACTTATCATTTTCATAACTTATGTCTTCCGAATACTTTAGTACTCTCATTTCCATCTAGGCAACTGTTCTGTGAATAAATCCAAAGGACAGGGCATTCCCCTCATTAGGACTCTTTCTCACACCATGAATTGTGGTCGGAATCTTTCCAATCTCTTAACTGTTGCTACCTTCTGTCATGCAGCCTGTACGACTCTGACCTTGTAAGGGCACCCTTGCGACTCTTCTCTCTTTTTTCCTTCGACTTTTAGCCAACCTCTAGGCCTCACTTTGTAAACATATACAGAGTTTGATAAGGTGTCCCTCTGGGCATCTATGGGTATACTGAAGTTCTTCGCTCGGTACTTTGTTGAACTTACGAATATTGCTGTATCTTATTTCATAGCATCCTAATGTGACTCACCTCACATGGGTATTTTAATCCCGTACAATTCATGAAATCCTCTTCAAGTCATTACTCAATTGAAGGCCTAAATGCCATCCTTTATCTATCACAAATACACCATCATTCTACTACCAGGGCAGCATTCCATCTCTTCTAAATACTACTAGTCTTAGACTCCTTTGAGTTCATTCAGGCTATACTGAACTTTCTATAACTTAGAGAAACCATCATTTCTCTTGTTTTCATGGGCTTAATCCCGAGGTCCATTCTCGTCACTTTCGCACTTGCCTTTTCTTATCCTTACTCCTGTCTTCCTAAAACCTTGTCGCTTTACCTTACTTTAGCTTACGACCTACACATATCTATTTATACTACTCGCAATCTTCCTTCAACTTGCTTGCATCATAGATTTCCTTATGTCATCCTTGAACATCAAGCGAGACATCACATCATCTCTAACTCTTCTTTACTCTCTTAATTAGGCTTCTAGATACCTAGAAACCATAGGCTAGAAGGTATGCCACTGGTGATGCCGCTATCATTCTTGGATACTGAATTCCCGCGCTTCTAGCCTTTTATCCGAAGTATGGACTATTCACAACCTTCTGCATTTGAGTATATCGTACGTTGTTCACCTTTACCTTACTTACCTTAAAATCTTGCATCGTATCTTCTATCTCTTTCATGACCTCCTTTCCACATAGGTATAATTCACGTCCACAACTTGAAGCTTTATTATAATACTTGCACCTCTGACATTAAAAGTGATTCTGCTATGTTCTCAATCACGATTTCTATAATTTTCTCGGTCCAATAAAAATTAGACTCTTGATTTACTTCATTGATGTAACCCTTTAGTTTCCTCTTCCTTCTGATCAGCCTTTATGTAGGCTTAAGCTATCTTCCGATCTGTGGTTCCTGGTATTAGTTATTACTTTAGCCCTTCATGGACGATATGGAATATCCATGATATAATCTTCTTATAATTCAATCCTTTGTCTATGACCTGGGCTTAATTCTTTCTTTTAACTTATACCAGAATCTTTTATGGCTGTATAATTGTCGATATATATGCTGCATGGATAATACTCTGAATTCTTAAGTGCGTTCATAACGTAACTAATTCTGGATCATTGATCGAATAATTTCTTTCGTTCCTTCTCAGCTTTCTTTAAATATAAGCAATTACTTTTTCTGGTTGTTCTGCCACTTGTTGCATGAATACTTGGCTTATCTTAGTGCCCACTCATATTGGAATTCCATACAACCCATATGATCTTGAATATCACCTTTTGATTTTTTTCTTCTTCTTCCCGTTCATTAGCCACGATAGGTGCCACTTTCTTATAGAGTGCGTACAATGTTGTTGTTACAAGACCATTTCCTCTTTAGGTCTCTGTGCTTAGGTTGAAGCCTCTTCCTTATTTTCTTAGCTAGCCTTTCGTTGTAGTACTTAGGGGACACCCTCTGACTCTTGTGAAGCTGCGAGCTTATTACATCGTATACTTGACGGAATTTTTGATGTTCTTCCCCGCCTATAATAATCCGTAGTTACTTATCTCTACGCCCTTGTGCTTGTAGGGTTGCTTCTGAACTAATATTTTGACTGTCTTCCCAGTGGCATTCTCTTTTATTTCCGTAACACTCATACGGTACCTTTTTAACTTCCCCAACTCCTATATGAATATATCTCAAGCATTACAATGTTATAACTGCGAGGCTAAATTTACTATATTGGGTTTTACTATGTTTATCTTGCACGATCTGCTGATTTGTCTACAACCTCTTGTCTAGCCATAACTAGGCTCTTCCTGAATCAACTACTAACTACTCGTTAGCCCATTCTTATATCAATATTCTGCGTAATCTTTCTTGGGTTATTTCCTTTGTCTCAACTTATGTCTCACACTAGCTCCTTATTTATCAATAACATCTTGGGTAGGAACCCATACTTACTCTCCTTGACACCGCATTTGCATAATGTTCTAGAATCATAGCATATCTATAAGATTTGAATAAGTGCAATCTCATCCCTTTCTCATTTTTATCGTATTCTTCCCTTACCATTCCATAGTTACTAGAACCACTTAACTCTGACTTAATGCCACGTTACTCCATATTCCCCCCTTTAGGGGAGTACTAAGATTTAGTGCTACCATGATCTACCTATAGATGTTTTACCTCTTCATCTTTAGCGTCTTTTCACATCATCAATGACTCTTACTCGCCTTGCGATAATCCTTCTGTACCAAGGATAACGAAATTCCTTACTCACATAGTATAACTGGCACACATAGTCCCTTAAGCTTAACTTTGCTCACATTGCTTGCTTTAGGGAAGCGTCTTCCTGAATGACCTTTCTTTGAATTTCTCATGAATCTTCTTCTATTTTCCATTCTATTATCGCCGGATTGAAATCTGAAATTCTCATGATATCGACCATTATCAAATCACTCAGTCCCTAATTCATGTTTAGTTTATCTTGTTCACTAGCCCCTACTGATTTCTATTATTCTGGGGTCTAACTTTTCCTTCTGGTGGTCGCGTTGGAGTCACAAGCTTATTTCTCGAAATGAGGATATGACTTTATGGCCTATACTCTTTTGTTGTCTCAAGGCCTGTCACCTCTCATCTTTTCCTTCCCTTGAATATACTCTGTAATACTGTCATTTTTTTTGTTTCATCTACCGTTGTCATCCATGTATCACATCTCACTCATAATGCTTCATTATCTTTCTTCTTATTTCCTGGCTAATATTTCTGTCTATCACTTTATTCTGAGAGCTTCAACAAGACATTCTTTTGCTTTTAGCTCCCCTTGCTCCATCCACTGGCTCTTCGGGTTGCCTAATATTCTCTCTCCGCTAGGGACGGGAGCCACACTAAGATAATATTTATCCCTTCCAGGATTCCAGTGCCTATCTTTGCAGTACTCATATCTAGCTGTACTATTTTAGAGTGCACCATCTAGGTGTCTCACAAGGAGATCTATTAGCACATTTGCAATATCCTTCGGAAGTATCAACTAATGCTAACAATCCATGCACCATTTTGGGCTACTCTAACCCCAATCGGATTTTGATATCTCGTCCTTCCTTTAAACTATATCTATCAGCTCCCATAGGGCATAACTGAGATGGGTGTGACCAATTGTACATACCTTTGTTATTGTTGGAGGTAACTCAAAAGTCTTATATTCCTCTGCCTGAATTATAAATACTGATAATCTTCATTAACTGGACGCCTCGCATCCTTCTTCATCTTGCTTCTTTTACTTGTTCAAACTTGTATCTGTCTTCTGAATCTCTCATTGCCTTTCACCATTGGGGTGGATAGATATTCTTACCTTAAGGCTCCTTATCAAGAGGCTTACACGTCTTAGTACACACCTGTTCTACTGAAGACCTTACATTTACTCATCATAAGCATCATGAAAAATCGAGTTCCTCTGACTCAACTCTTCCATAGCTACATTCAATCTATTACCAACTGTTGGTATCATCTTATTACGAGTAAAATAGAAGCAAGGAGTTTGAATTCTTACAAGTGAGCTCTACCACACGATCTAGAGTAAGAAGAAATAGTGACAGTCCTAAATGCCCTGTAGCCTCCTGCTTATAAGTGTGGTGTACAACACACCCATAAACAAGACTCTAGTAGGCACGACTTGTAGACTCCCTAGGACATAACTGCTCTGATACCACTTTTGTCACGACCCAAACCGATGGATCACGACGGGCACCCGGTGTCTTACTCAACCGAGTACCAACATTACATATCTTTCTTATCGTACTATCATTGGCAAATGGGCCAAACGGGCCGTCATGGGCTAACCAGAATAAACATAAGGGAATATTTAATATTGGACGACCCAAGCTGATATAAAAACTTATACATGTGACACACGGGCCTATAAGGCCAAAATGAGTACTCTTACACTAAACATAGGCTGACAAAGCCATACAATCTTTCATATACATGACATCTGTCTACAAGCCTCTAAGAGTACATAAATATCATAAAAGTTGGGACAGAGCCCCACCATACTAATCAACACATGTCCTAATCATACTGACCAAATAGCAACTCCGGAGCAAATGGAGCGCACCAACACCTTCCGCTGAGCTGATAACCTACTTGGAGGACTCTCATCCTGTCTAACAGGACCTGTGGGCATGAAACGCAGCGTCCCCAGGAAAAGGGACGTCAGTACAAATAATGTACCGAGTATGTAAGGAATGAAAATCAGTAACTAATAGACATGAGAGAAACATGGAGTAAAAGACTCAACATGTATGTCTGAATAGCTCTGTGAATCATTTAATATTTTAGTGTCATGCATATGCGTATAAATGTCATACCATGCATAGGTATATACGTTCATAACATCATCAAGCCTTTGAGTCCATCCCATGATATCATATCGGCCACTGTGGGCAAATTATCAACGTATACCAGCTGATCAGGTAGTGGTACGTATATAACACTGTAACCTTTTCTCATATCCCATATACATATAATATACATATATACGCGTATATAACGCCATCTGGTCATGGTTTAATGTAAATGAATGGAATGCATGAGAAGTACATCAACAAAATCTCTCGGAATATCATAAGACCATTATGCCTTTAATTAATGTCATGAAATAAACTTTAACTTCTTATGTATTTTCTGAGACCCATGAACAGATGATAGAATAATAAGACACATAGGGAATCAAGAATATATACACCCCTAGTATTTCTATGAATAGAGTCATTTATGAAAGTTGCGTATTTTTCTCGTTTCATTTGTATCATTTGGATCATGCCAAAAGGAAATAAGGGATAGCCTTAACATACCTGAACCGATTCTCTTGACAATCCCTCTAACACACGTCTTTTGCGAAAAAGACGCGTAACGGCGGATTGAAGTAGGAAAAATTCATATGATATTCTTGAGAAAGATTATACCGGGTTCCCTTAGAATTGAAAATTCCGTCGCTATTGCGTAGCATAACATCGTATGAATTCCTTTGCTAATCCAAGAACTCACGTTGCTCTCTTTGTTAATTAATCCTAATCGTATGTGACTTTTATTGAATGTGAGAAGTCTTCTATGGCTTTTGTTAAAGCACTCACGTTGCCCTTTTTATATTTGTAAATTTGAGAGCCTTTTATGGCTTAGCCAAGAATCCCTTTCAAGGTGCCACCTAGCAAAGTGACTTAAGAGTCACTTAATGTCTCATATGTTGCTGCCACGTTGGGGCCTTTTAGGCTAATCCAAAAGATCTTGATTTTTAATCACTAATTCCTTAATTAACTAATTAATCTCCCATTAACTAATAATTAACCAATTACCCACATAATTAAGAATTATCTCAAATTATTTAAAATACTACTCACTTTTAACACACTCTATACACCTTAATATCACAGTCATGTGATACCTTATATGGTACTAGTCCATAAATATTGGGTATTATAGCTCGGACCGTATTTTATCCCAAATTGTCAAATTTCGACGAAACTCATTTTCTTTGATTCGCTTATCCTCTCACCGTCATGAATTTACTCATCACTTGTTTGAAATCGCATAATACTTATAATCTCCAAATAATCTTGTCCTTGAACTGATGTCAATTGTCTTACGACAAATTCAACATACAATACTACAGGGTGTAACATCGTCTTAATATAATACTGCAGAGCGTAACATCGACGTACTACTGCGGGGCGTAACATCATTACCCCCTTTGGAACATTCATCCTCAAATGTTGACATTGGTGTTGTCAATATTCGTTTGGGATTTTGAGCCTTGGAATAGGTTTGTATTGTCATTTATGACTCGTGTGCGAAATTTGAAGTCATTACGGATTGATTTAATACGTTTCGGCACAGGATATAGAATTTGGAAATTCAAAAATTTATAAGTTTGATTCGAGGTGCGATTCATGATTTTGATGTTGTTTGACATAGTTTAAGGTTTTGACTAAGTTTGTATTGTATTTTAGAACATGTTGGTATTATTTGGTTAAGATCCCGAGGGCCTCGGGTGGATTCCGGATGGTTAACGGATCGATTTTTGGACTTAAGGAAAAAGCTGAAAAATTTCTTCTGATGGTGCGATCGCTTCTGCGGAAGCCTGGTCGCAGAAGCGAGATGGGCTTTACAGAAGCGGCCAGGCATGGCTGAGGCAGGGGTTGCATAAGCGGGCAGGTGGACCGCAGAAGCGAGGTCGCACCTGCGGCAGAGCGATCGCAGAAGCGGAATGTGTGAGGGAGGGCTGCTTCGCTGAAGCGACAATGTTGCCGCAGAAGCGAGTCTGCAAAAGCGAACCTTTTGTCTGCAGAAGAGAGGGAAGCCGCAGAAGCGAGGAGGAGCATCGCATCTACGGAGCCGTAGAAGCGGCTAATGAACCGCAGATGTGAAAGGTCGCTGGGCAATGTGTTCTTTTAAGAACGGGATTTGGCCCATTTTCTTTCATTCTCTCTTGGTTTGGGAGATTTTTGGAGAGCTTCAAGTGGAGTTTTTCATCATCAATGGCAAGGTAAGTTATTACCACCTATTGTGAGTTAAATACATGGATTGTATAAGGATTTAAATATGAAAATTAGTAGAAATTGTGGGGTTTTTGGTAGAAAATCTAGAAATTGGTATTTTAGAATTTGACCACGAAATTGGACATGGAATTTAGGATAAATTATATATTTGAGTTCGTGGTATTATGGGTAAAGTTTATCTTCAAAATGTTTTAGAATCTGGGCATGTATGCCCGAGGGTTGGTTTTATTAACTTTTAAAGCGGAATTGAGGAATTTTACGAATTGATTAATTATAAGCATTAGAGTATATTTTGATTGAGTTGTACATTATTTGACTAGTTACAGATCGTTTGGCTTTGAGTTGAGGTGTTAGATAGCCGTTGGAGCCGGTCTTGGAACTCTGGAGCGAGGTATGTCTCCTGTCTAGCTTTGTGAGGGGGAAACTACCCCTCTAGGTGATATTTATTATTATGTGCAACTAGTTGTGGGTGCTACGTACGCACGAGGTGACGAGAGTCCGTACGTAGATAAAACATGTTTATGTCCGGGTAGACTGAGGACTGTATCATGTAATAATTAAATTATTTGAACTCATTCTGCTGGCTTAATTAATTAAAGTTATATCTGAATTTGATTTAGAAATAAATATATGTATAATATGCCGAGCCTTAACACTTTGAGTGTGGGCGAGTTAATTGAGAAGTGTAAAGATTATATTCATTATGTGCTCATGTACTGTATTGTAAACACGTGTCTCGTAATTCGGTAACTTTCTTCCTTTCTTATAGGGCAGGCCGAACGCCTCGGTAATATATAGATGTATCTATGGTTCGTGCCGCACGACCCTCGACAGTGTACACATTATTCTAGATCGGGCCGAACGACCTCGGCAGAATCGTGCGTTATATCGCTAGTAGTCCGAATATTCGCGAGCTAATCTTTCCACTGATGCCTGGTATTTTATATGGTATTCCTTATTTATTTAATACTGACACTTGATATTTTCTGAGCTGTTAAGGTAGAATACAAGATTTAGAAATTCATGCTTTAAAAGAGGTAATTTGGAAGATTATGTAACTTGCAGATTTACCCCACGCATGCTTCATATATGCTTCTGTTTTATTATATTTCTTTATTGGACCTTTAATAAGTGTCGATGTCGACCCCTTGTCATTACTTTTCCTTGGTCATACTAGATACTTACTGGGTACGCGTTGATTTACGTACTCATGCTGCACTAAATATGTAGGATCTGACATGTCCATTTGATGATCACCTTGGCGCGTAGGCACACCTGTTGAGGAGACTTTATGTGAGCTGCAATCCAGGCTATGCTTCGTAGTCCACCGAGCCTCCATTGTACTAATTATTTTATTCTGTCTTATTACATTCGAAACATATGTTGTATTATTTTTATACTCCTTAGAAAATGCTCATGCACTTGTGACACCGGGTTTTGGGGGTTCCTACTGGTTGTTCGTTATTGTAGTTCACGTAGTTATTATCATTTTACCATGCAAATTTCATTTTATACTATTTAAGTAATGGAGATTATGATTTTGAAAGTAATAAAATGAGTAAATAAATTGATAAATCAACGTTGGCTTGCCTGACGACAGTGTTAGGCACCATCACGACCTATAGTGAATTTTGGGTCGTGCCAAGATAAATGGCCAAATGAAAAATACGCAATGAAAATTTACTTCACGTGGAAAATGTGAAGTTGGACGGATAGTCCTATTACCTGAAAGTATAAAGCCAATGAAGGTACAAGATGTATCGCAAGATGCATCAAGTCGATAAATATAAAGACGACTTATGGCACAAGATGTATCGCAAATATTCTGGCATTAATTATGTGATGACAAGTTCTCTTGTGGTGGATGCAATTGCTTTCAGGTAGAGTTTGGCAATACATGAAAATTTAATATGTGTATACTGAATTGTCGTCATTATTAATATGGCTATCTATACAACAAAGTTTATTTGAAAATCCTTAAAGGAGTTAGTCTGTTGTAAAACATATAAAGGTTCCAAGAAAATTTATTCAAGAAAGCTTCAAAAATCCTCACGAATTGAAACAATCAGGGCACATATGATATAATCGCCTTAACAAGTACCTATTGAAGGAAGGGTATAAAAATGACCCAATTTATTCTTATGTCTTTATTAATTAATTTGTATATGATTCAACGAAATTCTTGTGTATCATAATTACTTGAATTCTTGGAAAGTTTTGAAACCAGTAGATTATCTACTAAATTAATTATAATGACCCGGCCGGTCATTTTGATAGTTGTATCTTCGTTCCCCCATTTACTGCTCTATTTGTTCTTTATAGTTGTTATATGACTTATCGGGTTAGCTGGTTCGGGTCCGGAGAGATTTCAGAATGAATTGAGACACTTAGTCTCATAATGGAAAGCTTAAGTTGGAAAAGTCGTCCGGATATTGACTTATATGTAAACGACCCCGAATTTAAATTTTGATGGTTCCGTTAGCTCTTTTGGGGGATTTTGGACTTAGGAGCTTCTCCGGATCGTGATTTGGAGGTCCGTAGTAGAATTAGGCTTGAAATGACGAAAGTTGAAATTTTTGGAAAGTTTGACCGGGGGTAAACTTTTTGATATCGGGGTCAGATTGGATTTTCGAAAGTGGGAGTAGGTTCGTGGTGTCATTTGTGACTTGTCAGCAAAGTTTGAGGTCAATCAGACGTGATTTGATAGGTTTCATCATCGTTTGTAGAATTTGGAAATTTCAAAGTTCATTAGGCTTGAATTGGGTGCGATTCGTGTTTTTGATGTTGTTTGAGGTGATTTATAGGCTCGACTAAGTTCGTATGATATTTTAAGACTTGTTGATATGTTTGGTCGAGGTCCCGGGGGCGTCGGGTTGATTTCGGGTGGTTAACAGACCAAGGTTTGAAGTTGAAGAATTGCTGAAGATTTGCAACTGCTAGTGTAATCGCACCTGCGGATTGTGAACCGCATATTCGAGCTCGCAGAATCGAGGAAGGGGCCGCATAAGCGGTCAAGAAGGAAGCTGGCAGAGGTCGCAGGTGCGAGGTCCTTTCCACACATGTGTGTCCGCATATGCGGGTGTTGGATCGCAGAAGCGCATGGGCGCTTGGTGAGGCAGCTTCGCAGAAGCGGACTGGGCGTCGCAGAAACGAAGGCACAGTGGGTAAGTGAATTCTGCAAATGTGGAGATTTCACTGCAAGAGCAGGACCGTAGAAGCGGATTTTGGACCGCAGGTGCGGTTTGACTGAGCAGAACATATAAACATAAGGGTTCGTGATTTTCCTCATTTTCAAACATTTTGAGCTTGGACTAAGGCGATGTTTGAGAGGGTTTAAGAGGGGATTCTTGAGGTACGTCCCTTGTGCTTGTTTTTTATCAATAATATTGTATTCCTATTGATTTTCCCACCTTGTTTGAGTGTTTTTGAGGTGTAATTTGGGAGTTTGGGGCTAGAGATTTAGAGAGTGAATTTTGGAGATTTGAATGACCAATCAGTGTCAGATTTTGATGAATTTGGTATGACTAGACTCGTGAGTGAATGAGCTTTCAGATTTTTTGAGTTTTGTTGGATTCTAAGATGTGGGCCCGGGGCGGTTTTGAACCAATTTTGGATTTGGAGTTATAACTTAGTAATTTATTGTAGAATTGATTCCTTTAGCCCGTATTGATTGTATTGTACTGCTTGTGGCTAGATTCGGGTCATTTGGAGGTCGATTTTTGAGGCAAAGGCGTGTTGGAGTAGAATTTTGCCCGGATTAAGGTAAGTAACATTTCTAAACTTGGTTCTGAGGTTTCAAAACCCCGAATGTATGTGTTATGTGATTGGTATTGAGGTGACACACATTCCAAGTGACGGGCGTGCGGGTGTGCACCATGAGAATTGTGACCTGGTCGATTCCATGGCACTACATAGTGATTCTATCTTGTTGATATCCGTGTTTTCATCATGTGATAAAGTAATTGAGTTGTCACTCATGCTAGATATCATGTTTAGGCTTTATGCCGGTACTGTTGGGGTCCATAGTGGTCGTTTCTTGCTGTTGTCTTACTGATTTCATTGATATTTCGTACTCAGTCATATTCATTCATTTCATATCATACATTAGTCTCTGTTGTTATTTATTGATACATCATATCATTATTTTTGCGCTAGTATCATGACATTGTGAGCCCGTGAGAGAGAGACTGGAGAGAGTGATGACTGAGTGAGGCTGAGGGCCTGGTTATGAGTGACATTTATGGGATTGGGCTGCACGCCGCAGCGGTTATACTGATTTATGATAGTGCTTGGGCTGAAGGAGCCCCTCCGGAGTCTGCACCCCCTAGTGAGTGTGGTTGATTATATTGAGGGATGGTTCTTCCCTGGACATGGATCTTGTCCGAAGCATTATATACCTGGAGATGGATCTTCTCCACGAGCTGGATTGGCCCTACTCAGTACTAGGTGACTGATGGTCAGAGATGTATATATTCTGGGATAGATCTTCCCTGGGCCGTATGGGCCATATACAATACTGAGTGATTGAGCATTTGAGAGTGTGAGCACATGAGGCTCTCAGCATGGTGTACCACATACAACATGTGCATTGGCATGTAGAAGTAGAGGAGTTATATTCTTCATATCATTCAGATTTTATCCATTTTACTGTTTTGAGATATCTATCGAACTTGAAAGCATGTCTATTTTTCTGCACTGTTATTTTCTATATTGAACTGTGCCGGTTGAGTTCGTCACTACTTTCAGTCCAAAATTTGGATTTGTTACTTATTAAGTTGATTGTACTTACGCTACACCCTGCACCTCATGTGCAGATCCACGTGCTTCCGGTTGCGGCGGCTGCTGAGTGAGGAGTCGAGATCTCCGAGACTATCGAGGTAGCTGCATGGCGTTCGCAGGCCTTGACTCTCCTTCATTATCTTTATTTGTATTTCAGTTCTCATTCCTCAAACATTGTAGTAGGATGCATCCTGGTATATATGCTCATGTACTCGGTGACACCCCAGTTTTGGGAGAGATTTGTATTGCGTTGTGGTTTTAATTTGGTTTTTAAAAGGGTTTTCTTAAATATTTACTTCTTCCATTTAATTTTCAAAGCTTTTATTTGGTTGAACTGGTTGAGTAGTTGACTTGCCTAGTTCCATGATAAGAGCCATCACGACGGTTGGTTTTGGGTCGTGACATTAATTTGAAATAAATGATTTTGGAAAGATCTAAAATCACAAAAGATTCTAAATCAATTCCATTGAATACCCCAATGGTTGTGTGTCACGAACCAAAATCCAACTAGTCGTGATGGCACCTAAACCAACCCACTAGGTAAGCCAATTAGCAACAATCCAAATCAAATAAGATTTACAGAGAAAATTAATGATGAAATAACTGAACTTTTATACACATCCCAAGGACTGTAGTACAAATCATGAGTTTCTAAGATTTAGAGTTTACAAAGCTAGTATAAAATAAATACATCATCTGTTTGAAATATACATGAATAAATTAATAATTCTAAAGCTACCAAGAACAAGTGGAAGCTATGACTGGAACACAGGTACATCGTCCATGCCAGCTGTCGCATCCCATTTTTTCTCGCAGAAAGCGGGTTTCGACATTGACAACTCTTTTAAAAAGGGAGGAAGGGTTATTAAAAAAGAGTGGCCACCTAACAGATTAATGTGCGTTAGGGCACCTATTGCAAATGACTCGGGTTTACTAGTTTGCGTCATCAAAGATCGGGTAAGGGCTCAAATTACCTCGAGGAGAAGGTGTTAGGCACTCCTCAAGGTCCATAACGGTGGGTCCCGACCGAACTTAAATCATGTGAATTAGTCTAAGAGAGAAGAGATACATAAAGAAAGAATTATTTTAATAGGATTGGGGGACCTAAGTTTTTTAGCCTAAAGGATAACCCCGTGCAACATAAATAATACTTCGTAACTCTCCCAAGACGGGGGTGTTACTCATATTATTCAGCGGGCACAGACTATCATCTCCTGCTACCCGATTACCATCTTTAAGTTATTTACCTAAAGTGCTCTAATCAATTCTAAATCATACCCTATGCGTGCACTACCCGTCCCTTGCCTATGGCCCAAGAGGCATTTGGACCTCTATTTTTGGATGGTTCTAGACTTAACTTAGGTTGCTCAAAAATGATAAAAACTAGGCGACATACAAAACAAATTGGACTTTCATGTAAAAGCAAATAAGGTTTCAGGTTAGCCTCCACACTTAGGCAGCAAATGCACGCAAACAAATTAGGCGTTTTGACAGTTTCAACAATTGAAGTCGTTAGGCCCTATAGACATGATTTTTATATGATTCTGGATTTTAATCATACGAGCAGTTATGCAAAGTAATTTCTAAGTGACTGCACAGTTGTCTACTGATTATAAGTATAAGCGGTTGAAACATATAAACATGATATCTAGGTGATTTACTCAGTATTTGGTAGTAATAAACACGAGAGATATTCAGAATTACTCAGTTGATCCTATAGGCATGCTTTCTACTGGCGTTCAATGATGCAGTGTTTTAAAGCCTGATTTTAGTGCTTAACATAGATAGTGATTACTCTATAGACATGATTCCTACCCTTGATGATTGAAACTGGTTTTAGTTCTTATATACTAAATGAGCAAGTATGACAATAACATATCAATCAATTAAGAAACCTATGGGCATGGCTTTTAAAAATGCAGAGTTATAAATGACCCTATGATCATGATGCCTAATGAATATGCTGCAATGCAAATTGAACTTTGGTTATTTTATTCCCTATAGGCATGGTATCTAAAAAGCAGAATAGGCAGGTTATCCATAGAGCTTATTCGAGCAAGTAAACACCTATAGGAAGGTTATCTGCAGAGCATATTCGAGCAAAATAAACACCTATATGCATGTTATCTAACATACAATAGCAGAATGTATTTAAATGAAGTAAACACCTATAGGCAGGTGATCTAACATACAATAGCAGAATGAGCAAAGTAAACACCTATAGGCAGGTTATCTAACACAATAGCAGAATGAGCAAAGTAAACACCTATAGGCAGGATTTCTACCCATTCTCATGCAAATGTTAAAATAAACCCAGTTTCCCAATTTACTAATACCCCAATTATTATTACAAATAATTATTACAGACCAGAATTGAATGAATGAATTACAAAGTATAAAAGCTATAAGAAGCCTGCAGCAGGCCCAAAGACACCTGGACAGGCCAGGCCTTCAACTCACAGTAGCTCCAAAAGCCCATGTTCATAGAGATACAGTAACCAGCAGTGAATGATTCACCCATATCTCAAGGATAAGCATACAGAACCCAAATCTATAGTGTGTAAGAGTTCCCAAGGGTTTCAAGAACCCACGGCAGTGCTCGCACTAGAGAAGAATGATCAGAGCAGTTCAAAGAAGACTAGGGACCAAATCCTAGTGTGTTAGAGTTCACGAGGGTCTCATATGAACCTTGAGCAGTGCTCACACTAGGGAGGCCAAGGGACAGAACCTAAATTTCTTTGGCTTTCAGCTGGCTAAGAATAAGAATTTAGAAGGACTAGATAGTAAAGGAATAGAATAGAGTCAAAGTATTTCACTGAATTACAGAATCCAAATTGAGCATATACACACAAATAACAGGCATGCTTGAACCTAGGCAGACTTAGTCAAGTTTCAGGAAATAAACTCTATCACATGCTAACAAGACAAGTCATAAGACATATTTATAATAATAAAGGGGGATCCAGATTAAGTTAAGTGCAGAAACTAGTGTCATAAGAAGAAATCAATTAGCAACAGATCATGACATGTTAGGAACTACTTAGGGTAGTTACTAGGGGTGTCAAAATATAATAAAGACAAAGTCAAACATGCCATATTATGATGCACTCAGAAACAGACTTGTTATCCTATTAAGGAAGACATCTATACCTAGTTAACTATTCTATAGCAGGAGATATGAGAACATGTTCAAAGAGCAATATAATAACAAACTTAAACTTCAAGAGATTGCTATCCGTGACATATAAGTTAAGCAGAATCGAACTAACAAAACTCAAAGTAGATTTAAGCATGTCTTAAACTACAAATGTAATAGCATTTAGGATAACATAGTCTAATTAAAGTAGCACATTAAATAAATAATCAGAATAAAATGGAAGAGATATGATAACTCACTAGTTTAGATGAATAAAGGAAGAAGGAAATCCAACAATATTGTGAGTATCACCAAACAAAGCAAGAACTTAGCAATTTCTGGCATTTGTCTTTCAGTTGGCCAGGAATAAAAAAATACAGAATAAGTTTATTCAAGAATGAAGAACGTACAGCCTTAGTTTTATAGCTTTTTAATGATTTTTGAACTGTTTCAAAGGGGAGTGGGGAGGGGTTTATATAGTGTAGAAACTGAACACATAAATACAGAAATATAATTAATTCAAAGAATCAGTAAAGAAGAAAATTTTTGAAACCCTAGTTTTTAGGTAAACTCCACAAAATCGGCAGAAAATAAAGGCAAAGAATCATATATTGTATAAAATGAACATAGACATGAATATTATTCACAAAACATAGAACAGAACCAGATTTGGTTCAAATAAAAAGGGTCTGAAACCCTAATTTATGGCAAGTAAAAAATAATCGGCAGAAATAGACAGATTCTTATATAATAAGGCGAATATAGACAAGATAATGCTTAATATTAAAGTTTGAACCAATTTCGGTTCGTATCAAAGAGAATCTGTAAACCCTAACCTTAGGGTTAAGTATGAATCAGCAAGATACGAACAAATCGGACTCACACATTGCAAAATAACGTGTTTGGACTTAATATCATCCGGATTCAAGAGATGAAGATCGATTAGGGCAGAATCAGAGTAGGTTACTTGCCATGTTTAGGCAAGTACTAAGTAATACCATAAAGAAACAGCCAATAAAGGAAATATGTCGAAATGGTAAGTAAATGGGAAGAAAATCCCATTAGGAACAGGATTATGGGAGGATTTTGGAGAGGCGACGAGCTAGGGTTCATGAGAGATGAGAGACGAGAGGGTTCCAGGGCAGCGGGGTTTTGTAGAATGATTAGGGTTAGGGGTTTAGGTATAGTTAAAGGGGAAGGTGTAACGTGGACCGTTGATCTCTAAGATCAACGTCCACGATTTAAAGGGGTTCTGGGTCGGGTGTTTAAATGGGTATGAGATTGGGCTAATGGGTCTTGGGCCAAGGGTATTGGTCTGGTGTAAGGGTGTTGGGTTAGATCCGAAAATAGGGGATTTTGGGGCTAAATTTTAAATATCCATTATTTAACAAATAAATAATTTATAAAAATAATTAATAAATAAAAAAAATATCACTTGTGCATGAAAATGATTACAAATAATTACTTAACATTATAAAAATATAAAAATCCATTTTCTATGTAAATAATGTAATTATATATATATGGGATATTATTGCAAAATGTGCAATTTGGCGCTAAAAAATACAAATGCAATTATAAGAAATGCACTGAAAATATTTAAAATCTCTTATTGATATAAATGATAAGTTTAGATGATTAAATCATCATAAAAATAATTTTTAGGGCAATTATTGGATATTTATATAATAAAAATACACACATAAATTGATTTAACCTTTAAAAATCATGGAAAATTATAAAAACTATTTGTACATGCTTACAAATCTAATGATGATGCACATGCACTATTTTCAAAGTATATATATGTATATTTAAAAAATATGAGGGAAAAATTGGGCATCAACAGCTGCCCCTCTTTACACGGGAAGGATAAAAGAGTTATCGGGTAAAGAAATGATGACCGATTTTGACCGAATGGGTGTTTTGAAAAATATAGGCCGGAACCTGGTCTCTAAGCTGCCTACATATCCCTGGTTTTACAGGAATCAGGCCATATGTAGTTCCGGATCCAACGGTGGAATAAACCGATGGAGTTATTGTAAGAACGGACAAGATATTCTGGATAGGACAATATCGAGATTGGTAATGGATGTGTCTGAGAATGGTTATGGATATTTGAATGGGTATGGTGATTGGTTACGTTTGAAATAATTGAAGGATATGAACGTTGAATGGAAACTGGAGCGAATATTACACCCGTTAAGAGAACGGTTACTTCCTGGATCACCTGCAAACTCAAAACACGATGTATGCACAATATATATATATATATATATATATATATATATATATATATATATATATATATATATATATATATTGATTATTTCAAGAATTTGAACATGATGAAAATTCCCTCTGGACCATGGAGATCGTCTTTGGACGGTGAGGATGATGTCCTTAGACCATGACGTCCCGGGCCATGAGTTGTGAGATAGGAGATTCGCAGGCGATGAAATGATGTTCTCGAGCTATAAAGATGGTGCCTCTAAACCATGATACCTTTGAATAATGATGTGCAATATTAAGAGATCCTCAGGCCATGGCATGGTGTCTTCCTGCTATGAAGATGATGCCTTCGGGCTATGACGCCCTCGGAAAATTTGGCTATGTATCAGCCCATGAGATGCAAAGACATGATGCTTGAGATAAGACAAGACAGAGCTTAGTCTTGTTTAAGGTCGGAGGCAGAGCTCAGCCTCGAGAGAAGAGAATGATGCAAGGTTTTTGGAATAGAGCAACATTTGTGGTCATGCAAGGAGAGACAATGCTTAGTCTCATGGGGGAGGGGGGGAAGGCAGAGCTTAGCCTTATGTAGTTGAGAGGCAGGGCTTAGCCTCATGCAAGATTTGAGACAATGTTTAGTCTCATGCAACGGGACGGCAGAGCTTAGCCTTATGCAATTAAGGAGGCAGGGCTTAGCCTCATGCAAAAATTTGAGACAATGCTTAGTCTCATGCAATGGGAAGGCAGAGCTTAGCCTTATGCAATTAAGGAGGCATGGCTTAGCCTCATGCAATGGGAAGGCAGAGCTTAGCCTTATGCAATTAAGGAGGCATGGCTTAGCCTCATGCAAAGATTTGAGACAATGCTTAGTCTCATGCAATGAGAAGGCAATGCTTAGCCTTATGCAATTAAGGAGGCAGGGCTTAGCCTCATGCAAGGTTGAGACATTGCTTAGTCTCATGCAATGAAAGGCAATACTTAGCCTTATACAGTTGAGGAGGCAGGGCTTAGCCTCATGCAGGATGGAGACATTGCTTAGTCTCATGCAAATGGAAGGCAATGCTTAGCCTTATGCAGTTGAGGAGGCAGGGCTTAGCCTCATGCAAGATGGAGACGGTGCTTGGTCTCATGCAAGGGGAAGGAAATTCTTAGCCTTATGCAGTTGAGGAGGCAAGGCTTAGCCTTATGCAAGATTTTAGACAATGCTTAGTCTCATGCAAATGGAAGGCAATGATTAGCCTTATGCAGTTGAGGAGGCATGGCTTAGCCTCATGCAGGATGGAGACAATGCTTAGTCTCATGCAGCAAATAAATAATAAGTGATAGCGGAATATTTCTTAGTTGTGGATGAGTTCGATAGCCTTGTTGTTGTGAAGACAATGATTCCAAGGTGCGCACGTACTGACGACTACCTCTTGTTCCTGAATTCAAATAAAAATCGTGAGTTTTGCAGGGGAGGTTGGTTCGTGCTCCCCAACAAACTATTTAGATTCTGATAGGAACCCACTTCTGAATCCTTAAAAAATGTTAGGTGGCGACTCTTCTCTTTTAACACTCCTCTCATTTAAAAGAGTTATCACGATGTCGAGGCCCGCTTTTCGCGAGGAAAAATGGGGCGCGACAGCATGGCGACTCTGCTGGGGACATATTTAGGCTCTTACCATTACGAACTTGGCCTATATGAATATGTCTCTCTCGATAAGTGTGCCTTTATTATTTTGCTGATACTTGAACATCCCACTCCCATTCTCCCTTTTGATAGTACATGCACACCCCCTTCCCTATTTCCCCTTTTATGTGAACTTACATGCAACTCTTCACTTAATCTGGTTACAATATGCATTCCACTGGCTCCAACTTTTAAATTTTGTTATATCTTGACTTTCCCAATCCTTACCCCTTTATTGCTTTATTACAATTCTTTTTATATTATACGAAACTAACTTTTTCCCTGTTTTTCTTTCTTTTCTGTCTTTACATTTATTAAATACTGCATTTATCGCTTTTACCATGCAAAATACTTGACAACATGTTGTTTTATATTTGCACAAAGCATGCTCTATATCATATTCTACTCGTGCACAATTAATACTATAGCGACACTTGATGAGTGTCCACGCTCTTCCTATATTACCCTTTTTAAATTTGGAAAGGCTTATTTGCAGTAAAACTAGTCGATCAGCGGTGCAATCGACGGTTCTATGCCTTTCCCTCTCAAGTTGTCCACTTGAGGGTCCCGGTCTAGACTCTTATAGAAAACCCCACTCTGATGTTAACTGTGCATGCATCATGTCTGAACCTAGTACTAGTAAGAATGTTGTCCGCATAATAACTCTCTAAGGCAAGCCTTGTCCAAAACCCATCGAGATTTCCATAATCCCAACAGGGCACAATCATGATATGTGCATTATTTGGGGAAAACGTGCCGATATGCTAATCATTAATGTGTAAGTAGTCAAGTTCGGAGGGGGAGAGGGCTAACTTTATTTGTTTTGCAGAAATGAGGCACGAAGTCCCTAGGTTCGGCATGGTCCGAAGTATCTCACCTCTGTTGCTAGACTGGTGGGAAAATCTCTCGCCAAGAGACAAAAACTATATGAAAAGAATTCTGGGAAATTTACCTTCTTTGCTGGACATTTAGCCAAACAATGTACTAATCGAGGCCGCTACTATGTTCTGGGATGAAAAGATGGTTGTTTTCCGTTTCGGTAACATAGAGATGACTCCCCTTCTTGAGGAAATAGGAGGAATTGCCGGGCTACCCTTGGATAGCCCTGGTCTGCTGGTGCCGGAAAATCGTACTTCTAGGGGAATTCAGAAAATGATGGGCCTTAGAAAGAATGACAAGTTAGTCTGCTTGAAGAAGTCCTACATACCTTTCGACTTCCTTTACGAGCGTTATGGGCACATCACATCCTACTATATTTTTCATGATGAGTATGCCATCACTTCCCTGGGTTTGACTCATCGTCGGGTTTTTGTATTCATCGTCTGTTTTCTGGGTATGATAGTATTTCCAATCCAAGGAGACAGGATTCACACTCATTTGGCTATGGTTACCAAGACCTTAATGGAATGGATTGGGGGGAAGACTTACACTATTGTACCAATGATCATGGCAAAGATATACCGAGCTTTGGACCGCTATAAGAAGGGATTCAGACATTTTGAGGGTTGTAATTTGCTACTGCAAATATGGTTGTTGGAGCATCTTCAAAGAGGACAGTACCGTCAGGAATTTCCGCGATGACCATGGAATGACCACAAAGCCTTTCACCATCCAAAAAGAATGACTTTTATCCCAGACAGGTTTGCACAACCGGAACACACCGTGAATTTGGTACACTTCTTTAGCAATTTGACTGATGACAAGGTCCATTGGATGTTCGAGTGGTTCCCTACTAGCGAGTTCATCATCAGGTCCAAGGATGTTCCTCACTTAGTGTTGATCGGGTTGAGGGGTATCTATCCTTATGCTCCTATTAGGGTCATGAGACAGGCTGGGAGAAAACAAGTCATACCGCGAGTTTCTAAGATGGTTCACTACAAAGCAGACTTTCAGGGTGGTGCCATTCCATTCAAGTGTGAGGCACAACACATGTGACATCTGAAGATTATTGTGGAAAAGTATACCATCAAACCAGATCGGTACCACGCCGGTCATGTGTATTTCTACCTATCATGGTTAGATGATGACATAGCAGGAGAAGTTGAGCCAGGGATTGATCGAGGAAACAGGTCATAAATGATGTTGCTGAAGCACAAGTAAAATACAAGAGGTTGCATAAGAGAATCCTTGAGTCTGAAGCCAGACATTTGGAACAACACAAGATAGACATGGAATAAATCAATGAATGGAGGGAAGTTGCTACAAAATCAACAGAGAAGTTGGAGTACTTAGAGCAGGGTCTGATGGAAAGTGAAGGGAAGATGAGGAAAAGGATCGTGGATTGTCAGAATGCAGAGGGCAACGAAGGAGGACACCTAGCAAGGGCGTATCTGCTGCTGGACATGCGTGACCTGGGGAATCTGATCGATGGGGCCAAGAAGGCCAAGCTTGGAGAGGGTCCCTCCGGGACCAAGTAGATTAGAATTATTGTTTACTTACTTTTCTAGAGTCATTTTAGAAATTGATTGTAATAAGGCAAATACCATTAGCAACTCATTTTTTTTTTTATTATTGTCGTTTTAAAGGTTTGACTTATTTATTACATTAATGAAATGAGGCAATTATCGGTATTAAGTTTCTCCAAATCTACGCGTCTCTAGTCCTACCTCAGGCACAATGAGGTGCCCAAAATTAGGACGCGAATTTATGATACGTTTAAATACTGCAAATATCGTTCCCAAAATTCCCTACTGACTTGTTTACCTTTTTGCTTTTTCCTTTGTTTTGATTATTCCCATCCCCTAAGGTTGGTTCGTGCATACTGGCATCATCAGCATATCATACCAGATCCAGAGGTCCTCCACCACCTCCTCCTCCTCCAAGTGATCCTAAAAGTAAGGGAAAGGCTAAGATGGACGACATGAGTGGTATCAGGAAAGATAACGTCGCGCATGTGGCAAATGTTGAAACTTCAGATGGTCGGAGTACTCCGACAAAGAATGATTTGGTTCTACGACTGGAGTAGATAATACTGGAATTACAAGGGGAACTTGAGCAGGTCCACAACTTGGCAAACCTCTCCCTCACCTTAAACGTTCCAGATATTAACTAGTAAAATGCCCAGAACCCAGCACATCCTTAAAACACACCAAACCAACATCCATAAAATCCTCTCGCACCTCATCAATACGCCACACCTTATCAAAATCCTAACCCTCCACCAGTACCGACTCCTCCTCAACACCAATATCTTCCAACTCAGTATCCGCAAACTACTACCTACTATACTCCTCAAAATACACCACAACCTACTCCTGATCCGCAGAATTCAACCAATGATCACCACTACACTCAAACCCCCGGCATCCACCAAAACAACCCCATATATGTAGAAACCCTACATCACCCCACTCAACAAACCCCATACACACCGGAATCTGCCAAGAAGGAACTGCTCATCAAGAATATGGCAGAGGAACTTAAGAAGCTCACAAGCCGAGTCCAGGGTGTCGAAGGTGGGGAGGCATTGAGGGTTTGAATTATAAAGATCTGTGTATTCAGCCAGACGTAGAACTGTCGGAGGGTTACAAACCTCATAAGTTCAAGATGTTTGACGGAACAGGTGACCCAAAGGTGCATCTAAGGACATACTGTGACAAGCTCATAGGAGTTAGAGGATTCGTATGAAGCTGTTCATGAGAAGTCTCACTGGGGATGCCCTATCTTGGTACATCAGTCAAAAATACAGAGAATGCATCAGACGTCTTCTACATACAGAATCTCAAGAAGAAGCCAACAGAGACTTTCCACGAGTATGCTACTCGATGGAGATAAGAAGCCGCGAAAGTAAGGCCGGCATTGGAATAAGAGCAGAAGAACAAGTTCTTCGTCCAGGCCCAGGATCCACAATACTATGAAAGGTTGATGGTTATCGTGAACCACAAATTCTCCGACATCATCAAGTTAGGGGAAAGGATTGAAGAAGGGATAAAGAGAGGAATGGTAACTAATTTTGAGGCATTACAGGCTACAAACAAAGCATTACAGTCAGGGGGTATATCCAAGAAGAAAGAAGTAGGGGCCGTGATGGTAGCCTAAGGTCCAAAATCTTCTCTTACATACCAAACACCTCTACCCACATATCAGTCTTCACCTCCCAGATATCCACAACCTGCCACTACCTACCACATTTATAACACCCATCCAGCATATTATCACTCACCGCCAGCCCGCCAAAACTATCAAAAACCCAGACCAAATTTCGACCGCAGGCCACTCAAACAATACACCCTTATTGTTGAACCCATCGATCAATTATATGAGAGACTGAAAGTTGCTAGATATGTCACCCCTATTCCCGTTGTTGCATGGAAAACTCCTCTCAATGGGTCAATCCAAACAAAATATGTGCCTACCACTCCGGCATAAAAGGTCATACCATTGATGAATGTCGCACCCTGAAAGACAAGATCCAGACACTAATCAATGCCAAGGTTATACAAACAAAGGAGGCTGCACCTAACATCCGCAACAATCCCCTCACAGATCATAGGGGCGAGGGGGTAAATATGATAGAGACTGATGAAGAATAGGACTCAGAGGGGTCAATTGGACGCATTCGAGAAGGGGATAATCCTAAAACATCTCCAGTCACTCTCGCACCTATCATGGTGCAGATACAACCACCAGTCAAAGTTGAAGTAGCCACGCCAACCCCGTTCGAGGTGGAAGTAACAACACTTGTAGCTACACTTGCTCCGTTTGAAGTAGAAGTGACCACACCCTTTACTATGACGGTAGCACCTACACCATCTTATAAGTCTAAAGCTATACCATGGGATTATGTTACAGAAACAAGAAGGAAAGGAAAGGGGAAAATTGAAGAAACTGGTGCAGCACAAGATATGACCAGAACTGGTAGGGTTTACATGCCCGAGCATTTGGGGGGAACAAGTAAAGAAGCCGTTTCCAAGCAGCCCATCATTGAAACCGGCCCGGATGATCTTTGGAGAAAGGTGCAAGCAAGGGAGTATTCTGTGGTTGATCATTTGAACAAAACCCCTGCTCAGATATCCATTCTATGACTACTGCAGAATTTTAAGGCACACAGGAACGCGTTGATGAAAGTGTTGAATGAGGCTTGTGTACCCAACAACATTACCAGTGGAGAGATGGCCTATATGGTAGGACAAGTGTTGGAAAGCCACAAGATCACTTTTCATGAAGACGAGATACCACTAGAAGGACTAAGTCATAACAGGGCACTGCATATCACAATGCAATTTGAGGATAAGTTCATTGCCAGAGTCCTGATAGATGGGGGTTCGAGTCTTAAAATATGTCCACTAACTACTCTGAAAAGATTGGGTAAAGGCCCGCACGAGATACGAGCAGGTAGTATGAATGTGAAAGCATTTGATGGGTCTCAAAGGGCTACAATTAAGGAGACCAACCTTAGCCTACTGATGGGCCCAACCTGGTTTTATGTTGAGTTTCAAGTGTTGGACATATCTGCTACCTACAACCTATTATTGGGATGACCTTGGATACATGTCACTGGGGCCGTAGCTTCTACTCTACATCAGGTCGTGAAGTTTGAGTGGAACCATCAGGAAGTGATCATCCATGGGGACGGAAGTAATTTTGAGCATTTCCAATAAGTTTTATTGACCCTACTGCATGAATCGCCTAGAGATCATGTCTATATGTTTAATAACCTACAACCTGTAGTCTCAATAATCAGTGTGTAATACCAAATGCTCATAAACTGTATAGTCGCTTAGAAATCATGTCTATAGGTTTCATGACCTCCATAATCTGCAAATCAGTTAACTTGGGACAACATCACCACATATACGATATTGAATTCGGCATCACCTAGAATCCATGCATATAAAACTCTAAGCCTTAAATTCTGAAACTATGTATTGCCCGCGTGCATTTGTTTGTTTGTGTGTGGAGGCTAACTTGAGCCCTTAATTGCTTTTACATGAAGTCCCAACTTGTTTTTTGTATGTCACCTAGTTTTATCATTTTTGAGCAACCTAAGTTAAAGTCTAGAACCCCCCCTGAAATAGAGATCCAAATGCCTCCTAGACCATAGGCATGGGACGGGTAGTGCACGCATAGAGTACGACTTAGAATTGACTAGTGCACTTTAGGTAAACAACTTAAAGATAGTAATCGGGTAGCAGGAGATGATAGTCTGTGCCCGCTGAATAATATGAGTAACACCCCATCTTGAGGGAGTTACGAAGTATTATTTATGTTGCACGGGGTGATCCTTTAGGCTAAAAAACTTAGGACCCCCCAACTTTCTTAAAGTCAATCATTTTATTTGTCCAAATTGCTTCCCTTCCCTTAGACTAATTCATATAATTCGAGTTCGGCTGGGATCCACTGTTATGGACCTCGAGGATTGCCTAACACCTTCTCCTCAAGGTAATTTCAGCCCTTACCCGATCTTTGGTGACGCAAATGGTTAATCCAGAGTTATCTGCAAAATAGGTACCCTAACGCACCTTAATCCATTAGGTGGCGACTCTTATCTTTTCACACTCAGCGCCCCGTTTTTCCTCGCAGAAAGCGGGCCTCGACGTCGTGACAACTCTTTTAAATGGGAATCCTAGTGCACATATCATGATTGTGCCCTGTTGGGATTATGGAAATCCCGATGGGTTTTGGACAAGGCTTGACTTAGAGGGTTATTATGCGGACAACATACTAACCCATGCTAGGTTTGGACATGATGCATGCACAATTAACATTAGAGTAGAGTTTTCTATAGAAGTCTAGACTGGTACCCTCAAGCGGACAACTTGAGAGGGAAAGGCACGGAACCGTCGACTGCACCGCTGATTGACTAGTTTTACCGCAAATAAGCCTTTCCAAATTTAACAGGGTAATATAGGAAGAGGGCAGACACTCATCAAGTGCTGCTACGATATTAATTGCGCACGAATGGAATATGATGCAAAGCATGTAATTATGCAAAAAATAAAACAACACCTTGTCAAGTATTTTGCATGATGAAAGCGATAAATGCGGTATTTAATAAATGTAAAGACAGGAAAGAAAGAAAAACAAAGAAGGAGTTAGTTCGCATAATGAAAAATTATAATAAAGCGGTAAAATGGGTAGGGATTGGGAAAGACATAAAGATTGAAGCCAGCGAACAAGGTTAAACGAAAAGTTGCATGTAAATTCATATAAAACGGAAAATAGGGAAGGGGGTGTGCATGTAGCAAGTAAATGGTGAATTAGAGCATAAAATAATAAAGACACGCTTATCGAGGAAGACTAATTCTCACAGACCAAGTTCATTATGGTAAGAGCCTAAGGATATCCCCAACAGAGCCGCCATGCTGTCGCGCCCCATTTTTCCTCGCGAAAAGCGGGTTTCGACATTGACAACTCTTTTAAAAAGGGAGGAAGGGTTATTAAAATAGAGTCGCCACCTGACGGATTAAGGTGCGTTAGGGCACCTATTGCAAATGACTCGGGTTTACTAGTTTACGTCACCAAAGATCAGGTAAGGGATCAAATTACCTCGAGGATAAGGTGTTAGGAACTCCTCGAGGTCCACAACGGTGGGTCTCGGCCGAACTTAAATCATGTGAATTAGTCTAAGAGAGAAGAGAAACAGAAAGAAAGAATTATTTTAATAGGAGTGGGGGTCCTAAGTTTTTTAGCCTAAAGGATAACCCCATGCAACATAAATAATACTTTGTAACTCCCCCAAGATGGGGGTATTACTCATATTATTCAACGGGCACAGACTATCATCTCCTGCTACCCGATTACTATCTTTAAGTTATTTACCTAAACCGCTCTAATCAATTCTAAATCGTACCCTATGCGTGCACTCCTGTCCCTTGCCTATGTCCCAGGAGGCGTTTGCACCTCTATTTTTGGATGGTTCTAGACTTAACTTAGGTTGCTCAAAAATGATAAAAACTAGGCGACATAAAAAACAAATTGGACTTTCATGTAAAAGCAAATAAGGGCCCAGGTTAGCCTACACACTTAGGCAGCACATGCACGCAAACAAATTAGGTGTTTTGACAGTTTCAACAATTGAAGTGGTTAGGCCCTATAGACATGATTCCTACCCTTGATGATTGAAATTAGTTTTAGTTCTTATATACTAAATGAGCAAGTATGACAATAACATATCAATCAATTAAGAACCCTATGGGCATGGCTTCTAAAAAAGCAGATTTATAAATGACCCTATGATCATGATGCCTAATGAATAGGCTGCAATGCAAATTGAACTTTGGTTATTTTATTCCCAATAGGCATGGTATCTAAAAATCAGAATAGGCAGGTTATCCATAGAGCTTATTCGAGCAAGTAAACACCTATAGGAAGGTTATCTGCAGAGCATATTCGAGCAAAATAAACACCTATATGCATGTTATCTAACATACAATAGCAGAATGTATTTAAATGAAGTAAACACCTATAGGCAGGTGATATAACATACAATAGCAGAATGAGCAAAGTAAACACCTATAGGCAGGTTATCTAACACAATAGCAGAATGAGCAAAGTAAACACCTATAGGCAGGATTTCTACCCATTCTCATGCAAATGTTAAAATAAACCCAGTTTCCCAATTTACTAATACCCCAATTGTTATTACAAATAATTATTACAGACCAGAATTGAATGAATGAATTACAAAGTATAAAAGCTATAAGAAGCCTGCAGCAGGCCCAAAGACACCTGGACAGGCCAGGCCTTCAACTCACAGTAGCTCCAAAAGCCCATGTTCATAGAGATACAGTAACCAGCAGTGAATGATTCACCCATATCTCAAGGATAAGCATACAGAACCCAAATCTATAGTGTGTCAGAGTTCCCAAGGGTTTCAAGAACCCACGGCAGTGCTCGCACTAGAGAAGAATGATCAGAGCAGTTCAAAGAAGACTAGGGACCAAATCCTAGCGTGTTAGAGTTCACGAGGGTCTCATATGAACCCTGAGCAGTGCTCACACTAGGGAGGCCAAGGGACAGAACCTAAATTTCTTTGGCTTTCAGTCGGCTAAGAATAAGAATTTAGAAGGACTAGATAGTAAAGGAATAGAATAGAGTCAAAGTATTTCACTGAATTACAGAATCCAAATTGAGCATATACACACAAATAACAGGCATGCTTGAACCTAGGCAGACTTAGTCAAGTTTCAGGAAATAAAATCAATCACATGCTAACAAGACAAGTCATAAGACAGATTTATAATGATAAAGGGGGATCCAGATTAAGTTAAGTGCAGAGACTAGTGTCATAAGAAGAAATCAAATAGCAACAGATCATGACATGTTAGGAACTAATTAGGGCAGTTACTTGGGGTATCAAAATATAATAAAGACAAAGTCAAACATGCCATATTATGATGCACTCAGAAACAGACTTGTTATCCTATTAAGGAAGACATCTATACCTAGTTAACTATTCTATAGCAGGAGATATGAGAACATGTTCAAAGAGCAAGATAATAACAAACTTAAACTTCAAGAGATTGTTATCAGTGACATATAGGTTAAGCAGAATCGAACTAACAAAACTCAAAGTAGATTTAACTACAAATGTAATAGCATTTAGGATAACATAATCTAATTGAAGTAGCACATTAAATAAATAATTAAAATTAAATGGCAGAGATATGATAACTCACCAGTTAAGATGAAGCAAGGAAGAAGGAAATCCAACAGTATTGTGAGTATCACCAAACAAAGCAAGAACTTAGCATTTCTGGCCTTGGCTTTCAGCCGGCCGGGAATCAAATATACAGAACAAGTTTATTCAAGAATGAAGAACGTACAACCTTAGTTTTATAGTTTTTACTGATTTTTGAACTGTTTCCAGAGGGAGTGGGGAGGGGTTTATATAGTGTAGGAACTGAACACATAAATACAGAAATATAATTAATTCAAACAATCAGTACAGAAGAAAAATTCTGAAACCCTAGTTTTTAGGTAAACTCCACAAAATCGGCAGAAAATAAAGGCAAAGAATCACATATTGTATAAAATGAATATAGACATGAATATTATTCACAAAACACAGAACCGAACCAGATTTGGTTCAAATAAAAAGGGCCCGAAACCTTAATTTAGGGCAAGTAAAAAATAATCGACAGAAATAAACGGATTCATACATAATAAGGCGAATATAGTCGAGATAGTACTTAATATTAATGTTTGAACCAATTTCGGTTCGAATCAAAAGGAATCTGTAAACCCTAACCTTAGGGATAAGTATGAATCAGCAAGATACGAACAAATCGGACTCACACGGTGCAAAATAACGTGTTTGGACTTAATATCGTCCAGATTCAAGAGATGAAGATCGATTAGGGCAGAATCAGAGTAGGGTACTTTCCATGTTTAGGCAAGTACTAAGGTAATACTGTAAAGAATCAACCAATAAAGAAAATATGTCGAAATGGTAAGTAAATGGGAAGGAAATCCCATTAGGAACGGGATTAGGGGAGAATATTGGAGAGGTGACGGGCTAGGGTTCATGAGAGATGAGAGACTAGAGGGTTCCAGGGCGGCGGGGTGGTGTAGAATGATTAGGGTTAGGGGTTTAGGTATAGTTAAAGGAGAAGGTGTAACGTGGACCGTTGATCTCAAAGAACAACGACCACGATTTAAAGGGGTTCTGGGTCGTGTGTTTAAATGGGTATGAGATTGGGCTAATGGGTCTTGGGCCAAGGGTATTGGACTGGTGTAAGGGTGTTGGGTTAGATCCGAAAATAGGGGATTTTGAGGCTAAATTTTAAATACCTACTATTTAACAAATAAATATTTTATAAAAATACTTAATAAATAAACAAAACATCAGTTGTGCATGAAAATGATTAAAAATAATTACTTAACATTATAAAAATATAAATATCCATTTTCCATGTAAATAATATAATTATATGTGCATATGGGCTATTATTGCAAAAATATGCAATTTGGTGCTAAAAAATGCAAATGCAATTATAAGAAATGCACTGAAAATATTTAAAAACCTATTATTGATATAAAGGATAAGTTTAGATGATTAAAACATCATAAAAATAATTTGTAGGGTAATTATTGGATATTTATATAATAAAAATACAGAAATAAATTGATTTAACCTTTAAATATCATGGAAAATTATAAAAAAATTATTTGTACATGCTTACAAATCTAATGATGATGTAAATGCACTATTTGGAAAGTATATATATATATATATATATATATATATATATATATATATATATAAAAAATATGAGAAAACAATTGGGTATCAACAACTGCCCTTCTTTACCTAAGAATGATGAAAGAGTTGTCGGGTAAAGAAATGATGACCGATTTTGACCGAATGGGTGTTTTGAAAAATATAGGCCGGACCATGGTCTATGAGCTTCCTACATATCCCTGGCTTTATAGGAATCAGGCCATGTGTAGTTTCGGATCCAACGATGGAATAAATCGATGTAGTTATTATAAGAACGGACAAAATATTCTGGATAGGACAATATCAGGATTGGGAATGGATGTGTCTGAGAATGGTTATGGATATTTGAATGGGTATGGTGATTGGTTACGTTTGAAATAATTGAAGTATATGAACATTGAATGGAAACTGGAGTGAAGATTGCTCCCGTTAAGAGAACGGTTACTTTCTGGATCACCTACAAACTCAAAACACGATGTATGCACATATATATATATATATATATATATATATATATATATATATATATATATATATATATATATATATATATATATATATATATATTGATTATTTCAAGAATTTGAACATGATGAAAATTCCCTCTGGACCATGGAGATCGTCTTTGGACGGTGAGGATGATGTCCTTAGACCATGACGTCCCGGGCCATGAGTTGTGAGATAGGGGATTTGCAGGCGATGAAATGATTTTCTCGGGCTATGAAGATGGTGCCTATGAACCATGATGCCTTTGAATAATGATGTGCAATATTAAGAGATCCTCAGGCCATGGCATGGTGTCTTCCGGCTATGAAGATGATGCCTTCGGGCTATGACGCCCTCGAAAAATTTGGCTATGTATCAGCCCATGAGATGCAAAGACATGATGCTTAAGATAAGACAAAATAGAGCTTAGTCTTGTGTAAGGTCGGAGGCAGAGCTCAGCCTCGAGAGAAGAGAATGATGCAAGGTTTTTGGAATAGAGCAACATTTGTGGTCATACAAGGAGAGACAATGCTTAGTCTCATGGGGGGGGGGGGAAGGCAGAGCTTAGCCTTATGCAGTTGAGAGGTAGGGCTTAGCCTCATGCAATATTTGAGACAATGTTTAGTCTCATGCAACGGGATGGCAGAGCTTAGCCTTATGCAATTAAGGAGGCAGGGCTTAGCCTCATGCAAAGATTTGAAACAATGCTTAGTCTCATGCAATGGGAAGGCAGAGCTTAGCCTTATGCAATTAAGGAGGCATGGCTTAGCCTCATGCAAAGATTTGAGACAATGCTTAGTCTCATGCAATGGGAAGGCAATTCTTAGCCTTATGCAATTAAGGAGGCAGGGCTTAGCCTCATGCAAGGTTGAGACATTGCTTAGTCTCATGTAATGAAAGGCAATACTTATCCTTATACAGTTGAGGAGGCAGGGCTTAGCCTCATGCAGGATGGAGACATTGCTTAGTCTCATGCAAATGGAAGGCAATGCTTAGCCTTATGCAGTTGAGGAGGCAAGGCTTAGTCTTATGCAAGATTTGAGACAATGCTTAGTCTCATTCAAATAGAAGGCAATACTTAGCCTTATGCAGTTGAGGAGGCATGGCTTAGCCTCTTGCAGGATGGAGACAATGCTTAGTCTCATGCAACGAATAAATAATAAGTGATAGCGGAGTATTTCTTAGATGTGGATGAGTTCGGTAACCTTGTTGTTGTGAAGACAATGATTCTGAGGTGCGCACATACTGGCGACTATCTCTTGTTCCTGCATTCAAAGAAAAATTGTGAGTTTTGCGGGGGAGGTTCTTTCGTGCCTTTGCCTGCTTGCTTTGCTCTGTTCCGCATTGAAATCCTGTCCGAGTTACCATGGGTAGCATTTGGCTAAGAATCAAGTTTTCGAAAAATTTGCATGAATAGTTATTTAAAACATAGTAATATGCAATATAAAAATTGATTAGATGAACCGGTAACTGTGACACCATCAGAGACATTGCGACCTTCTTGCCATAGAATTTTGAGGGTCCTCCTCAAAATTCTGTCCCAGTTATCTAGACAAATTTTTGGTTATTTCGCATGCAATACCGTTGGCTGAACTTGCTCCGGAATTTTGAGGGTCCTACTCAAAATTCTGCCCCAGTTTCCGATTATGGGAAAAATGAAATTTTATTGAATTATTACCGAACCCACAGGGCTGCCTACGTATCCCCTCTTAAATGGGAATCAGGTCAAGCGTAGTTCAATTACATCAATTGCATAAATGTAAACAGCTTTAAACATAGTATCTTTTGACTGCATCTGAGTTGATAGGCTTTGGACAAATTTCTCCATCCATTTCTACGAGTATGAGTGCTCCTGCTGTTAGTACTCTATGAACTATATAGGGTCCTTGCCAGTTGGGTGAGAATTTTCCTTTGGCTTCATCCTGATGTGGAAAGATTCGTTTCAGCACTAGCTGCCCCGGTGCAAACTGTCTAGGTTTGACCCTTTTGTTGAAAGCTCTGGACATTCTGTTCTGATAAAGTTGACCACGACACACTGCATTCATTCTTTTCCCGTCAATGAGAGCTAATTGTTCATTGCGACTTCTTACCCACTCTGCATCACTGAGTTCAGCTTCCTGTATAATTCTTAGGGAGTGAATTTCTACCTTGGCGGGAATGACGGCTTCAGTACTGTAGACCAATAGGTAAGGAGTTTCCCCAGTTGACGTGCGGATTATGGTCCGGTATCCCAATAAGGCAAATGGTAACTTCTCATGCCACTGCTTGTGATTCTCTACCATCTTCCTTAGTATCTTCTTAATGTTCTTGTTGGCGGCTTCCACAGCTTCATTCATTTGGGGTCGGTATGCTGCAGAGTTTTTATGCTTGATCTTGAAGGTTTCGCACATGGCTTTCATTAGATCACTGTTGAGATTGGCGGCATTGTCAGTGATGATGGATTCTGGAACCCCGAATCGACAAACAATGCGGTCCCTGATAAAATCTGTGATGACTTTCTTGGTTACAGCTTTGTAAGATGCAGCTTCAACCTACTTTGTGAAATAGTCGATGGCCACTAGAATGAACCTGTGCCCGTTTGAAGCAGTGGGCTCGATTGGTCCAATGACATCCATTCCCCAGGCCACAAAAGGCCAAGGTGCGCTGGTTGCATTAAGTTCATTTGGAGGTACTCGTATCATATCTATGTGTATCTGGAACTGATGACATTTCTGGACATACCGGATGCAGTCTGTTTCCATAGTCATCCAAAAGTATCCGGCTCTGAGTATCTTCTTGGCTAGGACGAAACCATTCATATGTGGGCCGCAGGTTCCGGCGTGTATCTCTTCAAGTAGTTTGGAGGCTTCTTTGGTGTCAACACACCGTAACAATCCTAAGTTTGGAGTCCTTCTGTACATAATTCCTCCACTTTGGAAGAAATGATTGGACAATCTTCGGAGCGTGCGTTATTTAGTATGATTTGCATGCTCCGGGTACTCTCCTTTTGCCAAGTACTCCTTGATATCATGGAACCATGGATTTTCATCTATTTCTCCATCAACATGAGTACAATAAGCCGACTGATTATGGATTCTTACCATAATGGGATCGATGAAATTCTTGTCCGGGTGTTGTATCATGGAGGACAAAGTGGCCAATGCATCTACGAACTCATTCTGGATTCTTGGGACATGTCTGAACTCTATCTTCATGAATCTCTTCATTATCTCTTGTACGTGATGCATATATGGTAGTATCTTGGTATTCTTTGTAGCCCATTGTCCCCGCACCTGATGTACCAGAAGATCTGAATCACCAATTACTAGTAATTCCTGGATATTCATGTCAACTGCTAAATTGAGCCCCAATATGCAAGCCTCATATTCTGCCATATTATTGGTGCACAAAAATCTGAGTTTTGCGGATACCGGATAATGTTGACCTGTTTCTGACACCAAAACGACTCTAATACCCACTCCTTTGAAGTTTGCAGCTCCATCAAAAAACATTCTCCACCCGTTGTAGGCTTCAGAAATATCTTCTCCTATGAATGATACTTCTTCATCAGGAAAATACATTTTTAGTGGTTTGTATTCTCCTCCTACAGGATTTTCCGCAAGATGATTCGCTAATGCTTGTCCCTTAACCACCTTCTGAGTCACATAGATGATGTCGAATTCACTCAACAATATCTGCCATTTTGCTAGCTTCCCTGTAGGTATGGGTTTCTGGAAGATGTACTTCAGAGGATCCATCCTTGATATGAGATATGTGGTATAGGCACAGAAGTAGTGCCTCGGTTTCTGGGCTATCCAAGTCAAAGCACAGCATGTGCGTTCCAGCAAAGAATACTGTGCTTCGTAGGGTGTGAACTTCTTACTCATATAGTATATAGCCTGTTCTTTCCTTCCCATCTCGTCGTGTTATCCCAAGACACAATCGAAAGCCCCATCTAATACGGAGAAACAGAGTAGTAGTGGTCTACCAGGTTCTGCTGGGACCAGAACTGGTGGTGTGGACAAATACTCTTTGATTCTGTCAAAAGCGTTCTGGCAGTCTTTAGTCCAATTGGTTGCAGCATCCTTCTTTAACATTTTGAAAATCGGCTCATAGATCACGGTTGATTGTGCTATGAAGCGGCTGATGTAATTAAGATGTCCCAAGAAGCTCATCACGTCTTTCTTGTTCTTTAGAGGTGGCAAATCCTGAATAGCCTTGACCTTTGATGGGTCTAGCTCAATTCCTCGGTGGTTGACGATGAATCCTAATAATTTTCCTACGGGGACCCCGAAGGCACATTTTGCAGGATTCAATTTCAAATTGTACCTCCGAAGCCGATCAAAGAATTTTCTCAAGTCTACTATGTGATCTGTACTTTTCTTGGATTTGATGATGACGTCATCCACATATACCTCTATCTCCTTGTGTATCATGTCATGGAAAATAGTTGTCATGGCCCTCATATAAGTGGCCCCATCATTATTTAGACCAAACGACATTATTTTATAGCAGTACACCCCCCATGGTGTGATAAAAGCTGTCTTTTCGGCATCCTCTTCATCCATCCAGATCTGACGATATCCCGCGAAGCAATCCACAAAGGATTGGAGTTCATGCTTGGCACAGTTGTCGATCGTATATTGGGCAACGGGAAATCATCTTTGGGACTTACTCTATTTAAGTCCCGATAATCATATACTCTGACTTTCCCATCCTTCTTCGGAACTGGCACGATATTAGCCAACCAAGTTGGATATTCAACCACTCTGAGAACCTTAGCTTTAATCTGCTTGGTGACTTCTTTTTTGATTTTCAAACTCATGTCTGGCTTGAACTTTCTGAGCTTCTGCTTTACCGGCAAACACATTGGGTTGGTGGGTAGTTTATGAGCCACTATGGACGTGCTCAAACCGGTCATATCATCATAGGACCATGCAAAGATATCCTCATATTCCTTCAGAAAACGAGTGTATTCTTCTTTCTTTGATGGTGACAGGTGAATGCTTACACATGTTTCCTTGACTGTTTCGGAGTCTCCTAGATTAACTGTTTCAGTCTCATCCAAATTGGACTTACGCTTGTTTTCAAAGTTTTCCACTTCTCTGACGATTTCCTCGGGCATTATATCCTCTTCCAGATCCTCTGAATCATTATCCTTATGTTTCGTTGTCTCATTACATGTCACAGTCGTAAGTTCATCGGGATAGGTAATAATAATGTTGTAGAGAAAAAAAAACATAAAGAATAATAATAAATACTAAAAATAACAATGCATTTAGATAAATCTTGAAAATGTCAAATAATGACCCGAGCAATTATTTCAAAACAAAACATGCTTAAAACGAAATGTCTTAAATGCTCATAAAAATTGCTTTTAAAAATAAATGATGCTAATTGTCAGGCTATCCAGGAACTCGATGGGCCCTTGATGGTGCAGCAGTCCAGTTCTTGAGAACAACTCCCTTCTCCACGATCTGAATAATGAGGCCTTCCTCCTCCTCCTCCTCCTCAACTATCGCACTGCAATCCATGTCTTCATTATCCAGAAACAGATTCCTTATACCGACTAGAACTTCATCTTCTTCGGACTCCCATATCATGTCAGCTTGATGAAATGACTGGCTCAAATATGGTATTGGTTGCTCTAGAGGGTAATAAGGACCACGCCATGGTGGCGACCAATTCTGATACTCGTGCCAGGTGTATTCATACCCAATCCCAAAAGTTGTGCCGTGACACTTTAGCTGTATTGGTTTGGTGATCCACTGGAGATTCTTGCCGAGACCTTTTCTAGGCTCATACCCTATCCATGCCAATATGCCTTCTATCTTACTGCTCCACCATTTGTCCTTTTCAATTGCGTTGATGCGCTCGATGCGATGGTATATTTCTCCACCCAACTTCCTTCTATTCTCGATGACTGAAACAGTTTGACTGGTGTAAATGGGATTACTTCCGTCCCTATGGATGATCACTTCCTGATGGTTCCACTCAAACTTCACGACCTGATGTAGAGTAGAAACTACGGCCCCAACGGCATGTATCCAAGGTCGTCCCAACAATAGGTTGTAGGTAACAGATATGTCCAACACTTGAAACTCAACATCAAACCAGGTTGGGCCCATATGTAGGCTAAGGTTGGTCTCCCCAATTGTGGCCCTTTAAGACCCATCAAATGCTTTCACATTCATACTTCATGCTCGTATCTCATGCAGGCCTTTACCTAATATTTTCAGAGTAGTTAGTGGACATATGTTAAGACTCGAACCCCCATCTATCAGGACTCTGGCAATGAACTTATCCTCAAATTGCACTGTGATATGTAGTGCCATGTTATGACTTAGTCCTTCTGGTGGTAACTTGTCTTCATGAAAAGTGATCTTGTGGCTTTCCAACACTTGTCCTACCATATTGGCCATCTCTCCACTGGTAATGTTGTTGGGTACACAAGCCTCATTCAACACTTTCATCAACGCATTCCTGTGTGCCTCAGAATTCTGCAGTAGCCATAGAATGGATATCTGAGCAGGGGTTTTGTTCAAATGATCAACCACAGAATACTCCCTTGCTTGCACCTTTCTCCAAAGATTATACGGGCCGGTTCCAATGATGGGCTGCTTGGAAACGACTTCTTTACTTGTTCCCCCCAAATGCTCGGGCGTGTAAACCCTACCAGTTCTGGTCATACCTTGTGCTGCACCAGTTTCTTCCATTTTCCCCTTTCCTTTCCTTCTTGCTTCTGCAACATAATCCCATGGTATAGCTTTAGACTTATAAGATGGTGTAGGTGCTACCATCATAGTAAAGGGTGTGGTCACTTCTACTTCAAACGGAGTAGGTGTAGCTACATGTGTTGTTACTTCCACCTCGAACGAGGTCGGTGTGGCTACTTCAACTTCGACTGGTGGCTGTATTTGTACCATAATAAGTGTGAGAGTGACTGAAGATGTTTCAGGATTATCCCCTTCTCGAATGCGTCCAATTGACCCCTCTGAGTCCCATTCTTCATCAGTCTCTATCATATTTACTCCCTCGCCCCTATGATCCGGGAGGGGATTGTTGCGGATGTTAGGTGCAGCCTCCTTTACTTGTATAACCTTGGCATCGATTAGTGTTTGGATCTTGTCTTTCAGGGTGCGACATTCATCAATGGTATGACCTTTCATGTCGGAATGGTAGGCACATGTTTTGTTTGGATTGACCCATTGAGAGGAGTTTTCCATGGCAACGGCGGGAATAGGGGTGACATATCCAGCTGCTTTCAGTCGCTCGTATAATTGATCGATGGGTTCAGCAATAGGGGTGTATTGTTTGGGTGGCCTGCGGTCAAAATTTGGTCTGGGTTTCTGATAGTTTTGGCGGGCTGGCGGTGAGTGATAATATGTTGGCTGGGTGTTATAAGTGTAGTAGTAGTGGCAGGTTGTGGATATCTGGGAGGTGAAGGCTGATATGTGGGTGGAGGTGTTTGGTATGTAAGAGGAGATTTTGGACCTTGGGCTACCATCACGGACCCCACTTCTTTCTTCTTGGATATACCCTCTGACTGCAATGCTTTGTTTGTAGCCTGTAATGCCTCAAAATTAGTTACCATTCCGCTCTTGATCCCTTCTTCAATCCTTTCCCCTAGCTTGATGATGTCAGAGAATTTGTGGTTCTTGATAACCATCAACCTTTCATAGTATTGTGGATCCTAGGCCCGGACAAAGAACTTGTTCATCTGCTCTTCTTCCAATGCCGGCCTTACTTTTGCGGATTCTGATCTCCATCGAGTAGCATACTCGCAGAAAGTCTCTATTGGCTTCTTCTTGAGATTCTGTATGTAGAAGATGTCTGGTGCATTCTCGGTATTAAACCTAAATCGATCCATGAAATCTGATGCCATGCTTACCCAACTAACCCACTTCTTGGGAGTTTTACTGATGTACCAAGATAGGGCGTCCCCAGTAAGATTTCTCATGAACAACTTTATTCGAATCCTCTCATCCTTTCCAACTTCTACGAGCTTGTCACAGTATGTCCTTAGATGCACCTTTGGGTCACCTATTCCGTCAAATATCTCGAACTTAGGAGATTTGTAACCCTCCGGCAGTTCTACGTCTGGCTGAATACACAAATCTTAATAATTCAAATCCTCAATGCCTTTACCCCCTTCGACACCCTGGACTCGGCTTGTGATCTTCTTAAGTTCCTCAGCCATATTCTTGATGAGCAGGTCCTTCTCGGCGGATTCCGGTGTATATGGGGTTTGTTGAGTGGGGTGAGGTAGGGTTTCTACATATATGGGGTTATTTTGGTGGATGCCGGGGGTTTGAGTGTAGTGGTGATCATTGGTTGAATTGTGCGGATCAGGAGTAGGTTGTGGTGTATTTTGAGGAGTATGGTAGGTAGTAGTTTGCGGATACTGAGTTGGAAGATATTGGTGTTGAGGAGGAGTTAGTACTAGTGGAGGGTTAGGATTTTGATAGGTGGGGCGTATTGATGAGGTGCGAGAGGATTTTGTGGATGTTGGTTTGGTGTGTTTTGAGGAGGTGTTGGGTTCTGGGCATTTTGCTGGTTAATATCTGGAACGTTTAAGGTGAGGGAGAGGTTTGCCAAGTTGCGGACCTGCTCAAGTTCCTCTTGTAATTCCAGTATTTTCTGCTCCAGCCGTAGAACCAAGTCATTCTGTGCCGGAGTACTCCGACCATCTGAAGTTTCAACATTTTCCATATGCGCAACGTTATCTTTCCTGATACCACTCATGTCATCCATCTTAGCCTTTCCCTTACTTTTAGGATCACTTAGAGGAAGAGGAAGTGGAGGACCTATGGACCTGGTATGATATGCTGATGATGCTAGTATGCACAAACCAACCTTAGGGGATGGGAATAATCAAAACAAAGAAAAAAGCAAAAAGGTAAACAAGTTAGTAGGGAATTTTGGGCCTCACACTTGAATGGAATGGCACCACCCTGAAAGTTTGCTTTGTAGTGAACCATCTTAGAAACTTGCGGTATGACTTGTTTTCTCCCAGCCTATCTCATGACCCTGATAGGAGCATAAGGATAGATACCCCTCAACCCGATCAGCACTAAGTGAGGAACATCCCTGGACCTGATGATGAACTCGCTAGTAGGGAACCACTCGAACATCCAATGGACCTTGTCATCAGCAAAATTGCAAAAGAAGTGTGCCCAATTCATGGCGTGTTCCGGTTGTGCAAACCTGTCTGGGATGAAAGTCATTCTTTTTGGATGGTGAAAGGCTATGTGGTCATTCTATGGTCTCCGCGAAAATCCCTGACGGTACTGTCCTCTTTGAAGATGCTCCAACAACCATATTTGCAGTAGCAAATTACAACCCTCAAAATGTCTGAATCCCTTCTTACAGCAGTCCAAAGCTCAGTATATCTCAGCCACGATCATTGGGACAATAGTGTAAGTTTGTCCCTCAATCCCTTCCATTAAGGTCTTGGTAACCATAGCCAAACGAGTGTGAATCATGTCTCCTTGGATTGGAAATACTATCATACCCAGAAAACAGACGATGAATACAAAAACCCGACGATGAGTCCAACCCAGGGAAGTGATGGCAAACTCATCATGAAAAATACGGTAGGATGTGCTGTGCCCATAACGCTCGTAAAGGAAGTCAAAAGGTATGAAGGACTTCTTCATGCAGACTAACTCGTCATTCTTTCTAAAGCCCATCATTTTCAGAAATCCCCTAGAAGTATGATTTTTCGGCACCAGCAGACCAGGGCTATCCCAGGGTAGCCTGGCAAAACCTCCTATTTCCTCAAGAAGGGGAGTCATCTCTATGTTACCGAAATGGAAAACAACCCTCTTTTCATCCCAGAATATAGTAGCGGCCTCGATCAGTACATTGTTTGGCTGAATGTCCAACAAAGAAGGTAAATTTCCCAGAATTCTTTTCACATGGTTTTTGTCTCTTGGCTAGAGATTTTCCCACCAGTCTAGCAATAGAGGTGAGATACTTCGGACCATGCCGAACCTGGGGACTTCGTGCCTCATTTCTGCAAAACAAATAAAGTTAGCCATCTCCCCCTCCGGACATGGCTACTTACACATTAATGATTAGCATATCGGCATGTTTTCCCCAAATAATGCACATATCATGATTGTGCCCTGTTGGGATTATGGAAATCCCGATGGGTTTTGGACAAGGCTTGCCTTAGACAGTTATTATGCGGACAACATTCTAACTCGTACTAGGTTCAGACATGATGCATGCACAGTTAACATCAGAGTGGGGTTTTCTATAAGAGTCTAGATCGGTACCCTCAAGTGGACAACTTGAGAGGGAAAGGCACAGAACCATCGATTGCACCACTAATCGACTAGTTTTACCGCAAATAAGCCTTTCCAAATTTAAAAAGGGTAATATAAGAAGAGCGCGGGCACTCATCAAGTGTCTCTATGGTATTAATTGTGCACGAATGGAATATGATGTAGAGCATACTTTGTGCAAAGATAAAACAACACGTTGTCAAGTATATTGCATGATAAAAGAGATAAACGTAGTTTTTAATAAATGTAAAGACAAAAAAGAAAGAAAAACAGGGAAAAAGTTAGTTTCATATAATATAAAAAGAATTGTAATAAAGCAATAAATGGGTAAGGATTGGGAAAGTCATGTTATAACAAAATTTAAAAGTTAGAGCCAATGGAATGCATATTATAACCAGATTAAGCGAAGAGTTGCATGTAAGTTCATATAAAGGGGAAATAGGGAAGGGGGTGTGCATGTAGATATAAAAGGGAGAATTGGAGCAGGATGTTAAAGTATCAGTAAAATAATAAAGGCACGCTTATCGAGAGAGACTAATTCATATAGACCAAATTCGTAAAGATAAGAGCCTAAATATATCCCCAGCAGAGTCTCCATATTGTCGTGCCCCATTTTTCCTCGCGAAAAGCGGGTTTCGATATTGACAACTCTTTTAAAAATGGAGGAAGGGTTATTAAAAGAGAGTCGCCACCTAACGGATTAAGGTGCATTAGGGCACCTATTGCAAATGACTCGGGTTTACTAGTTTGCGTCACCAATGATCGGGTAAGGGCTCAAATTACCTCGAGGAGAAGGTGTTAGGCACTCCTCGAGGTCCATAACGGTGGGTCCCGGCCGAACTTAAATCATGTGAATTAGTCTAAGAGAGAAGAGAAACATAAAGAAAGAATTATTTTAATAGGAGTGGGGGAGGGGGGGTCCTAAGTTGTTTGGCCTAAAGGATCACCCCGTACAACATAAATAATACTTCGTAACTCCCCCAAGATGGGGGTGTTACTCATATTATTCAGCGGGCACAAACTATCATCTCCTAGTACCCGATTACTATCTTTAAGTTATTTACCTAAAGCGCTCTAATCAATTCTAAATCGTACCCTATGCGTGCACTACCTGTCCCTTGCCTATGGCCCAAGAGGTGTTTGGACCTTTATTTTTGGATGGTTCTAGACTTAACTTAGGTTGCTCAAAAATAATAAAAACTATGCGACATACAAAACAAATTGAACTTACATGAAAAAGCAAATAAGGGCTCAGGTTAGCCTCCACACTTAGGCAGCAAATGCACGCAAACAAATTAGGCGTTTTGACAGTTTCAACAATTGAAGTCGTTAGGCCCTATAGACATGATTTCTATATGATTCTGGATTTTAATCATGCGAGCAGTTATGCAAAGTAATTTCTAAGTGACTGCACAATTGTCTACTGATTATAAGTATAAGCGGTTGAAACCTATAAACATGATATCTAGGTGATTTACTCAGTATTTGGCAGTAATAAACACGAAAGATATTCAGAATTACTAAGTTGTTCCTATAGGCATGCTTTCTACTGGCGTTCAATGAGGCAGTGTTTTAAAGCCTGATTTTAGTGCTTAACATAGATAGTGATTACCCTATAGACATGATTCCTACCCTTGATGATTGAAACTGGTTTTAGTTCTTATATACTAAATGAGCAAGTATGATAATAGCATATCAATCAATTAAGAACCCTATGGGCATGGCTTCTAAAAATGCAGATTTATAAATGACCTTATGATCATGATGCCTAATGAATATGCTGCAATGCAAATTGAACTTTGGTTATTTTATTCCCTATAGGCATGGTATCTAAAAAGCAGAATAGGCAGGTTATCCACAGAGCTTATTCGAGAAAGTAAACACCTATAGGCAGGTTATCTACAGAGCATATTCGAGCAAAATAAACACCTATAGGCAGGTTATCTAGCATACAATAGCAGAATGTATTTGAATAAAGTAAACACCTATAGGCAGATTATCTAACATACAATAGCAGAATGAGTAAAGTAAACACTTATAGGCAGGTTATCTAACACAATAGCAGAATGAGCAAAGTAAAAACCTATATGCAGGATTTCTATCCATTCTCATGCAAATGTTAAAATAAACCCAGTTCCCCAATTTACTAATACCCCAATTATTATTACAAATAATTATTACAGACCAGAATTGAATGAATGAATTACAAAGTATAAAAACTGTAGGAAGCCTACAACAGGCCCAAATACACCTGGACAGGCCAGGACTTCAACTCACAGAAGCTCCAAAAGCCCATGTTTATAGAGACACAGTAACTAGCCGTGAATGATTCACCCATATCTCAAGGATAAGCATACAGAACCCAAATCTCTAGTATGTCAGAGTTCCCAAGGGCTTCAAGAACCCAGAGCAGTGCTCACACTAGAGAAGAATGATCAGAGCAGTTCAAAGAAGACTAGGGACCAAATCCTAGTGTGTCAGAGTTCACGAGGGTCTCATATGAACCCTGAGCAGTGCTCACACTAGGGAGGCCAAGGGACAGAACCTAAATTGCTTTGGCTTTCAGCCGACTAAGAATAAAAATTCAGAAAGACCAGATAGTAAAGGAATAGAATGGAGTCAAAGTATTTCACTGAAAGACAAAATCCAAATTGAGCATATACACACAAATAACAGGCATGCTTGAACCTAGGCATATTTAGTCAAGTTTCAGGAAATAAACTCAATCACATGCTAACAAGACAAGTCATAAGACAGATTTATAATGATAAAGGGGGATCCAGATTAAGTTAAGTGCAGAAACTAGTGTCATAAGAAGAAATCAATTAGCAACAGATCAGGACATATTAGGAACTAATTAGGGCAGTTACTAGGGGTCTCAAAATATAATAAAGACAAAGTCAAACATGCCATATTATGATGCACTCAGAAACAGACTTGTTATCCTATTAAGGAAGACATCTATACCTAGTTAACTATTCTATAGCAGGAGATATGAGAACATATTCAAAGAGCAAGATAATAACAAAATTAAACTTCAAGAGATTGCTATCAGTGACATATAGGTTATGCAGAATCTAACTAACAAAACTCAAAGTAGATTTAAGCATGTCTCAAACTACAAATGTAATAGCATTTAGGATAACATAGTCTAATTGGAGTAGCACATTAAATAAATAATCAGAATGAAATGGCAGAGATATGATAACTCACCAGTTAAGATAAAGCAAGGAAGAAGAAAATCCAACAGTATTGTGAGTATCACCAAACAAAGCAAGCACTTTGCAATTTCTGGCCTTGACTTTCAGTCGGCCAGGAATCAAAAATACAGAACAAGTTTATTCAAGAATGAAGAACGTACAGCCTTAGATTTATAGCTTTTTAATGATTTTCGAACTGTTTCAAAGGGGAGTGGGGAGGGGTTTATATAGTGTAGGAATTGAACACATAAATACGGAAATATAATTAATTCAAACAATTAATACAGAAGAAAAATTTTGAAACCCTAGTTTTTAGGTAAACTCCACAAAATTAGCAGAAAATAAAGGCAAAGAATCACATATTGTATAAAATGAACATATACATGAATATTATTCACAAAACACAGAACCGATCCAAATTTGGTTCAAATAAAAAGGGTCTGAAACCCTAATTTAGGGCAAGTAAAAAATAATCGGCAGAAATAGACAGATTCATACATAATAAGATGAATATAGACGAGATAGTACTTAATATTAAAGTTTGAACCAATTTCGGTTCGAATCAAAGGGAATCTGTAAACCCTAACCTTAGGGTTAAGTATGAATCAACAAGATACGAACAAATCGGACTCATACGTTGCAAAATAACGTGTTTGGACTTAATATCGTCCAGATTCAAGAGATGAAGATCGATTAGGGCAGAATCAGAGTAGGGTACTTGCCATGTTTAGGCAAGTACTAAGGTAATACCGTAAAGAATCAACCAATAAAGGAAATATATCGAAATGGTAAGTAAATGGGAAGAAAATCCCATTAGGAACGGGATTAGGGGAGGATTTTGGAGAGGCGACGGGCTAGGGTTCATGAGAGATGAGAGACGAGAGGGTTCCAGGGCGGCGGGGTGGTGTAGAATGATTAGGGTTAGGGGTTTAGGTATAGTTAAAGGATAAGGTGTAACGTGGACCGTTGATCTCAAAGAACAACAACCACGATTTAAAGGGGTTCTGGGTCGGGTGTTTAAATGTGTATGAGATTGGGCTAATGGGTCTTGGGCCAAGGGTATTGGATTGGTGTAAGGGTGTTGGGTTAGATCCGAAAATAGGGGATTTTGGGGCTAAATTTTAAATACCTACTATTTAACAAATAAATAATTTATAAAAATATTTAATAAATAAAAAAACATCAGTTGTGCATAAAAATGATTAAAAATAATTACTTAACATTATAAAAATATAAATATCCCATTTTCTATGTAAATAATGTAATTATATATGCATATGGGCTATTATTGCAAAAATATGCAATTTGGCGCTAAAAAATGCAAATGCAATTATAAGAAATGCACTGAAAATATTAAAACCTCTTATAAATATAAAGGATAAGTTTAGAGGATTAAATCATCATAAAAATAATTTGTAGGGTAATTATTGGATACTTATATAATAAAAATGCAGAAATAAATTGATTTATACTTTACAAATCATGGAAAATTATAAAACATATTTGTACATGATTACAAATCTAATGATGATGCACATGCACTATTTTGAAAGTATATATATATTTAAAAAATATGAGAAAAAAATTAGGTGTCAACACCAGCTCCCGCCATACACAGCAACATCATCATCAAAAATCTGCACGCAAGGTGCAGAAGTGTAGTATGAGTACTACCGACCTCATGTACTCAATAAGTAACAAACCTAACCTTAGGTTGAAAGCACTGGCGAGCTTGGATGTCACGACACAAAATTCACTATAGGCCGTGATGGCGCCCAACATCGCTGTTAGGAAAGCCAACACTAAATTATTCATTTGATCATTTTTAAAATCATTAATCTTTCTTAGATAATGAGGTTAGTGCATTAAAATAAATCGTAATTATGTACAGTTTTGTTAAAATAATAAGTGAAAGTGAATCAGTGTAAAACAATTCATAACAAATTCTAAAACACCCCCAAAACCCGGTGTCACAAGTGCATGAGCATTAACTAAGGAGTACAATAATAATACAACCTCTGTCCGAAATGTAAATAAGACAGGACAAAGTAAATGGTACGATGGAGATTTTGTGGGCTGCGATACGTAGCTCGGAATGCAGCTCACCATAAAGTCTCCTCAGCAGCTGCGCTTACGCGCCAAAATGACCACCAATTGAACCTGTAATATCCTACACATTTAGTGCAGAAGTGTAGCATGAGTACGTAAATCAACGCGTACCCTATAAGTATATAGCCTAACCCTGGAGAAGTAGTGACTAGGGGTCGACATAGACACTTATTAGAGTTCCAACAAAGCAATATAATAAATCATAAGTAGATGTGAGGCACACAACAATAATGGGGTAAATCTATAAGTTACCTAATATTCCAAATATTTCTTTTAAAGTATGAATTTCTCAGTCTTGTATTCTGCCTCAACAACTCAGATATATCAAGTACCAGTAACAAATGGATAAGAAGTACCATATAAAATGTCAGGCATCAGTGGAAAGATAATCCCGTGAATGTTCGGACTGCTAGCGATATAACACATGATTATGCCGAGGTCATTCGGCCCGTTCCAGAATAATGTATACACTGCTGAGGGTCGAGAGACATGAACCATAGATGCATCTATTATACTACCGCTGCATTCGGCCCACTCCACAAGAAAGGAAGGAACCTAGCAAATTACGAGACACGTGCTTACAATACAGTACATGAGCACAAAGTGAATATATATATGTGTGTGTGTGTGTGTGTGTGTGTGTGCGTGCGCGCGCGCATGTGTGTGTATTTCTAAATCAAATTCAATTTTAAATTCAATTAATTAAGCCAGCAAAATGAATTCAAATAATTCAAATATTACATGATAAAGTCTTAAGTCTACCCGGACATAAATATGCTTTAGCTACGTACGGACTCTCGTCACCTCTTGCGTGCGTAGCACCCGCAACTAGTAGTACATAACGATTACATCACCTAGGGGGTAGTTTCCCCCTCACAAGGTTAGACAGGAAACTTACCTCGCTCCGAAGTTCCATAATCGGCTCCAATGCCTCTTTAACTTCTCGACTCAAAGCCAAACTTTCCGAAACTAGTCAAACAATGTGCAATTCAATCAAATATACTCCAAAGCTCATAATTAATCAACTTATAACAATTCCAAACTCCGCTCGAAAAGTCAATAAAGTCAACCCCTCGGGCCCACGAGCACGGACTCTGAAATTCTTTGAAGATAAACTTTTCCCATAACATTACGAACTCAAATATATAATTTATTCCCAATTCCATGTCCAAAATCGTGGTAAATTCCAAAATTATCAATTCTAGGTTTCTCCTTAAATTTTCCCTACTTTCCATGAATTTCCATATTAAAAACCTTTATAAAATCCAAGTATTCAACTTGTAATGGGGGAAAATCGCTTACCCCGAGTTGCTTGATGAAAAACTCCTCAAAATAGCTCCCCAAATTTGGCCATCCAAGTGAGAAATGAGAGAAATGAAAGCTAAGCCTCGATTTAAAAGAACCCTTCTGCCCAGCTATTTTTGCACCAGCTGACATCCAGTCGAACCTGCGGCGTCTCTTTTGCGACAAAACCCTCGCTTCTGCGGAGAAGAACTGGAGGCCATCTCATGCACCAGCGAAAAAATCCCACTTCTGCTAGACGCGGGTGTTATCCAAATCTTTCGCTTCTGTGAAGCCTTTCGCTTCTGCGATTAAGGATTCCGCTTCTGCAGACGCGTAGAAGTGCCCAGCATTCCGCTCCTGCAGATCCCCCTCGTTCCAATCCAATTTCGCTCATGCGACCAAGGTGTCGCTTCTGTGCTTGTGCAGATGCAACCAAAAACCCCGCGCCTGTGATCCTCTACTCCCCGCTCTTGTTGCGCTCCTGCGCTTCGTCTGTGGCTTCAGCGGCTCCACACCTGTGCCCAAATTTCCACAGGTGCAGTTACGCCAGAACTTGGCCAAAACCAACATGTCCTAAAATTTAAGTTTCAATCCGTTTCAAACCCGAGGCCCACGGTACCCCATCCAAACGTACTAACCAGTCCCAAAACATAAAACAAACCTACTCGGGGGTCTCAAATTACACCAGACAACATCAAAATTGCGAATCAACGATCGAAACCTTTCTTTAAACTTTCAAACTTTTAAATTTCGACGAATGCGTCCAAATCATATCAAAACATTCCAGAATGACGCCAAACTTTGTGTACAAGTCATAAATTACAATACGAACCTATCCTAAGTCTCGGAACCCCAAACGGACATCAATAAGACCAAAATTCACTTCAAGTCAAACTTAAGAAATTCTTAAACTTTCAAAATGCCAACCTTCCACAATAGGCGCTGAAATGCTCCCGAACCACCCGATACTCAACCCGAACATACGCTTAAGTCCGAAATCATCTGTAAGGCCCCTAAAAGTTTACCTAAGACCCGAGGTTTCGTATGTGTTGGCGATTGTAGGGATTCTTTAGTTCAGACATTTTTAGTTGAACAGTGCGTTGGGGAGTTGAAGAAAATTTTTGGAAATACAGGGCATTTTTCTACGATCCATTCTACGGTCGCAGAACTGATCTGTGGAACGCATTTATGCCGCAGACCGAGGAAGAAATCTGGGCAAAATTATGCGGTCCATTATGCAGCCGCATAATCATATTACGTACCGCATAACCCCTCGTAGTTCCAACACAAAACAATTCTGGAGATACGTTCTGCGGTCACATGACCGCAGACCGGTTGCAGAGTGAGGCAGGGGCGACCAGTTATGGAGGTCCATTTTGCGGACCGCAGAAGCATTATACGGTCGCATATGTGACCGCAGACCTGCATCGGGGCTTCATTTTTTCTAGTTTTTAAACCCGACCCCATTCTTATAAAACAACCTTGGGGTCATTTTAAAAGGGAAAACATATATTCTAGAGAGAGGGAGTGCCATAGAGTGAGAGAAAAAGTTCCTAAGCTCATCATTCATCAATTCTTGCTCAAAGTTGAAGAATTTGCAAGAAGAATTCACTAGGTCTTCATCCTAGAGGTACGATTCTACTCCATAGCCCTATATTTTGTGATTTTAATTGACAATAGGTAATAAGCCAAGCAATTCTTAGGTGTGAGAGTTGTTTATTTTGCATGCATGTACCATCAAAGGTGGTGGGAAGATTGTTAAGCTATTTGGGCTGAACTTTGGGTAGTGGGGTGAAAACATCCACCATAGGAGGACCTTGCAACCTTAATGCTCACCTAGTGTTTGATAAAATGCTCGAGTGAGCTGGAACTATGAATTACTTACTAATTTATGTTCGGTTTTTCTATATCTCTAAATATATCAAAGTTGCTAGAATTTCGGGACTGTGTAGTGAATTAAGGAAAGCTCGAGGCAATGTATGTTGGCTAAACTCTTCTCTTATAATTGAACCCCACAATGTCCTTGTAAGTACCGTGATGCTCATTATAAATTGAGTTTTTGTCAAATAAGCCTTGTGTCAAAATAATTATGCGCTCAATATGTATTCCAAAGATTCTTGTTATGTTGAGTTAATATTTGAGAATGTGGTTTAAGTATGGGCTATGTGTTATATGTTATGATTTAAAAGCGTGATTCTAATGGAAGCTAACATGTCAATTGTGTAAGAAATCACATGTGCCTAAGACCCTAAATTGCTCAAATATGTGTATAAAGTCTTAATTAGAAATGCCTTGTTGTTGGTTATCCATGATGATATGTAAAGGTGAAAGAAGAGAACATGAAATATGATGTGTGGCCATAGTGCCAAGAATGATATTGCGTCGTGACCATTGGTGCCAACAAAATGAATAATATGAAAAAGATTACGAAATGAGTGCTAAATCCTTTTAATAATAAATGCCTTGGGAGTATCATTTAGGCACCGAAGAAGGTGTTACACCTCATGTTTTCGTACATGAAAGTACACCATAAGTAAATTCATAAAAGCTCAGAAATGAGACGTTACATCCCGTATTTTTGTACGTTGAAGTTTCGTCGTAAGTTAATCGACGTAAGCTCGAGAATGAGATTATTTTAAAGTTATAAGTATTATGCTATTTATAACAGGCGATAAGTAAGTGTCGTGAAGGTTAAAGGGTAAACGAATCAAAAAAAATGAGCTTCGTTGAAAGTTGTCAATTTGGGATAAAATACTGTCCGAGCTATAATACTCGATATTTATAGACTAGTGTCATACAAGGTACCGCAAGACCATGATGGTATGATGTATAAAGTGTGTTAAAGAATGAGTAGTATTTTAAGTAATTTGAGATAATTCTTAATTATGTGGGTAATTGGTTAATTATTAGTTTAATGGAAGATTAACGATGTAACTATGGATTTGTGGATAATAAATAGGTGGGGACAAATTCTCCCACGTGGCAGCGAAGAAGCTTTAGCTAAAATGACTCTTAAGTCATGTACTTGGTGTCACAACTAGAAGATCTTATGGACAAGTCATCCTAAAGTGTGGCCCACTCTCTTTAATAAAGACTCCAATATAAGTCATCAAAATACATATGTTGCATTTGCAATTCAAAGAGAATTGCAATTCTAGGCAACGGATGGAGCTCACACATTTAAGGATCTCTTTACTTCATAAAGAGAGTTGCATATTCATGAGTAACGTGAGAATTTTAAAATTCAAAGTGACGAATGGCTTCAGCAAGAAAAGTTATACAATATTGTGATCAAATTCATTAAGAGAGATGGATTAAAAATTCAGCAAGGTAATGATCTTAAGCAAAACTTCATACGAAATTATTCTGCATAATAGCAACAGAATTTTGCGATTCTAAGGGAGTACGGTACAATCTTTCTAAAGAATATCATACGGATGTTTACCTACTTCGTTCCGCCGTTATGTGTTGTTGCAATAGACGTGTGTTAGAGGAATTATCAAGAGAATCGGTCCAGGTATGTTAAAGCTATCCCTTCTTTCTTTTGCCATGATACAAATGAAACGAGCAAAATACGCAACTTTCATAAATGATTCTATTCATAGAAATACTAGGGGTATCTATATTCTTGATTCCCCGTGTGTCTTATTATTCCATCATCTGTTCATGGGTCTCATAATATATGTAAGTTGATAAATTTATTTTATGACATTAATCAAAGGCATAATGGTCTTATGATGTTCCGAGAGATTTTATTGACGTATTTCATATGCATTTCATTCATTTATACATGTACATTGACCCATGACCAGATGGCGTTATATACACGTATATGTATGTATATATATGTATGTGGGATACGGGAAAAGGTTACGGCGTTATATACGCACCACCACCTGATCACCTGGTATACGTTGATGATTTTGCCCACTATGGCCGAGATGATATGATGGGATGCCCTCAGAGGCTTGATGAAGTTATGAACACATGTACCTATGCACGACATGACATTCATATTCATATACATGACACTATAAGTATTTCATGATTTACAAAGTTATCCAGACTTACATGTCGAGTCTTTTACTCCATGTTTCTCTCATGTCTATTATTTACTTATTTCAATTCCTTACATACTCAGTACATTATTTGTACTGACGTCCCTTTTTTTCTGGGGATGCTGCATTCATGCCTGCAGGTATAGACAATGAGTTTGACGAGCTCTCGTAGTAGACGAGGTTAGCATTCAATGAAGGATCGGTAAGACTCCACCTCATTCGGAGTGCAGCCGAGTCTATGAGTCGTCGTGTCAGAATTTCGCTACAGACTTATGGGTAGGTCGATACCCTGTCCCATTTGATGTCAAATATTTTTAGAGGCTTTGTAGACAGTGGTTCATATTGTACAGTATGTTAGAGGCCTTGACAGCCCATATGTATTCATGTGTTTAAGAAAGATGGTTCATTGATACAGTGCTTTCGACTTATAGTTATACGTTATGAGTTGTGGCCATGTTGGCCCAGTTACCAATGACAGTACGATAAGAAAGATATGCTACTTTGGTACTCGGTTGAGTAAGGCACCGGGTGCCCATCACGGCCCATCGTTTTGAGTTGTGACAAAATTGGTATCAGAGCAGTTCTGTCCTAGGGAGTCTACAAGCCATGTCTAGTAGAGTCTTGTTTATGGGTGTGTTGTGCACCACACTTATAAGCAAGAGGCTACATGGAATTTAGGACTGTCACTATTTCTTCTTACTCTAGATCGTGTGGTAGAGCTCAGTTGTAAGAACTCAATTTCCTAAACTCTATCATATTCATAATACAACTATGCCTACATCCAGAAGACAGTTGGTAAGAAATTGAATGTAGCCGTGGAAGAATTAAGTTAGAGGAACTCGATTTCGTCATTCTTATGATGGATAAATGTGAGATCTTCAACAGAACATGTATGTACTAAGACATGTAAGCTTCTTGATAAGGAGCCTTAAGGCAAGAATATCTACCCATATGGTGAAAATAAACGAGAGATTCAGAAGGTAGATACAAGTTTCAACAAGTAAAAGAAGCAAGGTGAAGAAGGGTACAAGGTACCCAGTTAGTGAAGATGAACATTATCTACAATTCAGGAAGAGAGATATAAGAATTTTGAGTTACCTTCAACAGTAACGAGGTATGTATAATTGGTCACACCTATTTCAGTTATGCCCTATGAGGGCTAACAAGTGTAGTTTAAGAAGAAGGACGAGTATCAGGATCCGGATGGGGTTAGAGTGACACAAAATGATGGATAGGATTGTTTGCGTTAGTTGACATTTCCGAAGGATATTGTGAATGTGCTAATAGATACCCTTGTGAGACACCCAGATGGTGTACTCTAAAATAGTACAGCCAGATATGAGTACTACAAAGATAGGCACTGGAAGGGATAAATATTACCTTAGTATAGCTCCCGTCCCTAGTAGAGAAAGAATGTTAGGCAAACCGAAGAGCTAGTTGATGGAGCAAGGGGAGCTAAAAGCAAAAGAATGTCTTGTTCGAGTTTTCAGAATAAAGTGATAGACATAAATGTTAGCGGGAAATAAGAAGAGAGTTAATGAAGCATTATGAGTAAGATGTGATATATGGATGACAACGATAGATCAAAAAGATGACAGTATTACAGAGTCTAAAGTCAAGTGAAGGAAAAGACGAGAGGTGACAGTCCTTGAAACAACAAAAGAATATAGGCCATAAAGTCATATCCTCATTTTGAAAAATAAGTTCGTCACTCTAACATGATTACCAAAAGGAAAAGTTAGACCCTAGAATAATAGAAATCAGTATGGACTGCTGAACAAGATAAACTAAACATGAATTAGGGACTGAGTGATTTGATAATAGTAGGTATCGTGAGAACTTTAGATTTCGTTCCGACGATAATAGAATGGACAACAGAAGAAGATTCATGAGAAGTTCAGAGAATGGTCATTCAGAAAAACGCTTCCCTAAAGCAAGCAATGAGAGCAAAGTTAAGCTTAGGGGACTGTAGGTGTCAATTATACTAAGTGTCACCCTCACGAGTAAGAAATTTTGTTACCCTTGGTACAAAAATATTACCGCAAAGGTGAGTAAGGCTCATCAATGATGTGAAAAAATGCCAAAAATGAAAAGGTAAAACATTTATAGGTAGATCATCGTGGCTCCAACTATTAGTACTCCCCTAAAGGGGGAATATGGAGTGATGTGGCATTAAGTCAGAATTAAGTGGTTCTAGTGATTATGGAATGGTAAAGGAAGAATGCGATAAAAAAATGAAAAAGGAATGAGCTTGCACTTGTCCAAATCCTACAGATATGCTATGATTCCAGAACATTATGCAAGTATGACGTCAAAGAAAGGAAGTAAGGGTTCCTGTCCGGAATGTTATGGATAAATAAGGAGCCGGTGCGAGAGGTAAGTTAACACAAAGGAAATAACTCAAGAAAGATTACGTAGAATATTGATATGAGAATGGGTCAACGAGTAGTTGATTCAGGAAGAGCCTAGTTATGGCTAGACAAAAGGATACAGACAAATCAATAGACCATGTGAGATAAACATAGTGAACCCCAACATGGGGAATTCAGTCTCGTAGATACGACATCGTGATCCTTGAGAAATATTCAGATAGGAGTTGGGGTAGTTAAAGGTATCGTATGAGTGTTACGGAAATAAAAGAGAGTGCCACTGGGAAGACAGTCAAAACTTCAATTCAAGAGCAACCCTACAAGTGCAAGGGCGTGGAGGTAAGTAACTACGGATAATTATAGGCGAGGAAGGACATCAAAAATTCTATCGGGTATACGACGTAATAACCTCGCAGCTTTACAAGAGTCAGAGGGTCTTCCCTAAGTACTGTAATGAAAAACTAGCTGAGGAAATAAGGAAGAAGGCTTCAACCTAAACATAGTAACTTGAAGAAGAAATGGTCTTGTAATAGCAGTCTCACTACAACATTGTATGCACTCCATAAAAAAGTGACCTGGCACTTATCGTGGCTAATGAGCGGGAAGTGAAACCAAAAGTAATGGTCGAAATCATATGAGCTGCACAAAATTCCGGCATGCGTGGGAACTAAGATAAGATAAGTATGCATGCAACAAGGGGGCAGAAAGACCAGGAAAAGTAATTGCTTACGTTTAAAGAAAGCTGAGATGGAACGAAAAGAATTATTCGATCAATGATCCAGAGTTAGTTACGTTATGAACGCAATTAAGATTTCGGAGTATTATCCATGCAGCATATATATTGACATTCATACAGCCGTAGAAGACTCCGGTATAAGTTAAAAGAAAGAATTGAGCCTAGGACATAGACAAGGGATTGAATTGTTAGAATAGTGTATCATGGATATTCCATAGAGCCCATGAAAGGCTAAAGTAATAACTAATACCAGGAGCCGCGGATCGGAAGATAGCTTAAGCCTACATGAAGGCTGATCAAAAGGAAGACGAAACTAAAGAGTTTAATCAACTAAGTAAATCAGGAGTCTGATTATTGGACCGAGAAAATTATAGGAATCGTGATTGAGAACATAGAAAGAATCACTCTTAATATCAGAGGTACAAGAGAGATAGTACAATAGCCATATCCTATAACAGCTCTATGATAAAGCCAGTTAGAAGAGTACCAGGCTTATAAGAAGTCAGTATGAAGCTCCCACCAGATTGTGTATGCACCAAAGGTGCAAGTATTATAATACAGCTTCGAGTTATGGATGTGAATTATACCTATGTGGAATGAAGGTCCTGAAATAGATAGAAGATGTGATGCAAATTTTTAAGGTAAGTAAAGTAAAGGTAAACAACGTAGATAGAAGACCAGAAGCACTGAGATTCAGTATCCAGGAATGATAGCGGCGGCGTCAGTGGCATATCTTCCAGCCTATGGTTTCTAAGTACTGAGAGGTCTAGTTAAGAGAGCAAAGAAGAGTTAGAGACAATGTGATGTCTCTCATGATGTTCCATAATAACATAAGGAAATCTATGGTGCAAGCAAGTTAAAGGAAGGTTGCGAGTAGTATAAATGGATATGTATAGGTCGCAAGCTACAGTATGGTAGAGCGACAAGATTTTAGAAAGACATGAGTAAGGATAAGAAAGGGCGAGTTAGAAAGTGACGATAATTGATAAGTCCTCGGGAGTAAGCCTATGAAAACAAGTGAGATAATGGTTTCTCTAAGTTATAGAAAACTCAGTATAGCCTGAATGAACTCAAAGGAGTCTAAGACTAGTAGCATTTAGAAGAAATGGAATGTTGCCCTGGTAGTAGAATGAGCGTATAATTGTGATAGATGAAGGATGACGTTTGGGCCTTCGATTGAGTAATGATTTTATGAATTGTACAGGATTAAAATACCCACGTAATGTGAATCACATTGGGATGCTATGAAATACGGTTATGGAAGTATAATATCGCCCCCGGGTGGATCAGGAAAGTCACTTCAGATATTCCTCAATAAGACATAAGCCCTAGTGACAATGCATTACGTAAGAGGTTTCAAGTTTTCAGTGGTAGATTATGGATCAACGTTAAAGTGAATCAACAATAGATGAATAAAGTTGCAACGTATGGGAGGAGATAACGATTCCATCCTTTAGATGAACAGTAATAAGGACGCATTGAAGGACTTGGATTTATACATCTATCATAAGAAGCAAGTGAGTAACCTAGAATTGGGTAGTATACCTCGATAATAATAAAACCAAGGTAAGAGTTATGGTATAGTAAAGTCATACTGATGGAAAACCAGGTTTATGAAACAAGATATAGCAATATTCGTAAGTTCGACAAAGTACCGAGGAAAGAACTTCAGTACACCTATAGATGCCCAGAGGGACACCCTGTCAAGTTTTGTATATGTTCACAAAGTGAGGCCTAGAGATTGGCTAAAAGCAAAAAAGATACAAGAGTCGTATAGGCGCACATACAAGGGCAAAGTCGTACAAGCTGCATGATAGAAGGTAGCAACAGTTACGAGATTGGAAGGATTCCGCCACAAGTCGTGGTGTGAGCAAGAGTCCTAAAGGGGTGAATGACCTAGCCTTTGGATTTATTCACAGAACAGTTTCCTAGATGGCAAGGACAGTATTAAAACCATTCGTAAGAGCTATCAGTGCACCGGTCAACATTCGAGGACGAATGTTCTAAAGGGGGAATGATGTTACACCCCATATTTTCGTACGTGAAAGTACACCATAAGTAAATTAATAAAAGCTCATAAATGAGACGTTACATCCCGTATTTTCGTACGTTAAAGTTTCATCGTAAGTTAATCGACGTAAGCTCGGGAATGAGATTATTTTAAAGTTATAAGTATTATACTATTTATAACAGGCGATAAGTAAGTGTCGTGAAGGTTAAAGGGTAAACGAATCAAAGAAAATGAGTTTCGTTGAAGGTTTTCAATTTGGGATAAAATACGGTCCAAGCTATAATACCCAGTATTTATGAACTAGTGTCATACAAGGTACCACAAGACCATGATGGTATGATGTATAAAGTGTGTTAAAGAATGAGTAGTATTTTAAGTAATTTGAGATACTTCTTAATTATGTGAGTAATTGGTTAATTATTAGTTTAATGGGAGATTAACCATGTAATTATGGGTTTGTGGATAATAAATAGGTGGGGACAAATTCTCCCACGTGGCAGCGAAGAAGCTTTAGCTAAAAATGACTCTTAAGTCATGTACTTGGTGTCACAACTAGAAGATCTTATGGCCAAGTCATCCTAAAGTGGGGCCCACTCTCTTTAATAAAGACTCCAATATAAGTCATCAAAATACATATGTTGCATTTGCAATTCTAAGAGAATTGCAATTCTAGGCAACGGATAGAGCTCACACATTTAAGGATCTCTTTACTTCATAAAGAGAGATGCATATTCATGAGTAACGTGAGAATTTTAATATTCAAAGTGACGGATGGCTTCAGCAAGAAAAGTTATACAATATTGTGATCAAATTCATTAAGAGAGATGGATTAAAAATTCAGCAAGGTAATGATCTTAAGCAAAATTTCATACAAAATTATTCTGCGTATTAGCAACGGGATTTTGCGATTCTAAGGGAGTACGGTACAATCTTTCTCAAGAATATTATACGGATGTTTACCTACTTCCATCCGCCATTACGTGTTGTTGCAATAGACGTGTGTTAGAGTAATTGTCAAGAGAATAGGTCCAGGTATATTAAGGCTATCCCTTCTTTCTTTTGGCATGATCCAAATGATACAAATGAAATGAGCAAAATACGCAACTTTCATAAATGACTATATTCATTGAAATACTAGGGGTGTATATATTCTTGATTCCCCATATGTCTTATAATTCTATCATCTGTTCATGGGTCTCGAAAAATATGTAAGTTGCTAAATTTATTTTATGACATTAATCAAAGGCATAATGGTCTTATGACGTTCCGAGAGATTTTATTGACGTATTTCATATGCATTTCATTCATATATATATATATATATATATATATATATATATATGTATGTATATGGGATATGGGAAAAGGTTACGGCATTATATATGCACCACCACCTGATCAGCTAGCATACGTTAATCATTTTGCCCACTGTGGCCGAGATAATATGATAGGATGCCCTCAGAGGCTTGATGATGTTATCAACACATGTACCTATGCACGACATGACATTCATATGCATATACATGATACTATAAGTATTTCATGATTTACAGAGTTATCCAAACTTACATGTCGAGTCTTTTATTCCATGTTTCTCTCATGTCTATTATTTACTGATTTTCATTCCTTACATACTCGGTACATTATTTGTACTGATGTCCCTTTTTGCCTGGGGATGCTGCATTTATGCCTGCAGGTATAGACAATCAGTTTGACGAGCCCTCGTAGTAGACGAGGTTAGAATTCAGCAAAGGATCGATAAGACTCCACCTCATTCGGAGTGCAGCCGAGTCTATGAGTCAACGTGTCAGAATTTTGCTACAGACTTATGGGTAAGCCTGTACCCTATCCCATTTGATTTCAAATACTCTTAGAGGCTTTGTAGACAGTGGTTCATATTGTATAGTATGTCAGAGGCCTTAACGGCCCATATGTATTCATGTTTTAAGAAAGATGGTTCATTGATACAGTACTTTCCACTTATAGTTATACGTTACGAGTTGTGGCCATGTTGGCCCAGTTACCAACGACAGTACGATAAGAAAGATATGCTACATTGGTACTCGGTTGAGTAAGGCACCGGGTGCCCATCGTGGCCCAGCGTTTTGGGTCGTGACGAAGGGTAGGTCGGAACAACCTAACCCCAAAACTACACGTGCCGGTGTAGGAGTGATTGAGGGGTAAATCCTTGTGTTAATGTGATGAGACGTTTTCCCCTTATATAGGATGAGATTGGTGTGTTGAGATGCTTTCCCTTAAATGGGATGATATTATTGCTAGCGGGATGTGATGTGATGTCTACCCATACGTCATTGTGGTGAGACGGCTTAGCCGATCGGGCTGAGATCGGACGCCATGCCGCGCACATGATGGTATTATGAGTGTATGTCTCGGGGTGAGATGGCTTAGCCGGTCGGGCTGAGATCGGACTCCATGCTAAAACACGATGGTGTATCAGTGCTAAAGATCTCCCAACTTAAATTACTGAAACCTACTTGAAATTTACCTTTCCCCTAATTTGATATCGTTTGTGTCTCTCATTGATTTCATGTTTTATTCTTCGTTTACTGTTACTCATTCTATTGAGAGGGGTGTTTATTTTAAATACTAGTACTATTCCATATGTACTAACGTCCATTTTTTTGGGGGCGCTGCATCTTTGATAGATGCAGGTGGTTCCATAGCAGGTAGCATTGATCAGTGATAGCAGCACACCCTCTCCTCAGCTGACTTGGTGAGTCCCACTTCATTTCAGGGTCCTGTGTCTCTTATCCTTTGTACATAGTATTTTGAGGTATAGCCAGGGCCTTATTGCCGGAACTATCATAGTACATTTTTATTCCTGTTAGAGGCTCCGTAGATACAGTGTGGGTTGTATCTATTTTTGGGAAGGTTAAACTAAAAATGTTGTAATCGTATCATCTGTTCAAATTTAACTATGATTGTATAATATACTATTTTGGAGACTTGTTAATGACGTAACTAGTTGAAATGAACTGGTGTTATTCACATGATATCTTACTGTCAAATTAATCAAATGTATTCTTCTCTTTATTCATGGGTGAGTTGGGTAGAAGGTATTGTAAAGGCTTGCTTGATCGGGATATCTCGGTTGAGCATCGGTCGCGGTCCCCAAGGTCGGGGCATGACAACTCATATGAACCTATTGGAACCTTCAAATCTCAATTCTGAGGTTGTTTACTCAAAAGTCAACCCTTGGTAAACTCTTCCAATTTAAAGCTTACGCGCTGAGAAGTTTCCTTCTGAAAGCACTCTGAACTTCCCGAAATTCAATTATGATCATGCGTACAAGTGATAAAATATGAAGTGAAGCTACTCGAGGCCTCAAACCGCCGAACGATGTGCTAGAGCTTAAAATGATCGGTTGGGTCATTACATTGGACAACGGTCAGAGTCCAACACCAATAGCCAACAATAACTCATAACAATACAATAAAAGTAGTACAAGAAACAACTCAAAGATATGATGCTCAGCTCGTCCACAGTTATAGAAAAATAGGCATGCTTTTCAAGTATAACAGGAAAACCCAGGTCTTTCACCGAAATCACCAAAATGAGAGTATATCATAAAAACTATGATTTTTTCCCAAAGGCTTTCAACAACAGATAAAATATTTCAATCTCAAATAGCATGAGGAAAGTACATCTCTATGCCTACATGTCAATGTGCATGTGAAGTCAAGAATGTCACAATACCGTGTAGTATGAGGAAATGCATCTTTATGCCTATATGTCAAATATACATGTCAATGCAATGCATCACAGTGGTGAACTCATGTACTCATACTCTCAGAGTACTCAATCTCACTATCTCGCACTCCCACTCATCATGCTCAATCCCTCAGCACACTCAGTCACTCAGCATTGTATTGTACCTGATACGTCGCGCAGCCTGATCCCATCATGAATCAATAAACCTGCGCTCACTGTTGGTATGTCAGACTCCGGAGGGGCGGATCCCCCCTAAGCGCTAATATATGTCCTCATGGCCTGCTAGGTGTGCAGCTATATATATATATATATATATATATATATAGCCCACACGGCCTGCTGCAGCGTGCAGCCCGATCCCATCATGAGTCAATAGTACTTGCTGCGGCGCGCAGCCCGATTCCATCAATATCACTCACAAACAGACCCTCGAACTCACTCAGTCATCAATCTCTCCAGTCTCCCGGGCTCACAAATCTCATGCCAATTAGGCTAAACAATAATAACATGATGTTACAACAAATAATAACAGAGACTAAGATATGATATGCAAATAAATGAACATGACTGAATATGTGATTGCAATTTAAGCAAATAACTCAACAGTAGAAATGACCTCAATGAGTCCCGACAGAATAAGCATATAGCCTAAACATGGTTTCTAATATGGATCACAGCTTAATTACTCTACCACGTAGAAATTTCATAGATAAAAATAAGATTTGGCAGCTATACAGTACCACAGAATCAACTGACTCACAATTTACACGGTTCACGCCCACATGCCCATCACCTAGCATGTGCGTCACCTCAACACCAAACACATAACATGTATATTCAGGGGGTTATACCCTCGTCGCCAAGTTTAGAAGTGTCACTTATCTCAAAAAAGTCGAATCCAATACTGAGCAAGCCAAACCAATACTGTAGAAATGCTTTCCCGCTTGTATCAACCTCTGAACGGCTCGAAACTAGCCAAAAGCAACTCAAATACATCAAATAATGCCTAAGGAAACAAACCCAATCGATAAAGGTTGAATCTTTGATCAAAATTCCAAAGTCAACCCAAAAGTCAAACCCACGCTCGTACCTCGGAATCCGATAAAACTCATAAAAATCCAACAACCCATTCAACTACGAGTCCGACCATACTAGTTTTACTCAAATCCGAATCTAAATCAATGTTCAAAACTCAAAAATTCACTTTACGAAATTTTAGACAAAACCCCCCTAATTTCTTTCTGGAAATCATCAATCAAATGCCAAAAATGAAGATAGATTCATGAAATATAATCAAACTAAGTAGAAAATACTTACCCAAATCATGTGGTGAAAATCGCCTCAAACATTGCTTTAATCCGAGCTCCATAGCTCCAAATATATAAAAATGGTCGCAACTCCCGAAAATAGAGTACTTATAATCACTGGACGAATTAATGAATCACAATCGCGGAACTACCATCGCGACCGCGAAGAAGAAAAATGCACTGCCCCAGAATCGCGGAACAAGCTTCACGATCGCAAAGCACAAAATGCTCAGCCTCGAAAAGTCTCTACATGAACACGGCCCCAGGCTCGTAACGTGATGAAGAAATCATGAAGACCTGCCCAGCTCAGCTCAGCTCAGCTCAGCTCTACATTATGCGAACGCGTACACACTTGCGTGAACGCGATGCTTAATTTCCAGCAACCTACGTGAACGCGGATGTTCAGTCGCGAATGCAAAAAAGTACTCAGCTCCAAACATTCCCCTACGTGATCGCATCCCTATATTCGCGATTGCGAAGGACAATCGAGGCATCAGAAGCCAGCAGAAACTAACAATACAAATATGAAGAAAATGGTCTGAAATCAATCCAAATCATGCCCGAGCCTCTCGGGACCCGACCCGAACATTCCAACAAGTCCCATAACATAACATGGACCTACTCGAGGCCTCAAATCATGCATAACAATATCAAAATCACGAATCGCGCCTCAAATCGAACTTAATGAACTTGAATCTTTCAACTTCCAAAACTCGTGCCGAATCTTATCAAATCAACTTGGAATGGACTCAAATTTTGCACAGAAGTACCAAATGATATAACAAAACTATTTCAATTTTCGAAATCACAATCCGAACCCGATATCATCAAAGTCAACTCCCCGTCAAATTTATAAACCTTCCAAACATTCAAATTGCCAACTTTCGCCAAATAGTATCGAACCTTCAAGAAATATCCAAATGCAAATCCAGACATACGCCCAATCACCATCCGGACCTAACGGAACCATCAAAACTCCAAACCAAGGTCAAATACTAAAAAGTTAAACTCGGTCAACTTTTCCAACTTAAAGTTTCAAACATGAAATTCATTCTTCCAAACTAATTCTGAAATACCTGAAAATCAAAATCGACGATACACACAAGTCATAATACATCATACGAAACTAATCAAGACTCCAAATAGCTTTATGAAATGCAAATGCTTGAAACGATCGGTCGAGTCATGGAATGATAAATGTTTATTGGTCTGGAGTAATATATCTAGTGCAGTTTGTGCACTTATTTATCTTGATAAAACTATGAGCAATGGTAATGTGTTAGCATGATATAGTTTTAATTACTCTCGTATGAAGAAATTTGAATGAGATTGATAATGCATTCCAAAAGGGAACCATTGATATAGATTTGTTTTATCCCAAGAAATATTGTCAAGGTATTTTTGATTATGCAAATGCACGAAACTTTTATTACCTAAAGTTTATTTTCCAGACAAGTTATCTATTTGTATCGGGATGCTATCATATCATATTGATCTACAAAACAGTCAAATATTGATTCATAAGAGATTATGCAAGGTGATTTATGAAGCAAGTATTTAACTCAGAGAAAGATTTAATATATCCAAGAAATGTGCGATATTCTTCTAGAAATGCAGATTCTAGGAACATTATATGAAGATACTACTGGAGCTCAATCAAATGTATGGTGATAAAAATGTTCAACCAATTTTTTCAGGGAAGATCTCTTCACTAAAGCATCGTTGTCCTTTACATTTAAGAAGCTGATATACAAGATCAAAATATGTCACCTAAGAGATATACACGATGTTTTCATCAGGGGAGTATAATACATGTTGCACTCTTTTTTCCTTAACCAAGGTTGTCTCACTAGGTTTTCCTGGTAAGATTTTTAATGAGACAGCTTGAAATGCGTATTACTAGATATGTGTACTCTTTTTCCTTCACTGAAATTTTTTTTTCACAAGAATTTTTCTAGTAAGGTTTTAACGAGGCATATCATTTATTAATGGACATCCAAGGGGGAGTGTTATAAATATTATTAATTATGTATGTCCATTCATTATAGAATTACTTGAAGAGCAAACTAAATAATTAGATGTCAATGTAATTATAGGAACTACCCTAGTTACTATGAGACTATCTAGTTAGGATCAAGCTATTACTTGGGGACCAATTTCATTTCTTCCTATAAATATGAGGTTCCCTTACCATTTGTAAGAGATAAAGAAAGTTTATTAATTATCTCTCTAAGTTGCTCTTATTTTACTTTGTTTCATATTATTTCATAAACAATCCATATATATTCAGTTTCAAACCAAACATATTTTAGATTATATATTGTATATCTCATTTTTAATTCATTGCACCAACCAAAGTAATGGTGCTAGATAATCCAGAAATTATTAATCATAGATTTATAATCCCAACATAACTTTATAATACCTAAGGCAACAAAATAATGTAATCTTTAAAGTGACCGGATAGGTTAAAGAATGACATGGAAAAAGACTAGTATACTATACGTGTTAAAATTTATATTACTACGTACCGACATTACTCAGGGTTTGTTTGGTATGATGAAATTTATTTTTCATGAAAATATTTTCAAATAGAAAATAAAATTTCAATATTTGGTAGGTGAAAATTATTTTCAGGAAAATATATATTATAGATTAACGAGAATATAACAAACTTTTGGGTATTAGTGATTAATAATTATGTCGAAGTATAGTTAAATCAAGTAATATGATATTTATAGGGAAAATGACTTTCACCCATAAGTAATGGAGTCAATTTAATGAAAATATTTTCATAGAAAATGACGTATGTCATACCAACATTACAAAATGACTTTCTTTAGGAAAATGTTTTCTTGAAAGTCATTTCTTTGTACCAAATACACCCCCCAAAGCATTAAGATTTTCGTATAACCAAAATGCAAACACATGTTTGCTCTCCTTTTTAAAGGGGACAATACATAAGAATTCGTTATTTTCAATTACAACCTTAAAATTTGTGGGATCTTAGGGTTAAAATGCAATCCTAACCCTCTTACACGATAGTATCCATTTTAACTGGGTAAGTGATAGGCACACACGACACTAATGTGTATGGGCCAAAATTATCTTTTATATAATTAAAGCGAATTAACATTAAGAGGGCCTTCATGGGCTGTCGTGGATCACCGGCACGACTTCGACAAAGGCATGTCCAAGGTCGAAATGGTTCCTTAAGAGATGAATGGCGCAGCCGATGAGTTATTGAAGATCAAGCTCGAGGTCGAGCAATCATCGTAGACAGAGTAAATAACGGCTAGTTTTAGGATAAGACACTAAAAGAATATTCTAGTATATATTCTCTCGACCTGTACTATTAGGATTTTTAGGCATATGTTCTCTGTAAATAGAAAGAAACATAATGATAGGGGACATAAGATATTCACTTGTAAGAAAACACATTAACTTTCTATGTAGAATCTGGCTTTATTGCAAACATACAATATACAGCTTTTTCTTAAGATTCTTGACTAACTTTTTCACTCGATCCAAGAACAATCTAAACATTCGAAGGCTCATTAATCATTCATCATTGTCAGAAAGAACATTCACAGATCTCACCCTTTTCGTGTGACTCACATGTTCTTATTTAATTAAATGCTATTTATTGTTATGTAATGTTATCCCCTTCTTTTGGGGTCATTGAATACTGCTAGTGTTGTCAACATTTATTGCTACTTGGATAATCTACGTTTTATCTTACTACAAAATTGGTTAACATATCTTTTGAACATTAATATTGGCTAAGATTGACTCTATTTTATTAAATTTAATGGTCTAAGCCCAAATCTAAATTTTAGGTCAAACAGTTTGGCGCCGTCTCTGGGGATTTATTAGCTAATCCTTTAGTTTCTATTAGAAATTTACATGGCAAGTAACCAAGGAGATAGAACTAAGGTGACATGTGACATCTCCGGCAACCTCATGAACACTATCAACGAAAGCTATGAGACGTTGGGAGATGATGTCACACCCATTGCCTCCCCCAGGCGAGAGAGGTCCTCCCCCCCAATTGTAGCACAATGAAACCAAATGGAAAAGGGACCTCCACGTCCACGGGAGAAGGGACGTCACTTGCCATGAAAAAGCTCCTCAAAGCGTGGTTGACCGATATATTAGTAAGTGTGCTCAACAAACAAGCTCCATGCATGACCATAGAAACTGCGAGAGCCCACATGCTACATTGAGGAGACGAGCAAGGTGATCAATCAGACTATCCAATGCCAGGTATAACTCACAATGTTACTGACAGTGTAGGTGACGGCGTCCTCGGCGATGTTCTGAAGAGAATGGAAGAAATGGAGAATTTGAACAAAACGCTCAGAGACCAACTGAAATAACACCAAGAACGAGTTAACAAGATACCGAGCGACCCTAAGCTACTGCCGAATAGGGACATTGGCAGGTTCGTAGAGCAACCTTATAGCGAGGAAGAAGACCCACATGCCATACCGAAGACCTTTAAAATGCCACCATATCTCAAGATATACGACGGAACAACTGACCCCAAAGATCACGTGACTCATTATATCACCGTCGAGAAGGGCAACAACCTCACCAAGGAATAGGTGTCCTACATTTAGCTAAAAATATTCGGCGAAACCCTCACTGGAGGGGCATTAACATGGTATTCACAACTACTGGCCCGCTCCATAGAAACCTTTGATAAATGGCCGATAAGTTCGTGGCGGCGCATGCCGGGGCCAAGAAAGCCGAAACAAGAGTAAACGACATCTTCGCCATCAAGCAATCCCTAGGAGAGGGATTAAGGGACTTCCTCACCCTATTCAACAAGGTAAGGATGACTTTAACAAATGTATATGAAGGGATTGCAATCGCAGCCTTTCATAACGAGTTGAGCATAGATGGTTCAAGAGCGACTAGAAAGTTGTTAAGCCAGTTGATGAAGTACCCTCCAACCACTTGGGACGAAATCCATAATGCCTATTGTGCCGAAGTCCGGGAAGATGATGATGACCTCAACGGGCCAACTCGGTGGCTCATCTTGGTACAAGCCGAACCCAAGAAATAATGAAGAGATAACATTAGGAGGGATCACCCAATCTCACGGTCAAACAGAGAACGACATCAGCCTTACGTCAGGGGCCCCATTCCTCCTTCCTCCCGCTATGATGATGGTCTTTCTAGGCCGAGAACATGGACTCATAGGAATGAGAGAGGTATGCCCCCCTGTTATCTGTTCACAACCATTGGGTTTCACCTATAGAAATAGTCTACGCCCTGGAGAAACTCGGAACAAAGGTGAAGTGGCCGCCAAAGATAATGTCATTACCCAAAACCCGCTATAGGTCGTGATGGAACCCAACGTCGCCGTTAGGCAAGTCAACGATGAACTATCGCATTAGTTGTTCATTTTATTACTTTCAAAATCATTAATTTTAATAAGAAAGGAAATTTACACTCTTAAATCCACATGAACGTACAAAATTAGTAGTTTATAATAGAAATGAAAGGCGATGATAATATATAGAACCGTAAGCATCAACTGGTACATCCCAAAACCTGATGTCATAAGTGCACGAGCATTTACTAAGGAGTACAATAATAATAAAACATCTGTTTGAAATGTAAATAAGACAGGACAAGGTGAATAGTACGATGGGGACTCTGTGGACTGCGATGTGTAGTCTGGAATGCAACTTACATAAAGTCTCCTCAAGAACTGCGCCTATGTGCCAGGATGATCAACAAATGAACCTGTCAGATCCTGCACATTTAGTGCAGAAGTGCAGCATGAGTACGTAAATCAAAGGATACCCAGTAAGTATCTAGACTAATCCTGGAGAAGTAATGACGAGGGGTCGACATCGACACTTACTAAGGGTCTAATAAATCAATATGGTAAATCATAAACAGATAAGAAGCACAACAGTAGTAGTGAGGTAAATCTGTAACTAACACAATCTTCCAAAATTTCTTTTAACGATATCAATCTCTCAATCTCATATTCTATCTCAATAACTCAGAAATATCAAGTGCCAATAGCTAACAGATAAGGTACCATATAAAGTGTCACCATTACTGGAAGGATAATCTCGTAAACATTCTGACTGCCAGCGATATAACGCACGATTATGCCGAGGTCGTACGGCCCGTCCAGAATAATGTGTACACTGTCGAGGGTCGAGCGACACGAACCATAGATGCATCTATTATACTGCAGAGGCATTCGGCCCGCTCCACAAGAAAGGGATGAACTTATCACATTATGAGACACATGATTACAATACAGTACATGAGTATAAAGTTAATGCAACCTTTACCATTTCTCAAATAACTTGCCAACAACTCAAGGTGATAAGGCTCGGCCTAACATATATACATGTGTTTCTAAATCAATTTCAATTTATAAATTCGATTGATTAAGCCAGCAGAATAAGTTCAAATAATTCAAATATTATATGACAAAGTCCTAAGTCCACCCGGACATAAACATGCTTTAACTACGTACGGACTATCGTCATCTCGTGTGTATGTATCACCCACAACTAGTTGCACATAACAATCACGTCACCTAGGCGTAGTTTTCCCCCTCACAAGGTTAAACAAGAGACTTACCTTAACAAAGTTAGGTTGATATTACAAAATAGCCTTCTCGCATGAAATGATCTCCGGACGGCTCAAATCTAGCCAAATTAATTACATAACATCATTAAAATTTATCGAAAATAGTTCCGGATAATAAAACGTCGACTTTGAATTTTGCTTTAAAACGTCTACCCGAAAGTCAACCCGGGGTCCGTATCTCGAAACCCGATGAAAATTCACGAAATCCGAACACCCATTCTGATACGAGTTCAACCATACCAATTTTATCAAATTTCGATAACGAATCGACCTCCAAATCTTCATTCTTTTAAAAAAAATAATTTTGCCAAAATTCTCATTTTCTTCCAATTGATTCACTGATAATTGATGAATATAACCATGGAATCATGAAATATAATCACTTTTGGATATAAAACACTTACCCAAATCAAATTCGTGAAGAACTCCTCAAATTCGCCCAAAAACGAGCTCTCAACTCCAAAACGAAAATGGAAACATGGCCAAGTTTCGATCCTTAAGTCTTCTGCCCAGGTTCGCATTTGCGGACAAACAATTCGCATTTGCGAATGACAGTAAACTCCAAAATAATTGTTCACAATTGCGAATGAACCAAGTCAACTTCCGATCAAATTTTTGAATATTTCAAAACTTCAACTTTCCAACTTTTCGCCAAAATGCGCCAAATTGTCCTACGGACTTCCAAATCCGTACATACGCCTTAGTCCGAAATCGCCATACGAAGCTATTGAAATCATAAAAGTTCCATTCCGGAGTCGTTTGCTCAAAAGTCAAACCTTGATAAACTCTTCCAACTTAAAGCTTTCGAATTGAGAATTTTCCTTCCAAAACAACTCTGAATTTCCCGAAATTCAATTTCGACCACACGTACAAGTCATAAAATATGAAGTGAAGCTACTCGAGGCCTCATAATGCCGAACAACACGCTAGAGCTCAAAATGAACCATCAAGTGATTACAGATGAGGTTTGACCCAAGTACCAGAAAATATGATGCCCTCTGTGAATTCCACTAGGAACACGGGCATAAGACACAAGATTGCATCGCCCTAAGGCAAGAGGTAGTGAAAATGTTGCAGCAAGGGCACCTCAAAGAGCTGTAGAGTGACAAGGGAAGGAATACCTTCACCAGGGGTCGAGAACGTCAAGGCCCGCCGAAGCCGCCCTCACCGACCTACACCATCAATATGATTATTGGTGGCAACGACGATGCCTATATCAACGGCATCAAGTTCACTTCCACTCACAATATAAAAAGATTGATCACCCACGAATTGTATGACATATTCGAATAAAGTATCATCTTCGACGAGTCAGATGCAGACGGTTTGACTTTCCCTCATAGCGATGCTCTTCTCATTACTTTACAAATTTCAGATACTGATGTTAAACATATAATGGTAGATAATAGGAGTGGAGCGTGCATTATCCATCCCCTAGTCCATGCCCAAATGAGACTCGAGTACAAGATAGTGTTGTTGCATCACACTAATTGAGTTTAACAATGCAGTTGAATTGACTTTGGAAGAAATTACACTCCCTGTCCTCGCTGGAGACATAACTCTTGAGACAACGTTCCACATCATAGACCAGGCCACCACATATAATGCCATAATAGGACGACCATGGATACATCCCATGAGAGTCGTCCCATCCAGCCTATAACAAGTGATCAAGTTCCCAATACCTTGGGGAATATTCAGCATACACGAGGAACATCGCACATCCCTGGAATGCTACCGAATCGCCATGGATGGCTCGTCGACCCAACAAAATAAAAATAAGGAAAAAGAAGCATAAGAATCAACAAGGTCTAGATCGACATAATAAAAGACCATGGATGTCATTATGGACCCTGAAATGGTCGAAGCCGCGGACTCAACTATAGAGGACCTCAACCCTGTTCAATTAGATCCCAGCGACCCTAGCAAAAAGGCCTACATTGGCTGCAAACTCTAAGAACCAAACTAACGCAGATTTGATTGCGTTCAGCTATACAGATATACCGGGCATCTCCAAGGACCACCTATCACACATTGGCCACAAGAATGTTCAAAGACCAACTCGGCAAAACCATGGAGGTATATATCGATGATATGCTGATCAAATATGTAAGGGTAGAAGACCATATCGACCACTTGAGGGAAGCTTTCGGCATACTAAGATGGTACGGGATGAAACTAAACTCAAAGAAATGCGTATTTGACGTAGCCTGGGGAAAGTTTTAGGTTTCTTAGGGTTGCAATGAGGGATCGAAGTCAACCCAGACCAAATCAAGGCTATCAACAGGATACCTGAACAGCTGACCACTACGAAGCAAGTCCAGAGGTTGACTGGTTGAATCATCGCCCTATCGAGATTTATCTCGTAGTCGTCCGATAGATGTCACAGATATTTTAGCGTATTCAAAAAGGATAACGAACTTGAGTAGACACTCGATTGCATACAAGATCTGCTAGAACTAAAGGAAAACTTATCATCACCGCCTATGGTCTCGAAGCCTGAACCCAAAGAAACCTCATTGTCCACCTCGCTGTCTCTGAAGTAATGGTAAGTGAGGTCCTGGTTTGATAAAATAAAGGTACGCAATCTCCCATTTATTACAGCAGTAAAATACTCGTCGATGCCGAGACGAGGTACCCACACCTTGAGAAACTGGCCCTGGCACTGGTCGTAGCTTCACAAAAGCTTAGACCCTATTTCCAATGCCACCCTATCTCGGTCATTACCATTTTTCCTTTAAGAAGCATTTTACATAGACCCGAGCTATTGGGGAGGCTGGCCAAGTGGGCCATCGAGCTAAGCGAGAACAATATCACATATCAGCCTCGAACAATAAAAAATTCATAAGTGCTCGCCGACTTCGTTGCGGACTTCAGCACAAAGATAATGTTTGAGGTCGTGAAGGAAGCCGCTCAAGCTTCTCTCCAAACGTAAGACCTCTGGGTCCAATACACCAATATGCATCCAATGCTTCTGTAACTGGACTGGGACTCGTACTCGAGGTCCCTATCGGCAAAATAATTTGTCAGTCCATAAGATTCCCAAATATGACTAACAACGAGGCCGAGTATGAGGCCGTAATCGCAGGGTTGAGACTAGCGCTCATATATGGGGCGAGACAGTTAAAACTCCGTTGTGATTCACATCTCGTAGTCAACCAAGTCATAGGGACTTTCCAAATTAAAGAACAAAGGTTGCAAAAATATCAAACCGAGATCTGAAAGCTGCTGCCCAATTTCGACGAATGCCAGGTCGACCAGATCCCGCGAGCCCAAAATGTCAAAGTAGACGGCCTAGTCAAATTAGCCGCATCCACCAAAAGCATCAGAATCGGGGATAAAAGAGTAATCCACCTCCTCAACTCGTTATTACACCAATTTGTAAGATCTGTAAGTTTAACTTGGGACTGACGCAAATGTATTATTACCTACTTGCAAGACGACACACTCATGAGCACAAACACATATATTTAAATTGTGCTCGCTAGTCAAAGATAGTATAGTATAATATCGTGTCCACATGGATTGGATTTAAACAGTATCATCGTAGTTTGTAACTAGACTGCTATTCAGGAGGATCAATAGTTGAGGTTTATATAATTAATAATCTAAAATCTACAACTATTGACTAATGATATTCTCAGCAAAGGTAAGCAATGGGATTTATCAATGGGAGAAAATATGGGTTGATAGGATAGGTGCAAGATAATTGTTCGGGATCTAACTCTAGATATTTAACTTCTAATGTTCATGTGAGTCTCTCGAATTCATTTAATTATCAGTACAAATGTTTAGTAGAAACTCCTCTCTCGATTAAGTTTCAACCTCACAATATGAACCAATTTAAGCTCCGTGAAGATATGCAAGAATTCGTAATGGATTGGTTTTTAGGAGAACCTCTTTCGATTATCCTTCTAACTAGGTTTAATCAAAGATTCAACTAGCCTCTTTCGATTACTTAGAAGAATCTATGAACTCAACCAACAACATAGTGCAAATATATCTCAAGTTATGCCTCTTCTGATTACAAGAACAAGTGAACATAGATGCAACAATTAAATCTTCCAAAAATGATTCAAATATATAAACATAGAGATATAAACCACAAACAAACATTAATACACCAATTTCATCAAAACACAAAAAGTTCTACTCCATAGACATAGAGAAGTTCTTCACAAATGAAATAAAAATAGAGGAAAACATAAATACAATCCAAACCCAGATTTGAGTGAGGAAGGAAGGATGAAATCCTTGTGCTCTTGCTTATCCTTCTTCTTCTAAGCTTCCCTAGGTCTAAGGTATGTCAAAAGCGTGTCAAAAATGGTGTTTTGGGATATTTAATCCGCCCCAAAGCAAATCCCAGATGAAACTAGACTTTCTTAGCGAAATAGGGCTTTTCCCGGATAGGACATGCGCAACCGCGCCCCTGGTCGCGCACTTTGCACACCATTCTGCCCCAAGTGCGCGCCCAGTGCACGATCGCGCACCTGGGTTGTATAAGTTGGAAATTTGGGAAAGTGTAAAACATGAAAGTTGTAGAACTTTTAAATAGATTTCCCACAATATATTGTGGAGCCCAAATGGAGTTCCGAACAAAACGTTATATGCATTTTACTGGACATTGCGCAATATGTCTGCTCGATTCTTCGTTTCGTTCCACTATCGTCCGTTGATCCCCGAACTCAATCCCGGCTTAATCCTTGGGCTTTTACTCAGACTTCAAAACTCAAAAATAGCATGAATTCATGCGACAACATCTATATAGCTTGGAATCACTCCTACAGGGCATAAAACACACAATAAGTGCAACACACGCCTAATTAAAGCTCAACATAAGTAAAGTGCAGTGAATTAGCGTGCAATAAGCGACTAAAACATGGGATTATAGCCTACCAACAATACCCCACACTTAAACCATTGCTCGTCCTCGAGCAATCAAACTACACTTCACTTAGAGATGACCGTTTTAAGCAACTCTCCCAACTCATCACACCAAGAATATTAGAACAGATTAAGCACAAGACCGTAACAACCTCGCCTCAAGAGTTGACTCAACAGCACCACGAATTTTTCATAACCTGCTCACTTACTCTAACACAGAGGTCAATGACATTACTATTCCTTCATAAATCAAGTACCCTCACACAAGAATAGAGTGTAGTTCCACAAACAATAAAGTTTAAGAACAATTAGGAACTCAAGATAGGAAGAATTCGCTCACTCTCAGAACAACATTCATGTGCAACAAAAGATGTACCATAAGCTTGCTCGTAGTGTACTACTCTACTAATTGAGCTTATTCAGTCAAGGATCAAGTAGGACTTTAATTGGTTGTAATGTAGGCTGCGGGATGGGTAGGATATATTTGGATATATTGACTACACCTCCCTAAGCACTTTAATACATAGAATTGACAATTCAAAATCTCACACTTATGTCAAATCATAACTCCACCTTCACATCAATATACATTAACTCCCTACTTCTTTAAATACAATTACATCAAGTAACCACTATCAAGGAATATTTTTCACAATCATACACTTATTTATTTTCCTTTTCAATTCAAGTGGCTCTTTCTTTTTCAAAATAGTGCACCTTTCTCCTTGGTTAAATTTACACTCAAAAGCCAAACCAACCACCCCACACTTCATCTTTTACAAAGTTCATACAATTTCAAGTACTCACAAGAGGTAATGGTTCAAATAGATGATCAATTCAAATAAATGGGTAAGGCTTGTAATGTGGTTGCCAAAGAAACAAGATTATAGGCTCAAAGGGGGTTAACTAAGATACATAATAATTTGGAGGATAAACACATATATCTGGCTCAACAAAGAAATGCCTAAATCACTTTCAAGACTGAACAAAACTACTATTTCGCTTTGCAAATACACGGGGCAAGTTCTAGACATCAAATTCAATGCACATAATACACAAAACCTCACCCACACATGGCACATACTCACTCAGGATCAGACTCATCAATACAGTCTAGTCAAAGCAGTTAAGCAAAGTTAAGATCATCCAATTTAAGATTCTTATACAAGAGTCAAAAACTGAGCCTAAGCGTTGCAACTAAAGCATTTACTATTCTCAATGCATAATATAGTTAAGAGACATTGCTTTCATTTCAAATTGCAGCACAAGAATTCTACTCCTAAAAGAAAATAAGACTAACTACACCCGGTTAAAAAAACTTGAAAAAGAACCGCGGCACAAAGAAAAACCAAAGGGGGAATAATTATATTATCTAAAGAATTTATTTTTTTTCGACTTTAAAAATTTCAATCAAAAGAAACGAAAACACACACAAGAAATGCAAACAACAGTTAATTACATATTTACATCCACACCCCACACTTTAAATTGTGGCATGTCCCCATGACACACAAATAAAAAGCAAGAGGTAAAGAAAACTCTCCTGGACATTTTTCGTTTTCGAGAACTTGTGAACTCCACCCCTAATTCTGAATGCATTTTTCGATTTCGCTCGTCGGGATTCTTTATGGAGCTCATCAGGCCAAAGTCCTTTAGGGATTTTTGAAAGACCCGCTCGTTTCTTTCTTTCTTGGCCTCATTTTGAGCGGAGGATTGTTCTTGTAAGATTATCCTTAACTTGTTTCTTCGTTCATTTACAAGATCAATCCCTGCATATTCCTATAAATCCCATAAAACAAAATCCACATGATTAAGGTTAGAATAAGATAATAAAGAAGAAGGGTCATGTGAGTGTTCCTCTAGTATGTCCAAGACCATTTGTTCTTCATTCTCTTCTAATAAAAATTGTGATTGTGGATATGTGGATGGGGATTTGAAATCTTCTTTTATTGATGCACAATCAACCCAAGCCTCATCTTCAATCATCGCAGTTGAACAAGAGTCCTCTTGCAGAGTGGAAAACTCTCTCTGTAGATGTTCATCATCTCGGGTAGGCTCAATTTCACACGGTATCTCTTCCATATATTCACCATCACAATGCAATGAGCTTTCTGAAAATGTACTTATTATTTGACTCACTTGCATTGTTAGGTTGTTAATGGCTTCATCATCTTGTGTAAACCTCTCTTCCACCTTATTTATGAACTTGTACATAAGCTCTTCTAAACTACCATTCTCAACTTGAGGTGGTTGTCTCACTTCGCTTTTATTCCAGTCATAATAAGGGTATTCATCCCAACCAGAGTTAGAATTGTACCCATATGAATCCTCATACCTGTACGGACTAGAGATAAAGTGAGAGTGTTCAAAAGATGAACCATAGGAAAACTACCTACTTGCTTGAAAATCAACCCATAGATGATTTCCGCCACATTTAAAACACAGAGCAGACCGCTGACAATGTTCAGTTGCTAACTCTTCAACCGTTTTCTTAGGCTGGTTGTACTCCATCTTTACAATATTTAGAGTTCAGTATCAAGAATATGCTCTTCAAGATTTCTTCAACAAAACAAAATAATCTTGAAGAGAAGTTAACCAAACAAACTAAAAATAAAAGAAAAAAATAAAAAGTTAATTCCTAAATTAGCACTACAAACTACTTCAAACACCATTGATTGTCAATCCCCGGCAACGGCGCCAAAATTTGATGAGCGCAAAACACACACTTAAATTGTGCTCGTTAGTCAAAGATAGTATAGTATAATATCATGTCCACATGGATTGTATTTAAACAGTATTATCATAGTTTGTAGGTAGATTTATATTCAGGAGGATCAACAGTTGAGGTTTATATAATTAATAATCTAAAATCTACAGCTATTGACTAATGACAATCTCAACAAATATAAGCAAGGGATTTATCAATGGGAGAAAATATGGGTTGATAGGATAGGTGCAAGATAATTGTTCGGGATCTAACTCTAGATATTTCACTTCTAATGTTCAGGTGAGTCTCTCGAATTCACTTAATTATCAGTACAAATGTTTAGTAGAAACTTCTCTCTCGATTAAGTTTCAACCTCACAATATGAACCAATTTAAGCTCGGTGAATATATGCAAGAATTAGTAATGGATTGATTTTTAGGAGAACCTCTTTCGATTATCCTCCTAACTAGGTTTAATCAAGGATTCAACTAGCCTCTTTCGGTTACTTAGAAGAACCTATGAACTCAACCAACAATATAGTGAAAATATATCACAAGTTATGCCTCTTTCGATTATAAGAACAAGTGAACATAGACGCAATAATTAAATTTTCCAAAAATGATTCAAATACATAAACATAGAGTTATAATCCACAAACAACCATCAATATATCAAATCCATCAAAACCCAAATGGTTCTACTCCATAGACATGGAGAAGTTCTTCACAAATGAAATAAAAATAGAGGAAAACATAAATACAATCCAAACCCATATTTGAATGAGGAAGGAAGGATGAAATCCTTATGCTCTTGCTTCTCCTTCTTCTCCTATGCTTCCCTAGGTCTAAGATATGTCAAAAGTATGTCAACAATGGTGTTTTGGGGTATTTAATCCGCCCCTAAGAAAATACCGGATGAAACCACCCTTACTTGGCGAAATAGGGCTTTTCCCGGATAGGACATGTGCAACCGCGCACCTGGTCGCGCACTTTGCACACCATTCTGCCCCAAGTGTGCGCCCAGTGCGCGATTGCGCACCTGGGTTGTATAGGTTGGGAATTTGAGAAAGTATAAAACATAAAAGTTGTATCCCTCTTAAATATATTTCCAACGATATATTGTGGAGCCAAAACATAGTTCCGAGCGAAAGGTTATATGCATTTTACTGGACACTATACAATATGCCTACTCGATTCTTCGTTTCGTTCCACTATCATCTGTTGATCCCCGAACTCGATCCCAACTTAATCCTTGGGCTTTTACTCAGACTTCAAAACTCAAAAATAGCATGAATTCATGCGACAACATCTATATAGCTCGGAATCACTCCTACAGGGCATAAAACACACAATAAGTGCAACACACGCCTAATTAAAGCTCAACATAAGTAAAGTGCAGTAAATTAGAGTGCAATAAGCAACTAAAACACGGGATTATAGCCTACCATCACACACTCCCAAACGAAAAAAAGGAAGCTAAAAAACTAAGAATGCAAGCAGCCAGATAAAGCCTCTTTCATAACGACTTGTACAAGAGAACATATGGCGGCCCTCTGGTGAAGTGTTTGGGTCCAAACCAAACCCAACGCATTCTCGAAGAAGTCCATGAAGGCCACTGCGACGCTCATTCTGGAGATCGAGCACTCGTCAAGTGCCTCATTAAGGCAGGATGCTACTGGCCTACCATGAAAAAAGATGCCTCATAATTTGTGAAGAAATGTGAACAATGTCAGAAATATGCCCCAATAATTCACCAAGCAGGCGAACATCACCTCTTCATGGCAGTTTATCAAGTATAGAATAGACATTGTGGGGCCCCTCCCTGCAGGGCAAGGTAATGTACGATTTCTTTGAGTTTTAACCGACAATTTCTCTAAATAGGTGGAAGAAGGAATGTTCGCCCAAATATGCGAACAAGAGGTAATCGCCTTCATATGGGAAAACATCATCTGACGATTCGACCTATCCAAGGAGATCAGTTGCGACAACGGAACCAGTTCACAGGAAAGAAAACTGCCAATTTTTTTGAGAAATGGCACATTAGGAGGATACTCTCAACACCTTATCACCCATCATGCAATAGTTAGGAAGAATCCTCTAACAGGTCCATATTAAACATCATGAAGAAAAACCTTGAAGTAGCCAAGTGACTATGGCCGGAAATACTCCCAAAAGTATTATGGGCGTACAGAACCACCCCAAAGACGAGCACATGAGAGATGCCCTATTATATGTTCTACGAACAAAATCAGTTATACCAATCGAGGTCGGAGATCCCATCCTAAGGTACTCCATAAATACAGCACCAGCAATGACGAGACTAGAAGGCAAGAGCTCGATGAGATCGATGAATGAAGAGACATGGCGTACATAAGAATGGTTGCTCAAAAGCAGCAAGCAGAATGTTAATACAATAAAAAGTCAAAGGTTCGGCCGCTCAAAGTCGGGGAATATGTACTCAAAGCCAAAATCCAAGCAAGCAGAGATCCACGAGAAGGCAAACTGGGAACAAACTGGGATGGCCCGTACAAAATTGTAGGAAAAGCAAACAAATGTTCATTCCAACTAGAGACAATGGAAGGAAAATATTTACCAAATAATTGGAATATCAACCACCTCAAATACTTCAACTTCTAAAAAGGAGAAGCGCCCCGCAAGTCGTACTCTTTTTTTTCTCATTTGAGTTTTGTCACATTAGGATTTTCTCAAGGAAGTTTTTAACGAGGCGACGGAATGGACACTTCGAACCGAAGTATGCGAAGAACTGACTAATTTCTCTTTCATTTCCCAACTCCTCAAGACTCTACAAGTCAAACAATGAAGGAACTAGATAGACCAGGACTGGGACTGAAATGCCAGCCAATGCCCAAAATTTGTAGCTTTCTCCAATTATGTAATTAGAGCAACAACGTCAAAGTAATAACCAAAACCACCTTAACAAAAGGTTATGTTCGACCAAGTTCGAACAATACCTACCGGCCCTCGGCAGCGATTTGACAAAAGATTAAATTTGACCCAGCTCAAACAAACACCTAATGGGCCACAAATTGTCAAAAGGTTAAGTTCGAAAAAGCTCGAACACCTAACGGCCCTCGGCCACAACTTAACAAAAGGTCAAGTTCGACTAAGTTCAAACAACACCTACCGACCCTTGACCGCGATTTGACAAAAGGTTAAGTTCGACCCAACTGGAACAAACACCTAACGCCCCTCGGCCACAACTTGACAAAAGTATAAGTTTGACCCAACTCGAACAAACACTTATCAGCCCTCAACCACAACCTGACAAAAGGTTAAGTTCGACCCAGCTCAAACGAACACCTATTGCCCCTCGGCCACAAGTTGACAAAAGCTTAAGTTCGACCCAGAACAAACACCTAACGACCCTCAGCCACAAGTTGACAAAAGGTTAAGTTCGATTAAGCTCGAACAAACACCTAACGGCCCTCGGCAACAAATTGACAAAAGGATAAGTTTGACCCAGCTCGAAAAAATACCTACTGGCTCTCGGCCACAACTTAACGCAAGGTCAAGTCCGACTAAGCTCGAACAACACCTAAAAGCCCTTGGCCACAGCTTAACGGAAGATCAAATTTGGCCAAGTTCAAACAACACCTATCGGCCAAATCTAAACAAAGAGAAATACTCGACCTATGTAAACAAAGGGCTAATATGGCCCATAGATATTCGAATCCAAGATTGCGCTAGCTAGAAGACAACAATAAAAAGTACAGAAAGCGAAACGATCAAACAACAAAAGCAAAAATATACAAGTGCAGAAACAAAGCACAAGAATGGAAGAAAGTAAAAGGAACAACTTTAATATTTCACATGTAAATAAAAAGTTCTTTACAAAGGCTCTTGAAGACGGCGGAAAAAATACAAAGAAAATTAAAAAGCAAAAACTACTGGCCATCACCATCATGGCCTTCAGTGTCCTCGCCAGCTCGATCTCCAACAATGACATTACACTGACCACCAATACCCTCACTGTCTCGGCCCTAGTATCCTCTCCATCCCCCTAAGGGTAAACGGAATCATATCAGGCATCCTCCTCAAGTCGATCTATGCTCTCTTTCTCATCCTCCTCATTAGGTCGAGACGCAGCATGGACGTATCCACAAGCGAGTTAATCTTCGTGAGACTTAATCCGAGTATCCTCAAGGGATGCCTCGAAAATAGAGCCCGCTGCATGCAAGTCTCGAAAAATATCTAGACGGGCCTCGACATGGATCCACTGTTCGTATAACTCCCGAGGGATGTTGGGGAAATCGAAAGCATCAGAATAAGAAGAAGGTCACACAAGTAGTTGGGCCCTCTCGGCCTTTAGAACGAAAACTCGATCATGAAGCTCTGAGTTTTCCTTGTCCAACTCCCCGGTCCTCTCCTCGAGACGGTCCTCTTTAGCCCTCGCTGTCGATTGATCATTTCTCGCTCAGACCGAAGAGTCTTATTCGCCAATTTAAGGAGGTACACCTTCCTTCGAGCGTCCATCCGAGAGGACTCTGCCTTCTCAAGCTCCTCTTATGTCTCGGTAATATTTCCCCTGAGAGCCTCCGCCTGAAACTGGCACTCTTCAAGTTGGCCTTGCAGTTGAACCACTTGGGCTTTAAGATCACTGTATTGAGCCTATATGCCCCTATTGAGCTCGAGCCCCTAACGTCCACTCAAGGACACTGCACTTCTATATGGCTTGCATCAGCTCATCATCTCTATTCTTCAAATCTTCCATCAAGGCCCACACAACGTCGTCCTCACAAAGCTGACTTTAGAGATCTCGGTATTTACCGTGGTACTCAGTATATTTCCCTTTCAACTTCACAAAGATCTCGTTGTGCCTTTTCTCCCTCCGGATGCTCTCGATTTCCAGACTAACCATCTGCAAATCGAAGGAAAAAGGTCAAAACTTAGAACAAGCTAAGGCATTAGAAAACGGTCGTACAACAGTACTTACCTTGAGAACAAGGCCGACAATGCTCTTCGACAGAGCACTGTCATCTATCTCCTTTAGGGTCTTACCCTCGACGTCAGAACAGAGAGGACCGAGGCCAGGGACTACCTCCTCAGTTTTCACCAGCAAATCATGATCCATTGGGATCGTGATGGTCCTCAAACCTCCCTCCAATATCACCTCGAGATGGGTAAGCCCTACATCTATCATTCTCAAGTCATCCAAATAAACATCGGAGCCTGACTCGTCACCATCCTCGGCAATGGTCTTTCCCCTATCACCAGTAGGTGAAGAGACTTCCATGGCCATTCAAGAGATCGAAGCCTGCTCTTGCTGCAGAAGTGCATGGTTGCCATCATCAAGCGCCACTTCCACTATATCTTCCCCCTCGGGATGCACCAGCATACCCACATCTACCTCCTTCTGTTGTGGGGCCTCGAAATCCACCCCGGTATTTTCTCCAACATAGATTACGACCGTCACTCGGAGAATGATGTCGCCCTCCTCAGAATCAATGGCCAGTGGCGCTTCTCCCCCAATATTTACGTCTCTCCTCTTATGAGGCCGTAGACCCCCATCATCGGGGGAGACATCATCGTCCTCATCAATCAACGAGAAGAGATGAGGAATAGAAGTAGTAGTGGAGACAAAGATAGGCTCTTGAACCACAGTGGTCAAGGAGGGGACATGGGCGGGGGATACAGTAGTCGCAACGGGGTCAGAAGCCGAAGGCGTAGTAGCCCTCCTCCAAAAAAAGGCACAGGTGCTCGGCTCCTCCGAGAAGACCCCCTACCTGGGAAAGAAAGAGATGGAAGTTAGTAAAGCGAGGCGACATACGGCAAAAGTAAAACGACCACGGCTAGAGAAAAGAAGTTACCTGTTAAAGGAAGAGCCGACCTAAACTTCTTAAAAAATCTCGGTCAGTCGTAGATCCCTACGGCATGAGGGAGAACCTGCTCGACCCAATTGACAATGCGCACGACTAGGGGAGGACGTTGGTCGTTGGCTGCAAGAAAGGGAAAATCAGTTAACTAACTTAAAGTAAGCAAAGAAATAAAGAAAAAAATAGGACACTTACGTGTATAGTTTCAAGCCTCAGGGAAGCGTCGATATTAGCCACAACATCCTCAGTTCTAACATAAAGGAAGTCAAGCCAGAACTGGCGACTGGCCTTGCCATCTATCTTCACCACCAAGCACTTTCCTCCATGGTGACGAAGGTTTAACATCATTTTCCTATAGAAGCTAGGGGCGAACATGCACACCAAATGTTGCAGCGTCAGTTTGACCCCGGCTAGTGTGGCAAATTTGGTGAAGATTCTAATAACTTTGCAGACGTACGGTGCAAGCTGATCAGGGCAAATACCGTAGTGGCGACAAAATTCATCCACCAACGGAAGAAGAGGGAACGAGTAACTGATGAGGAATGGGTAGGCGTATAAAGCACAATAACCATGACGATGAACCTATACCACGTCCCGTTCAACCGGGATCATTTCGACTTGGTTGGGAAGACCAAACTTGACTTTGAATTTAGCAAAATCTTTGGATGCCATAGTCGATAAAAAATTCCCGGGTGTCGCGTTCGGCGATCGAGTGAGATCAGACCTGGCATCGGAGTTGCGGGGGAGTATCTCCTCCACCAACGGGAAAGCTTCATCCTCAGCAATGGTAGAAACACTCTCCTCACGAGTAGGAAACACAACCACCAAGGGAGCAACATGACTCCCTTCACCAGCATCTGAGGATAAGTTTGACATACTTTGAGGTTATGAAGAAGAATGCAAGAAAGAGAGATTAGGGTACGGTGTGAGGTAATAGAACAGAGAAAGAAGATTCAGAGAAGAAGTTGATATCTCAAAACTTTAGGAGAGAGAAATTTCAAATCCAGGTTTAACAACCCTATTTGTAGAAATTAAGGCCCCAAAACCTGAAACGTTTTACCTTAATGGGCACCAAACCCGAAATGGCTCATCATAATTGGCACCAGAATCGAAATGGCAGATCCAATCAAAAGTCACGCGCAAATCAAAGCAATGCGTCAGAAACAGGCATCATCATGACACATGACGTCATGACATCACCCCTTCTCTTGAACCAGATGACTCCAACAAACCACCCGAAAAATTTAAGGGATTTGAAATACGCGGCCCACGGAGAGCCACGTTACATGCTCACCACGACAACTACGACCCGTATAGTTTGCTCGATAAGATCGACCATGAATGACATTATCCGCTCATTGAACTCGCCTGCGAGGACGACCTCAACAAGCGGTGAGACTAACTGTATAGGCCAAAAGTTATCTTTCATATGATTAAAGTGAATCAACGTTAATAGGGCCTTCATGGGCTACCATGTGTCACCGGTATGACTTCGACAAAGGCCTTCCCAAGGTCGAAGTGGTCCCTTAAGAGATGAAGGGCAGAGTCGATGAGTTATTGAGGATCAAGGTCGAGGTCGAGCACTCATCGTAGACAAAGTGAATAACGGCTAGTTTTAGGGTAAGACAATAAAAAATATTCTTATGGATATTCTCCGGACCTATACTATTAGCCTATTAGGTTTTTAGATACATGTTCCCTATAAATAGAAAGAAACATAATGATATGGGACATAAAATATTCACTTGTAAGAAAACACATTGACTTTCTCTGTAGAATCTGGCTTTATTGCAAACATGCAATATACCGCTTTTTCTTAAGATTTTTGCCTAACTTTTTCACTCGATCCAAGAACAATCTGAATATTCGAATAATCATCAATCATCCATCATTATCAGAAAAAACATCCACAGATCTCACCCTTTTCAGTTGACTCATACGTTTTTATTTACTTAAATATCATTTATTATTATTTATTATTATTTAATGATATCTCCTCCTTTTTGGGTCATTGAATAATGCTAAAGTTGCATTAATTTTTAATTCGTGGCCATATTTTAAAGAGCTTCTTTAATAGCGGCAATATGTACAAATGGGGTTCCATCTGTCCTAAAATTAGTACTCTTTTTGTGTCACAAAATTATTGGGTACAAAATACCAGAACCAAATCATATGATTGTAATCTCAATGTAAAAATTATTTCCTTAATTATTTTCAAATTAAACTCAGATAATTAAATGCTGTAATAGCCACAAATTTGTTATAATTGAAATATTTTAAATACTAATTGAGAAGTGGGAAGTAAAAGAAATTTTTTTACTACACAAATAACAGCTGTGTTGGGAAGAAACAGAAAGTTATTGTAATTATTTTTGTTTAATTAAGGATCTTATGTGATATAGCCCTTATGACTATGCACTTTTGTTTAATTAAGACGTGAGAAGACCCGACGATGGATGAAAAACTCAACGTCAGACTAAAGTTATACGAAAAATGACATTGTATAACCGCTCTCAAAATAATAACCGAAAAATATATATGTATATATATTCTGTATGTTATATACAAAAATTATACAAATTTTATATACTTTATCGGCTACCGAATGTAAATAGTTTCTGGCGCGAGTTAAAAGTGATAATACGATCAACCTCAACCTCAACCTCAAAGATATATGTTACAAACTACGCGATGTAAACCAAATTAATTAAATTAAAGTATTATATATCGGATAGTTATAATAATAAAATAAAAACATTCTAACTCAATACCAACCAAGAAAATATTAACTTTAAAGCGAATCAAGTGTCTAAATTTCAACTTGTGATGGAATCTTAGACTATTTAGTCAAAGGAAGCATATAAATATCATCCATATATTTTTCGAGAGGATGCCTATATATAGTATACTACCAATCAACCCAAAAGAGATGTCATATTTTTAGTGAAAAAGAAAAGAATAGTTGGTTAAACATTGATGCCACATGCTGCTCAAGTGGTTTAAGAGCTTAGTAAATATACAACTGTTTGTATAGAAACCTTCACCAAACACTAATAATAGCTAGAATTTAACTTTATACTTGCCGTGTATAAATTTTTTAGACGACCATCATATAAAATTAACATACAAGGATAAGTAACTTTTAATATAAAGCCTAATATAATAACCTAGAAAAGTGTGAACCTTGCTATATAAAAAGGCAATCCAGTGCACGAAATATCCTGCGTGCACACGGATTTTGGGGAAGTGCCTGCTATATAACTAACCAAATTCTATTAATAGTGTAATTGTTTTTACAGTATCAACGTATAACTATACTTGATAATCAGAAACTTGAGGAAATGATAACCTATTATTACTTATAAATGTTAATTGAAACAAATGACCATAATTTTATTTACCGATCTTATGTGAAAATTATAAAATAACTAAAAGAACATTTGTAATAGGGCACAAAAATCAATCTCCTTCAAAATCTTTATAGGTTTTAGATAGATATGAGAGTCAACTGAATGAAAAGGGATAAGATCTCTTTTGATGAGCTACAATTTGAATAGAGAAAATGATCCTACAAAAATCTCTAATATTTTATTTATCGATCTTCTATATTATTATTTATTTATTTCGTGTGACAGACATGGGTCATAAAATTTGTTTCCCCCAATTGAAATATATGGCTCTAACATTTTCTCATGCACCAATGATAGACCTTGCTAACTTTACCTCAACAAATGGGTTATCTTGTTTGCCATACATATATTGACATTAAGTGGGCTAGCTACACTATTGATTGCTCGATTTTTTTTCCCCCTCCAGTGGCAAAGACACATTTGTCCATTGGTCGGAAAATTACATTTGTTTTAACTAGATATTTGTTTTTGTATAAATATTATATGATGAACCTTCTTGAATTCGTAGTGTGTTTATTTTTTATTTTTCTAATATTTTGACTTTTTTTCATCGTGTTTATTTTTGATTTTATTTAGTAAAAATTCTGATTCCGCTACTGTCCATATAGCACTCGCCCATCTTAAAAAATCCATTCCTATGAATTGCCCATGTAAAGGGGCCAATGCAAGGGACCCAAAAAGTTAGTATTGGCAATGGGTATCAACTTTTTTCCAATAATTCATAGTCAAGTTGCAAGCACGGTACAAATAAATAATGAAAAGAATAGGATCTTACTTTTGCTTTTTATCATACAAAAACATCAAGGATGTACAATTTGATTTGTTTATATTGGTTAATTAAAATGAGCCCTACCAAGCTCTCACATCTCAGTCCCCTCTGCTCCCTTTTTGAATAAATAAAGACACATTTAGGCAAAAAAAACAAAAAGAAATCTACACATAAAAAAAAAAAAAAAAATATATATATATATATATATATATATATATATATATATATATATATATATATATATATATATATATAATAAAATAAAGTCTAATTAGTTTTGTGGTTAATGACTTAATTAATTGGTTTGAGGAGACATAAATGGAAAGAGAGAATGCTACTTAAAGTGCCCTTGACCATCCCTTTTAGTGTTTTGACCATTCAATATTTTACATTCTTCATGTTGGTAGTTGCTCTTTGTTAGACAAGCTTCAAGAATAAAAAAGTTTGAGATAAAATTGTCTTGAATTATATTTTGATTATTTCATGAAAACATTATGACAGATGTAAATAGCGAGATTAGAAGAAAGAAAGACATGCAGTTTGGACAAGACAAACTCAAGAAAAACTAACATCAAAATTACAATCTACTAATATAGTTACAATTTATATCACTAAGGTACATTATTGTTCTAATCCACCAAATTAATATCCTTCTTCTATCTTTCTCCTCTTTATTGTCCACCAGGTTACCCCATGCCAAATATGTATCTCTATGTATTTTATTCTCAGGTTAAATTTCTCTTGTATATTTATTTTAATTAAAAAAATTATATTCTTATTATTTATTGCAAAAATATTCTATCTTAAGTTTTGATGGACATAGACAAAACTATCCAATATTTATATTGATGGAAATAACAGATACCTCTTAAAATTGATGGAGATGCCCGCATGTTGATACCACAAATAAGAAAAAAATTGTCATCGACCTACTTCTCCAAATCAATAATAATATTAAAAAGACAAAAAAGGACCAAAAAAAAAAAGAAACTGTTTTTTGGAGTTTTGAACCAAACATGAAAATCCTACTTTTGGATAGATCTTTTTAAGCTCAAGAACCAAGGTGCAGACACTCAATAGATGGACACCAAATGACAATATAGTAGCATTAAACTTTGATGCCTAAAACAAGGGGATATGTTGTGTATAGTAGGCTAAAAAACCAAACATAAAAATTTACCCAATTCACAAAAGCCTTTTTGTCCTTTAGGTCAGGCATGTTAAATTGATTCTTTAAAGTTTCATCATTTTATGAGGAGGAAAATGTGACACTAATAATCCGCAGTTTGTTTCCCTTTTTCATAATAACTACTAATCATAGCTACAAGAAGGCGGGATTTCTCAAAAAATCATAATGATCAAACAATAGGCAATTTCAAATGAAAGATGAAGCTAGTCATTATTATAATTATTTTGACAAAGCATGACCTTAAGATATGTCTCTGTTATGAAATCAGCTACTATCTTTTTGGTCGTTTTTCCATCTATAAATGGCATAAGTTGCTAAGTTACAAAACGCCATGTTTGCCTAACGTTCTAGAAGTTCCACATACACCCATAAGTTGTATGTAAATCTTAGAGCCCGTTTGGACATGAGAATCACAAAATTTTCAATTTTTACTTGAAGATGAATTTTGGAATTTTTTAAAAATTTAAAAAATTCCCAAATACTGTTTTTCAAAATTTTAACTCAGATCACTCACAAAAATTCAAAAACAACCCAAAATTATTTTTATGTCCAAACACAACTCTAATTTTCAAATATCATTATCACTTGAAAAAAAATTAACTTTTTTTTGAAATTTTACAATTCTTATGTCCAAACACCCACTTAGTCAATTATTTTTACTAGAGAACAACAAATTATAAATTCATTAAATATTATAGAGAGGAGCAAGGAATCTTTGTAAAGCATTTGACACAGATAAAATGGAAATATCTTTTACCACTTGTTTGGATGGTTGTTACATGTCGTTTCAATAATGTATCGTATCGCATTGCACTATATTGTACTGTATCATTCGATAAATTATATCGTTTGTTGTCATTTCATGATATCACCTACTAGTAATGTGAAGATTAAACTTGTAATATTATTTAAAAAAATTATAATACGAAGTAAAATTATTACGTAAAAAGGTAGGATAGAGGATAAAATAAAATTATTTAATAATAATGAAAGATGAGATGAGAGAAAAATACAAGGTAACGACATGACCACATTAAATGCTAAAAATATTACTTTTATATTACTTGAATTCAATATAATTTATATATTTAAAAACTACGTAAAAAGTACTATAAATAACAATAATTAAAAATTCAAAATACTTAAAAAGGCAAATGAAAAAAATTAAAGTCAAAGAATAATTCGTTTGACTCTCGAAATCCAAACAACTTCATATAAGTTGAGACGGATGGAGTAGTATTTGTATTCATAGGGTCATTTGGTTGGGAAACAAGTTATCCTGGGATTAATTATTTCAGGATTAATTATTCCGGGGTTGTTATCCCACTTTCTCATAGGGATAAAAATAATACAACAATCCCAAGATAACTAATTCCGGAATTAGTTATACAACGATTTTATCTCAATCAAACGGGAGATAAACTTAACTCAAATTAAATTTCGAAATTAATTACCCCTTATTTCTCGTACCAAACGAACCTATAGAGTAGAAAAAAGCAATGAGGTTACTATATTTATAGTACTCCTTATTACGAGAACTATGGGTGTCACAACTTACTACCCCTTTTAGGAATTCAAATGTTATCCGAAATTTTGTGGTTTGGTGGTACTAGTTCTTCGTTCTTAATATTTGAGCGTAGAAATGAAGTGTCTTTGGTAAAAAATGTTTTATCCCAAGAAAGACTTTAGTTCAAATTAGTTGGGGCATAATGGGAGCCCAAAATTTTAGTAGGCATTTGGACATAAGGATTGTGAAATCTCGGAAAAAATAAAAATTCAATTCAAAATGATATTTAAAAATTAGAGATATGTTTGAACATGAATACAATTTGGAGCTGTCTTTGGATTTTTGTGAGTGATTTTGAAGTAAAAATTTTGAAAAATAATTTCTCGGAGTTTTTCAAAATTCAACTTCAAGTGAAATTTAAAATTTTTATGGCCAAATACTAATTTGTGAAATTTTTTGTTATGCCAAACGGGCACTTAATTGTTTAACCGTTAACTGTTGTTGCAGAGGAATGAGGGAAGAGTAGGGTGTGTTGTTGGGGTGGGGGGGGGGGAAGGGGGCTGTAGGTGAAGAGACTGGCATTCCCTACAGAAAAAGGAAGAGTGGGGAAAAAAGTTCTTTTTGTACACACTGCCATCATGTTGTTAATGATGATGCCTTCAATCTCTCATTCTCTCTCACACCAAACAAAGGAATTTCCTCCTTTTTTCCCCTCTCTCTCTCTTCCTTTTTATCTCAATAAGCATATATGGTGAATCTTTTCTTTGTTCTCAATGCTTTCTCTTTTCTCTCTCTCTCTTAGTCCATGAAAAAGGCTAACTAACAAGTGAAGAAGAGTAAGAGAAAGAGAGGACATGGAAAATAATAAGAAGAAGAATAAGAATTGTGGGTGTTGGGCTGTTCTTAGGTCCAGTGTTATTGGAGGTGCCTGTAGTTCTTCTGTTTCTAAACACTCTGCTAATTCTATTCCAAGAACTAGTCTTGTTTATGATGCAGGTTTGTTTCTACTTGTAACCTTTTCTCTTTGTTATTATTTATTTATGGCGGTGTTGTTTGGATCAACTTGTGCTCGTCAGCTATTTTATCGGGTACCTTCCCATTTAGGCACCCGGTAACTTTGTCTGTCAAGACTTATATTAGAGGCGTCCCGGTGCACTAATCTCCCGTTATGCGCGGGTCCTGTTATGCGCGGGTCTAGGGAAGGGCCGAACAACAAGTGTCTATTCTAAATAATCTTATCCTGCATTTCTGCAAGAAATTGTTTTCACCGATTGAACGCGTGATCTCCTGGTCACTCTATCAAGACTTATATTGCTGAAAATAAATCACCTAGTGTGTTTTTACCTCCGCCTGGATTTGAACCTGAAACCTTGGCCACACCCTTGGACGAGAAAACTAAAATATATTTGTTCATTGTTTAAGTTTAAAACTTTTATCTTTCAAGGTTGGCTAACATACAATGTTACTTGCTTAGTGATTATTTAGGCTTTCTTTAAGTCATTTGTAAATTTCTTTTGTTTATTGAGTGATTGTATACAAATATTAGTATGGAATTGAGATGAGCTAAGCTAAAATGGAGCGACATGGACAATGAGTATTTATCTATGTTGTCTTCTTGTTTGCTGGAGTTCCCCTGCTTGATGATCATATTTAAGATTATTTATTAAATTTCAAAGAAGGATAATCTGTTAATATTTCAAAGGTTCTTTCTTTTGTTTAATGGAAAATTAAAGTTAGTGGAATATTCAGCTTAATTCCCTTGATTCGCTAAATACACTGTTTGAGCAAAAACTGGGTTCGGCCGAACCATAGGTCAGCTTGTGCCTCCTCCCCTGCCTACATCAACCTTCTATGACAGTTTTCTACCACTCTCTCCATCTAATTTTAACAATCTAGACAACATTACATGTTGGAAACCAAAATGTAGTATGTCTATTCCTAGAAAGAAATATTGAGAGATATATGAAGTATTTACAATCAAACATCTTTTTGCAAGTGCAGCCACAGAGACCCGATACCTAAACGCTAGCAACAGGGAGATGTGCGTTCAGGATGAAGCAAGAGTATCGTCTGATACCCCTCATGATACTGATCCACCAACACTTACACCAGCTGCAGAAAACAAAGTGCAACGGCAGCTGCTTCAGTTCACATTTCATGAGCTAAAAGCTGCAACGGGGAACTTCAGACCGGATAGTATTCTTGGTGAAGGTGGATTTGGATATGTATTCAAAGGCTGGATAGACGAGAACGGGACAGCACCAGCAAAGCCCGGTTCTGGGATTACGGTTGCTGTCAAGAGCTTGAAACCAGATGGTCTTCAAGGCCATAGAGAATGGGTGGTTAGTACGTAGACTATCTGCTCGTGGTTAGTAGTAGTAAGAAAATGAGTCGAATAGAGTAAGCAAGACTATGTGCAATGGATAATAACGTAATGATTTTAATGCAGGCAGAAGTAGACTTCCTTGGACAGCTTCATCATCCTAATCTTGTCAAGTTAATCGGATACTGTATCGAAGATGATCAAAGGCTGCTCGTTTATGAGTTCATGACCCGTGGAAGCCTTGAAAACCATCTTTTCAGAAGTGAGTTCTATGATTTCTCGTTGCATTTTGAAACGTTTGGTCTTATTAATGCAAGCAAATTGATCTTTAATCACTCTTCACAGTTGATATTGCATCCCTGACTTGAAGTCTAATTTTGTATAGTATAGTCAGGACTTGAATGGCTTTTGTAATTTTTCCTGAAACTTAGTCATCACAAAAACCAGAGGCTGATCCAGGATTTAAGTTCTATGGTGTTCAATATTTAAGTTTCTTAGTATTGAACCCATTGTATTTAAAGTTATGGGTTCGTAACTACTAGTAATTTTTAAAATTTTAGTAGATTTTTACACATAAGTTTATGCTCCGCGTCGTAAGTATTGGATTCAGATGAATTTGATATCACCACTCTACATCCGCCTCTGACAGAAACACACACAATGTAAGTATGATAATGTCTATGACCAACACGGATAACATATGCAGACTGCGAAAAACTATAATTTTGTACTTCTGTTGGTAAAATGCAAGTGCTGATGTATGTTATAACTGTTCATAGGGACGATACCTCTCCCGTGGTCCAACAGGATAAAAATTTCGCTTGGTGCAGCCAAAGGCTTAGCATTTCTCCACGGAGGCCCTGAACCTGTCATTTACAGAGATTTCAAGACATCAAATATTTTACTTGATTCGGTATCTGATCAGGAACATCTCAATTTAGGTCGTCTAATACTTCTCCCGGATTCTAACACTAATATAATTCTGCAGGAATATAATGCTAAGCTTTCGGACTTTGGCCTTGCTAAAGCTGGTCCTCAAGGTGACAAAACACATGTTTCTACAAGGGTTGTGGGAACTTATGGATATGCTGCTCCAGAATATGTAATGACAGGTAAATAGCTCTCATTAATTTCTTTCATTTGTGCTAAGGATTATATGAGATTCCCTAGGGTATTTGCTAGGAAGATAAGGGATAAATATCCTATGATGGTCTATAAAATGGAAACATATCTTAATCTGAATGGGACATGAATAACGTGATCAAGATATGGTGAGTAAATAGCTCCTCGCAGCCAGAGGCAGAGTCGGGATTTTTACTAAGGGGTGCCAAAATTAAAAAAAATTAAACACACGAAAAAGCCAAAGGGATTCAAGCATAAAACAAATACTCTTACCTAGCAACATGATATAATTTTTCGGTGTCAATTGTGTTAAACGTGGCTCCGCCACTGCACACTGCTTAATGTGTTCTAAAAATGTCGATACATGACCAAAACCTGTCTTCTATTTTCTCAGGACATTTGACATCGAAGAGTGATGTTTTTAGTTTTGGTGTTGTGCTCTTGGAGATTTTAACTGGTAGGAGGTCTATGGACAAAAAGCGTCCGAGTGGAGAACAAAATCTTGTAGCATGGGCAAGGCCATATTTAGCTGACAAGAGAAAGTTTTATCAACTTGTGGATCCTCGGCTGGATTTAAATTACTCCGTTAAAGGGGTGCAAAAGATCGCGCAGCTCGCTTACATGTGCCTGAGCAGGGATCCTAAATCTCGTCCTACAATGGATGAAATTGTGAAGGCTCTTACTCCGCTTCAAGAGCTCAATGATCTCGCTATATTATCAAATCATTCTCGCTTAATACAATCAGGAAGGCGAAAGAAGAAACTAGACGGAATGCAACAACTTAGCTATAATCATTCGAGGAGTATCAGAGAGTCTCCGTTACATTCTGGTAGGCAACATTGTAAATAATGCATTTTTAAGTTTTCTCTGAACTAAATAGTAGGAAATGAAGCCTCCAAACTAATTGAAGAAGAAAAACAGCAGGCTTTATTGTAATATGTGTTTGAAATTTTGATGAGGCTATGAATAGAATTTGAGGTGGTAGCTCATTTTCCTCTTATTGAAAGGTGAAATCTATAGAGCAGCATCCATTCGATGTTACTGATTTTCTTGGCAGGTAACTGAAATATAGCAATGTAATTGCAAACCTTTTATTTCTAGATTGTTGCTTGCAGATTTTGAGAGCGAAGTGCAAAAATAGTCTATTTAGGACCCCTATTTAAACAATAGCAAAAGTTTACAAAATTTTGAAAGTTTCTTAGAATCAAACTCTAGATCATTGGTCTGAAGTTCCAATCGCGGATCTATAGTTTCAAGCTTCAAATGGTTGGCTGAAGTTAGGCCTGCAGTTCAATAGTAAGGCTTGTGTCTTGGCCCCCCAAATTTTGGGAGCCCCATTTTAAAAAAAAAAATAGGTTTATAGGTATTTAAAGAATAATATTTAGTATTTTAAATATAAAAGTGAAGAAAACTTTTTGGATATATAAATAAGTAACAATTTGACTTACTTTAAAATGAATAGCAAAATAGTTTTCTCAACGTTTCAATTTGAGTTGATTTGACAATTTCGTATTTTACTCCGTCGTTAGATAACGTGTAAATTTTTTATTTCCCTTCTTTCATTTGTCCAAGTCGATCTTTTTTTTCTCTAATATCTTCACATTTCAAAAATTCCTACATATTTTTTATCTTTAGCTTTGATATTTTTACTTACCTTCTTTCTCCAAGATTTCATTACTCGCCTTCTTTCTCCAAGATTTTATTAGTTCAAGTGTTCAACGGTATTTTTAAGCTTCCAATGGTTTTATATTTCTGTTACTCTATAAAATCTTGTCTAAGATCAAGAATATCCCAAGGAATTTTAAATGAGTTCGTTATATTATCAATTGAAAATGAATTATTAGAGAAAATCGATTATAAAAAAAAATTATTAACAACTTTGTATCTCAAGAAGTTATATGAATAGACTTCAAATAAAAAAAATTAACTTTCTTTTAAAAATTAAACCTCACATTAAACTTTGGCTTTAGGCCCGGTATATGCTTGAGCCGGCCCGGGCAAACAAACTAGAGATATTTCTGCAGAATCTGCATCTTAAAAAGATGATATCTCATTGCTCTAAATAGGACTCACTATAATGCACAATTATTTCTACAGAATCTGCACTATATGACCTACTTTTAGCCTTTTTCTTATCATCTGGTGATGCCCTGAAGAAACCAGAAAGTTTATAGATGACTTCATGGCATAAAGAAGACTCACTTTCAATACAAATATTCCCTCTGCTAAAGATATTTATCAGTGTAAATCTCAAGCTAGAATCAAGACTAACTTTAACAAATTCTTTGAACCAGTTCAACTCTTTTCAAGAATTATAACCATATCTTGGAATAAAATACAAATATACAAATAACTAGCAATGAACTCGTGTAATGCATGCAAAATAAATTCAATAAATATAACAACAACAACAATCCAGTAGAATCCCACTAATGGAGTCTGGGAAGGATAGTGTGTACGCAGACCTTACCCCTACCCCAAAGGAGTAGAGAGGCTGTTTCCGAAAGACCCTCGGTTCAAGAAAACAAAAAGACAAAACGACAAGAGGAGACAACATTAGTATCACCGCAACAATCATTAAAAAAATAGGAACACCATGAAATGCAGAAGAAAGATGCAAAGCAAAAATGATAGCTAGTAAATAGGACATGCACTGAAAAGCGAAGTAATAAAATACAACATTGTCACTAGCTACCCTAGACAAAAACCATACGTGGCCAGTCCCACAATGGTACGAAGTAAGTCAAAACTCAACTACATCCTAACCTACAACTCTAATACTCGACCTCCACATCTTCCTATCAAGTGTCATGTCATCCGAAATCTGGAGCCTCGCCATATCCTGTCTGATCACCTCTCCCCAATACTTCTTAAGCCGCCCTCTATCTCTTCTCGTGTCCTCCACAACTAGCCGCTCACACCTCCGTACCGGAGCATCTAGGCTTCTCCTTTGAATATGTCCGAACCATCTAAGCCTCGTTTCCCGTATCTTGTCATCAATGGGAGCCACGTGCACCTTCTCCCGAATAACATCATTCCTAATCTTATCTATCCTAGTGTGCCCGCACATCCACCTCAACATCCTCATTTCTGCTACATTCATCTTTTGGATATGTGAGTTCTTAACGGGCCAACACTCAGCCCCATACAACATGGCTGGTCTAACCACCGCTTTATAGAACTTACCTTTGAGTATTGATGGTACTCTCTTGTCACACAGGACTCCAGATGCTAACCTCCACTTCATCCATCCTACCCCAATACGGTGTGTGACATCCTCGTCGATCTTCCCTCTCCCCTGGATAACCGAACCAAGGTACTTGAAGCTGCCTCTACTCGGGATGACTTGTGATTCAAGCCTCACATCCACGCCCACTTCCCCTGGCTCAGCGCTGAATTTACACTCCAGGTATTCCGTCTTCGTCCTGCTCAACTTGAAACCCTTAGACTCAAGAGCCTGTCTCCAAACCTCTAGCCTCTCATTAACACCGGCTCACGACTCATCAATCAGAACTATGTCATCGGCAAATAGCATGCACCATGGCACCTCTCCTTGAATATGGTGTGTTAATGCGTCGATCACGAGGGCGAATAAGAACAGACTGAGCGCAGAACCTTGGTGTAACCCCATTACAACCGGAAACTACTCAGAGTTGCCTCTTACTGTCCTAACCTGAGTCTTAGCCCCATCATACATGTCCTTAATTGCCATAATGTAGGGAACCGATACACCTTTTGCCTCCAGGCATCTCCAGAGAACTTCTCTAGGAATCTTGTCATACACTTTCTCTAGGTCAATAAATACCATGTGCAGATCCTTCTTCCTCTCTCTGTACAGTTCCACCAACCTCCTAACAATGTGTATAGCTTCTGTAGTCGAACGACCTGGCATGAACCTGAACTGGTTGTCGGATACATATATTGTCATCCTTACCCTCACTTTAACCACCCTCTCCCACACTTTTATGGTATGACTCAGTAATTTGATACCTCTATAATTGTTACAACTCTGGATATCACCTTTGTTCTTATACAATGGGACCACCGTACTCCACCTCCACTCATCCGGCATCCTCTTCTCCTTAAAAATAACATTAAACAACCTAGTCAACCACTCCAAACCTGCTTTCCCCACACACTTCCAAAATTTCACCGGAATCTCGTTTGGCTCGGTCGCTCTGCCCCTACTCATCTTACGCATAGCTCCCACGACCTCATCAACCTCGATACGCCTACAGTACCCAAAGTCACGGTGACTCTCGGAATGCTCCAATTCGCCTAGCACAATATCCTGATCCCCTTCTTCATTCAAAAGTTTATGAAAGTAAGTCTGCCATCTCCTCTTAATCTGGGCATCTTCCATTAATACTCTACCATCTTCGTCCTTGATGCATCTCACTTGGTCCAAATCCCGAGCCTTCCTCTCTCTCAACTTGGCCAACCGGAATAACTTTTTCTCCCCGCCCTTTTTCCCCAGTTCCTCGTACATACGACTATATGCAGCAGTCTTAGCCTATGTGACCGCCAGCTTAGCCTCCTTCCTAGTTGTCTTATACCTCTCCATGCCTGCTCACCTATCTTCCTCATCTATGCTCCCCACTAACTTCAGGTACGCCACCTTCTTAGCTTCCACTTTACCTTGAACCACTTCATTCCACCACCGGTCTCCTTTGTGCCCACCAGAGACGCCCGTCGAGACTCCTAACACCTCTCTCGCAACCTCCCTAATACAGCCTGCTGTCACTGACCACATAGTGCTCGCGTCATCGCTGCTCCTCCAAGCTCCTATAGCCGATAACTGCCCTTCCAACTCTTGGGCTTTATCCTTAGTTAAGGCTCCCCACCTGATTCTCGGACTTCCTCGAGTAGACCTTTTCCTCTTCTTTAACATAATACCAATTTCCATCAGTTGGTATTATATATTTTGTTCAATAAATATGTTCTAAATATTTTATGCATGATTTTATTTTCAATAATATCTCTATCTCGCTATCATCCAATTTCATTTCACTAGAACTTGCAACTGCTGGCTTGTCTTCCCTTATCTCAAGTTGGAGTAAAACATTATACTAAAATTTCATTAGATAACTGAACGGATGCATTATACTAAAATTGGACAACCCAAATGGCATTATCAGATATTCAAAATGTCCAAAATGAGTTTTGAAGGTAGTTTTAGGCACATCCTCTTTGTTCATTCTGAGTTGATGATATCCAGACCTTAAGTCTATCTTAGAGAAGATCTTAGAACCCCCTAATTCATCTGTCAAATCCTCTACAATGGGAATAGGAAACTTATTTTTCACAGTATATTTATTCAAGTCCCTATAGTCTACACAAAGCCTCAATGTGCCATCGTTCTTACATACTAAAACTGCTGGTGAAGAAAATAGATTGCAGCTAAGTTGAATAATCCCCTTGTAACGACTCGACCGATCGTTTTGAGAGTATTAGCCGTGAACCCCAAATTTTTGCTCCATCTATATCATTTTGTGGTTGCGTGACTCGCCGCGAGGTTTGGTTTTTGGTTTCGAAGTGAAATGGGATACATAGTCCCTAAATTCAGAGTTTAAGTTCTAGGAATTTATCGTAGTTTGAATTGTATGAAGACGGCTTCGGAATGGAGTGTCGACAGTTCCAATATCTTCATAGGGTGATTTTGGTCTTAGGAGCGTGTCCGGATGTTAATTTGTAGGTCTGTAGGTCATTTTAGCGTCAATTGGCGAAAGTTGGAAAATTGGATGATATTTGGGAAGTTTGACCGGGAGTGGACTTTTTGATATCGGGGTCGGATTTTGATTTCGAAAGTTGGAGTAGGTCTGTAATGTCAATTATGACTTGTGTACAAAATTTGAGGTCAATCGGACTTGATTTGATAGGTTTCGGCGTTGGATGTAGAAGTTTAAAATTTTAAAGTTCATTAGGCTTGAATCGATGCGCAATTCGTATTTTTAGAGTTGTTTGATGTAATTTAAAGGCTCGGCTAAGTTCGTATGATGTAGGACTCGTTGGTATATTTGGTTGAGGTCCCGGGGGCCTCAGGTGGATTCCGGATGGTTAACTGATTAAATTGGACTTGTAAGAATGGCTGAAGTGCATCAGTTCTGGTGCAATTGCACATGCGCAAGATTGACCGCAGGGGCGAGCTCACAGAAGAGAGCATTTGGGCGCAGAAGCGGGGCTGGAGGAAATGGCATGTGGTCACAGGTGCGACGTGAAGGCCGCAGAAGCGGAGTCGCTTCTGCGGAGGAATAACAGCAGAAGCGGCTTGGAGGCTCGCAGAAGCAAGTCCACATGAGCAGATGAAGGGACCGCAGGAGCGAGGGAAGCCACAGAAGCGGGTATGTTGATGCTTCTGCAACGCCACAGATGCGGCTAAGTTTCCGCAGAAGCGGAAGTGCTGAACAGAACACTTAAATACAAGGGTTCGCGATTATGCTTCATTTTAAACATTTTGAGCTCGGGTTTTGGCGATTCTTGAGAGGATTTTCGAGAGTTTTCTTGAGGTAAGTCTCGTGTGCTCATTTTTTATCAATAAACTTGTTTCCCCATTGATCTTCCAGCTAGTTTGTGTGTATTGAAGATGGAATTTGGGAGTTTGAGGCTAGGGATTTGGAGAGTTTAATTTGGGGATTTGAGTGGCGATTTGGTATCGGATTTTTCTAAATTTGGTATGGTTAGATTCGATATCGAATGAGTGCTCGTATTTTGTAACTTTTACTCGATTTCAAAATATGGGTTTGGGTCGACTTTTTGGGGTGATTTTTTGATTCTTTGCTAAAGTCATAGATTTATTATTTAAATTAGTTTCTTGTAGTTGTATTTATAGTATGCAATTTTCTTTGGTTAGATTTGGGTCATTCGGAGTCAGAAAATCGAGGGAAAGGCGTTCTTATCAATTGATTAAGTGATATTTGAGGCAAGTGACTTGTCTAACCTTGTGTAGGGGAACCTCCCCTTAGGTTTTGGTGTTATGATATTTGCAATACGTGAAGGCCGTGTACGCAACGTGACGAGTTCGTACTCAGGTTATATGTTGAAAACAAAATCCGGTTCTTGTTGAGTAGTTTTCTTTTAATTCCTTAACTGAGTTGCTCTAGCATGTGTAGTTATCATGTTTAGCCCAATGTCGCATGTCTATGTGTCTTAACTCTTACTTGCAATTCGTGAAACATGCTTAGTTGAATTACCTAATTTCTTGATCTTGTATTCAGTCTTTAACTGTAGTATTCCTTGCTGTAAATTTATTGTTTCATAGGTTATGAGTCGCGTATTTACTTTTGGGACTACGAGGCGGTACCTCGGGAGCTCCCCCTGTTGTGTATTTACTTTTGGGACTACGAGGCGATGCCTCGAGAGCACCCCTGTTGCATATTTACTTTTGGGACTACGGGGCGGTACATCGGGAGCTCCCCCTGTTGTATATTTATATTTGGGACTACGAGGCGGTACCTCGGGAGTGCCCCTGATGTTCACCTCTATCTGTTGTGTTGTTACCTTTCTGAAATTTCTCATTGTTAAATTCTTAGTCATTTCATTATATTATTATATCTTCTGTCTTGCTCCCTTTTTATTCTAGTAGGGCCCTGACCTGACCTCATCACTACTCTACTGAGGTTAGGCTTGGCACTTATGGGTACTGTTGTGGTGTACTCATACTACACTTCTGTACATTTATTTTGTGTAGATCCAGGTTCTTCCTACTAAGCCAGATACTAGTGAGTTGGACCGTACGTGGAGACTTCAAAGTATATCTGCCAGCGTCTGCATACCTCGGAGTCCCCTTCTATCCTTAATATGTTGCTTTCTTTATTTTACTAGACTCTGATGTATATAAACACTTAACATTTTCTCTTTAGAGCTTGTGACTTGTATCTACCGGGCTTTGGGAGTTGTAATTATTTGAATCGCAGTTCGTATTTATATTTCATGTGTTGAGGTTGAGTTCAGTTTATATTAAATTGTTAGGCTTACCTAGTCTTAGAGACTAGGTGCCATCACGACATCCTATGGAGGGAAATTGGGGTCGTGACACGTTGGTATCAGAGCACTATGTTCATAGGTGTTATGAGTCACAAGTAGGTTTAGTAGAGTCTCACGGATCGGTACGGAGACGTCTGTACTTATCTTCGGGAGGCTATGAAACTGTTAGGAAAAGCTTCACTTCTTTGATTCCTTATCGTGCGCGAATTTGACTGCAGAATTCTAAATTTTTGTCTTTCTATTCTCTCGCAGATGGTGAGGACGCATATAGCTTGATCAGATGACCAGGCATCCACGCCCCCTGCTAGAGCCGCGAAAGGTCGGGGTCGTGGTAGAAGCTGAGGACGTCCACGTGGTGCAGCCAGAGCACCCGCACGAGCTGCTACAGAGGAGCCACCAGTAGCTCTAGTTGGAGGGCAGGCACCTGAGACGCCTATTAAAGCACCTGCCCTCCAGGAGACTCTCGCCTAATTTCTGAGCATATTCAGTACCTTGGCTCAGGCAAACATGATACCACTTTTTCCTACCACATCTCAGGTCGGGGGAGGAGCACAGACTCCCGCCGCCCGTACCCCAAAGCAACAGGTCCAGGTCGACCAGGTCCCTGAGGTCATACCGATGCAACCGATAGCTCCAGTTCAGCCCGAGGTTAGGGCAGTAGTTTCTGAGGGGGAGCAGCTCAGGCTCGAGAGGTACAAAAAGTACCACCCTCCTACTTTTAGTGGCTTGGCATCAGAGGATGCCCAGGGGTTTCTTAAGGAGTGCCACCGTATCCTCCGTACTATGGGTGTTGCGGAGTCTAGTGGGGTTTCTTTCACTACATTCCAGCTTAGAGGAGCAACTTATCAGTGGTGGCGAGCATATGAGTTGGGTAGTCTGGACGAGGCAACTTCACTCACTTGGACTTAGTTCTCAGATATGTTCTTGAGGGAGTATGTCCCCCAGAGTCTCAGAGATGTATGGCACGCAGAGTTTGAGCAGTTGCGCCAGGGTTCTATGACCGTGTCAGAGTATGCGGTCCGGTTCAGTGATTTGGCCAGACATGCACCAGCCTTGGTTGCTACAGTTCGGGAGAGAGTTCGTCGATTTATTGAGGGGCTCAACCCTAGTATCAGATTTAGCATGGCCCGAGAGTTAGAGATGGACATAGCATACCAACAGGTGGTGGGGATCGCCAGGAGATTATAGGGTACGTTGATTAGGGAGAGAGGGGAGAGGGAGGCCAAGACGTCTCAACAGTCTAGCACATATAGTGGTACTCGTGCCCCAGCTACAACTCATCAGGGTAGGGGCTATATGGGTTGCCATGTTCATCCAGCACTTCCAATCGCCAGCGGTGCTTCGGCCACTCCTAGGTCCCAGGCTCCTTATTATGCACCGCCATTGTCTAGTGCACCTTCTGCATGGGGTGCTTTCAAAAGTAACTCCAGCCGATCAGGATCGAGCCAGTCACAACAGCCACGTCCTCGAGAGCTTATTTTGAGTGTGGTGACACTCGTCATGTGATGAGGGATTGCCCAGACTCAGGAGGGGTGCACCTCCACAGACCACTCAGGCATCGCGTGCTCCACCGAGTCCTCAGGATATGGTTACAACACCAGCTACCACTCCACCTGCACAGCCAGCTAGGGGTGGAGGTGGGACATGTAGAGGTCGCCCTAGAGGGGGAGGCCAAGCTAGATATTATGCCCTTCCTGCTAGGACGGAGGTAGTCGCATCTGATTCTGTCATCACAAGTATTGTTCCAGTTTGTCATAGAGATGCATCAGTCTTATTTGATCCGGGTTCCACTTACTCCTATGAGTCATCTTAGTTTGCCCCGTATTTGGGTGTATCCCGTGAATCTCTGAGTTCTCCTGTCTATATGCCTACACCCGTAGGTGATTCTATTGTTGTTGACCATGTGTACCGGTCGTGTTTGATTGTTCTTAGTAGTTTTGAGACCAGAGCTGATTTATTATTGCTCAGTATGGTGGATTTCGATGTGGGCATGGATTGGTTGTTTCCCTATCACGCTATCCTTAACTGTCACTCCAAAATGGTGATGTTGGCTATGCCAGGTCTACCGCGGCTAGAGAGGAGAGGTACCTTAGATCATGTTTCTAGCAGGGTTTTCTTATTTCTTAAGGGTCAGCGAATGGTTGATAAAGGATGTGATGCATATCTAGCATATGTGATGGATGTTAGTGTTGATACTCCTACCGTCGAGTCAGTTCCGATAGTGAGGGACTATTCAAATATATTCCCGGCGGATCTTCTAGGCATGCCGCCCAACAGGGATATTGACTTTGGCATTGATTTGTTACCGAGAACTCAGCCCATTTCTATTCCACCTTACTGTATGGCCCTAATTGAGTTGAAAGAATTAAAGGAGCAGTTGTAAGAGTTGCTCGATAAGGGCTTCGTTCGACCCAGTGTGTCGCCTTGGGGTGCTCATGTCTTGTTTGTAAAGAAGAAGAATGGTTCAATGCGAATGTGTATTGATTATCGCCAATTGAAAAAGGTTATAGTGAAGAACATGTATCCATTGCCACGTATTGATGACCTATTTGATCAGCTTCAGCGTGCTAGAGTGTTCTCTAAGATCGACTTGCATTTAGCTATCATCAGTTGAAGATTCGAGAGCCAGATAACCCAAAGACTGCTTTTAAGACTCGGTATGGTCATTATGAGTTCCTTGTGATGTCTTTTGGGCTGACCAACGCCCCAACAACATTCATGCACTTGATGAACATTGTATTTCAGTCATATCTTGATTCTTTCATCATTGTGTTTATTTACGACATTCTGGTGTACTCCCGGAGTCGGGAGGATCATGAGCAGCACCTGAGGACCATGCTTCAGACTTTGAGGGAAAAGAAGTTATATGCAAAAAATTTGAAGTGTGAATTCTGGCTAGAGTCAGTGGCATTTTTGGGTCATATAGTATCGAGTGAGAGGATCAAGGTAGATCCGAAGAAGATTGAAGCAGTGCAGAGTTGGCACAGACCGTCCTAAGCTACGTAGATCCAGAGTTTTCTTGGCTTGGCGGGGTATTACCGTCGATTCGTAGAGGGTTTCTCGTTTATTGTTGCACCTATGACTAGATTGATCTAGAAGGGTGCTTCGTTCAGGCGGACTGAAGACTGTGAGGAGAGCTTTCAAAAGCTCAAGACTGCTTTGACACAGCCCCAGTGTTAGTGTTGCCTACTAGATCGGGGTCCTATACGGTATATTATGATGCGTCGTGCATTGGTCTCAGCGCGATGTTGATGCAGAACGATAGGGTAATTGCCTACCCATCTAGACAGTTGAAGGTGCATGAAAAGAACTATCCGGTCCATGACCTCGAGTTAGAAGCTATTGTTCATGCCTTGAATATGCGTCATTATTTGTATGGTGTCCCTTGTGAGGTCTACACCGATCACCGAAGTCTACAACATTTGTTTAAATAGAATGATCTTAACTTGCGGAAGCAGAGATGGTTGGAGCTGCTTAAGGATTATGATATCACCATTCCTTATCATCCCGGGAAGGCCAATGTGGTGGTCGATGCCTTGAGTCACAAGGTGAAAAGTTTGGTAAGCTTAGCATATCTACCGGTAGCAGAGAGACCTTTAGCTTTGGATGTTCAGGCCTTGGCCAACCAGTTTGTCAGATTGGATGTTTCCGAGCGGAGTCGAGTTTTGGCTTGTGTGGTTTCTCAGTATTCTATTAGAGATGGCGGTGTATTAAAGATGCAGGGCAGGCTATGTGTGCTTAATGTAGATAGTTTGCGTGAATTGATTCTCCAGGAGGCTCACAGTTAATGGGACTACATTCATCCAAGTGCCGCAAAGATGTATGAGGACATGAGGCAGCACTATTGGTGGAGACGAATGAAGAAGGACATAGTGGAATATGTAGCTCGGTGCCTAAATTGTCAGCAGGTGAAGTATGGGCATCAACGAGGTGGAATGCTTCAGAAGATAGAGATTCTGGAGTGAAAATGGGAGCGGATCACTATGGATTTCGTTGTTGGGCTCCTACGGACTCAGAGGAAGTTTGATGTAGTTTGGGTGATTGTGGATATATTGACCAAGTCAGCTCATTTCATTCCTATGATTACTATTTACTCTTCGGAGGAGCTGGCTCAAGTTTACATTCGCAAGATTGTCAGACTTCATGGCGTGCCGATATATATCATCTCTGACCGGGGTACGTAGTTTATATCGCGGTTCTGGAGAGTCGTACAACATGAGTTGGGTACTCGAGTGAGTTGAGTACAACATTTTACGCTCAGATGGAAGGACAATCCGAGCGCACTATTCAGATATTAGAGGATATGCTTCGTGCGTGTATGATGGATTTTGGGGGTGCTTGGGATCAGTTCTTGCCACTTGCGGAGTTTGCCTACAACAACAATTATCAGTCGAGCATTCAGATGGTACTGTATGAGGCTTTGTATAGTAGACGGTGCCGGTCTCCAGTGGGTTGGTTCAAGTCGGACGAGGCTAGGCTATTGGGTACATACTTGGTTCAGGATGCTTTAGAAAATGTTAAATTGATTCGGGATCGATTTTGTACAGCCCAATCCAGTAAGAAGAGTTATGCGGATCGAAAGGTTCGCGACATTGCATTCATAGTTGGGGAGCGGGTCTTGCTCTGAGTTTCTCCCATGAAGGGTATTATGAGGTTCGAGAGGAAGGGCAAGTTGAGCCTTAGGTATATCGGGCCTTTTGAGATTCTTGAGAGGGTTGGAGAGGTGGCATATAGACTTGCACTGCCACCTAGTCTCTCTACAGTTCATCCAGTATTCCATGTTTTCATGCTCTGGAAGTATCACGGCGATCCGTCTTATGTGTTAGACTTCAACTCAGTCCAGTTGTACAAGGATCTATCTTATGTTGAGGAGTCGGTGGTCATTTTGGACAGGCAGGTCCGAAAGTTGAGGTCGAAGAACATCGCTTCAGTGAAGGTTCAGTGGAGGGGTCATCCGGTCGAGGAGGCGACTTGGAAGACCGAGCATGATATGTGTAGCCGTTATCCTCATCTTTTCACCACTTCAGGTATGTCTCTATACTCGTTCGAGGACAAACATTTGTTTTAAGAGGGGAGGATGTAACGCCCCGATCGGTCGTTTTGAGAGTATTAGTCCCGAACCCCAAATTGTTTCTCCCTCTATCTTATTTTGTGGTTACGTGACTCGCAGGAGGTTTGGTTTTTGGTTTTAGAGTGAAATGGGACACATAGTCCCTAAATTCGGAGTTTAAGTTCTAGGAATTTACCATAGTTTGAATTGTATGAAGACGACTCCAGAATGGAGTGCCGACGGTTCCAATAGCTCCGTAGGGTTATTTTTTTCTTAGGAGCGTGTCCGTATGTTCATTTGGAGGTCCGTAGGTCATTTTAGCATCAATTGGCGAAAGTTGTAAAATTGGATGATTTTTGGGAAGTTTGACCGGGAGTGGACTTTTTGATATCGGGGTTGGATTTCGATCTCGGAAGTTGGAGTAGGTCCGTAATGGCAATTATAACTTGTGTGCAAAATTTGAGGTCAATCGGACTTGATTTGATAGGTTTCGGCGTCGGATGTAGAAGTTTGAAGTTTTAAAGTTCATTAGGCTTGAATCGATGCGCAATTCATGTTTTTAGCGTTGTTTGATGAAATATAAAGGCTCGGCTAAGTTCTTATGATATGGGACTGGTTGGTATATTTGGTTGACGTCCCGGGGGGCCTCGGGTGGATTCTGGATGGTTAACAGATTAAATTGGACTTGTGAGAATGGCTGAAGTGCATCAGTTCTGGTGCAATCGCACCAGCGCAAGATTGACCGCAGGTGCGAGCTCGTAGAAGCGAGCATTTGGGTGCAGAAGCGGGGCTGGAGGAAATGGCATGTGGTCGTAGGTGCGACGTGAAAGCCGCAGAAGCGGAATTGGACAGGGGGTTGGGTTCTTGAGAGGAATTTGATTTTGAGCTCGGGTTTTGGCAATTCTTGAGAGGATTTTTGAGGGGTTTCTTGAGGTAAGTCTCTTGTACTCATTTTTTTATCAATAACCTTGTTTCCCCATTGATTTTTCCACCTAGTTTGTGTGTATTTAAGGTGGAATTTAGGAGTTTAAGGCTACGGATTTGGAGAGTTTTATTTGGGGATTTAAGTGGCGATTTTGTGTTGGATTTTGGTGAATTTGGTATGGTTGGACTCGAAATCAATTGGGTGTTCGTATTTTGTGAATTTTACCCGATTCCGAGACGTGGGACTCGGCTCGACCTTTTGGGGCAATTTTTTGATTCTTTGCTAAAGTCATAGATTTATAATTTAAATTAGTTTCTTCTAGTTGTATTTATAGTATGTAATTTCTTTTGGCTAGATTTGGGCCATTCGGAGTCGGAAAATCGAGGGAAAGGCATTCTTATCGATTGATTGAGCGAGATTTGAGGTAAGTGACTTGTCTAACCTTATGTGGGGGAACCTCCCCTTAGGTTTGTTACTGTTGTGATATTTGCAATACGTGAAGGCCGTGTACGCGAGGTGACGAGTGTGTACTCGGGTTATATGTTGAAAAAGAATCTGGTTCTTGCTGAATAGTTTTCTTTTAATTCCTTAACTGAGTTGATTTAGCTTGTGTAGTCATCATGTTTAGCCTAATGTCGCATGCCTACATGTCTTAACTCTTACTTGCAATTCGTGCAACATGCTTAGTTGAATTACCTGCTTCCTTGATCTTGTATTCAGTCTTTAACTGTAGGATTCTTTGCTGTAAATTCGTTGTTCCATAGGTTATGAGTCGCGTATTTACTTTTGGGACTACGATGTGGTACCTCGGGAGCTCCCCCTATTGTGTATTTACTTTTGGGACTATGAGGCAGTACCTCGGGAGCTCCCCCTATTGTGTATTTACTTTTAGGACTACGAGGCGGTACCTCGGGAGCGCCCCTGTTGCATCTTTACTTTTGAGACTACGATGCGATACCTCGGGAGCTCCCCTTGTTGCGTATTTACATTTGACACTACGAGATAGTACCTCGGGAGTGCCCCTACTGTTCACCTTTATTTGTTGTGTTGTTACCTTTCTGAAATTTCTCATTATTAAATTCTTAGTCATTTCATTATATTATTATATCTTCTACCTTGCTCTCTTTTTATTCTAGTAGGGGCCTGACCTGACCTCGTCACTACTCTATCGAGGTTAGGCTTGGTACTTACTGGGTATCGTTATGGTGTACTCATACTACACTTTTGCATAATTGTTTGTGCAGATCCAAGTTATCCTACTAGGCAAGATACGAGTGAGCTGGACTGCACGTGGAGACTTCAAAGTATATCTGCCAGCATCCGCAGACCTCGGAGTCCCCCTCTATCCTTAATATGTTGCTTTCTTTATTTTGCTAGACTCTGATGTATAGAGACACTTAACATTTTCTCTTTAGAGCTTGTGACTTGTTTCTACCGGGTTTTGGGAGTTGTAATTATTTGAATCGCAGTTCGTATTTATATTTCATGTGTTGAGGTTGAGTTCAGTTTATATTCAGTTATTCCGCAAATTGTTAGGCTTACCTAGTCTTAGAGACTATATTCCATCATGACATCCTATGGAGGAAAATTGGGGACGTGACACCCATGGTCCAACATTTATTGGACAAGACCTTCAATAATATCCTTCTTAACTGAAGGATACCTATAAGGCTTTTTTATTCACAGGCTGAGTTCCATTTTGCAAAACAATTCTGTGATAAAAAACACCCCCTAGAAGGAGGTAATCCAGCATGCTCTTCAAATAGTTTAGAGTACTCAGCTAGTAGTTGTACTAGTCTAGCATATGTCTCAGGCTCCTCCTTAGCTTTAATGGAATACCATTGCTCCCCTACACTCCCCATGGTTACTAGTTGTATCATGCATAATTGAGATAAGTTACCTACATATTTGACTAATCTTTTAGCTTCTTGAACTTTTACTTGACTACCAGCACCCCTGAGAAGGTGTTTCCTTCCCTTGTACCAAGATTTCATAGTGAGCTTCCTAATATTCATCTTAGTGTCCCCAAGTGTTATTATCCATTGCACTCCTAGAACCAGCCCACATGCTAAGGGTAGTAGTAAAAACTCTATTGAAAATTCAGCACCCTACAACAATCAAGTGATTGTGCACACCTTGTCTTCCATCATGTTCCCATTAGCAACAACTACTAATTGAGGATTTGTAGACCTGATTGTACACCCTAAATGCTTGGCCAATTCAGGGTCTATGAAATTATGAGAGCTCCCAGTATCAATCAGTATACTTAAAGACTTTTTTGCATAATAACCAGTGACCTTTAAGGTCCTGTATCCCACTGAACCATTGAAAGCATGGTTAGAAATTTCCATCTGTTCCATACATTGAGATGATTCCAGTTGATCAATACATCCATCCTGTATTACTAACTTCTGTTCTTCATCTGTATTAGACATGTCTTCTACCTCCTCCAGTTCTAGTAGATATAATTGTTTTGAATTGTTACACCTATGTCCTAGTGTATATTTCTCATTACAGAAATAACACAATCTCATTGCCCTTTTTTCATTCATCTCATCTATACTTAGTGTCCTTTTAGTAAACCCTCTAATATAAGAAGAATTATCAGAATTAGGAGTTGGTAATAAAGACTTACCGTTGTTGTTTTGTCCTACATAACTCTTAGTTGAAGAGTTGGCTGTGTAGGAAAGTTGTTTAGTTGCAGCTGAGTATGCCTCTTACATTCTTGCAGTTCTGTACACTTGTGATAAAGTTGTTGGATTGGTCAACTTGACATCAATGTTCAACTCATACTTCAGACCACTAAGAAAACAACTGATTGTATTCTCTTGAGATAGTCTTACTCTATTTAGATTCCTTTCAAAGATGGCTTGATATTCCTTCACACTTCCAGTTTGTTTAATCTTTTTGATTTCTTCCATTAGATCATCAAAATCAGCTCCAAACCTTTCAACTAATGCTATTACATACTAATTCCAAGTAGCTGGTTGAAGGTATTGTCTATATCTCATAAACGACAGATGTCATTAAAGAGCTTCACTTTCCAACTGCATAGTAGCTACTTCCACCTTTTCCTCAGTAGCAACTCTCTCCATGAAAAAAAAAACTGTTCGATTTTGAACAACCACAATCTGAGATATTCTCCTGTGAATCTCAAAAATTCCATCCTTGACCACCTAGAGAAATTAGAATTGTGCTGATGATAACTTCTAGGGCTTTTATCTAGCTGAGATCTCCCTTCATATGATTCACATTCATTTTGCAATGGCGATTTGTCCTTATGATGATCCCTAAAATTGGACAGTTGTTCCTTCGATTCATGGACTATTTGATCCAGATATTTCAAATTGGAAACTTCCCCAGACAAAGCTCCCACATCTGCTATTAATTTTTGCATCAACTCACATAAGTCCACAGATTCTTCAACTGAGTTTTCATTTGATCAAGTACCTTTCGCCATAATTTCAAAGATTGTAGGTTCTGATACCAATATTACACGATTACAGGAATTCAAATTGAATTAGAGGATTGCAACACTGCCTCAGGAGTTGCTCGAGAAAGCAGGTGAGCTAAGGAATTTGCAGAAGAAGAAGAAGAAGAAAAAGAAGAAGAAGAAGAAGAAGAAGAGAGAATTTAGGATAGAATTGTATGTATTGATTGGTAAAATAAAATTGTAACTTACAATCCTATTTGTTCTAATTACATTGTATCTAAAATGATAAAGTTATAACAGATTTTTCTCTAACTGAATTCTGTTATTCTAACAACATTAACTAACTTTAACTAACTCTCCCTCTATGTAACTTTTGAACTTGCATGACTTCTTTTTCTACTACTTGAGTTGCTCGAGCCAATCTTCTATAATTGTGTATCAGTGGTGGAGCCAGAAATTTTACTAAAGGGTATCAAAACATAAAAAGCTAAACACACAAAAATATCAAGGGGAGTCAACATATAGTATATATACCTCAAAAGAATATTTTTACCCCTCTACATAGTGTAATTTTCTAACGAAATGAGTGTGGCCCTGCCACTGAATGGATCCCAATATAGCGGAATATTTAAAGTTGCCATATAGAGACTAACTAGTTTGGAATTGAGTACATACTAGTTGATATTTGGACCCACACTGAGAAAAGTAATCAAAAATTCTACATTAGTAGTTTTTGTTTTTAGAGTATTTATTGTTACTACAATTAAATCAAATAAATATACAATTGAGACTTCGAGCCATTAATCTGGAAAGCAAGTAAGAACGTACATTAATTAACTTGTAAAATAATTACAACAAACTATGATATGGAAGTTGAGGATTCATCAAACACATCACAGAAATTTGTGTTTTTGACAAAAAATAATTACTGCAATAAGTGCTAAGAGTTACAGCTTGTTTGGATGGTCGTTACCTATTGTATGGTATCGTATTATTATTTTAAATACAATATTTATTTTGATTGTTTACTTAAATTTTATTGTACTGTATTGTTAAATCTGTCGTTACGTAACAACGAAAAGTGTCACTTTATGTAACGAAGGATTTGGTGTGGTGGCGTCGTTATCTTTTTTTTTTCCCTCTCATTTTATCCTTTTTTATTATTAAATAATCATATTTTATCATTTACTCTGCTTTTTTATATAATACTCTGCTTCGTGCCCTATTTTTTCTTAGTAATGTTGTAAGTTTATTCTTCATATTTTTGGTGTGTGATATCATGAAACGACGGCAAACGATACAATCTATCCAAATATTGTATTCATCAAATAATATAATACAATACAATATGATACATTATGAAACGACATGTAACAACCATCCAAACAAGTTGTTACAGAAAGGAAAAGATCTAGAGAGGGGAGGTAGAGGGAAAAAAGAAAAAAGCTGGAAAAAGTATAAGATATCAAGAAATATAGCTCAAAGTAACAATATAAAACAAGAAGATAAGTAATAGAATAAGAGAAAAAGAGATAACTTTCTTATTTCATCAAGTGTTCAAATGTATCACATATCACATTTCATACCTCTATTTATACTATTACATAGAAGGTTACAAAATGACTGTCTTAAACATGACATTAACAATTGAGATCATGGGAAGGGGTTATGGAGGTGTGAGAGTTACAATCATAATAGTGATGAGTAGTGAGAGGTTATTTACATTGTGGGTGAAATTAGTGGGAGTAGTGGACATCCATATTTATTAATAGTTTTACAACACTCTCCCTTGGATGTCCAAAAATAGATAATATGCCTCATTAAAACGTTACTAAGAAATTGAAGGAAAAAGAGTACACATATCTGTAATACGCTTTATTTGATGCCTCATTAAAAACCTTACTAGTAAACTCAAGTGGGACAAAACCTAGGCTAAGGCAAAAAGAGTACATCGTGTATCTTACTCCCCCTCATGAAAACATCACTTTATTTCTCGAAGACGGCGCATTCCAATCTTCTGTCTCAACTTTTCAAATGCTGAAGTTGGTAATGCCTTAGTGAACAGATCAGCCAAATTTTCACATGAACGAATCTGTTGAACATTAGTTTCACCATTTTGTTGAAGATCATGCGTGAAAAAAAACTTTGGTGAAATGTGCTTTATTCTGTCTCCTTTGACGTATCCTCCTTTCAGTTGAGTAATGCAAGCATCATTGTCTTCATATTGTATAGTTGAATTATCTTTTTTCATAAGAAAACCACACATTTCCTGAATATTGGTCTCAACCAAACACATTCCCGACTAGCTTCGTGAATGGCTATTATCTCAACATGATTTGAAGATGTGACAGTTATTGTTTGTTTCATTGAATGCCATGATATAGTTGTACCTCCACATATAAACAAATTGCCTGTTTGAGATCGCGCTTTATGTGAATCAGACAAATAACTTGCATAGGCATAGCCAATCATTTCTGACTTGAATTCATTAGAATAAAGCAATTCCATATCTATAGTTTCCCAAAGATATCTAAATATATGCTTAACACCATTCTAATATCTTCTAGTTGGGGAGGAGCTGAATCTTGCTAATAAGCTTACTACAAAAGCAATATTTGGCCGGGTATTGTTGGCAAAGATACATCAGCACCTTAATTAGCTTACTACAAAAGCAATATTTGGCCGGGTATTGTTGGCAAAGATACATCAGCACCTTAATTGCACTAAGATATGGAGTTTCATCACTAACGAGCTCTTTATCATTTTCTTGAGGCTGAAATGGATCTTTATTTATGTCAAGCGATCTCACAACCATTGGGGTACTCAATGGATGTGCATTATCCATGTAAAATCGCTTTAAACCCTTTTCAGTGTATGTTGATTAATGGACAAAAATTATATTTTTTACATGCTCAAATTGTAGGCCAAGACAAAATTTTGTCTTATCAAGATCTTTCATTTTAAATTCTCTCTTCAAACACTCTACAGTCTTTGGAATCTCTTTAGAAGTGCCAATGATATTGAAGTCATCAACATATACATCTATGATGACACATTCAAATCCAGGCCTCTTAATAAAGACACAAGGGAAAATAGGGTCATTTTTGTACCATTCCTTTAGCAAATACTCGCTAAGGCGATTGTACCACATCCTCCCTGATTGCTTTAATCCGTATAAGAATTTCTGAAGATTTATTGAATAAGTTTCACTTGAACTTTTATGTGCTTCAAGAACTTTAAATTTTCAGGGATTTTCATAAAAATTTCATTGTCCAATGAGCCATATAAGTAGGTTGTGACAACATCCATCAACTGCACATCAAGCTTTTCATGGACTGCCAGATTTATTAGATACCTTAAGGTAATTGTATCTACCACAGGAGAATATATCTCCATATAATCAATGTCAAGCTTTTGCAAAAAACCTTGTGTCACAAGTCGTGCTTTCTATCTTACGACTTCATTTTTCTCATTTCAGTTTTGCACAAAACCCCATTTTTACCCCCACTAGCTTGACACCTTCAGGCGTTCGAACTATTAGTTCGAAAACTTCACGTTTTTTCGAGTGAGGCCAATTCCGTTTGAATTGCATTTTTCCATTCTGGCCAGTCATTTCTCTATCTATATTTTTCGACAGATTTTGGCTCAAGATACTCATCTTGTTGCATTACTTCAACTGCAATATTATATGCAAAACTGTTGCTAATAACAATATTATTTTGGTTCCACCTTTCTCCAGTAGAGACATAACTTATTGAGATATCTTTATTTTCATCATTTTCAGGTACTTGAACCTCCTGTGAGGTCTTATCAACTGTTATGTCTTTATGCTCTTCTTGATTAATTACCTTCACATTATGATCAACTTGATTATTTGCTCATTTCTTCTTTTGAGGATTTTTATCCTTGGAACCCATTGGTCTACCACGTTTAAGGCGTGACCTAGACTCATTTGCATTATCATATTGTCCAACAGGGACATCAACTCGAATTGGAGCATTTACAGCTGAAATATGCTATTTAGTAACTCGTGGAAGGTTAGTAAATGCATCTGGCAGTTGATTTGCAACATTTTGTATATAAATGATCTTTTGAACTTCTTGTTCACATTGATTTGTATGAGGATTTAAATGAGATAGAGATAATACATTCCAATCTATCTCTTTTTCTAGCTATTTATTTTCTCTGCCTAATATTGGGAAAACCGATTCATCAAAATGACAATCAACAAATCTGGTTGTAAACAAATCTCCTGTCATAGGCTCCAAATATTTAATAATTAAAGGAGATTCATAACCAACATATACTCCCAAACTTATTTGGGGATCTATCTTTGTGTGTTGTGGTTGAGCAATTGGAACATATACCGCACATCCAAAAAAATTTAGATGGAAAATATTTGGCTCCTGACCAAGAGCCAACTGTAATGCGAAACTTCATGATAACTGGTTGGCCTTATGCGCACAAGTGCTGATGCATGAAAAATAGCATGTCCCCGCACTTAAAGGGGAAGTTTTGTCCTCATTAGCAATGGTCTAGCTATTAATTGGAGTCATTTAATCAATGATTCTGCTAGACCATTTTTAGTATGAACATGAGCAACCAGATGCTCAACTTTTATTCCAGTGGCCATACAATAATCAGTAAAGGCCTGAGATATAAATTCACCAGCATTATCAAGACAAGTTGTCTTAATTGCATAATCTGGAAATTATGCTCTTAACCTTATTATTTGAGCCAACAATCTCGAAAATTTCATATTGCGAGTTGATAATAATCACACATGTGACTATCTTGTAGATGCATCTATCAAGACCATAAAATACTTGAATGTTCCACATGGAGGATGTATAGGCCCACATATATCACCCTGTATACGTTCCAAAAATGCATGGGATTCAATCCCAACTTTAGTTGTTGATGGTTTAATAACCAATTTTCCTTGAGAACAAACATTATAAGAAAATTGCTTATATTGAAGAATTTTCTTTGATGTTTGGCTAAAATTCCATATTTTTGCATGTAATTTGCCTTGCATTAAGCCTTGATCTTGTTAACTTTGGTGTGAATATTTATGATTCGAGCTTAATAACGGTATTTTGTATGTGTAGGAATCAATTGAAAGTGATTTGGAGAGTTTTCATACAAATTGACGTAAAAAAGGGAAGAATTTGGAGGAAATATAAGTTGGTGCCCATGTTAGTGCCAGGCACTAACCAAAACGCCATTGACAGCATGATAAAATATTCATTGTCCAGATTCGCACTAGGCACCAACAAAAACGCCATTGACAGAAGTGAAAAAAGTTTGTTGTCCAGGTTGGCGCCAGGCCCCAAGCGAGATGCCAAAGGGCGGATTTTGTCCTAATTCGGCTGGGACTTGGGGATTTCAGCCCTACACGTCTCCAACATGTATAAAAGGGGTCTATTTTTTTAGGGGTGGACATTATTTGGAGGCACGAACATTATGTGGAATAACTTTTGGAGGAGAAAATCATCGAGTTCTTCATTCCTTCATCTTTTCTTTATAATTTATTTATGCAAAATACTTGAAAATTTGTTACTACGAACATGAGTGGTTAAGCACTCTAGTTTTTAGGGTTGTGGTTGACATGATTATTAACGTTTACCAATTACATCTTCGTTAATTTAGATTATCATCTTGTGGTTGTTTCTTTAATTTTAGTTTTAACTTGTGACTTGTTGTAGCTATCATTTCACCCTACTATATATGTTGTGCTTGGGACAGCCATGTTTAGATTAGAATATAATTAAAGAGAGCTTGTTTCTGAACCCGTGGCTCGGGGAATGATTTCGCAGTTAGGATAGAAATATACCTAACAGTCTTGCTTAGTTGAATACCGTATTATATTTGTTCATGATAGACTCAATACCATAGGAATATAGGGTTGATATATTGTGGATAGGCGAATAGTATTGTGGGAACATGCTATTCATATAAACGATCCAGTCAATTAGCAACCATAGATAATCTCGATTAGCGAGTGTGATTATTGAACTTAATAGGATTGATAAACCAACCACAACCCTCGAATCTTCATCTCCTCTAATTAAAATCTCATCATATACATTTGCATTCTTGAAAAATTAGTCGTTACTTGTTTAATTTCCGCAATAGTAGATTAATTATAAAAATAACACTCTTGATTATCTTGAACATTAAATTGATTTTAGTTTGCTTAGTTAACAATTACTCTAAGTCTTTGTGGGTTCGACATCCGACTTTCGAGTCACTTTATTACTTGACGGCCACGTATATTTGCGTGTACTTGGGGAACCAACATTTTTGTTCTTCAATGTGTGCCCATTTGAATTCTCTATTATTCTGCGCATCATTAGAACCGGGATGGCCTAACCGGTCATGCCAAATGATAAAGTTACTAGAAGTACTAAACCTTTTTTTACTATGGCATGTGATTCAATCACACCAATGTTTGTGTGGTACAACCCAAAAGAAAATGCGGGTAATTATTTATGCACACATTTGTTTCCCACTTTTATTGTAATCATATAAAAGTATTCAACCTTTCCTTCATTAGAGGTCTCAATATGGTAGCCATTTTGGCGAATAGCTTTGAAACTCAACAAGTTTCGTTGAGACTTACTACAATATAATATAATATTAATAGTCAATATCGTTCCTCCAGGTATTAATAAGGCCGCTCTTCCAAAGCCCTCAATTAATTTTGTACTACCATATATTGTATTAACATAAGCATTTTTCATAACCAAATAAGAGAAAAATTTCTTTTCTCTTAATATTGTGTGAGTTATAGGACTATCCAAAATGCATAAATCTTCATTACTCATCTTGGATCCAATTGAAGACTGGAAAATTTTATTTTCTTCATAAAAATAAAAGTATACCATAAGAAATACAGAAAAACTAACAACACCAACAACAAAAATAACATAAGACAACTTAAGTACTACTTGAAAATAAAAATAACTTTAGAATGAGACAAAAAAAATACTGAAAATAAAAATAACAACATAATTGCATTCCCCGGTAAAATGATCAAACTTTAGCTTTGATCCCCAAAAAAGTCATCAACTTTCAAATGAGTAAGATCATCGAGGACTTCAAAATCATCATCATTTAAAGCAAGATTTGCCTCGACATTATCATCATTTTTGTTTGAAGGCCCTATCTCAAAATTATTTTTAAAGGTCAAGTGAGAATCCACTGGGGCATTAGCAGAAGATGCTCCAACATTATTTGCCTTTCTATTGATGGAGTTTTGATAAAGCCTGACAAAATTCTTAGGTGCATGACATTCAATTTTTCAATGACCTTTCATGCCACAGTGGTGGTAGTTACCGTTTTTTACTCTTGAAGGATTGTTTTAAGAACCCATATTGTTCTCTCGTTTGCCATGGCCACCACGATGACGATTATTGTATTGTCTCTTGACATTGCCATGCCCACGTACATTCATATGGCCATGATAATTATTCTGCCTTTTTTCAGACTTATCACATCTCGCTGCTATGTTCAAGAATCGGAGCTGACCTTGTGGGACGGGTTTCATGATTTTTCATCAAAAGGGTATTATGTTTCTCAGCCACCAGAAGGCATGAGATCAATTCCGAATACTTTTTAAAACTCCTTTTACGGTATTGCTGCTGTAATACCATATTTGAGGCATGAAAAATCACAGTCTTTTCCAACAAATCCTCATCATTCATAAGATCCCCACATAATTTTAATCGGGAAGTTATTCAAAATATAGCAGAGTTATACTCACGTGCAGTCTTGAAATCTTGCAACCGTAAGTGCATCCACATATCTAGTCATTGGCAATACCGTAGCCTTAAGGTGATCATACCTTTCCTTCAGACCAATCCACAATTCAAGTGGATCTTTTACTGTTAATTATTCAACCTTCAAACTTTCATCCAGATGACGATGAAGGAAAATCATGGCCTTCTCTTTGTCCTGGATTGATGCCTCATTACTCTGAGTAATAGTGTCACCAAGATCTTTAGCGGCTAAGTGAATCTCAGCATCGAGAACCCATGATAATTAATTCTTTCTATAAATGTCAAGTGCCACAAACTCAAGCTTTGACAAATTCGACATAGTAAAAATTATCAAAGAAGATAAATAATTAGAAATTATTAGAATAATACCAAAAAGAAATAATTTGACTTAATTATAAAAGTGTGACCTATATAAACTATATGATTAACAATTCCAAAAAGAAACAGTACTTTTTTTTAACAAATAGTTTCCACACAAATAATATCCTAATAGGCTAGTTAGGCTTATAAGAACTTCACACTATCTCTGACAAGTTTTTAGTATAAAGCATGTTGTATCTGTTTTATTAAGTAAATGATTTTCAAATCATTCGGAAAACAAAAACAGTAAATGCAAAAGTTTAAGATGTAAAAATAGGACCGACTAGTATAACCAATCATTGTTTCATCATATAGATATTTGAGTGTAAAAGAAAGTCATGAAAACTAAATGACATATGAACATGATTAGTTAAAAGTATATACCTAGTGGATAGAAGAGTGGGAACTTAACTTGGAGAAGATTAGAGTTTAACCTTAAGGTTAAAGACTTCGTGTTGATAATGTATTAAGAAATGTAGCTCAAAGTAACAATATAAAATAAGAAGATAAGTAATAGAATAAGAGAACAAAAAATAGATTTCTTATTTCATCAAGTGTTCAAGTGTATTACATATCATATTTCATGCCTCTATTCCATTACATAGAAGGTGACAAAATGATTTGTATACGATAAAAATCGGTTAGTCCTTCGTACGGACTGGTTTGAATGGTAATACATCAGATCGGAGAAGTGTCTTCATAGTATCAGGTTGAGGTCCGAAGTCGGGTTACCAAGCTTCGAGCCCGAAGGACCGATCAACGTCGAGCTCGATGTTATTATCAAGCTCGAATCCAAATCGAACTATGATGCAAAGTAAAGTTATCGAGTTTATGATTCAGAGACCAACCAACACTGACCCCGAATCAGAATCGAGCTCGAGTCAAGATCGATAGCTCGAGTTAATATCGAGCTCACAGACAAGAGCCGTTGCAATCCCACTAGAGGAGAGAAACTTGGCAGGAATCATAAAAAAGCCGATTTATCATGGGTCTCTCACTATGTATTTTTAATTATATATAAAAGTAGGATCCTCCACTATAAAGAGGATGGCTACATTTGTGTAAAGGACAGTTTTTTGCTTATACTATAATTCAAGCACCATATTCTCCTATATTCAAGGATTATTCTTTTAGGCTTCATTAATTGATTCATCTTGCTTAGTCCTAAAAATCATTTTCTTTCCAACCTTGTTTATTTTGCATTCTTAGCAATCCATATTTGATATTTCTATTTATCCTTACGATTTGTATTAAGCGATACCATATATCCTTAGAACTACGTACAAATTCAACTCTATTCGTTTTTCGGGTAAACAGTTTGGCGTCCACCGTGGGGCTAAGGATAACAGTGATTATTTGATACGAATCTGCAAAAACACACCATTTTGCGCTTGTTTCCGAAAGTATCTTGGATTTCGGATTAGCAACGACCAATTATCAATCAAATGGCCTTACCTATCGACAACGAAGCTGGTCTTCAGGATGAGAACAACAACTTGACACCCAGTACCGAAAGACCACTTGTCTACGCCGTCGGAGCTCGAGTCGAAATACCATTAGACGTTAATTCGCATGTGGCTATTGAGGAAAACCAACGTTCTGAGCCTGAAAATAGCATTCATGGTGGTGCTCAATCTGCACCTAGAGACACCCATAACGTTGAGAAAAATGGAATCAGCTTGCGTATGATTTTCGAAATATTACAAGCTCAATAGGTAGCGATAGCTCAGTTGCAGAGTCAAACCCAGGTACTGAGTAGACTGGTGCCCAATCAACCCCGAGAAATCACCCATACAACAGAACCAGCTATAGTGAAATCAAATGAGCAGGAGTCGGGGACTAATCCCGAAATTGCTAAGATGTTCGAAGAACTGACCAAACGAATAGAATCGGAAGAAAGGAGGATCGAAGCAAACGACAAGAAGGTGGAAACATATAACTCCAGGGTTGATCAGATCCTGGGGGCACCACCGATACTGAAGGGCTAGATTCCAAAAATTTTACACAAAAGCCTTTCCCCCCCAAGCGCGGCTCCTAAACCGATCCCAAAGAAGTTTTGCATGCCCGATATTCCTAAATATAATGGAACGATCGATCCCAACAAATATGTCACCTCTTACACATGTGCCATCAAAGGGAACGATCTAGAGGACGATGAGACCGAATCTGTATTATTGAAAAAATTCGGTGAAACCCTGACAAAGGGAGCAATGATATGGTATCATAATTTACCGTCTAACTCTATCGATTCTTTTGCTTTGCTTGCATATTCTTTCGTAAAAGCACATGCTGGGGTCATAAAGGTCGAGACCAGGATGTCGAATCTATTCAAGGTAAGACAAAAGGATAACGAGATGCTAAGAGAATTCGTATCTCGTTTCCAAATGGAACGAATGGATCTACCACCAGTCACAGACGATTGGGATGTTCAAGCTTTCACTCAAGGTCTAAACGAATGAAGCTCGATGGCTTCACGGTGGTTGAATCATAACCTGATCGAGTACCCAGCTATTACTTGGGCCGATGCGCATAATCGATATCAATCCAAAATAAGAATCGAAGACGACCAGTTGGGTTCTGGGTCCGTTATTAAAAGGGATGCCAACCAAGAACAAAGATCGATCAAAGATCGAAACCGGACGTATAATGGAAATCCTACGAGCTCGGTGTGATAAACGGCTAAAACGATACTACTGCTAAGGTACGACCTCCCCCCCCCCCCCATTCAATTATATTTCAAAACTAATCTTGCAGGTGTTCGACCAAAGATGAGGGTTAATGAATTCGATCAGGAACAAAGATGGATTATTCAACACGAAGCCTTAGGTCTGGAAGCACGCGTTGCACTTTTTTTTTCCTTAGACCGGTTTTGTCCCAAATGGGTTTCTCGGCAAGGTTTTTTAACGAGGCAACCATTGATCGTGCTAACTCGAAACAATTCAACAGTATTCAAGGCCTCCTTACAATCAACCTCGAATACTGGGGGGACATACCATCGTCATCGAACATATCAACGATAATTATCAAGTACGATGCAAAGAAAGTTACTTCGTTATTTCATGGCAACAGGGTCTCGATAGGAAAAATTGTAAGGGCCAAATGGTCAAATGAGCCATGCCCATGTAGTTGGCCCGAGCCCTGACACAAAATATGAACACATATATAATGACTTACAAAGAAATATTTCTTCTTTATCGATATCTTATATCCAAGAAAACTTCCCCTATTTTGACACTTATTACGCGAACAAACTTAAAGTGCCAACCATTACCCCGTAAATCGTGGATTGCCAACCGAAAAATCAACAAGTTCGATCAACACTCACTATAAAGCCCAAGGGCTACACCGACTCGAGTTCAAGCAACCATTCTCACTCGGGGACTATCTACTAAGCCTACGGGCTACTTCTATTTCTAGTTCGAGCAAGCACTCACTCGACTATTAAGCCTACGGGCTACATTACTTCGAGTTCGAAATCATTCACTCGACTACTAAGCATACGGGCTACTTCTATTTCGAGTTCGAGCAAGCACTCACTCGAGTATTAAGCCTACGGGCTACATTACTTCGAGTTCGAAATCACTCACTCGAGTATTAAGCCTACGGGCTACATTACTTCGAGTTCGAAATCACTCACTCGACAATTAAGCCTACAGGCTACATTACTTCAAGTTCGAAATCATTCACTCGACTACTAAGCCTATGGGCTACTTCTATTTTGAGTTCGATCAAGCACTCACTCGACTATTAAGCCTATATACTACATTACTTCGAGTTCGAAATCACTCACTTGACTATTAAGCCTACATGCTACATTACTTCGAGTTTGAAATCATTCACTCGACTACTAAGACTATAGGCTACTTCTATTTTGAGCTCGAGCAAGCACTCACTCAACTATTAAGCCTACGTACTACATTACTTCGAGTTCGAAATTACTCACTCGATTATTAAACCTACGAGCTACATTATTTCGAGTTCGAAATCACTCACTCGACAATTAAGCCTACGGTCTACATTACTTCGAGTTTGAAATCATTCACTCGACTATTAAGCCTACGGGCTACTTCTATTTCGAGTTCGAGCAAGCACTCACTCGACTATTAAGCCTACGGGCTACATTACTTCAAGTTCGAAATCACTCACTCGACTATTAAGCTTACGGGCTACATTACTTCGAGTTTGAAATCATTCACTCGACTACTAAGCCTACGGGCTACTTCTATTTCGAGTTCGATCAAGCACTCACTCGACTACCACGCCTACGAGCTACATTACTTCGAGTTCGAAATCACTCACTTGACTATTAAGCCTACGGGCTACATTACTTCAAGTTCAAAATCACTCACTCGACAATTAAGCTTACGGGCTACATTACTTCGAGTTCAAAATCATTCACTTGACTACTAATCCTACGGGCTACTTCTATTTCGAGTTCGAGCAAGCACTCACTCGACTATTAAGCCTACGGGTTACATTACTTTGAGTTCGAAATCACTCACTCGACTATTAAGCCTACGGGCTACATTACTTCGAGTTCGAAATCATTCACTCGACTACTAAGCCTACGGGCTACTTCTATTTTGAGTTTGAGCAAGCACTCACTCGACTACTACGCCTACGGGCTACATTACTTCGAGTTCGAATCATTCACTCGATTACTAAGCCTACGGGCTACTTTTGTTTCGAGTTCGAATAAGCACTCACTCAACTATTATGCCTACGAGTTATATTACTTCGAATTCGAATCACTCACTCAACTAATAAGCCTAAGGGTTACTCACTCGGTTATAAAGACTACGAAGTCCAAATTCGATCAAATTACCTAAATCCTTATGAAAACATTCATAAGGCATGAATAAAATCTTCACAAGGCAGGAAACAAAATAGAAGCAAGTCGGTAAAAGAAAAAGATATTATATATATATACACAAGATTGTTTACATGATTGATTACAACATAGAAACTAAGGGCTAAGTTTCTTGGTTATCTCCGGGAGCGGTCTCTTCTCCACCGGGCTCCCCCCCATTCTCGGACCCGCTCTTACTTTTACCCGCTCTTACTCCCATCATTATCATCATTGTCATCATAGGAAGCCAAGGCTTCAGCATCGGCTTCGAGTTCTTTAGCCCTTTTTATCTCTTCAGCGAGATCGAAGCCTCGAGCATGGATCTCCTCGAGGGTCTCCCTCCGAGATCGGCACTTAGCAAGTTAAGCGACCCAATGTGCTCGAGTATCGGTGGTCTCGACTGCCTCTCTTACTTGGACCTGGGCAGCTTCAGCATCGTCCCGATAGACGGCCACGAGTGCATCCGTAAAAGGCGTTAGATTCGGCCTTGGCAAGTTCAGAGGCCAACCGAGCCTCGAGCTCCTCTATTCTTCTTGCTTGAACCAAGCTTTTCTCCTTCATACTTTGAAGTTGGTTTTCGGCTGACGATAATTGGGCTCGAGCAGCTTCTTTCTCTGCAGCAAAGCAGTCCATACCTTCTTTCCACTTCAAAGACTCCGCTTTTATCACATCGACCTCCTCACAGAGTTTCCCGATCATCTCAATTTTCTGCTACAGTTGCGAAATCAAAAAATTAGCCATCGTTCCGGTATCGAGCCCATAGGCTTTTAAAAGTATCATTACCTGCTCGGACAGATCGGTCTGATCTTGGTGAGCCTTGGCCAACTCAGTTCGAGGTCGGCCTCATATCGACCTTCATCATCATTATCATCATTGTCATCATAGGAAGCCAAGGCTTCAACATCGGCTCCGTAACCCATTGAAGGTCGGCCTCATATCGACGCAGCTCGGTTCGGGACCTAGAACATGCTTCTCGATGAACTGTCACGGCCTACAAAGAAAGAAGAAGCGAAGTTAGAAAAGAAAAGCAGACATAAAGGTAATGCCAACAAAATAATTTAAGGCTTACCTGATTCAAAGCTTGTTGCACTCTATATCCTCAGTTCGAGCGTAGCCTTATAAACCACCATCGATCCAGCTGCATGTAGAACATCGGTGGTCTTCTTCGTTCGGGCCGTCAGCGCAGACCCGTCGTTTTCTTCTTCTTCTTCTTCTTCTTCTTCTTTTTCTTCTTCTTATTCTTTGTCTTCATCCCTTAGATGCAGAACTGATTCTATGGTCAAGGGAATTGTATTCTTCTTCGGCTTACGAGCCGTCCTCTTCTTTGGTTATGGATCTTCGGGAATGGAGGCCCATTTCATCTTATTATCCTTCACTGGCTTTGGAACGGATGTCAAAGCCTCCTCCTCGATGGATGAGGGCCTCAAAATCGCATCCTTGCCCACACCTACATACGGGAAAATTTATTGAAGTAAAAGGAAAGCGTCCCGTTCGAGCTACCAAAAAATATGAGAAAGGGGCTTACCATGATTTTTGGCCTCCTATAGGCCCTTTGACAAATCACGCCATGAGCACTCGACATATGTGAAGGTCGAAGCCAGATCCCGTACCCAGTTCTTGAGATCAGAAACTGCGCCGGACATCCAGGGAACCGCTGCATCACAAAAAAGGGGATATCGGTGAGAAAAGAAATGAAAGAGCAAAATAGTTGGAGATAACAACAAAATTACACTTACGCTTCATGTTCCACTCCTCGGGAAAAGGCATCTTTTCAATCGGAATCAAGTTCGAAGTCCTTACTTGGACGAACCTGCCCATCCAGCCTCGATCCCTATCCTCGTCTATGCTCAAGAACAAAGCCTTGGTAGCTCGACGCTGAAGTTTAATTAATACTCCTCGAAAAAGGCGAGGGTGGTACAATCAGATGAGATAATCAAGGGTGAAAGGCATCACCTCGATTTTGTTCATGAAGTATCGGATCAAAATAACGATCCGAAAAGAAGGGTGAATTTGGCCTAGGGTTATTAAGTATTTACGATAAAAATCTATGATAACAGGGTCGAGGGGACCTAACGTGAAAGGGTAAGTGTACACACTTAAAACCCCTTTCACGTGAGTAGTAATATCCTCTTCGGGAGACGGTACTACCACTTCTTTGTTCCCCCAGTTACAATCTTTTTTTTATCTGCTCGATATATCCCCCGGTTATCGAACAAATATATCTCGATACGGGCTCACATCGGCCGGAAACCATCGAACCTTTATCGAGTTTGAAATCGAAGGTAAGAACACACGCCGCCGAAACGCACTCCTCAGGCCGTGGATCCACCGGTGCTTTGTCGGCGGCGGATTGGGAAGAAGAAGTTTTTTCTTCTTGGGGGACTGTTTTTGATATCTTCACCATTTTTTGATTTGAAGAAGGTGATAAAGATTTTGTGGTTTTTAAGAAGAATTTTGCAGAAAAGAATCACAGATCTACGAATGAACTCAGAAGAAACTTAGAAAATTTGGAAGATTAAAGACATAAAAGTGATAAATGGTGAAAGGAAGGGCTATTTATAGATTGAAGCAATGACGGTTCAATATCAGCAGTGGCCGACCACCTTCTGACACGCATTAAATGCCTTGGGAAGCTAAACCGACTGACAGATATCATATACGTCATGGTCGGGCTCAATGCAAATGTCAGCTTATATCTGATCGAGACATTGTGAAATCATGTCGTTTCTCGCTACACCCTTCTCGAGAAACAAGGGGACTATCTGTATAAGGTAAAAACCGGTTAGTCTTTCGTACGGACTGGTTTGAATGGTAATATATCGGATCGAAGAAGTGTCTTTATAGTATCAGGTTGAGGTCCGAAGTCGGGTCATCAAGCTTCGAGCCCGAAGGATCGATAATGTCGAGTTCGATGTTATTATCAAGCTCGAATCCAAATCGAACTATGATGCAAAGTAAAGTTATCGAGCTTATGATTCAGAGACCGACCAACACTGACCCCGAGTCAGAATCGAGCTCGAGTTAATATCGAGCTCACAGACAAGAGCCGTTACAATCCCACTAGAGGAGAGAATCTTGGCAGGAATCATAAAAAAGCTGATTTATCATGGGTCTCCCACTATATATTTTTAACTATAAAAAGGATGACTATATTTTTGTAAAGGATAATTTTTTGCTTACAGTGTAATTCAAGCACAATATTCTCCTATATTCAAGGATTATTCTTTTAGGATTCATTAATTGATTCATCTTGCTTAGTCCTAAAAATCATCTTCTTTCCAACCTTGTTTATTTTGCATTCTTAGCAATCCATATTTGATATTTCTATTTATCCTTACGATTTGTATTAAGCGATATCACATATCCTTAGAACTCCGTACAAATTCAACTCTATCCGTTTTTCGGGTAAACATGATTGTCTTAAACATGGCAATAATAATTGAGATCATGGGGAAAGATCATTAGGAGGGGTTATGGAGGTGTGAGAGTTACAATTATAATAGTGATGAGTAAGGTGGAAAATGGACAGGTTGGGCTTAATTTGATTGGGTTAAGATGGTTTAGGTCAATAAATGGGTCATTGCCCATCCCAGCCCAAAGTGTACTTGGGTTAAGATGGGTTGGGTCAAGATGGGCTAAACAGTGGGTCATAGCCCAACCCGCCCAACTTGACCCATGTTTTAGAACCATGCTTATCTTGCATAAACAAAGCCTTTTACATTTTATACACCTATGTATGTTCCTTTCTTTCTTAGCTTCTTCATTATTCATTCCATGCACTGACGATGAATTGCTATATATTTAATTTTAAATTTTTAGCTAAGAAACACATATGGATTAATCTTCTACTCGACTATTCATGAGCTTTTATGACTTTCTAAAACTAAATAAATATTTAAAAGTGTATAGAAAGAAGAAAAAAGCAAAGAAAATAGCGGTTGAAAAAAAAGATAATGTTTCAGAAAATCTTTTGAAGAAATCTTTTGTGCAAGATAAAGGTTTGACTAGTTGAAGTTTTTTTTCCTCGATGTTGGAATTGTTCCATAAACAATTCATTTAGAAAAGAGCCTTCCGGCCACACAAAATTTTCCGAAAACTTCGTTAATTAAATCTTTTAGGAAAAAACAACTCAGATAATTTTTTGTACAAACTTTGATTTATATCTATTTATGTAGTTATTATTTGTTCTTTACAATGTGACACAAGAAGCCCTATTTCCCACTTAAGAAGTACTTCCTCCTTTCCAAAAAAAAAAAAATACTATTAGTATTTTGAGAATCAAAAATATATTTTCTTAAATAACAAATTAGTATTTAAAATTTGTAAGTTCAAAAATATATTTTATGTTATTTCTAAATAAGTAAATTTCACAACTCAAATACAAAATTATTCATATTTACATTAAAACTTAACACCTTGATTCTCATTTTTAAACTTAGATACAACAACTAATGATGGGGCAACTAAGTAAATTTTCAGACAAGCCTTCAGTTGGGTTTTGGGTGAGTTTTATGGGTTGTATTTGTGCTACTTCATGGATCAGAATAGACTATAAAATGATGGGATAACTTGGGCTTAGCCCAAATAGACTCATGAGCTAAAATGTTTGTAGCTTACTCCATTAATCTCTGGGAGGGTTGGACGAGTTGGATGAGTTTGTGCTCAAATTGCCACCTCTAGTGATAAGTAGTGGGAGATTATTTACATTATAGGTGAAATTAGTGGGAGTAGTGAACATCCACATTTACTATTAATAGTTTTACAACATAAGATAATTCTATAAAATAGTCCGTTAAATATATTTTTTTAAAAAGGTTGCCATACAAGGTTTTATAATGGAAATATTATAAAACAATCATAAGGACAATGACCAAGTAGGTGCTAGCGTGACAAAAGAAAAAATATTTGTATTTTGCAGTACCATATGTACGTTTGGATTGATTATACTAAAATTTTATTGGTTCATTTTGATTAATTATACTATTTTTCAAGTAATAATAATAATAATTTTTTATTTAATATATATATATATATATATATATATATATATATATATATATATATATATATATATATATATATATATCAAAATTGTAACAATGATGGGTCGATATTGTGCTTGCAAAAAATATGTTGTAACTATTTTATATTTTGATTTTATAAGTATTATTGAGTGTTTTGTTTCGATATGACATGATTACTAAAAGAGAGCAAAATATGACCTTTCGGTATGAAGCTGTATTTGTCCCAATTTTTCAATTGTTCATTATATCTTCTATATGTAAGTTTAGGAGCAAATTGATTCATACATATTGAATGATAAAGATATAGATAAATTATTGGATAAATTACGAGAACTTAATGTTTATTTTCATCCTAACATTAATACGATTTACCACCCACAAAAGCTGAATAATTTTGTGGAGTAATTTTTTCCCTTCTTTATCGAGTTAGTTAAAGGGATATATTAACATTTTCATAACTTTGTAAGTTTTTCTAATTTTATTCTAAAACTAAAATATTTCTCGAATACTATTTATATACTTTTATAATTTTGTTTTCATTAATAAGGCGTACGCTCGCAAGTCGCAGCATACCGAAACCCTACGGCCCATACCAATCGCCGGCGACGCCGTTTTTCCATTAACCAACACCGTCCAGCTCCGGCAATTCTCCGGTGAGTCCCTTTCCGCCGTCTCTCTCTCTATCTCTTCCTCTTAACTTAATTAATCTTGCTATTGGAAGAGAATGGACACCTCATTTCTTCTCGCAGCTGAGACATTTGAGATTTTGATAACAATTAACGATCTAAATTTCACGCTTTTCTTGCTTCTATTTTGAGAATGTCATAACTAAATGCTGTGTTTTATCCAATTAGTATTCTGCTCTTAGTTGTAGATTCAACTTGATTTGTATTTGTGTTATAAGGTACATTGACATCCTCAATTTGTTCATTTTCTACAATTGAATTAGAAAGGAAGAATTTTGCAAGTTAAAATTATTTTTTTTACTTTCTGGAAAACTTTAATTCTGCTCCTACCAAGTGAAGTATATGTTATTTGCTTATATAGGATAAGCTTAATTGGCGTATTGTAAGATTTCTTTGTTTAGAAATGCCATTGTTTTGGGTGTCCCTCAAGTCTAAATATATTAGGGAACTAGATACTTAATACCTCTCAAGGTTAATATATTAGGGAACTAGATACTTAATACCTCTAATATCAATAACTGCTATTTTGTTTACCAATAAATTATTAGATAGTGATCAAGCTTTATCAGAGAGGTGTCTTACAATTTTGCTGATTTTTTTGTATGGTGAGGCCGTGAGGGGCATCGGAGTCTGTTGCTCAGATACAGAATTTAGACGTCAGATTCGTCATCACCTAAATCTTAGGATTCATGGATATAGGTAGGACTATGGGTACAGGTGTTATGATACAACCAATAAATATATAAGTATATACTTCAACGACTAATCAAAGTTATTAAATTAAAGCTGGTATAATTAAATTTTTTGTAAACAGAATATTTTATTCATTAGTTATCGTATAACAAAAAGTGTTCTAATACTTTATGTGAATATATGTATGATATAGAACCAAAATCAAACCAAATACTCAATGGACTTATACTTCTTGGCCATAGGTGTAGAACCAAATCCACTGCAGATTCCACAGTTACATCCAAACCATAGGGGATCGACATGGGCGCTAGAAAATATTTGGAGGATATCGGCAACATAGGTTGGAGTTATACACAGGTACATCCCATTTTCAGTTCATACAACAGTGCGCCTTTCTTCTCTAGACTTGATTTTGGGACCAACATGACAAGAGAACAATAAAAAAGAAGAAGTTGCACAATGCATACAATCTTGCAACTAATTTTAAGAACTTCAAGTTCGGCATAAGAAAGGGATAATTTTCCCGCTCTCTTTTTCTTGGGGGGTGGGGGGGGTTTAGGGGGGGTTAGGTAGAGTTGGTAGCGGGTGTTCTGTTTTTGTTATTTAAACCTTTAATTGTTTGATGGAGAGCGTGCTGCTGAACAACTGATCTATACTGGGTTTAACCAACAGATGTTTAAACCCAACAGATGTGCCTGGCTAAGTTGTTCGGACTCTTTACTTTCGATGCCACACCCACGTCGACACGACGTGGGCGTGAGTATGAGATTCATACCGGATTTGATCAATTGATTTCGGATACTTTGACCAAAATCGATGGAGAAATTCGAGACAAATACAATGATTTATGAAATCAATACAGAAGCTAGGGTGAAATTGAGAATAAAAGAGAAACTTTCTGCACAAGCACCATGTAAGTTTTTCACATAATGTCTCATAATTTAGGCATATTTTATTAATTCTATTTTTAGATATTTGTATTAGTTTTACCCGAATTTTCGCATTTGTATTCATACCTGGATCGGTACCCCTGAATCTTTAGATCAAGATCATAAAAAATTCGACTTCTAGATCCACACCTGTATCGGACACTTGCACCTGAGTCCGAGCAACTTAGGTGCCTGACTTGCTTGAGTTGAGTGTCCTAAATGGCTCTGCCTTCTTAATCACAATGGAGCAAGCTGCTTTGAGCGCTGCAGAGAATTTGTTCCTAGTAAAAAGGGCATCCCAGTGCACTAAGTTCCCACTATGCGCGGGGTGCGAGGAAGGGCCTGACCACAAGGGTCTATTGTACGCAGCTTTACCCTGTATTTCTACAAGAGGCTGTTTCCACGGCTTGAACCCCGTGACCTCTTGGTCACATGGCAACAACTTTACCGGTTACGCCTAGAGAATTTGCTCCTAGTAATAATTCTAAATCTTGATCAGTTGATTTTGTTTTGGTATTTGACCCTCTTAAAGGGAGGGAGGGATATGCCAACAAAGATTGGAAGTAGCTGTTATCCATAGATTGGTCATCAAATCAAAATAGGGATCATTCTATCATGATAAAACCTTCATGGTTTCTTTACGATAAAATTTCATCAGGTGGCTACTTCCGGCTGTATTGTGTTTTTACTTTCTGGTAATACCAAGGATAGTTGCATTCATCTGCATTATTTGTATGCAAAAAGTGGTGAGAGATTTATCTATGTTTTTTCTTCACTCATTTAACTTTAAGCTTAAGGGTTGCTTGGTTCATCACATATAACAACCCGCTTGGGTTATTATGGGTGGGTTACTATCCGATGTTTGGTATGTTGAATTAACATAACATGCTTAATTTAGACCCGGATTAAGATTTGTGTCTCAGTTACCAAAGTTTATTATTCACCATTCGTATGTAATGCAAAACATATCTCTAATATTCTACAATGTAAGAATCCACCTTGGAGGAAAATAATAAATGGAAAGAAAGAGTTTAGCAAAAGATGGGGAGGTGTTTCGCGTGTGGTGGGGAAGTGGGGAATAGGTTGCCACTTAACCACAGTGGATAGCGAAGTGGTGGGTTGCTGGGGAATACCACAACTGCAGCGGCGGGGATCAGTGGTCTGAAAAACATCGATTCTGATCCCAGTGTTATGTAGTTAGATATATCCAATGTTATTAATCAATATGTAAAGCTATTCATATGAGGCTGATAAAATGTAAAGCAAGCCAATTCAGAATGCCGTCTTACATTCATTCAAATATTACTTACCTAAAACTTGACGATGTGAATGCTTATAGAGAAGTTACTTAGATTTTATTTTCCCCCAGGAACAATGGCTGGAAAAGCTATGAAATCAGTAGCAAAAGCGGTTGGAGAAAATCAATATCAATGGCAAGAGAAGTTGGCAAAATACAAAAACGAGCTTTCCAAGGGAGTTTGGGGTTACTGGGAACTTGGGGCATGGAAACCACTAGGCATCAGTGCTCGCCATCGAGCTCGCCTACGCAAGGAAGTTCTCCTTGCTGGACAAGATTGGCCATATGATCCAGAGAGGAAGGAAATGAGAACCAAGCAGAAAGGACATAAGTGTGACAGAATATCAGCAGAAAAGCGGGAGAAGACGGCTGAACTGATGCAGAAAATGCCGGAAATGTTAGCTGATTATAGGAAGAGAAAATGGGAGAGGAAGATGAAAGCAGAAGAAGATGCTGCTAGAAGAGCGGTGCAAGAGTAGGTTTTTTACTTAACAACGATGATCTGATAATAGACATGGAATGTTCATAGAGTTTCAGTGATTTGCAGTATCAAATAATTTTGAGCATTATGTCCTTTTGCGTAACTTACCTTAATTTTGGCATTTGAAAACTGGCTCGGCTTTTGTGTAATTTTTGATAAGGTAAAACTGGCTGTGTTTTGTTATTAGAACACTCTTTTAAAAAGGGAAATTACCTAATGAAAACAGAATTATTAGTCCCCTATAAGAAGTAAAGATCTATATTGTTACTACAAAAAAGATTGTTAAAGAATAGAATTGCTGGGGATTTACCTCGAACAAATTTATTTGTTAACAAACTATTCAAATCCTGTCCTGTTTGAATTTCTCTTTTTAACTCCACGACACTTTAAAAAAAAAAATGGTAGTATTTTGGGGTGTACATGTCGGGTTGGTTTGGATTTTTCAATTATCAAACCAAATCAATGGTGTCGGATTTTTAAATTTATAAATCAAATCAAACCAACAAAGTCGGGTTTTTCAATCTCCGTTTTTTTTCGGGTTTTCGGGTTTTTTTTTCTGGTAAAGTCTTCATAGCATAAAATATATAACTTGTACTCCAAATATTTTTTAAGTCCTAGTAAAATACAACTATATAATGTGTTTTCCAAATAACTAACACAATAATATGAGATAAGTCATAGCATTATACTAAAATATTCAATAACAAATATAAAATAATAAAATACACAAAAATAATATTGCTAATTAATAAGTCATAATGAAAATTAACATAATCTAAAAATACTATATAGGTCATGCTAAAATAAGTATAGCTAATAAGTACTAATATTAATTACATAACTAAGCACTAAAAAAAAAGATAAACTAAGTTATGCATTTTCATTATAAACCAATGTAAAGCTAAAATAATTATCCAACAATATCATCATTCCTAGTATTGAATTGAATTTCTTTTGTTAGCATTAGTATTGATTTGAACTTTGTTTGAGTAACTACATTTATCGGGTATAAAATTTATTTACCATTCAAGAATGTTAAGTCTAAACTTGAAATAATACGTTAAAAGATAAAATTATAAAAAAGTGTAAGAAATATTTATAAATTACACTATAATAAATATTATATGTATAAAATATTTTTAAAAATTATATAAATGTACTATCGGATTGGTTTGGTTTGGTTTGGTTTCAGTTTGACTTTTTTTAGTTAAAACTAAATCAAACCAATTATGGTCGGATTTTATTTTCCAATACCAAACCACATCATTTTTTTTTTCCAGTTTAATTCAGATTATCGATTTGATTCGGTTTATCGATTTTCTTTGTACACCCCAATAGTATTAAGACTTGCGTCGATGGCATACCGAGCCAATCTATCCGCCACCATGTTAAGCTCCCGAAATGTCTACTTGAATTAACACTTACAACTTGTTGTCAACCTTTAATAGTCAACTATCGCGAAATCACTAATCTAGTACTTGATCCAGAAAATGATTTTCCTTGGCCAACGTTTTCTGAATATTTTGCACTTTTTATGCCAGCTTCGTTTTTTCTCAAATTGTAATGGAGGAGTCTTCCTCTCTAACTTTATTCTAGCAACTGTAAAGTTGATAGTAGGCAATTTTTGTATAAAGATGAACAATACATCGTACATGTAAACAGAAAGTGGTTTGGACATAGTACCTAACTTTTTATATTTTTGCCGAATGAAATAAACAGGTTGAGATCAGCCTAAACTCCACCATCATATAGTGGATTTGATTAAAAAAAAAGTGAAAAAAGAAAGGGAATTAGATACATTCCTTACTCTACAAAACATATATGCAAAAATTCTAGCTATTTAGTAAGGGTTAGACTTAATTATAAAGAAAAATCTATTGTCAATAGAGATTGCAAAGATATCGTTACTATGTTGACTAATGATAACAATCCTTGCTCGAATATTATTGAGGATTACATGGTTATGTGGAGGACGACAAGAAACATGCAAGTTTTTGAGAGCTTAAGAATCTATCATTTTTCAATCACTTTTGTATTATCTTATTTGGAAAATTTATTAACCACATACTATGGATTCTAGACAAATCTATTCCTATACTATAAATGAGGATAACCATGGAGCTCATGGTCAACATGTCTGCCTGGCCAAGGATAAAATTGTAATTTGGAAGTTACAAAGTTTGCCCACCCAATTGCTTAAACTAAAAAATCCATTGGAGGCATAATATATGTGTATACTTGTGTATAACCAATGTACAATTTATATATATGGCTAGAAAAAGTAAACAATGAATATGGTCGGCTATTTATGTAAAGATCCCTTTCTTTTTCCTACTGGCCCAAGTTCCTTTTCATCGTAGTGTAGTCCAGAAGCAGCCCATTTCGTAAAATAGTCCCTTTTCTGGTTCTATTCCAAGTTTCCAACCAAACCAGCTAGTCCCACACCGACCAAACGCTAAAAGTCTTTGCAATTCATATAGCAGAAGCAGAAGAAGTGAGTTTGTGCCTTCGGGGACATCCGATAAAATTGGAACGATACAGAGAAGATTAGCATGGCCCCTGCGCAAGGATGACACGCACAAATCGAGAAATGGTCCAAATTTTTTTCTCCAAACAATCCGCCATTTTTTATCTCCTTTGCGACCTAGGTTAAAACCTTCAATCTGAGGTCAGTTGCTTTCTTTTTTACTTATTTATTATTGTCCTTCTTATCTCCATAGCTTCTTTTTGCGACCTAGGTTTTTGTTGGAATCTTCTTGCTTTCTTATTTATTTATTTATTTATTTGTACATCTTTGTTTATGTAAATGTTAAAAAACCTTCTTGCTTTGTTGGTTAAATGGCTATGGAGATTCGGGGTGGAGGAACAAGCGTTTTGGAGAGGGGTAATAGTAGACAAATATGGGGTGCTGGACGGGGCGGGGGCGGGGGCGGGGGCGGGGGCGGGGGGTGGGCAGAAGTAAGGACGTCAATTTGCTTTATGGGTGTGCGTTATGGAGGAATATTATGAAGTGATGGGTAGAATTTAGTGGCAATGTATCATTCGGGGTGGGGATAACATGTCGAAAGATGAATTCCCGAGCATTTACACCGTATCATGCCAAAGGGAGCTGACAGTTCAACAAATTAGGGTGATGCAAGGTGGAGAGATTTTCTGCGATTTGAGTTTTAGGAGGAATTTCCATGATTGGGAGGTGACTGAGTTTCAAAGATTGTTAGGGTTGCTTCACATCAATTGTAACAGATGGCCACGATGCATTGAGGTGGGGTTTGGGGAGTAACAGAGTTTTTTTTTTAGTTAAGTCTTTCTATGAAAAGCTATTGGTTAGGGAGGAGGATGCCTTAGGAAGGTGTGCTTCTTCACTTGGTTAGCTGCTAGAGGGGCGATCTTGACGGCCTAGAATCTTAGAAAGCAGAAGGTTGTTTGCCTTAGTTGATGGTTTATGTGTAAGGAGGCGAGTGATATATTGAGGTCTACCTTCGAGATTATGGTCGGATATATTTTGTTGGTTTGGTATCTCATGGGTGATGTCGAGAACCGTAAAGGAATTAATGTTTAGCTGGAAGAGCGGGAGAAGGAGGAGAAGGCGCCGAGCTTGGATTGTTGCTCCATTAGCACTCTAGAAGTCATATGGGTGATTTGGAGAGAAAGAAACGGAAGAGCTTTTGAAGAGGTAGAGAGAGTTTCACTCAGTTGAGGAGTAGCCTCCGATCCCTTATTTTCTTTTGTTACACCCATGAAGTTCCTTGTTGTATAGAAGATTAGGTTACTTTCGTAGAGAAATCATGTATTGTGTTGGTTTTCTACTTTTTGGTATACTTCTTGTATTCAACCGCTTTTGTTTTTGGCCCTCTTATTAATGAAAAAGTTTATTTACTTGATCCAAAAAAAAAAAAAATTACTAAGCTTGAATGGTTGATGGTACCAAATTGCCTCTAGCCAGAAAACTGAGTAAGTTGCTGTAATGGACAAGGAAAGCTCAGCATTCTCTCTTGAACAGGACAAAGCTGAAGGTCTCATTAACTCCACATATACTTCACGAATAATTTTGTTTTGTCTTTTGTTGAGATAAACCCTTAATTACACAAAAATTTATGTTGACTCTCTACCGGATCAATAAGGACATCAATATGCCTGATTCTTCTTGATCAAACTATTATAGACTAAGAAGCTGATCCAAAATTGACACTCCGAATGCCAAATATTCCTCTTCAATTAAGTTGTTTTGCATCTACGTGATTTAAGGTTGCTGGCTGGAAACTTTGCCCTCTCTTTTGAGAATTGTCATCATGTGTATCTTCCTTAACATGGAACACATCGCTCTTACAGCTGCAAAACCTTTATCCGGTAATTGGGAAATTTTACCTGGTAAAAAAAATACAGAAATATTAAGAAATAAAGGAAGACTTTGCAAGAATTCGCAAGTCGGATGACCATTTGAGAAATTCAAAAATTTAGGGGGCAGCATGGCATGTCCCCGTTATGCTTAATTTCCACGATTTAACTTCTATTCGTTCCCCTCGCTCTCTCCTCCCTATTCTGTCTTTTCAAAGCAAATACACCCTGCATATGGTGTTGTGATTTTTGTACTTTCTTGAAATACTTTCAGATCTCACACCATTGGCAAAAGAAAATGTGGGAAGAAAAGTAAACCTTGTTTACCATCCTGGTGGTGCAGCAAAGTTTGACTCCCTTTGCTCGAACTTGCATAAATGAGATATCCACCAAAGTTTTCTTGGAGGTTTTCCAGGTGATTAATTGAACTCACATTACTGTTTGTTTTGGAGTTGATTGGGAGTATCACGAATAGAGCAAGGAGCCTTTGGGTGTACTTGGCTTTTGTGATCAGGTCCTGTATTTATTCCACTATTTTGGTCGCTTTGAACAGGCTGTATCTCTAGCTGTGGTCCTGTTCTTTTGTTGAGCACATAAAACCTTGAACTTTTTCTATTGCTTTTGTTAATGGATAAGACAATCAAATCCAACAGGCTTCAGTCTTGTCTTTTACTTTGTTAAATGATATTCCCTTTGCCCTCACTGTCGCCTTTTTCATCATTGTCACATTTCCTTCCCCACGTCATGGTCTAAAGAAGCCTATCCCTAACGAAGTTAAGCTTTAGGTATAGTGGTCCGCAAAGTTGTTTCCATTCCCAAACTTAAGTGATGGTATGTATAAGGTGACCTTGGTTTGGTTTTTTCATAACTTTAAGGGGTTGCAGGCTCTAGATTCTAGGTTTTTGGCTGTATCTTAACTTTTCATTTAGTTCATCTAATGTCGCTTCCTTTAGAGGCCTCTATTTAGGTTAATGCACGAGCCACTGTTGATGGTGGTTTATGATCCATAACAACTATGATTGCATGTTTTAAACTAATGCAGACCAAGTGAGAGTGCGGGGCATTACGTTACCTACAGATATGTTGTCTGGGCTGGTCTATAAGATCTTTTGCCATCTCAAATGGAGTAAAGTAGATAGAAATTATGTTTACCATGATGGTATAATCCTAGAATTAGTCTTTAGTTGTCAAGTAACGAGTGTCGTTGTGATGAACTATCGGATCAACAGTACTGTGAGGTCCAGAATGTATTTATAAGTTTGCGTAATATTCTCCTGGAATTCATGTAACATGCTCTTGATTATGTAATAAGTTCTCTTGGTTCGGCATGAATGTTCAAAATTCTCTTTTTATTAAGAAAAAGGAAGATTCTTTAATTTACTTATTTACTTTGTAACCTCTTTGGTTCATTAACTACAAAAGTATTAGAAGACACCGAATATTCAATTGCATAAAGACGTGGTAAAAGGGATATGTAATATTGTAAGCACTATAAGAGAAGATCTGCATGTACATGTAGTGAAAGCACACGTAAACTCTGTATAGAAAAGATTACATATTTTTATATACTAAATTTATATAAATTGGGAAGTAACTCTATCACCAAATCCTCCAGTTTACTTCATTAATTTTACGCTCAGTCCATGCTTAAAATACTAAGAACATTTATGAGGATAGAGGTTAGAGGATGTTGTCTTCTTATTAATCAAGAGCAAGGTTTAGAAAGCCCCATTGAGGTAGATAGATTTTTCATCGAGGAAAACTTAGATTAAAAAAGGTTTGAAGTTGCCTAAGATTGGGTCCGAAAATCAGTTGGCTGATATTCTTACTAAAGCATTGTCAAGCCAAATATTCTCAAAATGCCTTAGCAAGTTGGGCATGGATGATATCTATGAACCAACTGAGGAGGAGTGTTGAGATTTTCGGAAATATTCTCTGAGATCTTCTCTCCCTAAATATTGTTTCACACAAGGGAATGTCAATAATATTAATATACTCTCTAATTTTTAAGTCTGTTCACTGTAGCAAAGTTCTCTCTGCTTGACCCTGAAAAGCTGAGGATTTGTTTCTTGTGTTTTTTAATATTTCTGGCTTTCCGTCTCTCAAATTTGTTCTAAAAGTATGTCAGAACAAATATGCGTATATCAAACGTAACAAAGGGGAACCAATACATGGACTTTTTCCCCCTCTGCCTTTATTTACAATCCTGCTTCTTTCATAAGCCTCTGTATGACATTTCAGTGATACTTTACCCCTCCATCTTTATGAGTTTGAACAGACACCAACATTACTTGTGCTTCATTATCATACTTCACTGGCAACTGTTCCCAATATTAGCACTAATCAAGCTGCTCTTCTCGCCTTGAAATGTCACATTTCTTTTCATCCTAACAATATCTTAGCAAGAAATTGGTCTTCTAATTCCAGCCCAGTTTGCAGCTGGATTGGCATTGGCTCTCGCCACCATCGAGTGATAGCTTTAAATATTTTCTAGCATGAAAATTCATGGTACCATTCCTCCACACATTGGAAACCTCTCATTTCTTGCTTCCCTCAACATCCGCAACGACACTTTTGGTGGAGATTTACCAAAAGAGATGGCTCATTTACAGAGGTTGAAAGTGATTGATGTCACAGGCAATAACTTCATTGGTGCCATCCCATCACTTCTAAATTTCTATTGTCTACGTAACCAATAAGAATTACATGGGGAACCAATACCATGCTTTCTTAATGGTGATTTGGTATCAATCTTTTCCTAATTAAGTCTGCCTGCTAAATTTTTGCTTACGAATGCTTTAAAATATTGTTTTGCATTTCTGCACAGAATTTTTGCATTTTTGGGCAACATTCTGTATTTTCGCATAGTGTTTTGCATTTCTGGACAGTGTTTCTGCATTTCTGCACAGTTTTGTGTCGTGAGCTTTATTTTTGTTGTTAAGATAATAGCTAGAGCTTTACATATTTGTGTGAGAAGAAATTTTGAAATTAGTGACGAGCAAGAGCATGTGCTGCAAGCATCTAATATAAGTACTGATTCTTTTTTGGTTGTGGGAATATCTTGGCCAGTATGATGACCATAAAAATATCCAATTTCTTTTCTTTTCTCTTGTCATTTTCAGATCTAAAAAAAAATCATACAAATCTACTACAATTGGTATAGCTTTCCCACATTGGATGGGGATGGGGCCATTGGTCTCCTTATATGGTCTTGGGCTCCTCACCTCTCGAGCTAACTTTTAAGATTGAGTTAGGCCCAAGGTTCTTTCTTTGTGATAGTATCGGAGTCAAGCCCATCCCAATTCATTGTTTGCCAATGCCAATGTTGGGCCCCACACTAGATGTCCAGTCCTGGGCATTGCCGCCAGTCTCACATCGGATGGGGATAGGGCCATTGATCTCCTTATATGGTCTTGGGCAATTCTCACCTCTCGAGCTAGCTTTTGGGGTTGAGTTATCAACCAAATTGGTGAATTTCTTGCCTGATATTGTGACAATGTATTGTAAATGTCCAACTGCTGTTAGTCTTAAGCTTTGTCAGATGCTTATGGACCAACAACTTTAACTATGATGGTTGTTGAAGAAATATGAGAAACTCTACTTAGGTTTTTACTTTCTATTAACCTCCAAATATATTTCTAGAATGCTGTTAGCATTCATGTCCTCACACATTGCAAAATTGATCAACTGCTAGATAGTATTTTCCTAATATATTTTTTTAACTTCTGTGTCTGTATCAGATATCTTATAGACTACTATCATCTCTAAGAGAAATTCCCTCTGCACTTAGAGCTCAGCATTATGCTTTATTTGATTTGTCAATTTTTAACACATTGACAGATATAATGAGAGAATTTGTAAATATTTTATAAACCAAAATAGCTGGTAAGAGTACCACAATTGTTCAAGCCATGCTTAGACAAGGTTTCACTCATGCATGAATGAGGCAAGATTTGCTTCTTCTGTGTATACCCCATGATTTACCATTGCTAGTTACTCTTATTCATTTAAACTTCTGCTTGTTATGAATGTGATTTAGAGTTAATGGAAAAGTCAAAATATTGTTGATTGATGATTCTTTGTTCTTGTTTTTTTCTTTTTCCAATAGCAAGGATCAGGTTCTTCAAAATGAGAATTGAAGTCGACCAAGGATAAGATGGTGTTTGAAGACAGAGGAGAAGATCCCTATTTTTCTACTTAGACGCTGAAAATGTCTAACAGATACATGTCTATAAATGCTTGTGAACTGTACTAACAAATCATTTCGCAAATTTTACCCGCCATAGCTAAATCTAAGATCTATTTGTGGATGATAACTACCTTATAATTTAATTACTTTTCATAACTACAAAGACTTTTCAATTTACCCATCATAGCCATGCCAAATACATAGAGTAATTTCAGTGTATCAATCTTTTCCCTCAATCCTCTCTCTCTTCTCCCTCGACTCTCTCCTTTTTCCCTCTCTCTTCGTCCTCGGCAAGGTCTCCGTCTAACCCCGTCGCTGCCAGTCATCTTCTCCGTCAGAGCTCTATTGGAGCCCAACTAAACACGCTACTAGAAAAATGCTATTTTTCGACTACGGATTCCGAGTACAAAATAGTAGTCGTAATTTTGCGACAATAATCGTCTCTTTCTTTCTCTTTCTCTTTCTCTCTCCCTCTCTCTATTCCCTTCTCTCATCTCCACCGTCAGCTCCAGATCTGAAAATCAAGAAGTCGCGATGGGTCCATTACGAGCGGCTAAAACAATGGAGGAGGAAGATCGGAGGCGTCACCAGATCTGGATCTAACAGAGATGCCGAAATATGTAGCTTCTTCCCTTTCTTTGTATCTCACATATGTGTGTGTTCGTTTGACCGAATTTGGTAAATACAACGTGATAGTGTATTCTTAGATCTGGTCAGATTTTTTGTCGTCTCCATTTTTAAGTTTAATACAATGTATACAGCTTTTTGCTTGGCCGGAAGATGCCATCTCCGGGGAACTTTCTTTTCTTCTTTGTTATTGCATTGTATTATGTACAAATACACTCAAATTTGAGTGTATTATGTATTTTTCAATGCAAATACAATATATATTTTTTCTATTTTTGCATGTACTTGTGTATTTCGAAGGTTATTTTTTGTGGCAGATACCTGTATTTTTTGAATTTTTGTTGCTTGAATGCAACCGAATTAAATACAGTGAATTGAATACAATGTAAAAGTAGCTACGAATGAATACAGTGAATTGAATACAACCGAATATCACTGTATTTTTAAATTTTTGTTATTTGGATACAATCGAATTGAATACAATGTAAAAGTAGCTACGAATGAATACAGTGAATTGAATACAATATAAAATATATATGAACGAATACATCTGAACTGAATACAATGTATACAACCAAATAGAATACAACAACATACATCCTATGGCAAGCAATTAGTAGCCACATAATGTAATTAACTAAATTATGGCTACGCCCGACAATAAACCTTCAAACAATAGTTATTTCTGAAAAATCTCCAATCATTTCCTCCATGATGGGCTTCTTTTTCTTTTAATTAGTTTTATTTACTTTTTGAAATTTTAAATTTTGAATGAAATAATTTTTTCATTTGGCCCACGAGTCAGCCCAGTCCAACCTCGGTCAAGCATCAAAGACCGCCGAGCTGACTTGCCGAGCTTATAAACCTCAATTTTAAAAGGGCTCAAAAAATCTTAGCCCAAGCTAATCTAAATAAAGAGTTAAGCTGAACTGACCCAACGGGTCAAGCCCATGTTGACGGCTCTACTTTCTTCTACCTTGAAAACTTTAAAATTCTCCTATATGATGTTCTTTGCCCATCACTTTAAGAAGATGTCTATTGTTTTGCTTCTTTGTTTATGATATAAGCATGGATAATTGATCATTACTTCGTAATTTTATAGTTTTTTTTTGGATCAAGAAGACTAAACACCGTAAAGAAACGCATTACTGTTTGCCAATATATGTAAATAACTCTCCCTATATGATGTAAAGAATGTAACACTTACATCTTGCTTGGATGGTTGTTACCTATCATTTTATAATGTATTGTATTGTATTATACTATATTGTATTGTATTATATCGTTTTATGAATACAGTGTTTGGATAGATCGTATTGTTTGTTGTTGTTAAATAATATTTTTCTATTTGGTTTGACTGTATCGTACTGTATTGTAACTGATAAATTTACTAAAATATCCTTAATTGTTAAATATTAAATTTATCAAGAATTACGCATAAAAATAATTTAAGAAGATATATTTCTACTAATTTATCACCAAATATATCTTTAATTTATTACCAAATATATCTTTAACTATCATTACAAAAAGAATAAAGAACTATGATAAAGAAAGGAATGAGAATTGGCAGAACAAAGGAACAAAGAATTGGAGTTAAAATCACATTAGGAGAAAAAAGAAGAAGAAGAAGGCAAAACCTATACGTTCTATGTTGGAGTTGGAGCGGCAGAGGTTCTGGCAAAAAATAGACTAAGACAAAGTAGGTTATAGGTTGGAAATTTGGAGTTAAAATAATAAAAAAAGTTAAAGGGTTAAATAGAATTATGGAGTAATAAGATAGGGTATAATTGGAAAGAAAAATAGGAAACAATCCCTGATGAAATTCGAATACAAACATAGAGCCTACGCATCGGAATATTAATAGGAACGTGCCTTCAACCATTGTTATTCAAGCATTGTAGGGAATCGCCTTTAAAACCTTTAGCAAAAAACCTAGAGAGTCTTCTAGTTGTGCCTATCATAGAATGCCAGACTGATGGAGTCACATGCATATTTACAGGTAGGCTAGGGACTCTAAGGCAAATACTTTAGTCCTAGGGACTTCTCTATAAATTATATTTTCCCTAGGGACTCCTAATAAAAAATGTTTCTTTTCATAAAATAAAAAAAATACCATACATGCATAACTACAGAATATTATCTAATATATTATTTCCTTTGGGAGACAAGGTAAATAATTTATTACCTTATATGTGGACCACATTAGAAGTCTCTAGAAGAGACAGTAAATTTCTAACATCCTCCCACTTGGCCTACATATTAAAATCATATAATCCTTTATGAGAGATAAATATATAATATGGCCATAGACTTCATCACTCAACTAAAAGTTATGCAACAATCACTTTAGCTAGAACATATCATTACATGAATCATGGCGGTCATGCTCTTAAACAAATAATTCCTTTCATGTATTACAATGTACAATATGTTCTAACAAAGTGTTAACAACTTTATGAATGAACTTAATATAAGTCATTTAGAGTCCAACTTTATTGTCCAATGATCACAAAATAATACATGAAAAACCAAAGTGTGCACTGTCATGTATATCAAATAAACATAATGTCTAGACAAACTGTTAGAGAATAAAGCAAGGCTAAATTGAGCTACTAAGACCCATATGGATTACATGATCCTTGAAAATATTAGCCGGCAGACCTTTAGTCAAAGGATCAGCAATCATCAGAGTAGTACTAACATGCTCAAAACTCACGTCTTGCTTTTTCACAGTCTCTAACCATGAAGTACTTTATGTCGATGTGCTTGCTCCGGCTGCCACTTTTATTATTCTTAGAAAAGAACTTTGCAGCTGAATTATCACATAAGATTCTCCATGGCCTTGAAATGGAATCAACAATCCTAAGGCCGGAAATAAAGTTTTTCAAATATAATGCCTGTGATGTAGCTTCATAGCATGCTATAAATTTAGCTTCCATTATGGATGTTGCAACAATGGTCTGCTTGACACTTTTCCAAGACACATCACCTCCAGCAAGAAGTAAAATATATCCTGAAGTAGATTTACCAGTGTCTTTGCATCCACCCAAATCAGAGTCTGAATATCCAATCACCTCCAATGAGTCAGAGTATTTGTATGTGAGCTTAAAATCCTTGGTTCCTTGCAAATATCTCAAAACCCTTTTACCAGCTTTCCTATGGTCAAGACTAGGGTTACTTTGATATCTGCCAAGCATTCCTACAGTAAAAGCAATATAAGGTCTAGTACAGACCTGCGCATACATAAGGCTCCCAACAAGCGAAGCATAGGGAAGGTCTTTCATTTGCTCCTTTTCCAATGCATTTTGTGGACATTGATTCAAAGAGAATTTGTCACCTTTAATTATGGGTGCTGTTATAGGCTAACAATTTTTCCTCCCGAATCTTTTCAGAATTCTTTCAATGTAAGCCTTTTGAGACAGTCCAAGTAATCTTTGGGATCTGTCTCTGTGAATCTCTATGCCAATGATATAAGAGGCTTCACCCATATCCTTCATCTCAAAAATCTGGATAAGGAACTGTTCAGTCTCGTGCAACAATCCCAAATCACTACTTGCAAGCAAAATGTCATCCACATATAGGACTAGAAAAATATATTTGCTCTCATTTCTCTTAAGGTATATACATTAATCAATGATGTTCTCCGTAAATCCAAATGAAGAAACAACATTATGAAATTTAATATACCATTGGCGGGAAGCCTGCTTTAGCCCATAAATGGATTTATTCAACTTGCAAACAAGGTGACTTTTGTCCTTTCCATAAAATCCTCCAGGCTGACGCATGTATACCTCATCTTCAAGATCACCATTCAGAAAAGTTATTTTCACATCCATTTGATGTAACTCTAAATTAAAATGAGCTACTAATGCCATGATTATTCTCAATGAATACTTCTTTGATACTGGAGAGAAGGTTTTATGGTAATCAATGCCTTTCCTTTGCTCCTAAAATGTCTACTTGAATTAACACTTAGAACTTGTTGTCAATCTTTAATGGTCAACTATCACGAAATCACTATTCTCGTAGTTCATCCTGCATGTAACTAGAAAGAGGTTTGGACATAGTACCTAACTCTTTATATTTTTGCCGAATGAAATAAACAGGTTGAAATCAGCCTAAACGCCATCATCATACGGTGGATTTGATTAAAAAGAAAAAGAAAAAGAAAGGGAACTAGATACATTCCTTACCCTACAAACATATATGCAAAATGTTTAGCCTAAAGCAAGACTTAAATCTAAAGAAAAATCTATTGCCAATAGAGATTGCAATATATTGCAAATATATCGTTAATATGTTAACTAATGATAACAAAATTTGCTCGAATATTATTGAGGATAACATGTTGGTTATGTGGAGGACGACTTAGCAAAATATGAAAGAAACATGCAAGTTTTTGAGAACTTAAGAATCTACCATTTTTCAACTACTTTTGTATTATCTTATTTGGAAAATTTATTATTCATATACTATGCATTCTAGACAAATCAAGTTATATAATAGACTTTAGTAGCATTAATAATAGTATATCATTTCTATTAAAAAAAAGAAAAAAAGAAAAAAGAGGAAATATAGTGCTTGAAAATGAATGCAAAATTGGAAGTTACAAAGTTTGCCCATCCAATTGCTTAAACTAAAAAATCCATTGGAGGCATAATATATGTGTATACTTGTGTATAACCAATGTACAATTTATATATATAGCTAGAAAAAGTAAACAATGAATATGGTCAGCTATTTATGTAAAGATCCCTTTCTTTTTCCTACTGGCCCAAGTTCCTTTTCATCGTAGTGTAGTCCAGAAGCAGCCCATTTCGTAAAATAGTCCCTTTTCTGGTTCTATTCCAAGTTTCCAACCAAACCAGCTAGTCCCACACCGACCAAACGCTAAAAGTCTTTGCAATTCATATAGCGGAAGCAGAAGAAGTGAGTTTGTCCCTTCGGGGACATCCGATAAAATTGGAATGATACAGAGAAGATTAGCATGGCCCCTGCGCAAGGATGACACGCACAAGTAAGGACGTCAATTTTCTTTATGGGTGTGCGTTATGGAGGAATATTATGAAGTGATGGGTAGAATTTAGTGGCAATGTATCATTCGGGGTGGGGATAACATGTCGAAAGATGAATTCCCGAGCATTTACACCGTATCATGCCAAAGGGAGCTGACAGTTCAACAAATTAGGGTGATGCAAGGTGGAGAGATTTTCTGCGATTTGAGTTTTAGGAGGAATTTCCATGATTGGGAGGTGACTGAGTTTCAAAGATTGTTAGGGTTGCTTCACATCAATTGTAACAGATGGCCACGATGCATTGAGGTGGGGTTTGGGGAGTAACAGAGTTTTTTTTTTAGTTAAGTCTTTCTATGAAAAGCTATTGGTTAGGGAGGAGGATGCCTTAGGAAGGTATGCTTCTTCACTTGGTTAGCTGCTAGAGGGGCGATCTTGACGGCCTAGAATCTTAGAAAGCAGAAGGTTGTTTGCCTTAGTTGATGGTTTATGTGTAAGGATGCGAGTGATATATTGAGGTCTACCTTCGAGATTATGGTCGGATATATTTTGTTGGTTTGGTATCTCATGGGTGATGTCGAGAACCGTAAAGGAATTAATGTTTAGCTGGAAGAGCGGGAGACGGAGGAGAAGGCGCCGAGCTTGGATTGTTGCTCCATTAGCACTCTAGAAGTCATATGGGTGATTTGGAGAGAAAGAAACGGAAGAGCTTTTGAAGAGGTAGAGAGAGTTTCACTCAGTTGAGGAGTAGCCTCCGATCCCTTATTTTCTTTTGTTACACCCATGAAGTTCCTTGTTGTATAGAAGATTAGGTTACTTTCGTAGAGAAATCATGTATTGTGTTGGTTTTCTACTTTTTGGTATACTTCTTGTATTCAACCGCTTTTGTTTTTGGCCCTCTCATTAATGAAAAAGTTTATTTACTTGATCCAAAAAAAAAAAAATTACTAAGCTTGAATGGTTGATGGTACCAAATTGCCTCTAGCCAGAAAACTGAGTAAGTTGCTGTAATGGACAAGGAAAGCTCAGCATTCTCTCTTGAACAGGACAAAGCTGAAGGTCTCATTAACTCCACATATACTTAACGAATAATTTTGTTTTGTCTTTTGTTGAGATAAACCCTTAATTACACAAAAATTTATGTTGACTCTCTACCGGATCAATAAGGACATCAATATGCCTGATTCTTCTTGATCAAACTACTATAGACTAAGAAGCTGATCCAAAATTGACACTCCGAATGCCAAATATTCCTCTTCAATTAAGTTGTTTTGCATCTACGTGATTTAAGGTTGCTGGCTGGAAACTTTGCCCTATCTTTTGAGAATTGTCATCATGTGTATCTTCCCTAACATGGAACACATCGCTCTTACAGCTGCAAAACCTTTATCCGGTAATTGGGAAATTTTACCTGGTAAAAAAAATACAGAAATATTAAGAAATAAAGGAAGACTTTGCAAGAATTCGCAAGTCGGATGACCATTTGAGAAATTCAAAAATTTAGGGGGCAGCATGGCATGTCCCCGTTATGCTTAATTTCCACGATTTAACTTCTATTCGTTCCCCTCGCTCTCTCCTCCCTATTCTGTCTTTTCAAAGCAAATACACCCTGCATATGGTGTTGTGATTTTTGTACTTTCTTGAAATACTTTCAGATCTCACACCATTGGCAAAAGAAAATGTGGGAAGAAAAGTAAACCTTGTTTACCATCCTGGTGGTGCAGCAAAGTTTGACTCCCTTTGCTCGAACTTGCATAAATGAGATATCCACCAAAGTTTTCTTGGAGGTTTTCCAGGTGATTAATTGAACTCACATTACTGTTTGTTTTGGAGTTGATTGGGAGTATCACGAATAGAGCAAGGAGCCTTTGGGTGTACTTGGCTTTTGTGATCAGGTCCTGTATTTATTCCACTATTTTGGTCGCTTTGAACAGGCTGTATCTCTAGCTGTGGTCCTGTTCTTTTGTTGAGCACATAAAACCTTGAACTTTTTCTATTGCTTTTGTTAATGGATAAGACAATCAAATCCAACAGGCTTCAGTCTTGTCTTTTACTTTGTTAAATGATATTCCCTTTGCCCTCACTGTCGCCTTTTTCATCATTGTCACATTTCCTTCCCCACGTCATGGTCTAAAGAAGCCTATCCCTAACGAAGTTAAGCTTTAGGTATAGTGGTCCGCAAAGTTGTTTCCATTCCCAAACTTAAGTGATGGTATGTATAAGGTGACCTTGGTTTGGTTTTTTCATAACTTTAAGGGGTTGCAGGCTCTAGATTCTAGGTTTTTGGCTGTATCTTAACTTTTCATTTAGTTCATCTAATGTCGCTTCCTTTAGAGGCCTCTATTTAGGTTAATGCACGAGCCACTGTTGATGGTGGTTTATGATCCATAACAACTATGATTGCATGTTTTAAACTAATGCAGACCAAGTGAGAGTGCGGGGCATTACGTTACCTACAGATATGTTGTCTGGGCTGGTCTATAAGATCTTTTGCCATCTCAAATGGAGTAAAGTAGATAGAAATTATGTTTACCATGATGGTATAATCCTAGAATTAGTCTTTAGTTGTCAAGTAACGAGTGTCGTTGTGATGAACTATCGGATCAACAGTACTGTGAGGTCCAGAATGTATTTATAAGTTTGCGTAATATTCTCCTGGAGTTCATGTAACATGCTCTTGATTATGTAATAAGTTCTCTTGGTTCGGCATGAATGTTCAAAATTCTCTTTTTATTAAGAAAAAGGAAGATTCTTTAATTTACTTATTTACTTTGTAACCTCTTTGGTTCATTAACTACAAAAGTATTAGAAGACACCGAATATTCAATTGCATAAAGACGTGGTAAAAGGGATATGTAATATTGTAAGCACTATAAGAGAAGATCTGCATGTACATGTAGTGAAAGCACACGTAAACTCTGTATAGAAAAGATTACATATTTTTATATACTAAATTTATATAAATTGGGAAGTAACTCTATCACCAAATCCTCCAGTTTACTTCATTAATTTTACGCTCAGTCCATGCTTAAAATACTAAGAACATTTATGAGGATAGAGGTTAGAGGATGTTGTCTTCTTATTAATCAAGAGCAAGGTTTAGAAAGCCCCATTGAGGTAGATAGATTTTTCATCGAGGAAAACTTAGATTAAAAAAGGTTTGAAGTTGCCTAAGATTGGGTCCGAAAATCAGTTGGCTGATATTCTTACTAAAGCATTGTCAAGCCAAATATTCTCAAAATGCCTTAGCAAGTTGGGCATGGATGATATCTATGAACCAACTGAGGAGGAGTGTTGAGATTTTCGGAAATATTCTCTGAGATCTTCTCTCCCTAAATATTGTTTCACACAAGGGAATGTCAATAATATTAATATACTCTCTAATTTTTAAGTCTGTTCACTGTAGCAAAGTTCTCTCTGCTTGACCCTGAAAAGCTGAGGATTTGTTTCTTGTGTTTTTTAATATTTCTGGCTTTCCGTCTCTCAAATTTGTTCTAAAAGTATGTCAGAACAAATATGCGTATATCAAACGTAACAAAGGGGAACCAATACATGGACTTTTTCCCCCTCTGCCTTTATTTACAATCCTGCTTCTTTCATAAGCCTCTGTATGACATTTCAGTGATACTTTACCCCTCCATCTTTATGAGTTTGAACAGACACCAACATTACTTGTGCTTCATTATCATACTTCACTGGCAACTGTTCCCAATATTAGCACTAATCAAGCTGCTCTTCTCGCCTTGAAATGTCACATTTCTTTTCATCCTAACAATATCTTAGCAAGAAATTGGTCTTCTAATTCCAGCCCAGTTTGCAGCTGGATTGGCATTGGCTCTCGCCACCATCGAGTGATAGCTTTAAATATTTTCTAGCATGAAAATTCATGGTACCATTCCTCCACACATTGGAAACCTCTCATTTCTTGCTTCCCTCAACATCCGCAACGACACTTTTGGTGGAGATTTACCAAAAGAGATGGCTCATTTACAGAGGTTGAAAGTGATTGATGTCACAGGCAATAACTTCATTGGTGCCATCCCATCACTTCTAAATTTCTATTGTCTACGTAACCAATAAGAATTACATGGGGAACCAATACCATGCTTTCTTAATGGTGATTTGGTATCAATCTTTTCCTAATTAAGTCTGCCTGCTAAATTTTTGCTTACGAATGCTTTAAAATATTGTTTTGCATTTCTGCACAGAATTTTTGCATTTTTGGGCAACATTCTGTATTTTCGCATAGTGTTTTGCATTTCTGGACAGTGTTTCTGCATTTCTGCACAGTTTTGTGTCGTGAGCTTTATTTTTGTTGTTAAGATAATAGCTAGAGCTTTACATATTTGTGTGAGAAGAAATTTTGAAATTAGTGACGAGCAAGAGCATGTGCTGCAAGCATCTAATATAAGTACTGATTCTTTTTTGGTTGTGGGAATATCTTGGCCAGTATGATGACCATAAAAATATCCAATTTCTTTTCTTTTCTCTTGTCATTTTCAGATCTAAAAAAAAATCATACAAATCTACTACAATTGGTATAGCTTTCCCACATTGGATGGGGATGGGGCCATTGGTCTCCTTATATGGTCTTGGGCTCCTCACCTCTCGAGCTAACTTTTAAGATTGAGTTAGGCCCAAGGTTCTTTCTTTGTGATAGTATCGGAGTCAAGCCCATCCCAATTCATTGTTTGCCAATGCCAATGTTGGGCCCCACACTAGATGTCCAGTCCTGGGCATTGCCGCCAGTCTCACATCGGATGGGGATAGGGCCATTGATCTCCTTATATGGTCTTGGGCAATTCTCACCTCTCGAGCTAGCTTTTGGGGTTGAGTTATCAACCAAATTGGTGAATTTCTTGCCTGATATTGTGACAATGTATTGTAAATGTCCAACTGCTGTTAGTCTTAAGCTTTGTCAGATGCTTATGGACCAACAACTTTAACTATGATGGTTGTTGAAGAAATATGAGAAACTCTACTTAGGTTTTTACTTTCTATTAACCTCCAAATATATTTCTAGAATGCTGTTAGCATTCATGTCCTCACACATTGCAAAATTGATCAACTGCTAGATAGTATTTTCCTAATATATTTTTTTAACTTCTGTGTCTGTATCAGATATCTTATAGACTACTATCATCTCTAAGAGAAATTCCCTCTGCACTTAGAGCTCAGCATTATGCTTTATTTGATTTGTCAATTTTTAACACATTGACAGATATAATGAGAGAATTTGTGAATATTTTACAAACCAAAATAGCTGGTAAGAGTACCACAATTGTTCAAGCCATGCTTAGACAAGGTTTCACTCATGCATGAATGAGGCAAGATTTGCTTCTTCTGTGTATACCCATGATTTACCATTGCTAGTTACTCTTATTCATTTAAACTTCTGATTGTTATGAATGTGATTTAGAGTTAATGGATAAGTCAAAATATTGTTGATTGATGATTCTTTGTTCTTGTTTTTTTCTTTTTCCAATAGCAAGGATCAGGTTCTTCAAAATGAGAATTGAAGTCGACCAAGGATAAGATGGTGTTTGAAGACAGAGGAGAAGACATTTTATGTACTTCTGAGTCATATTTGTATACAGTGAAGGCTGAAGGGTATCATGATGTATTCAATACTTTATATTGTATAGACATTTTATTAGCAATGAAAAGTTATGATACAGTTCTATTTGGGAAATGCTTTTGGTGTGTCTATTCCATATTTAGTCTTCTGTTATTGCATAAAAACGAGAAGTCAATGCGTTTGAAGAACATACTAAACAGACTTCAATTATTCTATGATTAATAAGAATAAAGTTACGTTGTTATTAGGAAATGCAATAGACTTACAAAATTACTCCTTTATGCACAAATCACAGTTTTGACATGAAACACAACACCTTTGACTTTATGCACAAAAACAGAGCCTGAATATTTAAATAACTTCGTATTACGATGGAATTTGACTGTTCTTCATTTTCTACGTACTTACAATTTTCTCAACACTCTTGTAAATATTTCATGCTAATACAAAATTGTCTTAGTTCTTCAAGTTTCATTTAATGGAAGTTATGCGGCAACTCACGTTGCTTATTTTTCTGAAGATTTAACCTAAATAGCCGCCACCCGACCACTTAAACTAAAATTAGCCGGTACATACATGATTATAACATGGATTATATATAATCAGTGCATAATCTATGTATACCGGCTAGAAAAATAAACAGCGAATCCAGCCGGCTATCTGGGTAAAAATCCGGCTAGAAAAATAAACAGCGAATCCAGCCGGCTATCTGGGTAAAAATCCCTATTTTTCTACTTAGACGCTGAAAATGTCTATCAGATACATGTCTATAAATGCTTGTGAACTGTACTGACAAATCATTTCTCAAATTTTTACATGCCATAGCTAAATCTAAGATCTATTTGTGGATGATAACTACCTTATAATTTAATTACTTTTCATAACTACAAAGACTTTTCAATTTACCCATCATAGCCATGCCAAATAAATAGAGTAATTTCACTGTATCAATGTTTTCCCTCAACCCCCTCTCTCTTCTCCCTCGACTTTCTCTCCTTTTTTCCCTCTCTCTTCGTCCTCGGCAAGGTCTCCGTCCAACCCCGTCTTTAATTCCCTTCGAAAAAGAGAATCGATCATCTTCGCCTTCAAATAGGGATTCCGGCGGAGCTCTACTGGAGTCCAACTAAACACACTACCAGAAAAATGCTATTTTCCGACTACGGATTCCGACTACAAAATAGTCGTCGTAATTTTTCGACTACAATCGTTTGTTTCTCTCTCTATCTCTCTCTTCCCTTCTCTCATTTCCACCGTCAGATCCAAATCTGAAAATTAAGAAGTCGCGATTAGACCATTACGAGCGGCTAAAACAATGGAGGAGGAAGATCGGAAGCGTCACCAGATCTGGATCTAACAGAGATGCCGAAATCTGTAACTTCTTCCCTTTCTTTGTATCTCACATGTGAGTGTGTTCGTTTGACCGAATTTGGTAAATACAACGTGATAGTGTATTCTTAGATCTGGTCGGATTTTTTGTCGTTTCCATTTTTAAGTTTAATACAATGTATACAGCTTTTTGCTTGGCCGGAAGACGCCATCTCCGGAGAACTTTCTTTTCTTCTTTGTTATTGCATTGTATTATGTACAAATACACTCAAATTTATGTATTTTTCAATGCAAATACAATATTTTTTTTTTCTATTTTGCATGTATTTGTGTATTTCGAAGGTTATTTTTTGTGGCAGATATTTGTGGTAGATACCTGTATTTTTTGAATTTTTGTTGCTTGAATGCAGCCGAATTAAATACAGTGAATTGAATACAATGTAAAAGTAGCTACGGATGAATACAATGAATTGAATACAACCGGATATCACTGTATTTTTAATTTTTTATTATTTGAATACAATCGAATTGAATACAATAAAATTGAATACAATATAAAATATATATGAACGAATACATTCGTATTGAATACAATGTATACAACCTAATAGAATACAACAACATACATCCCATGGGAAGCAATTAGTAGCCACAAAATATAATTAACTAAATTATGGCTACGCCCGACAATAAACCTTCATACAATAGTTATTTCTGAAAAATTCCCAATCATTTCCTCCATGTTGGGCTTCTTTTTCTTTTAATTAGTTTTATTTTCTTTTTGAAATTTTAAATTTTGAATGAAATAATTTTTTCATTTGGCCCACGAGTCAGCCCAGTCCAGCCTCGGTCAAGCATAAAAGACCGACGAGCTGACTTGTCAGGCTTATAAACCTCAATTTTAAAAGGGTTAAAAAAATCTTAGTCCAAGACAATCTAAATAAAGAGTTAAGCTGAGCTGACCCAACGGGTCAAGCCCATGTTGGCAGCTCTACTTTCTTCTTCCTTGAAAACTTTAAAATTCTCCTATATGATGTTCTTCGCCCATCACTTTAAGAAGATGTCTATTGTTTTGCTTCTTTGTTTATGATATAAGCATTGATAATTGATCATTACTTCGTAATTTTATAGATTTGTTTTGGGTCAAGAAGACTAAACACCGTACAGAAACGCATTACTGTTTGCCAATATATGTAAATAACTCTCCCTATATGATGTAAAGAGTGTAACACTTACATCTTGTTTGGATGGTTGTTGCCCATCGTATTATAATGTATTGTATTGTATTGTATTGTATTATACTATATTGTATTGTATTGTATTGTATTGTATCGTTTTATGAATACAATATTTGGATAGATTGTATTGTTTGTTGTTGTTAAATAACATTTTGCTATTTGGTTTGACTATATCGTACTGTAACTGATAAATTTACTAAAATATCCTTAATTGTTTAAATATTAAATTTATCAAAAATTACACAAATAAAAAATTATTTCTTTCCATAAAAAAAACTACCATATATGCATAACTACAGAATATTATCTAATATATTATTTCCTTTGGGAGATAAGATAAATAATTTGTTACCTTATATGCCACATTATAAGTCTCTAGAAGAGATAGTAAATTTCTAATATCCTCCCACTTGGCCCACATATTAAAATTAGATAATCCTTTATGAGAGATAAACATATAATATGGCCATAGACTTCATCACTCAACTAAAAGTTATGTAACAATCACGTTAGCTAGAACATATCATTACATGAATCATGGCGGTCATGCTCTTAAACAAACAATTCCTTCCATGTATTACAATGTATAATATGTTCTAACAAAGTGTCAACAACTTTATGAATGAACTTAATATAAGTCATTCAGAGTCCGACTTTATTGATCCAATGATCACAAAATAATACATGAAAAAACAAAGTGTGCCCAATTGGAGCCCAGTCATCTTCTCCGGCGGAGCTCTACTGGAGCCCAACTAAACACATCAGTCTTACTGCTCAGGCCAAGGGCATCAGAAGTAGAACAAAAGAGACTTGAGAGGTTTAAGATGTACAGTCCACCTACTTTCAGTGGCACAGCTTCAGAGGATGCCCAAGGATTTCTAGAAAAGTGTCACCGTATTCTCCGCACCATGGGTATTGTGGAAGTGAGCGGAGTTTCCTTTACTACATTTTAGTTGTCAGGCGCAGTGTATCTGTGGTATCTAGTTTATGAAGAAGGTAGACCAACCGATGCAACACCACCAACTTGGGTTCAATTTTCGAAAATATTTTTGAAAGAATTTGTTCCCTAAACTCTCCGGGATGCGTGGTGCACCGAGTTTGAACGGTTGCGTCAGGGCACTATGACAGTGTCAGAATATGCTATTAGGTTCAGTGAATTAGCCCTTCATGCACCTATATTGGTTCGTATAGTTAGAGAGCGAGTTCGCAGATTCACCGAGGGGCTCGATTATGATCTTAAAATATGCGTGGCTTGAGAGTTGCAAACTGATACTGCATTTCAGCAAGTAGTTGAGATTGCGAGGAGGATCGAGGGTGTTCTAGGTGAGGAAAAAGAGTATAAGGAGGCCAAAAGGTCTCAAATCTCTGGAGGGTTAAGTGGATTTTACTACTCAGCTATGGCCCATTATGGAGGAGGCTCGAGCAGTCGGCCAGCTTAGTCCGCACATCAAATTACTCGGGGTGCTCTAGTAAGTTCTTGTAGTGCACCACCGATACGAGATCCTTACAGTGGTTATTCCAGTTATCCGGCACAGACTCAGTACGAGCAACTGCTACCTTAGAGGGGTTGTTATGAGTGTGGTGATACTAGGCATATCATGGGAGATTGTCCCATACCTGGGAGATGTGGATTTTATCAGAACACTCAAGCTATGGGCTCCAATGCAATTACTACCCCACGCGCACAGCCAGTTAGGGGTGGAGGACAGGCGGGTAGAGGGCGCCCTAGAGGGGGAGGCCCAGCCCGTTGATATATTTGCTATGGTGTGGCGGGGGCCACAACACTAGATGATGTCGTTACAAGTATGATCCTGATTTGTTATAAAAGGACATTTTTCCTTAATTTGATTCGGTTCTGAATATTGAGGTGAGTCCTCCTATTATGCTCCGCTTATGGCTGAGCTTCGTAACTTTGTGACCCACTTATATGTTATCCCTGTTGGGAAATTTGATAATGATATCCCGTATCTATGATTTTTATTTTTGTACACCATTGAGGGCTATAAGTCCAAAAGTAATTTTTATTATTCACTACAGTGGGTTTTGATGTGATTTCGGAATAATTGATTTCAATTTTATGAATTTTATGCCCTATTGGTATGAGAGTTCATTATGTGTTGTGAAAATTGTTTACCGAATTTATTGAAAAGAAAAAAGAAAGAAAATTAAAAATTTTAGTTGGCATAATGTGCAAAATACTTGTGATTCGGAGTTGAGGACGAGATCCTCGTATTTTTTTATATGATGTGAAATATTTAAACAGGGCTACGAGCCGCGGTGGAAGTGATATAAGGACGAGGTCCATGTGGTAAAAATTTTGTGAGTTTAAATTCTCCCTTTTGTGAAATTAAATTTGTACTATAGTATTAATATGGAGACATACCTGTTAAGCTTATTTGACAATTCTTGTATATTTTTCTGTGCATATTTAGCCATATTCATGCTATAAACATTGAGTTTTAGCCTATAAGGTGGGTGCCCAAGTGGTGTTAAATGTGACTCGTTAATTCAGGTAAATAATTATGAAGTATTCATGCCTCGCATGTTGCTGTTAATATTATGAAAAGTTGAAATGAGATTTTGGTGAATATGAGATTAATTGAGGATGCTGGAAATTAATTATAAACAACTATTATGATCTGAGATGTGGTTATGGACATACGTATGTCGAATGCGTAGGCACGAATTGCTACAACCGGTTGAGACTAATACCGTGTGTTGATGTTAGGGATTTGAAATTTATTTGGAGTGTTAAGGAATTGGCTTAAAGGCTTATAAGTGTGAATAAAAGAAATAATCTCCACTGAGATGATGTTGTCGGACCCCTGTTAAATTTTCGATAACGTAGAATCGCCCGTGAGTATGTGTGAAATAATGCACTCAGTAATTTAATGTCATCAGAATAATTCTTAGCACGTTCGAGGAAGAACACATGTTTAAGAGGGGGAGAATGTAATGACTCGGCTTGTCGTTTTAATAATTAACAACCCGTTCAGTGGCTTAAGGTCTCGAGCAGCTTCGTAATATATATTATGACCCGCGGGTGTGGTTGAGTTTTATTTTCGGAAGATTTAGAATTAAATTAAAAGAACAATTCCTATTTAGAAGCTTAAATGGAAAGAATTCCCCGGGGAGTTGATTTTTGAGCAAACGACCCTGGAATGAAATTTTTATGATGTCAATAGCTTCGTATAGTAATTTAGGACTTAGGCGTATGTTCGGATTGGGATTTGGAAGTCCGTAGGACAATTCAACGCATTTTGGCGAAAGTTGGAAAACGGAAGATTTTTGGAAAGTCCGACCGAAGGTTGAATTTTTGATAAGGAGGTCGGATTTTGATTCTGAAAATTTGAATAGCTCCATTTCTTCATTTATGACTTGTGTGCAAAATTTTAAAGTTATTCCGGATTGATTTGATACGTTTCGGCGCAAAATATAGAAGTTGGAAGATTTAAAAACTCATAATTTGATTCGATGCGTGATTCGTAATTTTGGCATTGTTTTACATGGTTTGAAGCCTCGACTAAGTTCGTATTATATTTTGGGACATGTTGGTATATTTGGTTGAGGTTCTTAGTGTCTCGGGTGGAATTCGGAAGGTTAATAGATCAATTCAGATTTAAAGAAAAGCTGCTGGAATTTCTGGGCAGCAGCTGATGCTTTCGCTTCTGCGGAAGTTTCATCGCAGAAGCGACCTTGCAGAAGCAAGGAAATTATCGCAGAAGCAACTGGAAAGGGAGCTGGACAGAGGCTGGCTTGAACTCACAGAAGCAGACATTTTTGCACACCTGCGCAATCGCAGAAGCGCAAGTAAGAACGCAGAACCGAAGCTGGCAGCTTACTGGTTTTTTTTTCCACAGAAGCATGAACAGTGATCACAGAAGTGTGAACAGTGCTCGCAGAAGCATGAACAGTGCCCGCAGAAGCGTGAACAATGCTCGGAGAAGCGGAACTGGGTAGAAACATAAAGACCAAAAATCAGTCACTTTGCCATTTCGTTTTGGAGTTCTTGGAGCTCGGTTCTTGGGCGATTTTGAGAATTTCTTCATGATTTCAACTCAAGTAAGTATCCTATAATCGAAGGTGTTTATATTTTATAAATCCATGGTTATATTCATCCTTTAATTCAGATTTAAATGAAAAAAATCAAGATTTTTGCAAAACCTTCCAAAAACGAAAAATATAAGATTTGGAGGTCGAGTTGTTATTGTAATTTGATAAAATTGGTATAATTGAACTCGTATCGGAATGGGTATTCGAATTTCATGAAAATTATGTCGGGTTCCGAGGAGCAAGCCTCGTGTTGACTTTTGTTGACTTTTTGGAATAAATTTTTAAGTCGACGTTTTATTATCCGAATTTGTTTCCGATGAATTTTAATGAAGTTGTACAATTAATTTGGATAGATTGAGCTGTCCGGAGGTCAATTCAAGCAAGAAGGAGATTTTAGAATATCGGCATAACTTCAAAAAGGTAAGTACCTTGCCTAACCTCGAGTGGGGAAATTACCCCTTAGGCATCGAGTCTTATGTGCCATTTGTGAAATGTAAAAAGCCGTGTACGCGAGGTGACGAGTACGTACTCGGGCTTATATGTGCAAAATATATTGGGTTAAAGTCTTAGACATATTGTGTAGTAAATTGGATAATTATTGGCATTTATTAAATCATCTATTTGCCATGCCTCAATTCGTGTTTGTTGAATTTGTTTTTAAATAACAGTTTGATGTGATTTTTACTTATATATTAATGTGAATTTCGTGAGTTTGATGATTTGATATTTCTTGGAATTTAATTTTATTATGAATTTTCCCTCTGCAAATAATTAATTAAATAAGCTTAAGAATAAGTGTTAGTATATTTACCAAAACATTTTATAAAAAAGGTGTTGTCCTATGCTGAGTTATTTTTCCATCTCTGTTGTTGATTCGAGATTTTATATGCATTGTGTGGTGTAACGATCCGACCGATCATTTTGAGCTCTAGCGTGTCGTTCGGCAGTTGGAGGCCATGAGCAGCTTCACTTCAGGTATTATGACTTGTGCGTATGGTCGAAATTGAATTTCGGGAAGTTCGGAGTTGGATCAGAAAGAAAATTCTCATTTCGAAAGCTTTATGTTGGAAGAATTGACTAAGATTGGATTGTAGAGTAAACGGCCTAGGAATCAGGATTTGAAGGTTCCAGCAGGTTCGTATGATGATTTCGGATTTGGGCGTATGTTCGGATCGGGTTTTGGATGCCGCGGGAGCGTTTCGGCACCTATTGTGGAAGTTAGCATTTTGGAAGAATTCCATAAATATGGGTTGAAGTGCATTTCGATGTTATCAATGTCCGTTTGGAATTCCGAGTCTAGGAATAACTCCGTATGGTGATTCTGGTATTGGGAGCGCGTCCGGAAGTGGATTTGGAGGCCCGTAGGTCATTTTAGAGTGAGTTGGCTAAAGTTAGAAATTTGAAGGTTTTTGAGAAGTTTGACTGGGAGTGGACTTTTCGATATCGGGTTCAAAATTTAATTCCGGAAGTTGGAGTAAGTCTGTATTGTGATTTAAGACTTGCACGCAAAATTTGGTGTCACTCGGAGTAGTATAAGTATATTTCGGCGCGTTCGGAGTAAATTTGAAGAATTTGAAAATTTCAAGTTGAATCAATTTGGTTTGGGGTATGATTCTTAGTTTTGATGTTGTTTTACACGTTCTGGGAGTTCAAGCGAGTCAGTTTTATGATTTCAAACTTATGGGTATGTTCGGGCAGGGCCCCGGGGGCCCCGAGTGTTAACCGGACGAGCCTCGGACCAATTTTGGGATTTGGAGGAAGAGCTGAAGCTTCCAGCTTCTGGTATGATCGCGTCTGCGCATGGGCAGCCGCAGGTGCGCGTTTCGCATGTGCGAAATTTAGTCGCAGGTGCGAAGGAGAGGAGCTGGCCAGCAACCGCAGATGCGAAGTATTTTAGCGCACATGCGAACACGCATGTGCGAAGGATTGGCACGCAGAAGCGGATGGATGCGCAGGAGCGAAGGGACAGGCGCACCTGCGTTTGCGCAGGAGCGAGCCATTGTCCGCAGGTGCGGTGCAAGGCCAAAAGGGAGAAATGCGCACCTGCGAAGAATTGTCCGCATTCTAATTTCATTTAAAATTAGAAAACATTGTATCTATTATGTAAATTCATCTTTTACTAGTTGGATTGAATTAAATTTACGATTTCAAAGATAATATAAATGAGAATTTAATTGACTATTTAGTGTTGGATTGACTGACAGTGGTGTCCGGCGCCACCACGACCTTTATCGAATTTTGGGTCGTGACATGTGGAGAATTGGGCTATTTGTTGTAAAATTAATTGATTCTGTTATATATTTGAAATTTGGTTATGGCCGTTGGGCAATCTGTGATGTTAATTCATTTTTGTTATGTTGTCATGATAATATTCTGTGCAAATTATTGTTTTATTTTAGTTATTATTTTATGGATATAAGGGTGGCATTCTACTGTTGATATTATGTGGGTATAAGGGTAGCATTTCACCGTTATTATGTGTGTTGGGATATTATCTGGGCGGAGTGATGAGGGTGGCTATAGGAGAGATAAGGGTGGCTATTGATATTGTTAGGGCAGAGGGATAAGTGATGCTATTATAGGAGTGATAAGGGTGGCTATAGGAGAGATAAGGGTGGCTATTGATATTGTCAGGGCTGAGGGATAAGAAAGGCTATTATAGGAGTGATAAGGGTGGCTATAAGAGAGATAAAGATGGCTATTGTCAGGGATGATATGTGATGATGTGGAGTTGTTGCGTTGGTGATTTTTATGTGATGTTGTGATTTTTCTTGTGTTTATTTTTATATCTTGTGCAATTGGTCTTGTTGTTGGTAAATTGGTAATAGTCTGATTTATGTTGAAATTGGGGGCATGTGGCTATTGCCAGGCGGATTATGATATGAAATGTGGGCACGAGGTGCCGTGAGTAAATAATAATGATATTGGCATGTGAATTATCCGTGTATTTGTGATATGAAATGAGGGCATGAGGTGTCGTGGCTAAATGATGATGATATTGGCATGTGAGTTGTCCATGCAGTTGTAATAGATAAATTTGGCACGAGGTGACGTGAAAATATGAAAGTGAGTTGAGACCCGTATATTATGATTTTGAAATGAGGTGTCACATGGTGACTTCGAATTGAAAGAATTATATTCAAAATATTTATTTGGAAGGATTATTATTCAAAAATATCTATTTGAAAGAATCAAATTCGAAAGATATTTATTTGAATGAATTATATTTGAAAGAGATCTATTTGAAATAATTATATTTGAAAGATATTTATTTGAAGGGAGTATATTCGAAATATATTTATTGGATAGTATTATAACCTAAAGGTTATTATTTGAGAAGTATATAGGCGAACGATTTATATTTGAAAGACTTGAATTAATTGGTGTATTTATATTTATTATTTGTTGAGCAATATTAATGGTGTTTTTGTTGCCCTGCTGTGCATATTACTGGTTAATTAGTGTTGCCATTATTGTTATTTGTTTCATATTATTTTGTATACTATATTGCACAGGTTAATAGACTAGTGAGTGTCTTGACTGTACCTCGTCACTACTCCACTGAGGTTAGTCTTGATACTTACTGGGTACTGGCTGTGGTGTACTCATACTACACTTCTGCACATTTTTGTGCAGAGCCGGGTATTGGAGATATCGGACTTGGACAGAGTTAAAGCAAGATCGTAAGGATTCAAAGTAGAGCTGCTTGGTCGTCGCAGTCCCTTGGAGTCTTTTCATTTTATTGTACTGTTAGTTTTTAATCAAACAGTATTGAGTATTCGACCCTTGAGATTATTCTATGTATTCAGTTAGTGTTCGTGACTCAGTGTTACCAGTCTTGGGAGATTTTCATATTTGTTTCCGCTGTTAGTTTTGATTACTTATAAAAAAAGGCTTGAAATTTAATTGAAATCGACTTACCTAGTCTTAGAGACTAGGTGCCATCACGATGCCTGAGGTAGAATATTGGGTCGTGACATCTTCAAACCTTGAACAAGAATTGATGAACAATTGACTAAGTCTTCACTTTCTCTCTCTAAGATGCTCTCACCACTCTCTAAATTATCAGATTTTTGCTCCAAAAGAGTCCATTGCATCAATATATCGAAATAGGGCCGGATCAAAAATTAGAAAAATTGAAGCCCCGACGCAGATCTGCGCTCGCATAACACGTACTGACCGCATAATTGAAGCTCCAAAACGAGGGTTGCCTGGATAGGTCTGCGGTGATTATGCGGCCTGTATACCTATTCTGCGGCTGCATGATGCACCGTAGGACAGGTCTGCGATCGCATAATGCACCGCAGATTTCCTCAAATCTTGCCTCTCATCTGCTTTACTCTGCAGCCATTATGCGGTTCGCAGAGTGATTCTGCGGTGGCATAATGGACCGCAAAAGTGCATTTCTCTGCCACAAATTTTTTCTTTATTCCACAGTGCATTGTTCAACTCAAAAAGTCCAAGCATTTGTACTAATTGATCTACCTCGGTACCACAAAATCTTAATTTAATTTCCTTAGCAAAATTCTCCGGGGTCGTTACACATAAGTCAACATCCAATCAACCTTTTCAATTTAAATTCTAAACCTTGGAACTAGGTGTTCCAAATCATTCCAAAATCTCACCGGACCCGAACCAATTACCCCCGGCAAGTCACATAACAAATGTAAAGCATAAATTGAGCAGTAAATGGGGGAACGAGCCATTCATTCCATGAACTATTAATGAAATGAACTAGAGTTTGATAATCCAATCTTTAAATCATTAAAACTTGTAACAAATGCTTCAAATTCTTCTAACTACTCATAATAAACGAGTTTGAAGCTTTGGAATTACTTCTAGTAGTTTTACGAATGTTTTTATGTTAAATAACATTGAAATTATCTTTGAAATGAAAATATCAGTTTGTTTTGAAAGCGAGTCGGCTTGCCTAGTTCCACAATAGGCGCCATCACGACAGGGGTTAGTTTGGGTCGTGACAGATTGGTATAAGAGCCTAGGTTACATAGGTCTCACGAGTCATGAGCGGGTTTAGTAGAGTCTTGCGGATCGGTACGGAGACGTATGTACTTATCTTCAGGAGGCTGCAGAACCTTTAGGAAACTCCACATTCTTGAATTCTTGTCGTGCAAATCTATTGATTCTAGTAACTAAACATCTATTGTTTCATTCTCTCACAGATGGTGAGGACTCGTGGTACCGGTCAGGAGGGCCAGCTACCAGTACCACCAGCCAGGTCCGTGAGAGGCCGAGGTCATGGTAGAGACCGTGGTAGGGGCAGAGGTGCAGCCCGTACATCAATTGGGGCAGTACCTACAGATCCACCGGTTGTCCCAGATCAGGACCAAGTTCCAGTTATTAATGCACCAGCTCAGGCACCACCTGTGCCTATTGTGGTTCCAGGCCTTTAGGAGGCCCTAGCTCAGATTCTGACAGCGTGTACTGGCCTTGCTCAGGCAGTCTCTATTTCGACGGCCGCAACCACTCTTCAGGCCAGGGGAGGCACTCAAACTCCTGTCGCTCGCACACCCGAGCAGGTTATTCAGGGACTTCAGACACCAGAGCTACCACCAGCCCAGTCGGTTGTTGTTGCTCAGGATTATGTGGTTCCTGCCATGCCTGAGGATGATCAGCGTAGGTTGGAAAGGTTTGGGAGACTTCAGCCACCACCTTTCAGTGGCACAGAGAGATAGGATGCTCAGGACTTTTTAGACAAGTGTCAGAGGATACTCCGCACTGCTGGTATTTTGGAGACTTGTGGGGTCTCATTCACTACTTTTCAGTTTTCTGGGGCTGCACTCAGATGGTGGGAGACTTACGAGAGGCGTAGGCTAGTTGGCGCAACACCCCTTACTTTGCAGCAGTTCTCCGTGATCTTTTTGGAGAAGTTCGTGCCTCGATCCCACAGAGAGGAGTTGCACGGATAGTTTGAGTGGCTTTGCTAGGGTGATATGTCTGTGACACAGTATGAGATACGGTTCTCCGAGTTTGCCCGTCATGCGATCTGGTTGGTTCCCATGGACAGGGAGAGGATCATGAGGTTTATTGATGGTCTCACTTATCAGCTACAGTTGCTCATGACCAGAGAGAGGGTTTCAGGTCCTACTTTTGATAAGGTTGTCGACATTGCTCGACAGATTGAGATGTTTCGCGGTCAGGACAGGGTTGAGAGGGAGGCCAAGAGGCCTTGTGGTCAGGGTGGATTCAGCAGTGCTCTTTTTGGGGGTCAGTTCCAGCACAATAGAGGTCGTTATTTTAGACAGACTCAGTCAGCTCGGCCATTTCATCGGGGTGCATCATCTGGCCATGGTTCTCATAGTTCTCATCAGGTCCACTCATCACTTAGTGCCCTTCCAGCTCAGAGTTCGTCCCATGCTCCACCTGTTCAGGGCTCTTCCATGCCAGGTTCTTCTACTAGTTATCTCGGTGCTAGAGGTTCCCTTCAATTTCCGCCGCCAGCACCAAGGAGTTGTTTTGAGTATGGGGAGCTTGGGCATATGTGGAGGTAGTGTCCTCGTCGTCATGGAGGTCTATCTCAGCAGAGGAGTCAGCCTCCGACTATAGCACCAGTTACCTCACCACCGGCCCAGTCAGCTCGGGGTGAAGGTCAGTCAGCTAGGGGTCGCCCTAGAAGGAGAGGCAGATCAGGCGGTGGCCAGGCCCGTTTCTATGCCCTCCCTACCAGACCAGATGCTATTGCTTCAGATGTTGTGATTACAGGTATTGTCTCAGTTTATCATAGAGATGCCTCAGTATTATTTGACCTTGGTTCCACGTATTCAGATGTTTCCTCGTATTTTGCCCATTTTCTGGATATGCCCCGTGAGTCTCTAGTTTATTCTGTTCATGTATCTACTCCTCTGGGCGATACTATTATTGTGGACCGCGTATATCGGTCATGTGTGGTGACTATTGGGGGTCTAGAGACCCAAGTGGACCTTTTACTACTCAGTATGGTCGACTTTGATGTGATATTGGGTATGGATTGGTTATCTCCATGTCATGCTGTTCTAGATTGTCACACTAAGATGGTGACGTTGACTATGCCAGGAATTCCAAGGGTTGAGTGGAGCGGTTCTGTAGATTATGTGCCAAGAAGGGTGATTTCATATTTGAAGGCTCAGCGCATGGTTGAGAAGGGTTGCCTATCTTATTTGGCTTTTGTGAGGGAAGTTAGTGCAGAGATTCCTATCATTGATTCTATTCCGGTCGTACGTGATTTTTCGGATGTGTTTCCTGCAGACCTGTCAGGCATGCCGCCTGACAGAGATATTGACTTTGGTATTGATTTGGTGCCGGGCACTCAGCTCATTTCTATTCCACCGTATCATATGGCACCGACGGAGTTGAAGGAATTGAAGGAACAACTTCAAGAACTCCTTGATAAGGGGTTTATTTGGCCTAGTGTGTCACCTTGGGGTGCACCGGTTCTATTTGTGAAGAAGAAGGATGGTTCCATGAGAATGTGTATTGATTACAGGTAGTTGAACAAGGTCACAGTCAAGAACAAGTATCATTTGCCTCGTATTGATGATTTATTCAACTATCTTCAGGGAGCGAGGGTGTTCTCCAAGATTGATTTGATGTCTGGTTATCACCAGCTGAAGATTCGGGATTCAGATATTCTTAAGACAGCTTTCAGGACCCGATATGGCCATTATGAGTTCCTGGTGATGTCTTTTGGGCTGACCAATGCCCTAGCAGCGTTCATGCATTTGATGAATAGTGTATTCCAGCCCTATTTGGAATTATTCATCATTGTATTCATTGATGACAACCTGGTGTACTCTCGTAGCTAGGAGGAGCACGCTCAACATTTGATGATTGTATTACAGAGATTGAGGGAGGAGAAGCTTTATGCAAAGTTCTCCAAGTGTGAGTTTTGGCTCAGTTCACTAGCATTCTTGGGACACGTAGTGTCCAGCGAGGGTATTCAGGTGGATCCGAAGAAGATCGAGGCGGTGCAGAATTAGCCTAGACCGTCCTCAGCCACGGAGATTAGGAGCTTTCTTAGTTTGGCGGGTTATTACTGTCTCTTTGTGGAGGGATTTTCATCTATTGCATCTCCCTTGACCAAATTAACCCGAAAAGGTACTCCATTCAGGTGGTCGGATGAGTGTGAGGAGAGCTTTCAGAAGCTCAGGACTACTTTGACCACATCTCCAGTGTTAGTTCTGCCATCAGCTTCAGGTTCTTACACCATGTATTGTGATGCCTCGAGCGTAGGCATTGGTTGTGTTTGATGCAGTAGGGTAGGGTGATTGCCTATGCCTCGCACAAGTTGAAGAACCATGAGAAGAACTATCCTGTCCATGATCTTGAGTTAGCAGCCATTATTCACGCCTTGAAGATTTGGCGTCATTATTTGTATGGGGTTCATTGTGAGATCTATACTGATCACCGAAGTCTGCAGTATCTGTTAAAGCAGAAGGATCTTAATTTGCATCAGCGGAGATGGTTGGAGCTTCTTAAGGACTATAGTATCACTATTTTGTACAATCCAGGGAAGGCCAATGTGGTGGTCGATGCTTTGAGTCGTCGGGCAGAGAGTTTGGGAAGTTTAGCATATCTTCCAGCAGCAAAGAGACCTTTGGCATTGGATGTTCAGGCCTTAGCGGGCCATCTTGTCAGATTAGATATTTTGGAGCCTAGTCGGGTATTGGCTTGTGTGGTCTCCAGGTCTTCTCTTTATGACCGTATCAGGGAGCGTTAGTATGATGACCCCTACTTGCTCGTTCTTCAGGATAGGGTTCGGAGAGGTGATGCTAGGGATGTGACTATTAGTGATGACGGCGTGCTGAGAATGCAGGGCCGGATATGTGTGCCTAATGTAGATGGGCTTTGAGAGTTGATTCTTGAGGAGGCCCATAGCTCGCGGTATTCCATCCATCCGGGTGCCGCAAAGATGTACCAGGATTTGAGGCAGCACTATTGGTGGAGGCGAATGAAGAAGGATATAGTTGGGTTTGTGGCTCAGTGTCTCAACTGTCAGCAGGTTAAGAATGAGAATCAGAGACCGGGTGGCTTGCTTCAGAGATTGGAGATCCCAGAGTGGAAGTTGGAGCGGATCACCATGAACTTTATAGTTGGGCTCCCACGGACTTCGAGGAAGTTCGATGCTATTTGGGTTATTATGGATCGGCTGACCAAGTCCGCGCACTTCATTCCAGTTGGTACTTCTTACTCTTTAGAGCAGTTGGCTGAGATTTACATCCGAGAGATCGTTCGCCTGCATGGTGTCCCAGTTCCATCATTTTAGATAGGGGTACTCAGATCGCAGTTTTGGAGGGCCGTGCAGCGAGAGTTGGGTACTCAGGTTGAGTTGAGCACAACTTTTCACCCTCAGACGGACGGGCAGTCCGAGCGCACTATTTAGATATTGGAGGAAATATTGCATGCTTGTGTCATTGACTTTGGGGGTTCATGGGACCAGTTCCTGCCACTCGCAGAGTTTGCATATAACAATAGTTATGAGTCGAGCATTCAGATGTCTTCGTATGAGGCTTTATATGGGAGGAGGTGTAGATCTCTGGTTGGATGTTTTGACCCGGGTGAGGCTAGGCTCTTAGGTACAGATTTGGTCCAGGATGCATTAGATAAGGTAAAACTGATTCAGGAGCGGCTTCGCACGGCGCAGTCTAGGAAGAAGAGCTAAGCGGATAGAAAGGTCTGTGATGTGTCTTTTATGGTTGGGGAGAAGGTTTTGCTGAAGGTATCACTCATGAAGGGTGTTATGAGGTTTTGGAAGAGGGGCAAGTTGAGCCCCCGGTTCATTGGGCCTTTTGAGGTGCTTCAGAGGATAGGGGAGGTGGCTTATAAGCTTGCCTTGCCACCCAGCTTGTCGAGTGTGCATCCAGTGTTTCATGTTTTTATGCTCCGGAAGTATATTGGAGATCCGTCCCATGTTTTGGATTTCAGCACAGTTCGGTTGGAGGGTGATATGACTTATGATGTGGAGCCGGTGGCTATTTTGGATCGGCAGGTTCGAAGTTTGAGGTCAAAGGATATAGCTTCAGTGAAGGTGCAATGGAGAGGTTAGCCTATGGAGGAGGCCACCTGGGATACTGAGCGGGAGATGTGGAGCAGATATCCACGCCTATTCGAGACTCCAGGTATGTTTCTAAACTCGTTCGAGGACGAACGAATGTTTAAGAGGAGGAGGATGTAACGACCCGGCCGGTTGTTTCGAGAGTTATAGCCCTATTTTCCCCATTTATACTTCTTTTTGTGTTATTCAGCTATATTATGTTATATCGGGTTAGTTGGTTTGGGACCGGAGTGGTTTCAGAGTGAATTGAGACACTTAGTCTCTTAAGTAGAAACTTAAGTTGGAAAAGTCAACTGGATGTTGACCTATGTGTAAACAATCTCGGATTTGAATTCTGATGGTTCTGTTAGCTCCGTTAGGTTATTTTGGACTTAGGAGTGCGTCCGGAATGTGATTTGGAGGTCCGTGGTAGAATTAGGCTTGAATTGGCAAAATTGGAAATTTGGCAATTTTGGTCGGCAGTGGAAAATTTGATAACGGGGTCGGAATGGAATTCCAGAAGTTGGAGTAGGTTTTTAGTGTAATTTGTGATGTGTGTGCAAAATGTTTGGTCATTCGGGCGTGGTTTGGTTGGTTTCGGCATCGGTTGCCGAATTTGGAAATCTAGAAGTTTTTAGGCTTAAATCCGAGGGTAATTTGGTGTTTGGATGTTGTTTTGAGTGATTCGAAGGTTCGACTAAGTTTGTATGTTGATATATGACTTGTTGGTATTTTTGCTTGAGGTCCTGAGGGCCTCGGGGTGATTCCGGGTGGTTAACGGATTTGTCGAAGTTGGAATTTGCAGCTGGAGCTGCTGATTCTGCTATTTCCGCACCTGCGGAAGGAAGAGTCGCAGGTGCGAGGCCGCTGGTGCGCGTGGGGAGTGCGCAGGTGCGTAACTTGGGGCGCAGATGCGGAAAAGGGCAATGCTGGGCAGGCTTCGCAGAAGTGGAGGAAACGCGCAGGTTCGCCTTCGCAGGTGCGACGGTTTTGCCGTAGATGCGGAGTCTGGGCGTGTAAGTGAGTTACGCAGGTACGGCTCCTTGGACCGCATGTGCGGTAGCGCGGGTGCGAGAAAATGGCCGCAGGTGCGAGAAGCCTGGGCAGAGGGTACATATTTTACACTTCGCGCATTTTGGTGCATTATTCACCATTTCTATTCGGTTTTTTGAGCTTTTGGGAAAGCTTTGAAGAGGGAATCAAGGGGGTTTCGTTGAGGTAAGTTACTTGAGCCCTAATACTTATATATATGGTGATTTTCCGTTGTTTAATCATTGTAATTAGTGAAAATGAGGGATTAGGGCTTGGAATTTTTGGAGAGTAATGTAAGGATTTGAAGAACCAAACGATGTCGGATTTTGATGAATTTGGTATGGTTAGACTCGTGAGTTAATGAGATTTCTAGTTTTGTAAATTTTATCGGATTTTGAGACGTGGGTCCGGGGGCCGGGTTTGAGCAAATTTCGGATTTTGGTCTAATTTTGTAGCTTTTCTTTTGGAATTCATTCCATTAGCGTATATTGATGGAATTGTACTGATTGTGGATAGATTTGGAGCATTTGGAGGCCGAGTCCAGAGGCAAGAGCATTGCGGGGTAGAGATTTGACCGGTTTGAGGTAAGTAACGATTGTAAATCTAGTCCTGAGGGTACGAAATCCCGGATTTTGTATCATTCTACTATTTTTAGTGACGCACATGCTAGGTGACGGGCGTGTGGGCGTGCACTGTTGGGGATTGTGACTTGATGCGTCCCGTATCAACTGTAAAGTTGCGTACTTTGTTGAAACTATATGACACTTATATGTTTTAGAAAGAGTTTCTGTAAATTGGGCTGAATGCCATGTTTGGGCCTTGCGCCAGTGCTGTTTGGACCCTTAGAGGATTTTCTTACTATCCTCTCATTATCTTTGATTGAAAAATCTATACTCAGTCATGTTTATACTTGTTTACCGCATAACTCAGTTTTATGACTCTATTTTGATGCATATAAATATTTTGGACCGAATGCCCTGTTTTACTGAAATGCCCGAGGGGCTTGAGAGGTTTATGACTGAGTGAGTTTGATGGCCTGATTTGTGAGGATAAGTGTGGATCGGGGCTGTCCGCATGCAACATACTTTATTATTATAGCACGTGAGTTGTCCGTGCAGCACGTGAGTTGTCCGTGCAGATTATAGCGCTTGGGCTGAAGGAGCCCCTACGGAGTCTGTACACACCCCCAGTGAGCGCAGGTACCTACTGAGTTCGAGTGCCGAGTGCCGAGTGCTGAGTGACTGGGAGACATGAGTGATTGTGAGGTATGCCCGAGTGGCAAGAGTGATTGTGAGATTTGCCCGAGGGGCTGTTTATGATTTCATCATTTTTGCTCACCTTTGCATTTCTCTCTGTTTGAAAACTGTTGAAATGATTTTTACTGGAACTGGGTTTAAACGAGATGTTTTGATTCAAACCCTGATTTTAAAAGCATGTGGTATTTTACTTAGATTTCCCGATATGAATGTTATATGCTTTATTGATCGTCACTACTGCTCAGTCTTTATTTATTGTTGTTACTTACTGAGTTGGCGTACTCACGTTACTCCCTGCACCTTGTGTGCAGATTCAGGTGTAGCTGGACACGGTAGCGGTTATTGATTGTTCTGGTTGCAGATTTTCTTGGAGATAGCAAGGTAGTTGTTTGGCGATCGCAGCCCCTGCTCTTCTCCCTCTTATCTTTCTCTAGTTGTATTTAGCTATTTTTCAGGCTGAGTTAGCCTTGATATTGTTAGACAGATTATAGTAGATGCTCATGACTAGTGACACCCCGATGTCGAGCTTTTTCTTTTGCACTTTTATTTTGATTGGAACTCCTTTACGAAGGTTTTTATGTTAAATAACATTGAAATTATCTTTGAAATAAAAATATCGGTTTATTTTGGAAACGAGTCGGTTTACCTAGTTCCACGATTGGCGCCATCACGACAGGAATTAGTTTGGGTCGTGACATAACCACTAAACAATAGTGGTTTGTGAAAATGTGTCTTCTTTTTGCCAAATTTGTTTGGCTTCTGTCTTTAAGTTATAAGAAAGGGGATAGTTAAATGTTTTAAACAGAAATATGTTTAATAGCATTACTGCTGTTTTAAGTTCTTATAATATTTTAGTTATAAGAATTAACCTTTGGGTAATATAGCCTTGTGCTTATATCCCGTGTACCCATTTTGAGAATAATCAACATTCTATTTAAGTTATTGTAAAGGTTAATTACTTTAAATGTCATTCTTTAGTTTTCTTTTATATAAGGTATTTAGGAGTGGCCACAGCATCTTGAGTACTTAATATAAAAGAAATTGAGTTATTTAATCACATAAAATTTAGTGATTAAAAATTATAATGACATCTATTTAGTCCGGTTATCTTATTAAAGTGGTAACCCGGCCCTACAGGGAGGTATTATTTTGGTGAGATTAATTAGAATAAGATAGTAAATCTTTAAGTTGAAAATTATCTTATGCCTACATGTACGTATTAATTTTTGCGTATTTTGGTTTACTAGTCTAATAAAGTAAAGTAAATTCTCTGCATAGGTTGCAACCTCTGCCCATAGGAGGGTCCAGAATTTACTTAGAATCAGTATTTTACGCGATTCACCTTTGATGGATTGTACTTCATAGCTTATGCGTGCTTATCCTTATTTTGTAGTCTTTACAACTTTTCCTACCGCTATTTTTAATGAGAATGCTCGAATTCCAATACTTTCTGGTGACAATTATGCTGAATGGAAGGAGAAAGTCCTTCTCACTTTAGGGTGCTCGAATTTGGATCTGGCACTCCGTGTGGAAGAACCACCTATTCCCACGGAATCAAGTTTGCCAGAGGCTAAAGCTAATTATGAGCGGTGGGAGCGATCTAACCGCCTAAGTTTAATGCTCATAAAAGCCCACATAAGCCAAAGCATTAGGGGTTCTATCCCTAATAGCGATAAGGTCAAATATTACATGAAGGCAATTGATGAACAATTCGTAAGCTCTGGCAACGCATTGGCCAGCACTCTTATGAAGAGGCTCTCAAGTATGACTTTTGAGAGAAGTCGTACAGTGCGTGAGCACAATATGGAGATGAGAGACATTGCTGCTAAACTCAAGTCCCTTGAGGTTGATATGTCTGAACCATTTCTTGTGCATTTCATTCTCAACTCTCTTCATACAGAATATGATCCGTTTAAGATTTCTTACAACACACATAAGGATAAATGGTCAATCAATGAACTTTTGACCATGTGTGTTCAAGAAGAAGAGAGGTTGAAGCATGAAACACCTAAAAGTGTTAATATGGTGACTCATGGTAAGAGAAATGCAAAGAAGGGAAAAAGTGTTCCCATGAAGAAGAAGAAAAGTACCTTTGACAAAGATGCTTGCCGTTTTTGTAAGAAGAAGGGACACTAGAAGAAGGATTGCCTGAAATACAAGAAATGACTTGAGAAGAAAGGTAATTTTATCTTTGTATGTTATGAATCTAATTTTACTGAAGTTTCTGATAATACATGGTGGATTGATTCTGGTGCTACAATTCACATTGCCAAAATCATGTAGGGCTTTCTAACTCAGAGGAAGTTGATAGGAAGTGAACAATACGTCTATTCTGGCAATAGGACACGTTCACATATGGAAGGCGTGGGGACTTATAAGCTCATTTTGAAGGATAGTTTTTACTTAGATTTAGAAAACACTTTTTATGTTCCAGAATATTTTAGAAATTTAATTTCTCTTTCAAGACTATCGATTAGTGGATATGATTTGAATTTTTATTATCCTTCTGTGAAATTTTTAAAAGATAATAAAGTTATTGATTTTGAAAATTTGAATGGGAATTTATATAAACTTGAGCTAGACCCCCACATTTGAATGCAATATTTTAACTTTGCATGACAAAGAAATTGGCACTAAGCGATGTATTATCAATGAGAACTCATCAAGTCTTTGGCACAAGAGATTGGGACACATCTCTATTGATAGAGTCAAAAGGTTGGTTAATGATGGAATTCTAAAAGCTCTTAATTTTTCTGACTTTGGGACTTGTATGGACTGCATAAAGGGTAAGCAGACCAATAAATCAACTAAATATGCCAAAAGGAGTTCTCAATTGCTTGAGATCATACATACAAACATCTGTGTAACTTTTCCTACCCCTTGCTTGAATGGTGAGAGATATTTTATCGCATTTATTGATGAATATTTAAGATATATGTCTCTCTATTTTCTGTTTAACAAATCAGAAGCCCTTGATGCTTTTAAAGTTTACAAAATAGAAGTAGAGAAACAAACTAGTGCTCAGATCAAAATTGTAAGATCTGATAGGGGTGGAGAATATTATGGTAGGTACACAGATAAGGGACAAGTTAAGGGTCAATTTGCTAAGTTCCTTGAAAGTGAAGGTATAATTGCCCAATATACCATGCCAGGAATATCACAACAAAATGGTGTGGCAGAAAGAAGGAATCAGACATTAATAGACATGGTAAGAAGCATGATTAGCAGATCAAGTTTACCTTTATCCTTATGGAGTGAAGCCTTAAAAACTGCTGTGTATATTTTAAATAGGGTTTCATCCAAGGTTGTCTCCAAGATACCTTTTGAGTTATGGAAAGAGTAGAAACCTAGTTTAAACCTTTTACACGTTTGGAGATGTCCAACTGAAGTGAGAGTTTATAACCCACAACTTAAGAAGTTGAATGAAAGAACAATAAGCAGTTATTTTATAGGCTATGCGGTTATCTCTAAGGGATTTAGATTTTATTGTCCTTCTCATTATCCTAAAATTGTTGAGGCTAGAAATGCTAAATTTTTTGAGGAACATAAAGAAAGTGGGAGTGGTTTGACTCAAAGGGTGGAATTGGAAGAAATAAGGGAACCACCTGTGGTACCTTTATTTATTGGGAACTTGAATGTTGCTCAGAAAAATTCTCATGAATTATTTGAACAACAACAAGTTCAAGAGCCACCATCACTTGAGGAGCCACATGAAGATCAACCCGCTTTACCTGAACCCACTGAAGAAGTGTCTGAACCAGTGGGAGTGAGAAAATCCTCAAGAGTTCGAAAACTAGCAATTTCTAGTGACTATGTTGTATATCTCTAAGAGTCTGATTATGATATTGGACTAAAAGATGATCCATGCTCGTTTTCACAAGCCATGAGTGGATAAAACTCCATACTTTGGCATGATGCCATGAAAGAAGAGTTAGAATCTATGGCTAAAAATAAAGTCCGGGATCTCGTCGAATTACCAAATGGATCCTCTACCATAGGTTCTAAGTGTGTCTTTAAAACTAAAAGAGACTCATATGATAACATCGAACAATATAAAGCCAGACTTGTAGTCAAGGGTTTTACTCAAAGGGAAGGCATTGATTACCATGAAACCATCTCTCCGGTATCAAAGAAGGATTCATTGAGAATAATCATGGCATTAGTAGCTCATTTTGATATAGAGTTATATCAAATGGATGTGAAATCAACTTTCCTGAATGGAGATCTTGAAGAGGAGGTATACATGCGTCAGCCTGAAGGATTTTGTGATAAGGACAAAAGTCACCTTGTTTGCAAGTTGAATAAATCCATTTATGGGCTAAAGCATGCTTCCCGCCAATGGTATATTAAATTTCATAATGTTGTTTCTTCATATGGATTTACGGAGAACATCATTGATTAGTGTATATACCTTAAGATAAGTGGGAGAAAATATATTTTTCTAGTCTTATATGTGGATGACATTTTGCTTGCAAGTAGTGATTTGAGATTGTTGCACGAGACTAAACAGTTCCTTATCCAGAATTTTGAGATGAAGGATATGGGTGAAGCCTCTTATGTCATTGGCACAGAGATTCACAGAGACAGATCCCAAAGATTACTTGGACTGTCTCAAAAGGCTTACATTGAAAGAATTCTAGAAAGATTCGGGAGGAAAATTTTTTAGCCTATAGTAGCACCCATAATTAAAGGTGACAAATTCTCTTTGAATCAATGTCCACAAAATGCGTTGGAAAAGGAGCAAATGAAAGACATTCCCTATGCTTCGCTTGTTGGGAGCCTTATGTATGCACAGGTCTGTACTAGAACTTATATTGCTTTCGCTGTAGGATTGCTTGGCAGATATCAAAGTAACCTCGGTCTTGACCATTGGAAAGCTGGTAAAAGGGTTTTGAGATATTTTCAAGGAACCAAGGACTATAAGCTCACATACAAATACTCTGACTCATTGGAGGTGATTGGATATTCAGACTCTGATTTGGGTGGATGCAAAGACACTGGTAAATCTACTTCAGGATATATTTTCCTTCTTGTTGGAGGTGTTGTGTCTTGGAGAAGTGTCAAGCAGACCATTATTGCAACATCCACAATGGAAGCTGAATTTATAGCATGCTATGAAGCTACATCACAGGCGTTATGGTTGAAAAACTTTATTTCCGGCCTTAGGATTGTTGATTCCATTTCAAGGCCATTGAGAATCTTATGTGATAATTCAGTTGCAGCGTTCTTTTCTAAGAATAATAAAAGTGGCAGCTGAAGCACGCACATCGACATAAAGTACTTGATGGTTAGAGACTATGTGAAGAAGCAAGACGTGAGTTTTGAGCATGTTAGTACTACTTTGATGATTGTCGATCCTTTGACTAAAGGTTTGTCGGCTAATATTTTCAAGGATCATGTAACCCATATGGGTCTTAGTAGCTCAATTTATCCTTGCTTTATTCTCTAACAGTTTGTCTAGGCATTATGTTTATTTGATATACATGACAGTGCACACTCTGTTTTTTCATGTATTATTTTGCGATCATTGGATCAATAAAGTTACACTCTGAATGACTTATATTAAGTTCATTCATAAAGTTGTTGACACTTTGTTAGAACATATTGTACATTGTAATACATGGAAGGAATTGTTTGTTTAAGAGCATGACCGCCATGATTCAGGTAATGATATGTTCTAGCTAAAGTGATTGTTGCATAACTTTTAGTTGAGTGATGAAGTCTATGGCCATATTATATGTTTATCTCTCATAAAGGATTATCTGATTTTAATATATGGGCCAAGTGGGAGAATGTCAGAAATTTACTTTCTCTTCTAGAGTCTTCTAATGTGGCCCACATATAAGGTAATAAATTATTGAAAAATTTTTACAAACCACTATTGTTTAGTAGTTATTAGCTAGTTGTAGCTACCATTTACTATATTACTTTCTATAGCTATGTTTTCAGTTTTTTAAGAGTGTATTCAATGTATTCAAGCTACTGTATTTATGAATACAATAACAAATATCGGCGTGAAACATGGGACTACAGCTATACAGATTATTGTATTCGACTATATTTGACTGAATACAATAACGTAAATAGCGCAATTCATGGTCTATTCAACGTTTTTTAAACGGAAAGTGAATTAATTAACATTATAAACTCCTAATATAACTCAACTAACTCAATTACATCACCCATAATCTATTTTTGATGCCAATAATCTGAATATTTTTCTAAAACGATAGATTCATCAAAATAAAGCAGTGGCCGATCGTCTGTTTCTTCCATTTTTTGTTGATTTTGTTTCGTAGGTGTTTCTGTTTTCAAGCAATAAAACAGAAAATTCATACAATTATATACATAAATCGGTATAATTCAATTTTACATATGGCAAGTTTAACCGTTCTGCTGCATCATTCTGGCAAGTGGGACAGTGAGAGGAACTATGTCGATTATTCGATTAAGGGGATACTAATAAAGGAGTATGCGTCGTACAATGATTTGGTTGCTTCGATTTCTAAACAACTCGACGTAGATTTGCGCTCAAAGTCAATCAAAATTGAATATAAAGTAGATGGAAATTATACGCTAATGAAAATACATAACGACATGGGTTACAGGGTGTATGTAGAGTTGAAAAAGGTGAACAGAGAATTCGGGATGTATCCTTTGTGCATAACTACAATTGACAAAGAAATTGTAGCTGGAGGTAGTTTAATTGAAGGAAACATTGTGCAACTTGACGAAGCAAATCAAAGGTGTAATTTTGATACAAATTATACACTTGCTATACAGTCTTTCAACTCAGGAGAACCAATTGAGGTATTCGAATTGGACACGGATTTGATTATTTCAAAAACTAATCAAAGTGAGGTTATGGCTGGACAAGTATATAAGGATAAGGCTACATTGAAACAGGTGATGGAGCATTATGTAATATCTGAAAGATTTCAATTCCGAGTTGATAGGTATAATGCTATCAGGTATGAGCGTTTTTAACTACAACTTGTTAAACATCAAGTTATATTCAAATGTATTATTGTGTAAAGTGAGTGTGAAATTGTATATTGTTTCCATGGCAGAATATTTAAATTGTATTTAGATTTGTTTGGGTGTATTTACATAACTTTCAAATATTAAACATATAATAATTATTAATGTGACTTTCAAATACATGTATTCATCTGTATTTTAATGATGAATATTTATTACAGTGACTTTGTCACGACCCAAAATTTCCCACCGACGGGACCGTGATGGCGCCTAACATTTCACTTGTTAGGCAAGCCAATGTTAGAGAATTATTAAACCAATTCCTTATTTCCATTCAGTAATTAACAATAATTAACTAAGATAAAATATAATAAGTGCAGAATATCATAAAACTGTATTAATTACTACCACCCGGATCTGGAGTCACAATTCATGAGCATTCTAGAATTTACTAAAAGTAATAGCCTGAAAGAAATACAACTGTCTGAATGAGGAAATAGTAGAACAGAAAAGATAGACGGGGACTTCAAGGTCTATGAACGCCTACAGATCTACCTTGAGTCTCCGGACAGTGGACCAATAGCAAAATCTCCGAGCCAGTATCAAAATCTGCACAGAAAGTGCAGAGTGCAGTATCAACAAGACCGACCCCATGTACTGGTAAGTGTCGAGCCTAACCTCGATGAAGTAGTGACGAGGCTAAGGCAAGGCACCTACAAATCAACCTATACAATTTAACAGTGTATATACAAATAACAGAAATGAAGAACTAAACAGGAAATATCGGGAGGGGAATATACTGAGGGGAATACAAGATAAAGAACTACAAAAGAATGATCACCAGAGCAGTCAATATACCATGAATCAACATGAATAGTGAATACAGTAAGGAAAAATGCACGGTATCACCCTTCGTGCTTTTACTCTCAATCTCACCATAAAATAAATAGAAATGGCACAGCATCACCCTTCGTGCATTAACACGCACAATATGGAACGGCATCACCCTTCGTGCATTAACACTCACAATATGGCACGGCATTACCCTTCGTGCATTAACACTCACAATATGGAACGGCATCATCTTTCGTGCATTAACACTCACAATATGGCACGGCATCACCCTTCGTACATTAACACTCACAATATGGAACGGCATCACCCTTCGTACATTAACACTCACAATATGGCACGGCATCACCCTTCGTGCATTAACACTCTCCCTTATCATAATGCAATGCATAAATATCAACAGGGAGATATAATAACAAGTACAAACCTTAATTCAACATTTGGTTCCATAACATCAATCTCAACTTTGAAATAAAAATTCAATTATCACCAGAAAATCCGTAAACATGATAAGAACGATAAATTGAACAACACTAGTATAACACATAGCAATTAGGCATAGGAATGAGACAATATAAGAAAAACTGGAAAACATGAAAAACAGGTAAATTGGCGGCGCATAAGTACTCGTCGACTCACATATACATCGCTCACATGAATTTCACTTAGCAAGTAATCTAAGGTTCCTAATTTCCTCAAGTCAGGGTTAGACACAATACTTACCTCACTCCGAAAGTCACTTATTTCTCAATCATAGTTTTTCTTTTGGAATTCACATCCAAACCACTCTTATCTAATCCAAAATGACTCAATAATATCAAATATTTCTTAAGAAATCAATTATATTGCATAAATTAAATTCCCAAAAATTTTCTCCAAAAAGTTGAAAAATTGACCCCGGGCCCGCTTGGTCAAAACACGAGGTTCGGACCAAAACCCTTTTACCCATTCACCCCTGAGCCCGAATATGTAATTAGTTTTGGAATCTGACCTCAAATTGAGGTCTAAATCCTCAAATTTCCGAAATTCCTAAGTTCTACCCAAAAATCCTAATTTTACCATAAAAATTCTAGATTCTAGGTTGAAAGATTCTTATAAGATGTAAAAGATTGAAAGAAAAGAATTAGGAATCACTTACCTATGATTTGGGGAAGATATGATCTTTGAAAAATCGCCTCTTAAGGTTTAGGGTTCGAAAAATTGAAGAATGAAATAAAAAATCCCGTCTAAGTCAAAAGTTATCAGCTGCGGACGTCGTATTTGCGACCGGAGCTTCGCAATTACAAAGCTCGCAAATGCGAAGGGGTCATCACAAATGCGAGATCCTTCACATTTTCGCTGCCTTCGCATTTGCGAAGAATATATCGCAATTGCAACAATTGGCCCATCGCATTTGCGGGCAGAAATTCGCATTTGCGAACATACCCTTCCCTAGACCCCCATCGCAATTGCGAAGAAAATCTCGCAATTGCGAGAACATGCTGGCCCAGGTCTTCTTCGTAATTGCGATAGATACCTCGCAATTGCCAGGCCTGCTTATTTCGCATTTGCGAGGCCTGATCTCACAATTGCGAGACCAGAGGCTTGCAACAGGTTCAGTTATACCATCAAAATTTTTTAAGTTCAAAACATTCCATGGCCTATCCGAAACTGACCTGAGCCCTCGGGTCTCCAAACCGAACATGCCCATAAGTCTAAAAATATCATACGGACTTGCTTGCGCGATCAAATCGCCAAAATAACACCTAGAACTACGAATTTAGCACCAAATCAAATGAAACTCTCAAGAACACTTTAAAATTCAAATCTTCTTAACTGGACGTCCGAATCACGTCAAATCAACTCCGTTTCTCACCAAATTTCACAGACAAGTCTTAAATATCATAATGAACCTGTACCGGGCTTCAGAACAAAAATACGGACCAGGCACTAACAATGTCAAACATCAATCAATTCTTAAAAATAATTAATTTTTAGACTTTTAATTTTCGTCAAAAATTCATAACTTGAGCTAGGGACCTCCGAATTCGATTCCGGGCATACGCCCAGGTCCCATAATTCGATACGGACCTACCGGGACTGTCAAAACATGGATCCAGGCCCGTTTACCAAAAATATTGACCAAAGTCAACTAAAATCAACTTTTAAGGCATAAATTCTTATTTTTATCAATTTTCAACATAAAAGCTTTTCGAAAACCTGCCCGGACTGCGCACGCAGATCGATGAGGGTAAAAATGAGATTTTTAAGGCTTAATAGTGCAGATTCGAGTTCTAAACATAAGATGACCTTTTGGGTCATCATATTCTCCACCTCTAAAACAAACGTTCGTCCTCGAACGAACATAGAAAAGTACCTGGGCTGGTGAAAAGGTGGGGATATCTACTCCGCATATCGGACTCGGACTCCCAAGTAGCTGCCTCAATAGGCTGACCTCTCCACTGCACTCGAACTGAAGGGTAACTCTTTGATCTCAACTGGCGAACTTGCCGGGCTAGAATTGCCACTGGCTCCTCCTCGTAAGTCAACTCCTTGTCCAACTGGACAGAGCTGAAATCTAACACATGGGACGGATCGCCGTGATACTTTCAAAGCACGGACACATGGAATACCGGATGAACAGTTGCTAAACTAGGTGGTAACGCAAGCCTGTAAGCTACCTCCCCCACCCTCTCGAGGATCTCAAATGGCCCGATTACCAAGGGCTCAACTTGCCCTTCTTCCCAAATCTCATAACACCCTTCATGGGCGATACCCGAAGTAATATCCTCTCTCCGACCATGAATGCCACATCACGAACTCTACGGTCGGCATAACTCTTTTGCCTGGACTGAGTTATACTAAGTCGATCTTGTATAATCTTGACCTTGTCCAAGGCCTCTTGAACTAAATCTGTACCCAATAACTGAGCCTCCCTCGGCTCAAACCACCCAACTGGCGACCTACACTGTCTACCATATAATTCCTCATAGGGAGCCATCTAAATGCTCAACTGGTAGCTGTAATTGTAGGCAAACTCCGCTAACGGTAGAAACCGATCCCAATAACCTCCAAAGTCAATAACACAGGCGCAGAGCATATCCTCCAAGATATGAATAGTACGCTCGGACTTTTCATCCGTCTAAGGATGGAATGCTATGCACAACTCAACCCGCGTACCTAACTCATGTTGTACTGCCCTCCAAAAGTGCGAGGTAAACTGCGTACCTCAATCAAAAATGATAGAAACAGGCACACCGTGAGGACGGACGATCTCACGAATGTAAATCTCTGCCAACCGCTCCGAGGAATAGGTAACTAACATAGGAATGGAATGCGTTGACTTAGTCAGCCTGTCCACAATAACCCAAACTGCATCGAACTTCCTCTGAGTCCGTGGGAGTCCAACAACAAAATCCATAGTGATACGCTCCCACTTCCACTCAGGAATATCTAACCTCTGAAGTAAACCAATAGGTCTCTGATGCTCACACATTACCTGCAGGCAATTTGGGCACAGAGCTACATAGGCAACTATGTCTTTCTCCATTCGCCTCCACCAATAATGCTGCCTCAAGTCCCGATATATCTTGGTGACGCCCGGATAAATAGAATACCGGAAACTGTGGGACTACTCAAGGATCAACTCATGAAGTCCATCCACATTAGGCACACAAATACGACCCTGCATCCTCAAAACTCTGTCATCTCCAACAGTAACCTGCTTGGCACTACCGTGCCACACTATGTCTCTAAGGACAAGTAAATAAGGATCATCATCCTAACGATCTCTGATGCGCTCAAACAAAGAAGACCGAGCAACTGTAAAAGCTAGAACACGGCTGGTCTCAAAAACATCTAACCTCACGAACTGGTTGGTCAAGGCCTGAACATCCTATGCAAGCAGTCTGTCACCAACTGGAATATATGCAAGGCTACCTATACTGACTGACTTTCTACTCAATGCATCGGCCACCATATTGGCCTTCCTGGGATGATACAATATGGTGATATCATAGTCTTTCAATAGCTCTAGCCACCTCTGCTGCCTCAAATTGAGTTCCTTCTGCTTGAACAAATACTGCAAGCTCCGATGATCAGTGAATACCTCACATGGCACACCGTAAAGATAGTGCCTCTAAATCTTCAGCGCGTGAACAATGGCTGTCAGCTCTAGATCATGAACATGATAATTCTTCTCGTGAACCTTTAGCTGCCGTGAAAAATATGCAATAACCTTGCCACCCTGCATCAATACCGCACCCAGACCAATACGAGACGTGTCACAATATACTGTATAAGATCCTGAATCTGTGGGTAACACCAATACCGGTGCCGTGATCAAAGCAGTCTTAAGCTCCTGAAAGTTCGCTTCACACTCGTCTAACCACCTGAACGGGGCACCCTTCTGGGTCAATCTGATCAACGGGGATGCTATGGATGAAAACCCCTCCACGAATCGATGGTAATAGCCCGCCAAACCCAGGAAACTACAGATCTCTGTAGCTAATGTGGGTCTAGGCCAGTTCTGGACTGCCTCAATCTTCTTAGGATCTAACTAAATACACTATGTTGATACAACGTGATCCAAGAAAGCAACTGAACTCAACCAAAACTCACATTTTGAGAACTTAGCGTATAACTGGCTGTCTTTCAGAGTCTGAAGAATGATCCGAAGGTGCTGCTCATGCTCCTCTCGACTGTGGGAGTAGATCAAGATATCATCAATAAACACAGCCACAAAGGAATCCAAGTAGGGTTTGGACACCCGGTTCATCAAATCCATGAATGCTGCTGGGGAATTTGTCAGCCCAAATGGCATCACTAGAAACTCATAATGCTCATACCGAGTCTGAAAAGTTGTCTTAGAGATATCAGATGCCCTAATCTTCAACTGATGGTAACCAAACCTCAAATCGATCCTCGGAAATACCTTGGCACCCTGAAGCTGATCAAATAAGTCATCAATTCTTGGCAGCGGATATTTGTTTTTAATAGTTGTTCATAATCAATTACCGAATTGCCAATTAACCTCATGTTAATAAAAACTCTCGTTGCAAACCTTCACAATACTGATAACGAGATGCGAGGCATGAAGACCTCACAATTATTTACCCGAATTAACGAGTAACATTTAACGCCCCTGGGCGAGCACCTACCTCGTAGGTTAAAACTCAATAATTACAAAATTCAATATTTTGGCAAATATGCACAGAGGATTTCATACAAGAATTCTCAAATAAGCCTAATAGGCATGACTCCCTATTAGTACTATAGTACAAATTTAATTTCACAAGGTAGAACTTAAACACAAGAATTTTTCCTCATAAGGATCTTATCCTTATATAACTTTCACCGCAGCTCGTAGCCCTGTTTAAACATATCGATTTATATTAAAAATGCGAGGATCTCGTCCTCAGTTCTGGATCACAAGTAATATGCATATTGTGCCAATAGAAAATTTCCATTTTCTCCTTTTACATAATTTCGGTTACACAAAATCACAACACGCAATGAACCTCACACTGGTAGGGCATATAATTCATAATTTGTAATTAATTATCCGTAAATTACATCAAAACTTACCGAAATTAGTGGCCAACATGGAATAATAGGCGTAGTTATCTCCATAGAATCTCCCAATAGGAGTAAATACATAAGTAGATTATAGAATTACGAAGCTCACTCATAAGTGGAGCACAATAAGAGGACTCGTCTTGATACTCAGAACCGAATCAAGTTAAGGAAATTATTCCTTTATTTTAAATCGAGGTCGTACCCATAACTGCACCATATGATGTAACGACCTCCGACATACCATAAAACAAATATAACAACAAATGGGTCTCCACCTCTAGGACGCCTTCTACCTGATTATCCTCTACCTCTAACGGTCTGACCTCCACCTCTAGGTACATGACCCCTGCCATAAGTACCCCTGTCTCCAGACGAGGCACCACTGAAATCACTGAACTGACGAGGCCTCATATCATACCTTTGCCCTCTCTCCTGTGCAAGAACCATCTCGCTCCTCCTCGCGACATTAGCAGCCGTTTGAAAAGAAATCTCACTTCTGGTCTCCTTGGCCATCTGAAGTCTGATAGGGTGAGTGAGTCCCTCAATAAACCTCCTCACTCTCTCTCCCTCTGTAGGTAGTAAAAGTAGAGCATGTAGGGCCAAATCCACAAAACGGGACTCATATTGAGTAACAGTCATACTGCCCTGCTGTAGACGCTCAAATTGCTTGCGAAATTCCTCTCTCAGTGTGATAGGGAGGAACTTTTCCAGAAATATCTGAGAGAAATGCTCCCATGTAAGTGCAGGCAATCCGACTGGTTGGGTCAATGTATAATCTCTCCACCACCTCTTGGCAGAACTCGTCATCTGAAATACAGCAAACTCAACCCCATTGGTCTCAACTATACCCATGTTCCGCAGTACCTAGTGGCAACATTCAAGATAATCATGTGGGTCCTCAGAAGGTGTACCACTGAAGTGAACTGGAAAGAGCTTAGTAAACTTATCTAGTCTCAACAAGACCTCAAACGACATGGCGGGCCTATCACCGATCTGTACCGCAACATCCGACTGAACTACCCCAACTGGCGGGGCTGTTGGAGCCTGATTCTGGGGAGCTATCTGCTCCGCAGCGGCCGCAGTGGGAGTTTGTGCTCCTCCCCCAGCCTGTGAGACGGCTGGCGCCACTGGAAATGTACCATTATGGGCCACGCCCTCCATAAGACTCACCAAACAGACTAGAGCGTCCTGAAGCACTGGAGTGGCTATGAACTTTCCGGGACCTGAACTGGTCTAATTGGTACATTCTGAACTGGAACCTCCTCCTGAAGATCCACCTAAGGTTCTACAATAGGTGCAACTTATCGAGCTCTGGACTGAGCTCTACCTCTGCTTCTACCTCGGTCTCTAGCGCGACTTCAACCTCGGCCTTTGCCCCTAGTCATAGTTGTCACTGGGGGCTTTGGCTGATGTCTGGTTGTAGACGCAGTGCGTGTTCTCGCCATTTGCGAGAGGACAAGAATAGAAAAGTTCAATCATCAATGATAGAATGAAATTGCACGACAGAGTAGAATAGAACTGAAATTGTTCCTAAATTCCATAGCCTCTGAAAGATAAGTACAGACGTCTCTGTACCGATCCTTCTGACTCTACTAAGCTTGCCCGTGACTCGAGAGACCTATGTAACCCAGAGCTCTGATACCATCTGTCACGACCCAAAATTTCTCATCGACTGGACCGTGATGGCGCCTAATATTTCACTTGCTAGGCAAGCCAACGTTAGAGAATCATTAAACCAATTCCTTATTTCCATTCAGTAATTAACTAAGATGAAATATAATAAGTGCAGAATATCATACAACTATATTAATTACTACCACCCGGATCTGGAGTCATAATTCACGAGCATTCTAGAATTTACTAAAAGTAATAGCCTGAAAGAAATACAACTGTCTGAATGAGGAAATAGTAGAACAGAAAAGATAGACGGGGACTTCAAGGTCTATGAACGCCTACAGATCTACCTTGAGTCTCCGGACAGTGGACCAATAGCAAAATCTCCGAGCCAGTATCAAAATCTGCACAGAAAGTGCAGAGTGCAGTATCAACAAGACCGACCCCATGTACTGGTAAGTGTCGAGCCTAACCTCGACGAAGTAGTGACGAGGCTAAGGCAAGGTACCTACAAATCAACCTATACAATTTAACAGTGTATATACAAATAACAGAAATGAACTAAACAGGAAATGTTGGGAGAGGAATATATTGAGAGGAATACAAGATAAAGAACTACAACAGAATGATCACTGGAGCAGTCAATATACCATGAATCAACAGGAATAGTGAATACAGTAAGGAAAAATGCACGGCATCACCCTTCGTGTTTTTACTCTCAATCTCACCATAAAATAAATAGAAACGGCACGGCATCACCCTTCGTTCATTAACACTCACGATATAGAACAGCATCACGCTTCGTGCATTAACACTCACAATATGGCACGGCATCACCCTTCGTGCATTAACACTCACAATATGGAATGACATCATTCTTAACACTCACAATATGGCACGGCATCACCCTTCGTGCATTAACACTCACAATATGGAACGGCATCACCCTTCGTGCATTAACACTCACAATATGGCACAGCATCACCCTTCGTGCATTAACACTCACAATATGGAACGGCATCACCCTTCGTACATTAACACTCATAATATGGCACGACATCACCCTTCGTGCATTAACACTCTCCCTTACCATAATGCAATGCATAAATATCAACATGGAGATAGAATAACAAGTACAAACCTTACTTCAACATTTGGTTCCATAACATCAATCTTAACTTTGAAATAAAAATTAAATTATCACCAGAAAATCCGTAAACATGATAAGAACGATAAATTGAACAACACTAGTATAACACATAGCAATTAGGCATAGGAATGAGACAATATAAGAAAACTGGGAAACATGGAAAACAGGTAAATTGGCGGCGCATAAGGTTCCAATACTCGTCACCTCACATATACACCGCTCACGTGAATTTCACTTAGCAAGTAATCTAAGGTTCCTAATTCCCTCAAGTCAGGGTTAGACACAATACTTACCTCGCTCTGAAGGCCACTTATTTCTCAATCACAGCTTTTCCTTTGGAATTCACCTCCAAACCACTCTTATCTATTTAAAAAATGACTCAATAATGTCAAATATTGCTTAAGAAATCAATTATATTGCATAATTTAAATTCCCGAAATTTTCCTCCAAAAAGTTGAAAAATCGACCCTGGGACCACTTGGTCAAAACCCGAGGTTCGGACCAAAATCCTTTTACCCATTCACCCCCGAGCCCGAATATATAATTAGTTTTGGAATCCGACCTCAAATTGAGGTCTAAATCCTCAAATTTCCGAAATTCCTAAGTTCTACCCAAAAATCCTAATTTCACCATAAAAATTCTAGATTCTAGGTTGAAATCTTGTTATAAGATGTAAAAGATTGAAAGAAAAGAGTTAGGAATCACTTACCTATGATTTGAGGAAGATTTGGTCTTTGGAAAATCGCCTCTTAAGGTTTAGGGTTCAAAAAATTGAAGAATGAAATGAAAACTCCCGTCTAAGTCCAAAGTTATCAGCTGCGGACGTTGCATTTGCGACCTGAGCTTCGCAATTGCGAAGCTCGCAAATGCGAAGGGGTCATCGCAAATGCGAGATCCTTCACATTTCCGCTGCCTTCATATTTGCAAAGAATATATCGCAATTGCGACAATTGGCCCAATGCATTTGCGGGCAGAAATTCACATTTGCGGGCAGAAATTCGCATTTGCGAACATACCCTTCCCCAGACCCTCATCGCAATTGCGAAGAAAATCTCGCAATTGCGAGAACATGCTAGCCCAGGCCTTCTTTGGAATTGCTATAGATACCTCGCAATTGCCAGGCCTGCTTACTTCGCATTTGCGAGGCCTGATCTCGCAATTGCGAGATCAGAGGCCTGCAACAGGTGCAGTTATACCAGCAAAATTTTCTAAGTTTAAAACATCACGTGGCCTATCCGAAACTCACCCGAGCCCTCGGGGCTCCAAATCGAACATACCCACAAGTCTAAAAACATTATATGGACTTGCTTGCACGATCAAATCTCCAAAATAACACCTATAACTATGAATTTAGCACCAAATCAAATGAAACTATCAAGAACACTTTAAAATTCATATCTTCTCAACTAGACGTCCGAATCACATCAAATCAACTCTGTTTCTCACCAAATTTCACAGACAAGTCTTAAATATCATAATGAACCTGTACGGGGCTCTAGAACCAGTATACGGACCAGGCACTAACAATGTCAAACATCAATCAATTCTTAAAAATAATTAATTTTCAGACTTTTAATTTTCATCAAAAATTCATAACTTGAGCTAGGGAACTCCGAATTCGATTTCGGGCATACGCACAGGTCCCATAATTCGATACGGACCTACCGGGACTGTCAAAATATGGATCCAGGCCCGTTTACCAAAAATATTAACCGAAGTCAACTAAAACCTATCCGAACTGCGCACGCAAATCGAGGAGGGTAAAAATGAGATTTTTAAGGCTTAAGAATGCAGATTCGAATTCTAAAATATAAGATGACCTTTTGGGTCATCACAGACTTTTACTGGATGTTCTTAGATGTATTTATATGTATGTGATTGTATATATATAACTACAACCATAATCACATGTAGACATTTGTATTTTGAGATATTTTATATATTGTATTCTTGGTAGAATTTTTATTTATATGTATTCAGATGTGTTTGGATGTATATTCTTGACTTTCACCAGAGTTCCTACGTATTTCATACAAATGTACTCATCTGTATTTTACTGGTAAAAATAGATATTACAGTGGCTTTCGCTGTTTGTTTTTAGATGTATTTATAGATATTTAAATGTATACATATAGTTACAGTCTTATTCATATGTATATGTTTGTATTTTATAATAATGTATATATATGTAACAATGTATTCACATTATATTAGTGAATTGTTGATCATTTATACTCATCGTATATATTGCGAAAATATTATTTGCAGCTATACATTATTATGTATGTCAGAGGATTGTAAATGGAGGTTTAAGGCATGTAGCATTAACAAATCACAAATGTTCAAAGTGAGAGAGTTCAATGATAAGCATACATGTCCGTTGAAGGATAAGGTGTATGAGCAACGTCAAGCAAGTAGCAGTCTTATCGGTGGTATGATTAGGTCGAAGCTTACTAATCATAAGAGGAAATACACCCCAAAGGATATAATTGATGATGTGAAATCAGATTTTGGTGTAGATGTTAGTTACATGTTGGCGTGGCGGGCTAAAGAAAAGGCAATGAATTTTTTGAGAGGTGAACTGGTTGATTCATACAATAAATTACCAGGATACTTATATACAATGGATATGACATATCCTGGTTCGCACATTAGAATGGTGAAATCACCAAAAAATAAGTTCATGTATATATATATATATATATATCTTTGTATGCCTTTATAAAGGGGTTCGATCATTATAGACCCATTGTGGTTGTGGATGGAAGCCACTTAAAATCGTATTACACCGGGACATTCGTCTCGGCCAGCACATTGGATGGTGCAGGTGAGTATGGGGATTATAATAAAATTTGATAATATTACTGCCTATTAAAAATTGAAATACATATTTATAATATGTATGCAATTGTCTTTACAGGTCATATACTGCCACTAGCATATGGTGTTATTAATTCAGAGAATGATGCTGCTTGGCCGTGGTTCTTTGAGCAATTCAAGGAAGCATATGGTGAGAGGAAAAACATGTTCATCATTTCAGATAGGAATGAGAGTATCATCAAATCTGTATCAAGAGTGTATCCAGCGGTACCACATTTTGCTTGTATATGGCATCTATGGAACAACGTATATAAAAAATTCAAAAAGAGTCATTCAAAGTTGAGCGAGATATACTTCTCGATGGCAAAAGCATACACACAAGCTGAATTTGACAGTCTAATGGAGAAGGTGGAGAAGGTAGATATTAGGGTGAAAGAATACTTGGAGTTAACTGGATACGAAAAGTGGGCTAGGTTGTATGCACATGTTAACAGGGGATGGACCATGACGTCAAATATTGTTGAGTCAATCAATGCCGCACTTGTGTCAGCAAGGGAATTGCCAATATACGACTTCCTCGAAGAAGTTAGGAAGATGTTTGGACGTTGGAATTGCAGCAATCGGAAAGAAGCTTCACAGACATACACAACGCTAGGAAAAAAATACCAGGATATGCTTACCTTGAATGAGGCAATTTTTTTATAAGTCACTGTATCCTATATTTATCCCTGGTACAAGGTGTATTTATTTCTAATATAATTTCTACTATTCAAAATACAGAACTTATGCTAATTGTATCGTTAGTTAAATTTAATGATTTTGTTTCTAACCATATGCACGCAGATAGTTACGCATTCACTAGTCAAGATGTAATCATCTTTAATATTCTGCCATCCTACATAATGTATTCAATGTATTTCTTTGTATTTTATATATACATATATGTTTGTATTCAATACAAATTTGTTTGAATTCAATATATATGATGATTCTGAAAGCTAAATAAAAGTTTAATGATGTATATTTTAATTATATATCTATATTGTAATTAATATGTCTATTCTTTGATATATAAATAATTTTTTTTAAAAATATTTCAAACTAATTGGTCTATGTTTAAATGTAGGTGGTACCGTCGACCGAATACTTGCATACGGTGAACGATGAAGGAAGGCATTACACTGTGTGCCTCTTAGAGAGAAAATACAGTTGTGGGCGGTTCCAAGTTGATGAATTACCATGCCAACATGCTTGGGCTGTCTTGAAGAGCAAGTTTCTAATGCCAGAAGATTATTTCTCTGACTATTACAAACCAAAGTCTGTTGTAATGACATATGAGGTGCCCGTGTATCCGCTGCCTGACCGAAATGAATGGAATATACCAGCACATATATCAAAGGAAGTTGTCTTACCACCAAAATGAAAAAGACCTCCTGGAAGGCCAAAGAAGAAGTACGATAAGCCATTCAGTGAATTGCAACAGAAGAAAAATCAACATTCATGTAGCATATGTGGGCAGGAAGGTCATAATAAGCGTACTTGTAGAAATGCTCCACGTAGGACTTAGTTCACATTCTGACTTGTATTAGTGCTATAACGATGTGTCATAGATTCAGGTTACATTATAAAATAATACATTTTGAATTTTTGCGTGAATATATTCTGGATATAGTTAGTTGGTGTATTAAATCTGAATACATAATTACAATACGACTATTACATATCAATACAAAATGTCAGAATATTTGTGTATTGTAAATAGATTTCATATGTCATTCATCATAAATCATTCATGTTTTTGAATACATTTAAATACATCTAAATATAAAACATGTTTGGATGTGAGATTATATATGGTTTCTGAATGTGAAATACATCTAAACATTGTTTCTAACTTGAAATACAACCTGTTAAATACATATGAATACAACCTGCCAATATCATATGAATACAACAGGTTGAATATATGTGAATACAATCTGTTGATTACAGATGAATACAACCTGTTGAATACAGATGAATACAACCTATTGAATACAGATAAATACAACTTGTTGAATACAAATGAATACAATCTGTTGAATACAGATGAATACAATCTGTTTAATTCATATGAATGCAATCTGTTGAATACAGAGGAATACACCCTGATTTATTCATATGAATGCAACATGTTGTATCCATACAAACACAACCTGTTGATTACAGATAAATTATGATGCACAAAAATATTGAAACATCGACTGAATAGTTGAAATGATTATATATAAACAATGTGGATACAATGAATAAAATGTAAACATAATTTTTTCTCAACTAAACACCATCTTTACCAAAACATTATCCAAAATACAGTATTCACACAAAACTACCATCCAAAACTACATTCACCTAAAACTACTCTAACATTATCTTAACTGACGTATCCGAATCCGTGATTTGTCTAACAATCTTTGAGGGTGCTTCATTCTCACTTATGGCATCAGCGTTTATCTTCCGCATAGTATAGTCCCAAAGGAGCGCACCATATCTTTGACGGAGTAAATTGGCATCAAATGTTGATTGGGGAACCAAACCAACAGTGCTCAGAAACTCTGCGTATGCCGCGACATACAACCCCCAATCCTTGAAAAAACAGATTGAAACAATGAAAAACATTTCATATTATTATATTTATAAATGATACAAGCAAGAGGATTGAATACATATATGCTCCCAGATTTTAGTTAAGGCAGATTTAAAATGAAAACAACATCAAAGGGATCAGTTTGTGCCTTGTCACTGTATGCTGAGTCATGAGACCAATCTATGCCTTGCTTATCTCTGTAAAAATCATTGATCTATAGATACAGAGGTACAAGCTTAGCTAGCTTATCTATCTCAGAAGCCACATAGGCATCATGACCTACCGATCTGTATGAGTCATATACTTTGATACATCTCTCCTTGAATGAGATAACTGCCAATATCCAATGAAGTTTGTCCTTCAAGTTGACTGGTATCTAGACATTGTCAACAGTATGCCACGGTACATTAGCTAGCAATTTGTAGTCCCTTATGTACTCATATACCACATCCTCTTCTTTGGCTATATTTGCATTACTATCTGTATCAACATACCTGTCGAAGATTTCAAGTATTCTTGTCTTGAATATACAATCAACAGTTGTATACTTGAAGTTGGTTGTTTGGTTGTACTTGCCCTTCTTTCTCAAGTAGTAAAATTTGACATCAATATGATATATATAAAATTGAATACATAGCGTCAGTACATTGAATGAAATCAAGGAAAATAAACTGAATATAGAAGTATCAACTGCTGAAAATAAATTGAACTTACACAATTCTTTTAGATACATACTGATACATAATTGGCTAGCAGATAACAAACAGAAAACAAATTGAATATAAATTGGCATCACCTGTTAGGATACATAATGCTGAATACATACATTTATTTGATATTGAATATAGTTAAATACATTATGATAACTATATACATATTGATAACGAAACATACTGATCTATATCAAGTCGTACAGTTGAGAATCTAATAAAGAATACATACTGCTTTTAACAAATTGCTAGAGAAAACTGTGAAATAATTATAAATCTGAATACAGTTAAATACACAAGATACCCATAACTCATTGGATTAACCCTAGCATCAGATGTATATTATCAGCAATAGGGAACAAACATAACTCATACAACTCAACTAATTACATAGCACATAAACAATATAAAATACAAATGCATACAAAATATGTATGAGTTCTCAAATTGTGAAATATACAATTAGACAAACCAAACAGAAAAAAATGGAATAAACTGAATTTGGAAGAGGTATATCTGACATTGTCATTTCATAGTTTACCGTCAAACAAGAGAAGGTAAAACTAATTTTTTAAAGTGACTTGATCAACTCCAAAATCCAACGGTATATGCAGTGTTGACTTGTTCTTCTTGTAATGGTCTTCCAAATCACTTCTACAAGGAATTGGAAAAAATATTATATCCATTTTCTAAATTAAAAATATATATTAGACATACCGGGTAAAAAACTTACTTTTGATCATGTTTAGCGAGAAGACCATCACGAACTCATTTCTCGTATTCCTGAATGACTAATGTAGGATGTGGCCCCGATATTAAATCGTCTTCAAAGGGGTAGTTTTTGTCAAATATGGGAGTCAACTTTACTGAGGTACCTATTATTAATTGAAGTCATTAATAGAGACATTTAATTATAGATACATGGAAAAATAGATCATAACTTTATAATACATTATTTTTGTTTAAAAATTTACTAATCGACGGAGTCGAAGTTTGACTCGTAAGGTGAAGAATACCATCTACTTGGACGCCGATTCCTATGAGAGGGTAATGGGGTTGTATCAACATTTTTTGCTGCATAATGTATCACAATTCTAGTTTCTAGAATTTGACTTGGAAGAAACTTGTCCGCCAACTCAAATCGTGATACATGTACTTCTTTGGATACATCCTCGTGGCATACAGGTGGTATGCTACACAGCACCTCAGATGTAGTATTCTCCTCAACTCTTACTTCACCACAAACAGGATTAACATATGTATTCTGTTTTTTAATACATATGTATATAAGTGTATTATAAAATTTCTTAATACATAATACATCACATGTTTTGAATACATCTAAATACATCTAAACCTAAACATGTTTGGATGTTTGAGATATAAGTACAATGTATTTAGAATCCAAGCTTAAATACATGTAAATACTGTTTGAATACGTATAAATACATCTACATACAATATGCAAAGATCAAAAGTAATATGTATAAGTACAGTGCATTTATAATACAAATAAATACAACTGTATACATGTTTCAATTAAAAAAGGAATAGTGAAGGTCGTTATAGAAATGCATTTTGAAAACCCTTAAATCAAATTTGAAACTGAAATGACATGTATAGGATTGATTCCGTAGGATGTATGTTACAATATACATGAGTAAACTGAATATTAATAAAATATATTTTTAAATATGTATTTATATAATACTGAATACTTATGTAAAACTGAAGTAACATGTATAAATTTGTATTTCATAAATGTGTATGATGTTGTATAGATTATTAATCTGAATAATAGCAGAAACATATAGTCTGATTATGTTTATATAAACATATACTAAAGAGGCTAAAAAATGTTAACCTTTGCCTTCTCACCGACAGCTATATCACTCTGTATTTGGCCTTTGGGATTATCTTGCAAGTTGGCATCAGATGATATTTGAATACCATCATCACTTTTCCCTGTGTTTTTCTTTCTCTGTTATACCCTTTCCGTAGGCTGATTGGCTTTAATCTGATCAGAAAACTTCTTAAAGTTTTCATTGATCAATGTTCTTAGAGACGTGAACTCGTCCATCATCTAATCAATACACAAATAATTAGAGAGGTGTTGAAAAAGTATATGAATGTTAATTTCCAAACTGTAATGTTTAATATGTCCATACAAAACTCACATATTCTTTGAATGAATTTAGATCATTCCTCAAAGAAAATACCTCATCTGTTTTAGAATCTACTTGCTTCTTATCATGCAATACAGTTTGATTGATTTCAGATATGCCAGCATGAGGAATCTTGGATTGAGTATCTGAATGTGAGGGATCTATAATCTGATGTTTGCGCTTTTTGTGAGGCGGTGATGAAGATGGACCAACACTTGCATCATGTTTCTTCTTAGGCTGAAGATGCGGTGTAGGACTAAAGTCATCTGAATCATCTGCATACTTGTCTGAATGAGTAGGAGTAGGATTGTTCTCTACCTCAACACCTCCTGGAGGAATCTGAATAACAACAAGCTCTACATCGCTTGGTTGGATGTCATTGTAAACAATCTGAAAATCGAAATACACTCAAAGTGAACGAAGTTGTTGTATGGTTACAAAGTTATGCTCATTGAATGAAATATCTATCTGTATACTATTTTTTGTATTCTAATGTATTCATAATAATATGGAAGACAGGGAAATGAAATCATACTTGCATATTGTATGTAGATGTATTCTAATGTATTCATGTTGTATTCTAATATATTCTAATGTATTCATGTTGTATGCAATTGTATTCAACAATATGTATTCTAATGTATTCATGTTGTATGCAACTGTATTGACTAACAGAATATTAATTCTTAAAAAAATAATATCGGGAACTTAACAAATAGTAAATTACCATGTTTCCCTAGTCATTGAACATGTCGTTCATCAGATAAGCATAAGTTGGCTGATTGACAGTGGATCTCCAATTGAGTATTCTGGAAAACCGGTTATCAACTCGCATTGCAATTTTGGGGTCAACCTTTGAACAGCACTCGTAAAACCATACTTGCATTGCGAAAGGCATCCCAGCTATCCTATAGTACTTCTTCTGAGAATTCATTTTCTTGCTAATAGATTTAATAAGGTATTGGAATACATCAATACCCCATGGATAATCAGAGTATCTCCCACTCTCGACCAAGTCAAAATATAATTTTGGGATGGTTGTGCTGTTCTTCTCGGATGAAAATATAAAAGTGTGTATGAAATACAACACAGTTATCTTGATGGCATCCCCATCGTTATCATGACCCAAATTCTTGTCATCAAAGCATGTCAACAAATCTTTCTTTTTGACATTCTTTGCGCTGCCAAAGTATGTCTCAACAATCCAGTTAGGCACCTTTGTGTTGAACTGAAAATCTTCAGGGTCACCCACACAATTGAGACCAGTGACAAGAGCAAACTCTCTGATTGAGAAGGATAATGTTGTACCATTGACGTATATTGAAAATACATCGTCATGACTTCCTTCTAACTGACGAACTATGAAGCACCTGAACAATTGATGCTGGACCTCACAAGGCTTTATATCAAAGAAACTTCCAAAACAAGTAGAACCCAATATTTTGTACTGCTCAGGAGTAAGCTTTTCTTTGAGGTCGGATACTATGTTCGTGTTAGTATATGAACTGATATGCGGTGATGAAATAGACTGGTGTTTCACAAAAAATTTAACTTTTTGCATACAACAAGAATTACAAAAAGATTTCATATGTCAACAGGAATACATAACTCATTAATTGTTTTAAATACACATAAATACAACTAAATACAATATGCAAAATGCACTGGAGTAAGAAATCAGTGATGAAAATAGTTGTATATATAAATACATCCACATACAACAATCATTCTTTATTGCAATGAGTACAAAACAGTGAAGGCGCCTTTGAAATACTTATGAATACATCTACATACAGTATGCAAAGGTCACTGTAATAAGTACAAAATACAGTGAGTGAACTTTTGAATTCAACTAAACACATTTAAATACAAAAGACACTAGACTAAATAAGCACAAATCAGTGAAGCCAAATTTTGTATACATATAAATACATCTACATATAAATATGCAAAAGTCATTGTAATAAGTACAAACGAGTGATGGATTTTTTGAATACTTATGGATAAATTTAAATACGATATGCAAAAGTCAGGGTAATAAGTATAAATAGGCAATTTTGAATACTTATGAATACACCAACATACATATAAATCACATCAACAAATAAGAAGAGGAAGCTATGTATCCACTATTGCACACATATAAATACAATAACATACAATAATAGAAATTCATTGAAGAAGATAATACTCAATGTATGAGGACTCAAATACATATTGATACATCAACAATTACCTTTTCGTCCCGTGTATCCGAGCTATTTCTTGCATCGACCTCCTTTTTCTTGACACATGAAACATCATCCATAGGTTTTTTTCTCTTTTCCGCAACGGGGAGTGTTGATTCTTTCGAAGATTTCTCAACTTGGGCTTCTTTCAATTTGTCATTGTGTATTTTAGTTCTCCTCTCTGCAACTGTATTTGCTGCTGAACCTGCAAATTCCAATTCCGCTTGAGTGATTTGCAAAGAGAAAGAGGGCCCATCAAAATTGAGTGCTTTGGTGGGTATACCTCTGGTAATCCTCTTGTGGGATGTTGAATCAGACATTGGAGAGAAAATCTCAAGTTTTCTGTTGAATACAATAACAATGGTTATTGTTTATAAAAAATTAGTAGATATAAACAAAATAAACAAAATACAAGCGAAATTCTAACAAGTTAAATACTTACCACAACTATTTGTAGGAAAAAAAACGAGAGTTGAGAGAGATAATGCTGATGGCATGTATGAAATTAGCGTGGTGACTGAGACTGGGGAAGACCTAGACGATGTGGGTGAGAGGGAATTTCAGTTGCAGAATCGTATTTTATGGGGAAGATAATGGCGTGTATCAAATTAGAGAGAGGGAGAACGTGAAGAGAGAACTTCCCATCAAATACGGTAAATTATGTGAGAAAAATCTGGAAAGGAGAGAAAAATAATAATTAGCGTATATAGTGGCTTAAGGGTAGGAGTTAAAAAATATATTTTGCTATAAACATTAAAATGGTAGTTATAATTAGAGAGAGGGAGAACGTGAAGAGATATTTTGCTATAAACATTAAAAGATAGTTATAAAATATAATTTTTTAAAATGATATTTATTTAAAATAAATAAGTTGTTAAACTTTACTACAGGAAGTAAAAATTCCTAAAAAGAAATATGAACAGGAAACCTTAGAATATTAAGTTCATAATCATCGGTTTCCGTAAATTACTTTACTATGGAGTATTATTTAGAAGTTAAGTTGTACCAACGCGGTACGAACAGGGGTAAGTTCGGGATTTCAAAATATTTATTTGCTTTATGTTGTGTCAACTATGCCCCTGCCCTCTATGATTTAAAGCTTTGTGAATTGTGGGTTTAATGGTAATTTCATTCTTCCTACGTTTATATTGGGCCCTCACTATTCCAGAAGCTACTCACATTCTGACCGTCTTTTTTGTTCAGTTCTCTGCCTCTATTGATTTTGCTTGCATTGCTCTCTCTTCCTATTGAGCCTTCACTATTTTCATCAGAGAACTTTTTGTTTCTTTGCTCAGTTCTCCAGCGGGTTCTTCTTCTTCTTCCTCTTTATTTTTTGCTTCGTTTTTGGTGAATTTTCGATTTGCTCTATTTTTTAAGCCATGTGTATGTTTCAATCTTCAATGTAAATTTTCAAGGTTTAGTGTTTTGTGATTTTGACTGAATCGTAATTTGGGTTGCATGTGTTCTCTATGTCTTGATATGAATAGTGAGAGTTAGTTTACCGTGGTTTGCACCTACAAATTTGGTCTTGATCCTTTTGTACCTTTTAATTGCTAATGGGATCTGTAGTCAAACGATTTCTTTTCAATATGCCTTAATTTCTCAATTTTTCAGTTTCATGTTATCTTTGGTATATAGTCGTGATGATTTTTTTTTAATTTGTTTTTGGTGGTAGTTCTTGCTTCTTCTTTTCTTTGGTGGGCATCTGGTATTTCCTCTGTTCGTGTGGATATTTTTAAAATTAATTTATGCGACCAATGTGTTTGACGAATTTTCCTAGCAAAAGGAAGACTTGTGCGTGCTAGGCTGATGAAGCTGAATTATGGTTTCGCTCTGCTTACTGTGCCTGTGCTTCTTTTCTTTTCCCTCAATGTTCTGCCCCTGTGTCGACAAGGGGTTACCACATAAGTGTTTCTAGAATTACTTTAATTTTTGTGGTTATTTTGTAATGGTATTTCAATTGCTTGCATGTGTAATTCTGCAGTAGCAATATTACTATTTCTCTAACTTTTGTTGACAAGGAAAATTAGATGACTTATAGTTTTCAAATTGAGTAGATACTTTTCCCTGTGATATCTTTTTCATTTAAAAATTTTCAAGAAAATAATTGATAAATATTTGTATGTTAGGGAGTCATGCCGTGAGGTGATCTATTTTCCTTGTGACATCTTTCAACTTCCAGGTAATTTATTGAGGAAGAATTGGTGAAAGTTATTGAATTCTTTAATGTTGTTGTGAAATTGGCAGTGAAATTAAAGGTTCAAACTCAAGGTAAGTTTTTCACTGTTATTCTTTTTGTTGTCTGTACTACATTTGAGAAAATATGGCCATAGCAAGCTGAGGAAGGTGACAAAAAAAATATAAGTTGCAAATTCAGAATAATGAGCACACCGGATCAGGCAAAAGATTTGATTTTAGCTTCCCCAATTTCCAAGCCCTTTAGGTGCAATTCCACATTCTTTACAGAACCTTAAAATTTTGGGTCGCTTTTTCTTGAAAAATGAATTTCAGTGTTCTGCTTTGTCTATTGTATCAAGCAGTTGTTCATGGATAAAAACTGCAACTTTAGTATTGGATACGAAAACAAAACTTAGAAAATACTTCACCTCTACATTTAATTTTTGTAACTGACGCAGCTTTCTTCTAATATTTTTAATATCTCAATTGCAAGATAGAGGGAAGCAATAACTTGACAAAATGATTGTTATCATACTCTTAATAATTGTTACTCTGGAATTGAGGAGGATGATCATACAAGTATAGGGTGACTTATGCTGCTTGAGATCAATTAGGTGATCTATATACTCATATAATATCACTAAACTCTACTTTAGAGTTCCTGTAGTGCTGTTCGGTTTTAACTAACTACTCTAATGAGTTCATGCCCTGTCCCAAACTTAAATCCAGCCACTGCTTCCTAATAATTTCATTGAGATATATATATATATATATATATATATATATAAGACAACTTTAATTTCTTATTTATATCCGTACAACTAAAATTCTATATCTTTGTGATACGACAAATAATAATAATAATAGTTTTATTATTAGATCTTAGATTCCAATGTTGGCGCGAGTACAGTGTTGTTTTTGTAGTATCAGTAACTTGTTGATTTCATCTTTTACTTACGATCTTCACGTGAAACATCTCTTTTCTCCTTCAATACTTTTGGACGTACTGAGGAGAGTTAGTGACGCGATTATTATATTTCTCAATGTAGTTAAGACGAAACTAATTTGGGGATTGAAATTTCTCATGAATAAAAAATCCCCTGATTTAATATCCTGTCTAATGTACCATTTAGGTGAATTTTTTATTTAATTTGCTAATTTTATATGTCATGATGCATTTGTCGGATCTAATTTTTGGTACAAACCGAATTTAAGCAGAAAAATAAATGGTTCAGATTGCAAATCTTTTTCATTCTCTGTTACCTCAAGTTTCCTTCATCACCCACTTCCAATACTCAAATCTCCATAGGCTTTCACCTATTTCTTTATCCAACGCACTTTCTAACACTTTTTTTTCTTTTTAAACATATATGTTCATCCCTCCCTATATTACAATAAATATTATAATTTCGACTATAATTTAAATTGTATTCTTCAAGTATTGGAAGTTTGGGGATGAGAATTTTGTTTTCAAAGTTTTATTGCAGATGAAGAAAATAAGAATAAAGCCAGGCTAGTGTATAAACAACTTTTATAAATTATGTAAATAGTCTATACACTCAAGAGACACAATACGTTTGAAATACACTAAGAATACATTGCAAAACTCAGGAAATATTGTATATAAAATATTTATATACTGCATAACAGTAAATATACACCTTCTATACATATTTAACGGTTTATATACAATTTTTATACAAAAATACATTTGCACAATATGTATCATTTATGTATAAATTGTGTATAAAAATGTATATACACTTTTATACATCGTGGAGCAAAATGTGCCTTTTCCTTACATCGTAAAACAGTCTATACACTTCGAGTATACAAAAGTGCTCAAGATACACTAATGATACATTAGGGATACGATACACCGAAAAATGTAAGATACACTGTATATAAATTTTATACTGTATATATTAGTGTATATACAATTTCTATACACTATCTAATAGTCTATATACATTTTTTATAAGCACATTGTTATATAGAATGCAATATATATACATATAACAATGTAAATACAATTTTTATATATGTATTGTGTATATACAACTTTATATGAAATTATACTTGTAACTTCCAACCAGCATTAAAATCTCAACCCACTACCAATACCCACTTCAAGAGTTCTTTACTTATAAAACACCACTTGGACCCGAAAAAGAAGAAAAAAAAAGAAGAAGAATATGATGATGAAGAAATAATCACACGCATAAAAATAGACTGTCACTATATAAAATATATACAAAATAGACTGTTACTGTACAACAAATATACTAAATAGACTGTCACTATACAAAACATATACTAAATAGACAGTCACTATACAATTTATATACAATAGACTGTCACTATACAAAATATATACAAAATAGACTGTCACTATACAAAAAATATACAAAATAGATTGTCATTGTACAATTTATATACAATAGGCTGTCACTATACAAAACATATACTAAATAGACTGTCACTATACAAAAATTATACAAAATAAATTGTCATTATACAAAATAGACTGTCGCTATACAAAAAATATATAAAATAGACATTTCGGGCTATTAGATGTAATATGTTTAGGCCGGAGGAACATTTCGGGTCAATGGGAAAAAATATAGGCTATTAAAATTTTGAGGGGCTATAGAGGGTCATTTTCTCGTAGATTTATAAAATACTGGAAATGCTAATACAGCAACATAGAGATATTATGCAAGATGTAAGGGTTTGGAGTTCTCCCAAACAATGTGGTATGTATATGATCTTGTGAAATGTCGCTGCTCTTATTAGCCTCTAAGAGGCTCCTTGGCTATTCAACATGTCAAATGGTATTCAAATCCTCATATGAAACGTGATAACCTATGCAAACAGTTTGTAATCTACTCACTGTTATGGCAAACAAAATAAGATAACCATCTTAATTTATGCATCCTTAAATACAAACAATACGTAAGATTCCAAAGAAAATTAATTGTGGCTACATGATTCTTGGTTAAAGAAGAAACGTTGTTTGGTATACATTACCAGCACCTTTTCACAATTAGTTTTCATAAACACAATCCAAGTGAAAATTACCATTCCCCTTTCTGTTCATATTACTTTAATTGATGCATAAGGTTCTTATATTAAGTAGTAGTTAACAACAATATTCTTGGAACCAAAAAATTAAAGATTAATCTGCCAACAAGAGTTCGGTTCCATGTGACGAATGAGTTGATACGGAAACGTGACAAAATTGGATGGTGAACTAAATTCTTAATCATCATCAATGAAACTAGATACTGAACAACACAGCTAAAGGCAGGCTCTGATACCACATGATGAAATTTGAATACAAACACAGGGCCTACGCAGCAGAATATTAATAGGAACGTACCTTAAGCCATTGTTATTCAAGCGTTGTAGGGAATCGCCTTTGAAACCTTTAGCAGAAAACCTAGAGAGCCTTCTAGCCTGTGTCTATCGTAGAATGCCAGACTGATGGAGTCACAAGCATATTTATAGGTACGCTAGAGACTCTTAGGTAAATACTTTAGCCCTAGGGACTTCTCCATAAATTATAATTGCCCTAGGGACTCCTAATAAAAATTATTTCTTTCCATCAAAGAAACTACCATATATGCATAACTATAGAATATTATCTAATATATTATTTCCTTTGGGAGACAAGGTAAATAATTTATTACCTTATATGTGGGCCACATTAGAAGTCTATAGAAGAGGCAGTAAATTTCTAACAATCCCACCACACCAAATCAGTTATTTCAAAAATAAAACTTTTCATTGTTCCAGAATAATAGATTTAACAATATACAATACAATCAATTTTCATAAAATAATCAAAACAAACATTGTTTGGGATAACAATACAATACGATACAAATAACAACTATCCAAACAAGATTAATAGTACGATGCTGCCATGCATGGGTGTAAAGAATGTATCACTTGATAATCATACAATTGTTGGGTTTTTAAGTTTAAATGTAGCTTAAAAAAAGGGTGAATGGAAAATGGAAGAAAATTGAAAATATTTGAGTTTTCCTCCTTGACAAAGGGACATTGTCCCATATTGGAAGATGGAAAGGTTTTTGAGGGGTATATATACAATTGCTCTTCTTCTAGCTCTTAAAGAGTTAAGAAGAAGGCAAGTATCGCGCCGTCGTCGTCGTCGTCGTCGCTCGGATTCGGATTCGATCAAATGATTTATTTATTAATTGTTTGGACCAAATTTATTTGTTAATAGTAAATATTAACTTTTTTAAACGAAACAATAATATTAAATCCAACGGAACATTATATGCCCTTCGCTTTTTGTAAAAGCCATTTACGTTATGGCCGTTTTACACAAACAGCCAGTTCATTCTCTCAGATTTTTCATACGAATTTCTAAGTTTTCCTCCTTTCTTCTGCATTATTTTAACTACAAAGAAAGCAACAGTAAGTGTGATTTGCTACCGATATTTGTATTCGATGAAACACTGGAGTTTGAAGTACCGCTATACTAGTGTATAATTCGTTCTATCCTGGGATCCACAACCTTGAGTACTAGGAGGGGATTAAATTCCTTAAGGAAACACTGTGAATTCAGTGGGCTCGGATTAAATCCTGTTTCTTTTACATTTCTGTTTATATGTTATTTTATCTTCTTCAGAATTATTTTACAAATACAGTTTACTATCAAGCTTAAGGAATTTAATATTTTCTGTATTTGTGTTATACTCACTGTTCTGAAGACTAAAACTTTTGTGATTTTCTACTCCATTGGAGATTAAAATCTACGTGATTTTAATATTTGTTTGTATCATTCTTTTACAGAAATGACGAATGATAACCGGAACCAGACTGTTCCTATGGTGACTGCCAATACATCGACAAGCCGAACAACACCGGCATTGGCACCGGCAGAAAAATCCGAAAAATTTTCCGAGATTGATTTCAAGCGGTGGCAGCAGAAGATGTTCTTCTACTTGACAACTTTAAGTCTGCAGAAGTTCATTAAGGAAGATGTTCATGTTCTGCCCGACAAAATTCCAGAAAATGAACGTTTTCTCGTGACTGAGTCGTGGAAGCATTCTGATTTTCTATGCAAGAATTACATTCTTAGCGGACTGGAGGACGATCTGTATAACATCTATAGTAATGTGGAGACGTCAAAACAACTATGGATAGCGCTTGAAAGGAAATATAAAACAGAAGATGCCAGTTTAAAGAAAGTCGTTGCCGCTAAATTTTTGGACTACAAAATGGTAGATAGCAAGTCTGTTATTATCCAAGTCCAGGAATTGCAAGTGATTATTCACGATCTTCTTGCTGAAGGTCTTGTCATCAATGAAGCATTCCAAGTTGCAGCGATGATTGAGAAGTTGCCTCATTTGTGGAAGGACTTCAAAAACTACTTGAAACACAAACGCAAGGAGATGTCCCTTGAAGATCTCATTGTTCGGTTGAGAATCGAAGAGGATAACAAAGTTGCTGAAAAGGAAGGTCGTGGAAACTCAACAATAATGGGAGCCAACATTGTTAAGGATACTCCTCAAAATAATAAAAGAGGAAGAAGGCTTCTGGACCGAAAAGCAACCCAAGCAAGAAGCGGTTCAACGGAAATTGTTACAATTGTGGAAAAGCTGAACACAGATCTGCAGATTGTCATGCCCCAAAGAAAGACAAGAAGAAGGGTCAAGCAAACATGGTTGAAAAGCACGAAGATGTTGATGACTTGTATGTTATGCTTTCTGAATACAACCTGGTGGAAAATCATAAGGAGTGGTGGATTGATTCTGGAGCAACTCGCCATGTTTGTGCTGTTAGAGAAGCGTTTGCTACATATGCTCCTGTTGGACCCGAAGAGACGCTTTCTGTGGGAAATTCTGCAACGGCCAAAATTGAAGGATGTGGGAAGATATTTCTGAAAATGACTTCTGGTAAGGTGGTGACATTGAACAAAGTCCTTCATGTTCCAGAGATTAGAAAGAACTTAGTCTCTACTGGACTTCTTGTTAAGAACGGGTTTAAGTGTATTTTTATATCCGATAAGGTTGTAATAAGTAAGAATGCGATGTTTGTAGGAAAAGGTTACCTCACTGAGGACCTTTTCAAGCTGAATGGAATGGTTGTTGAGAATAATAATAAAACTCCACCTTCTTCTTACTTATTTGAGTCAAATAAATTATGGCATATACGTTTGGATCATGTCAATTATAAAACCTTGCGGAAAATGATTAATTTAGAAGTATTGCCTATGTTTGAATGCGACAAATCAAAATGTCAAATATGTGTGGAATCTAAGTATATTAAACATCCTTATAAATCAGTTGAAAGGAATTCAAATTCTTTAGATTTAATTCACACAGATATTTGCGACATGAAATCAATACCATCTCGCGGTGGAAAGAAGTATTTCATAACTTTTATTGATGACAGTACTCGATGTTGCTGTGTTTACTTATTTAATAGTAAATATAAAGCAATAGACGCATTCAGGCAATACAAAAATGAAGTTGAAACGCAACTTAACAAGAAAATCAAAATGATAAGAAGCGATATGGGTGGTGAATATGAATCTCTTTTTGAAGAAATATGTTTAGAATATGGAATTATTCATCAAACAACGTCCCCTTACATGCCCCAATCCAATGGGATTGTGGAAAGAAAGAATTGTTCATTAAAGGAGATGATAAACGCATTGTTGATAAGTTCTGATTTGCCACAGAACTTGTGGGGGAAAGTCGTTCTTACGGCTAACCGGATACTAAATCGAGTATCCCATAGCAAAACACAATCCATTCCATATAAAAAATGGAAAGGAAGGAAGCCCAACTTGAATTATTTTAAAGTGTGGGGGTGTTTGGTAAAAGTGCAAGTTCCTAAACCCAAAAGAGTAAAAATAGGACCGAAAATCGTTGATTGTGTTTTCATAGGATATGCGACCAATAGTAAAGCATATCGATTTCTGGTTCATAAATCAGAAAATCCCGACATTCATAATAATATGGTTATAGAATCAGATAATGTTGAGTTCTTTGAAAATATATATTCATATAAAAAGGAATGTAAGTCGATTGGTGAAGGATCTAAACGACCTCAGGAAGAAACAAAAGAAAGTACATTTAATCAGGAGGATCCAAGACGTAGTAAACGTCAAAGAAAGTCTACTTCATTTGGACCAGATTTTGTGACTTTCTTATTGGAAAATGAGCGTCGGACATTTAAAGAAGCTATGTCTTCTTCAGAATCATTGTTTTGGAAAGAGGCAATCAATAGTAAAATAGAATCCATATTGAACAACCATACATGGAAATTGGTTGATCTTCCTCCTGGAAATAAACCTTTGGGTTCTAAATGGATTTTTAAGACGAAAATGAAAGATGATGACACTATTGATAAATATAAGGCAAGACTTGTAGTCAAAGGATATAGACAATGAGAAGGTCTTGATTATTTTGATATATACTCTCCAGTTACAAGAATTACGTCCATACGAATGTTAGTAGCATTACCTGCAGTTTATGGTCTTGAAATTCATCAAATGGACGTTAAGACAGCCTTCTTAAATGGAGATTTGGAGAAAGAAATCTACATGGAAAACCCTGAAGGGTTTGTGGTTCCAGGTAAAGAAAAGAAGGTATGTATACTTGTTAAGTCCCTTTACGGACTAAAACAAGCACCCAAACAATGGCATGCGAAATTTAACCAAACAATGTTGTCAAATGGTTTTAAGATAAATGAATGTGATATATGTGTGTACATTAAAAATGTTCCAAATCACATAGTCACTGTTTATTTATATGTGGATGATATGCTGATAATGAGTAATGACATTGCCAGCATAAATGTGACTAAGCGTATGCTAACTAGCAAGTTTGATATGAAGGACTTGAGAGTTGCTCATTTAATTTTGGGGATTAAGATCCATAAGACTCCTCAGGGTCTGTCATTGTCACAATCTCATTATATTAAGACAGAACATAGAAAATGTCACGACCCAAAATTCTCTCCGTAGGATGTCGTGATGGAACCTAGTCTCTAAGACTAGGTAAGCCTATCAATGCGAAATAAAAAATTTAAATCTGAAATAAATAAACTACAATTCAAACAATTTTAACTCCCAAAATTCGGTAGAAATAAGTCACAAACTTTTAAGAATTTATCCCCAATGTCTCTATATATATCAAGGTCTAAAGAAAATAAGGAAGCAACACAATAATGATAGAAGGGGACTCCGGAGTCTGCAGACGCTGGCAGATATACCTCGAAGCCTCCGTGTACAGGTAACTCACTAATGTCGGGGCTGGTAAGGAGTACCTGGATCTGCACAAAATAATGTGCAGAAATATATTATGAGTACACCACAGCGGTACCTAGTAAGTGCCAAGCCTAACCTCGGTAGAGTAGTGACGAGGTCAGGTCAGGCCCTACTGCAAAAATAATAATTGCATGGTAAAATGTTTAACAATATAATAAAATAAAATGATAATGGAAATGAATCAAGTAGCATATCACCATTTAATTAAACAAAATAATGGCAAATAATATCTCGTGGAATCAAAACAGAATTTCCTTTCAACTTTATGAAAATCACAACAAATAATCAAAGGCAACTATGGCCATAAATCAATATCAACAAGGGCACTCACGAGGTACCGTCTTATAGTCCCAAATCATAAATAAATTCACAATATCTCATTTCCTTATCTCGCTGCGGGAGCCTTCACAATTTATTTGAAAGAAAATATTTTTTCCGAAATAGCATCCCACGTTTTAGCCATCCTTATCACACTGCATGACTTCTAGTAGTTCCCACTGCTAGCCACGCGTATCAAGTCACCCTTATCTCACCGCATGCGTTTCAATGCCCAGACCTTATACCATCGCATGCTTATCAATATCACAATATATCACAATTTGTACCTTAAGTGCTCAAATAATTTAACTTGCCAAAATAATTCAACAACAATATTTTTTCACAATAAAGAGCTCACGGCTCATGCCAATAATATTTTTCCACAATAAAGAGCTCACGACTCCATCACAATGAGTACGAAAACCTTACAAAAATATTCATGAATAAATAATTTAGAAAAATAATATTTCAAAATCTTTAATATGTTGCTCCAATATCAAGTTTTAAAATGTCAAATATTTTATATTAATAATATTTAATTTAAAGAAAATCAACCTTCAAATAATGCACAGAATAAAAGAAACCAAGTTTCAACTAAACAAGTAAAATAATTAGCAGAAAAAAGTCAAACAAATTTAAAGTATATATATATATATATATATATATATATATATATATATATATATATATATATATATATATATCTCAAATCAATGATGAAGATTATAGCAAGATAATAAATGCGCAAGAGTGATCTACACAATTTTAAAATATAATATTTCACATTTAACCCGTGTACACACCCGTCACCTCGTATACACGACTTTTAACACATTTCAATAATCATATCAATACCAATCCTAGGGGAAATTTTCCCACACAAGGTTTTAAAATTATAGGAATCAGTTCCATAAGAAAATATTATATTTTTCAATAAAATCCGAAATTAGTTCAAAAATCGCCCATGAGCCCACGTCTCGGAATCCGGCGAAACTTATAAAATCCGACAACTCATTCAATTACGAGTTCAACCAAACCAGTTTCACTCAAATCCGACTATGAATCGACACAGAAATCTCAAAAATTCATTTTTATGAGATTTCTAAAAATTTTTCAAATTTTCATCTCAATACACTAATTAAATGGTGAAAACAATTATATATTCGTGTATATTGACCAAATCCGAGTTAGAATCACTTACCCAAATATTTTTTCTTGAAAATCTATCAACAATCGCTTCTGCTCAAGCTCAAGTTCGTCAAAAATGGCAAATGGGACGAAATCCCCAATTTTATAAACTTACAGATCTGTCCGGGTCGGACCTCGGTCATGGCCTTCGATCATGGCCCTCGACCCTGGGGCCTTCGATCATGGCCCTCGAGCCTTGCCTTCGATCATGGCTCTCGAGCCTGCCTTTGATCATGGCTCTCGAGCCTTGCCTTCGATCATGGCTCTTGAGCCTGCCTTCGATTATGGCTCTTGAGCCATGCCTTCGATCCTCGACTCGATTTCTGTGCTTGATTTCTGGCCTTCGATTATTTTTGGGCTCGACTTATGGGCTTGATTGCTCAGCAGAAGAAAATTTGCAGCAGGTTTTGTAGCATCTATTTAAGTCCCATTTTTTATCTGTTATCCATCCGAAACTCACCCCAGGCCCTCGGGGCCTCAACCAAATACACCAACAAGTCCTAAAACGTCATACGAACTTATTTGAAACCTCAAATTATATCAAACAACGCTAAAATCACGAATCATGCTCCAATTCAAGCTTAATGAAACTAAGAATTTCCAAAATCTACATTCGATGTCGAAACATATCAAATTAAGTCCAATTGACCTCAAATTTTGCACACAAGTCATAAATGACATAACGGAGATATAAAAAATTTTAAAACTGGATTCCGACCCCGATATCGAAAAGTCAACTCCCCCGTCAAACTTTCAAACTTTAAATTCCTATTTTAGCCATTTCAAGCCTAATTTCACTATGGACTTCCAAATAAATTTTTTATCATGCTCCTAAGTCCAAAATCACCATACGGAGCTGTTGGAATCATTAAAATTCTATTCTGGGGTCGTTTGCACATTATTTAGAATTTGATTCTGGGCATACGCCCAAGTCTCAAATCATGATACGGACCTACCGAAACTGTCAAAACATTGGTCCGAGTTCGTTTGCTCATAATGTTGACCAAAGTCAACTCAATTGAGTTTTAAAGCTCTAATTCATATTTTAATCCATTTTTCACATAAAAAATTTTCTGAAAATTTTGGGGACTGTGCACGCAAGTCGAGTAATGATAAATAGTGCTTTTCGAGGTCTTAAAATATAAAATTAAATATTAACTTTAAAGATGACATTTTGGGTCATCATAGAAAATTCAAGCACTTAGGGTTTAAAGTTTCAAAGACTCCAATTGACGTGAATCTTGCATTAGCAAAGAACAAAAACTAAAGCATATCACAATTGGATTATGCTCGCGTGTTGGGATGCTTAATGTATATCATGAATTGTACACGACTAAATATAGCTTGTGCTATAAGTAAATTGAGTCGATACACGAGCAATCCAGGTCAATCTCATTGGATGGCAATAAAACAAGTTTTGGAATATTTAGAACATACCCAAGGACTTTGCTTTGCACTACAGTAAATATCCCGCTGTGATTGAGGGATATTGTGATGCAAATTAGATCACCAGTTCAACTGATTCTAAGTCCACAAGTGGATATGTATTCACTATTGGTGAAGGAACGGTATCTTGAAAGTCGTCCAAGCAAACTTGTATTGCCCGCTCTACAATAGAGGCTGAGTTCATAGACTTACATAAAGCCAGTGAAGAAGCTGAATGGCTTCAGAATTTCTTGGAAAATATTCCATTTTGGCCCAAATCGTTGGCACCAATATGCATATATTGTTGTAGTCAAGCAACAATTGGAAGGGCTGGGAGCGTGATGTATAACGGTAAATCTCGTCATATACGATGAAGACATAAAATCGTTAGGCAATTACTCTCTAGTGGATTTATCACGATTGACTATGTAAAGTCAAGCGATAATGTGTCAGATCCACTTACAAAAGGCCTAACTAGAGAGGTAGTTGAGAAATCATCGAGAGGAATGGGACTATGGCCGAGAACAAGCCATTGTGGCGGTAACTCTACCTAGAAAACTGGAGATCCCTAGATCTAGGTTCAAGGAGATCAAACAAAGCCATTAATGACGGTTCAACATTGTCAACTAAAACTTTGGTCAATTCTCGTGATGAGACAATGTTCAGTACTAAGGATAAAACATTAAGACTTTTTAATGATTTCTAAATTTGATACGGGGTATATCAAATAGTGCATCTATAGGATGACACGTTTAGGAATCACTTATGTAAGTGTGAGATGTTAGCCGCTTCAAGGAGAATTTTGTAAGGCCAGTTCTCTACGCACTTATGAAACTAGGTGGTGTTCATGGCTGAAACGAACATAACAATGAGAGCCAAAGACGGTTAAGGGTTGGTTGTGTGACTTATGGTTGTCTAGGTATACACCAAAGTTCGACGGTTTAAAGATATCAAATCTAACGATTGACCGAGTATATCCGACATAAGTTCACTGCGAAAAGTTCAAAGGAAACCCTACTTATCCAGATGCAATTAATCCTTGTTTGCGAATCACACAGTTTTTCATGCATATTTTCGTGATATAGCCATTCCCCATTCATGTGGGGAATTTGCGAATCACACAGTTTAAGGGCTAGTTGTGTGACTTATGATTGTTGGATTTTTTAAGTTTAAATGTATTAAAAAGGGGTGATTGGAAAATAGAGAGAAATTAAAAATATTTGAATTTTCCTCCTTGAAAAAGGGACATTGTCCCATATTGGAATAAGAAAAGGTTTTTGATGGATATATATACAATCGCTCTTCTTCTAGCTCTTAAATAGTTAAGAAGAAGGCATGCCTCGTGCTGTCGTCGTCGTCGCTCGGCTTCAGCTTTTGCTCGGCTTAGGATTCGGATTCAGTCAAATGATTGATTGATTAATTTTTTGGACCAAATTTATTTGTTAATAGTAAATATTAATATAAATGTTATTAAATATCAATTTGTTTAAACGAAAAATTAATATTAAATCCAACGGAACATTATATACCCTTTACTTTTTGTAAAAGTCATTTATGTTATAGCCGTTTTACACAAATAACTCTTCTGAAGTGTTGCACCTCTTCTATTTTGAAGAGTTGCACCTCTTCAATTTGAGATCAACATTCGCTATAAATACTAGTCAATCCTCTCAGATTTTCAATACAAATTTCTAAGTTATCCTCCTTTCTTCTGCATTGTTTTAACTACAAAGAAAGCAACAGTAAGTGATTTGCTACCGATCTTTGTATTCGCTGAAACACTGAAGTTTGAAGTACCGTTACACCAGTGTGTAATTCATTCTATCCTGAAAGAAAATAATCCATAACCTTAGGTACGAGGAGGAGATTAAATTCCTTAAGAAAACACTGTGAATTCAGCAGACTCGAATTAAATCATATTTCTTTTACATTTCTGTTTATATGTTATTTTATCTTTTTCAAAATTATTTTACAAATACAATATACTATCAACAACATCAACGAGTGATTATTTTGTTCCAAAATGTATGTAAATAGAATCCAACAATTAGCATGCAATGTTGTATATTTGATTCGATACCAACTTATATGCATCACTTTTTATTATCTTCAAAATTTCGTATCAAAACAAAGTTCAATAAAAAGTAGTAGTTCCAATTTTCTTAATATTGGGCCCGCGTACGGCCATCCCCACCTAGAGTACATATGCAAATGCTTATCATTTCATATAAAAAAAATAGGCACAATTTGTCTAGAGCATCTAAATATAAGAGAAGAACAGCACAATTTGTCTTTCATATAGAGTCCAAGGAGGCCAAGTAAAGTTTGTAAAAAGTTGAGAAAAATTAATGTATCTCTCGTGCATAGCTAGCCAAAGAATATGACCCTTTGTTGTGGACTACTGCTGAAGTTTCCTTCAAACGCAGATTAATTGATTGCTCTAGATTTTCTCTATGCTTCCATTCTGATATTTATCGATCTTTTCCAACGTTTCTTCACTCTATGATTTAAGGTACAGAAGAATGAGAAAGAAAAGGAGACAAAATCATCTTTTTTGATTGACTAAGTTTTTGTAATAATACATGGATGTCTGTCTAAAGAAAGTTGTGCTTTAACGCATCCGTGTTCTTGCTCGTATGTGCTCAGAGTAATGTCACGACCTGAAAAAAAATTTACCTCTAGAAAACTCATTTTAAGGTCATTTATTAAATATTTAAACCAGAGCCCGTAAAAATCTTAAAACACGGATAATATAGAAGGAGCTTAATTGGATAAATACTAAAACACGGATAATATATATGGATCGAAAGTTGTATTTGGCTAAAAAGTAAGTTCTTTAAACCGCGTGTGCAGCTTAACAATATATCAGCACAAAAGCAAAATGCACAAAAGAATCAGTTCAATTAATTGGTAAAAGGAAGTGATATTGGCGCGGCTCAATCTGAGATCGTTCTTTACGAAAACAACGTAAACACGTCTTCAGATTGAACCTCACCAACATCGCTTCTCTTAATATAACTTCTCACCTTTACGATGTTCGTACTCGTCTTGAATTTAGCCGTGAAATGGGACGTCAAATCAAAGAAGAATGCACTTCAAGCTAAGCTACTAGGTATGGTATTTAGCTTCTCGCGATAGTGACTTTGTGGCCTTTGTACAAAGAAATAGAAAGAATAAAAGGGGAAAAGAAGAATCTATACATCTTTTTTAGAAGACATGTTAAGTTTTACTTTAAATGGTCCCTTTTGTTGCATCACATGAAAACAACAATATGATAGTCATCTAAAGTTTGTGGGGTTGGACTTTGAAAGTGTAGTAGGGTTTTGTGTTGGTGGTATGGAATTGTCATTCTTCTAGTGGAATCATTAGTCATGATATTATCTATATGCTTTTTGAGTCAAATGAATTACGTTTTGTAACTGCTGTTTGACCAACATAACTGACTTTGACTTTGAAAAAATACCACAATGAAGAAAAAAGAAACAATCAATTTAAATAACTTGAGATTGAATAAGAAGAATATTGCAGATAGTTAGTATCCCTTCATTCTTATCAAAGATCACTAAGTTTGAGCGAGATTTTCATTGTAAGGGATATTTACCTCTAGCGGACTACCCCATGCAAATCCAAATTAATTGGGCATTGAGTTTCAGATACTGAATGCCTAGCTAAAGAAAAACAAATTGATATAGCGAATTAGCAAAACAACATGTATTAAAGGCAGAAGAGGAGCTATTTTAGAAGGAATAGAGAGATGAACATAGAACTTATTCCAACCTAATACCTCTAGAGTTATGTAAATTCTTGATCCATATGAATAATGATAAGAAGATAGATCCAAAAAACAAAAAAAATTTCTTCAAATGAAGATTTTTGAAGGAAAGATTTTTGAATAGAAGCTATCAGTAAGAAACTACTGGTCCATGTAAAAAGATAGAAGGAAAGGATAGATGGGAGTGAATGAAGAGGAAGAGGATGTATAATTTATAAGAGTTTAATCACGTTGTGTCTTTTTAAAAAATATTTATATAATTAGTTCATTTAAAGTATCCCTTCCTTATTTTTATTTATTTATTTATTTATGTCTAAGAGATTGATACACCCATTAAGTAAACTATTTAACATCATTAATCATAGCGGCTAATTGACTAGATTTTATACCCTTTATTTCTTCTTAAAAGAGTAATAATTGTTGAGAGACTCTTTTAAAAACTGTTTATATAATTTATTGGAGCAAAGTTCGATTGAAATTTTTTTTAATTCCTTCTAAGTTATCTAAAGCTACACTTATTTTGGACCAAATTTATATGGTACGATTTTCTTTTTAATTTATCCCAAAAAGATTATTACCTTTCTATATTTAGAAATAATTTAACTTTGAAATCTCATTTACCCTTAATGAGATGATCTATAACCACACAAATATTTTCAAAAACTTTCATTTCTTTCTTAAATTTTATGCTTAGTTAAACGATGACACACAAGTGGGAGCAAATAGAATAACTAACTAGTTATAATAATTTGAATTACATTTATTGTGTAAAAAATATTTATATCTGTGGTCATAGGCGGACCTGTCCTTTGGGTAGGGGTACTTTAAAAAAAAAAATATATATATATATATATATATATATATATATATATATATATATATATATATGTGTGTGTGTGTGTGTGTGTATGTGTGTGTGTATATATATATATATATATATGTGTGTGTGTGTGTGTGTGTGTGTGTGTGTGTGTGTGTGTATAAACCTTAAATAAAAGGTTAGTATATATTTTAATTGACACCCTAAGAATCAAATCTTAGGCAGTTGCTTTGGTCGATTTAGTGGGAAGAGGGACAACTTGATTTTTGGTGCACTAGTTGAGTTAGATTTTTACTCTAGCATTTGCTCAAATTTTTATTCGATAATGGTGCCGCTGCCACTTTCAAATCCTGATTCCGCGTGTGCCCTGTGTAACTTAGATCTCCAATTTAAACGGGAGTTGTTAGCGGTTGCCTCGGGATGGAACGGAGAAGAATGTGAGTGGAATGATGTCAAATGAGAAGCAACTTGCTTTAGGGTTTCTTCATGCTTAGTTTCTACTCCAATACACAAAATCTCACACACACACACACAAATAAAGAGACTTTTCTCACTCTTTGGTTTCTCTTTTGCGCATGCACCTGAAATATTCTTCTACCAAAAAACAAACCCCCAAAACCCTCCTTTTTTGTTCATTCCCCTCCTTTTATCTCTTTTTGTCTATTGATTATTTTAATACATATACCTTTTTCTAGATCATGCTTGCATTTGACTAATCTCGTTATCAGAGTATATGAGATAGTTATATTGGCTTATATATGTAAGCTTTCTTACAAGCAATTGATGGATTGTTTGCATTATGTATACTTTCACATTAAGTTAATCCTTGGCCTTGAATATTATACCCTTTAATATGTTAAAAGCCAGCACAAATGCTTAATTAACCATCCTCTCGGAATAGAGACAGATCTGTGATTATATTTAAACGTCAAGAGTTCAACCTATATAGTTTTTTGCATTAAACTCATTATATTTTTAAAGTTATGGATTCATGTCTACTATTTATTGCAGTTTTAATAAAGTTTTATATATAAATTTATATTCAGCATTGAAAGTTAAGGATTCAATTAAACCCGTACCTATAGTGGTACATCCGCCCCTGGTCTTGAATATATTCTTTGCAAGTTTCTTAACTTCATTATTAGAAATACCGGTAAAATGTGGAAAATTTTGTTTGATTAAGATTTCAAGTGAAAATGTTGAAATTCGTTAGTTGTAACATGGTGTTATTTTATTTCTCAGATTATCATATAGGACTTACTATAAAAAGTTACATATTATAGGGCAACTTCGCCTAATAGACACCGTTAGTGTATAGAATTTAACCTCAATCGACGAATGTATTAAAACTGGTTAATAAGTAATCCAGGGATGAATATAACCAATTCATTGATGAAAATGAGAACATATAAGATGGTAGCCGTTTAAAGAGGGAGATAGCTAGAATTGCAACTTTATGGTTCTGAATTTTAAAACGACGACTTCAAATATTAATAACTGGATTCTAGATGTAATATTTAGTACATATTCAATAAATTACTTAATATAAATATAATGCTTGAGCAAAAGTTATTGAGTTCGACTGAACGCATATCATACATCTATCTCAGCCTCAGCGTTTAGATACAAATATTTTTGTATATCATAAGGCGGTTTAGAGTCAGTCCATACATAGAAGGAAACAAAAGCAAGCTATACAAAATCAGGTGGTGTGTGTGTGTGAGAGAGAGAATGAAAAATCCTGGAAACAGGTGAGCAGAATGTCAGCAAAAAGAGGACTAATTGTCCTGTGAAAAGGAAGTTTCTAAAGGAGTATATGTGTGTTTTAGTGTGTACGTACAAACTTTTTTGCATTATTTCAATGTTTTATTACTTACATAGTCACACGCACAAAAACGCACTAATTGCACGTAATTCCTCTGTCACAGACATGCACATTGCGCACAGGCTTTTATTACAGGCAAGCCTAAGTTTATAATTTAATTTTCGTTTAACCCAATAGCGGAGACACCGGCGCCAAAGGAGCCTTGCCTTGGGCCTTTATTAGGAGACACTTCCCTTGGTTTTTTCTACCCCTTTTTTATTCATCTTCAACAACCACTCATCAACTTTCTCCCACTATCCCACCGTCATAATCACTGTTGGAGTCGAAAAATCAACGGGAGTCAATATATAACGTATATACATTAAATTGTTTTTAACTAGCTACACAATTCAATGTAATATGCAGACGACGGGGTGTCAATTGATACCACTTGAATATATGTGACTCTTCCGTTGATAATGACCGTTGACCCACCTACATGGCTACGAGTTCAACCGAATTCAATATTTTTGAAACGAAACAACAAATTTTCGACAATAATTAAAATTTTAAATTATAATAGATCAATGCTAAAATCTTTAAAAACTGAATACATCTAGTTAAGTTTTTGGTTCTCCTCTGCTGCTACCCATCGATCATGTGGATCCCTCTGTGTTCATCTTCATAGGAATGGGAATGGGGAAGAGATGGATAGAGCAAAATCACGATAAAATACTAAACAGATCAGGATATGAAGCCTAAACTTCAAGCTAGAGCCTTTCCCTCCCTCTTAAGACTTGAACGAGTACATGAATATGAATATATCATTTTGAATTCTTTAAAATACATAAAATTTTAGTGTAAAAGTAAACATATTCTGATCGAAATAGGGAAAATGACATTCTATAACCGCTCTGAAAATAATAGTAGAAAACTCTCTCTATATATATATAACATAGAGTTACCTCTTTAATTTTATCCATCATCAACGAACCCCTCAAGCGCCACCCACACATGCACTTTTAATTTCTTTTGTTTTCAAATACATGGGGCATCCCCTTCTCTTTTTTCTTTTTCTTCTTTTATACTACCTTTCTTTGATGATTTTTGAAACCAACATCCCCACCCCCACCTTCTTCCTTCTCTTTCATAATTTTGAGCTATAAAAAGTACGCGTGACACTAGGAAAACAGAAACACTCTCAACTTATTAAAATCATATCTATATAATTTTCAATTATATTTACTTGGGTTTCCTCTTTAATCACCAGATCCTAGGACACTCACTTTGTTTATCTAGCATACTATTACTTTATTGAGGAGAGGGACTAGCGAGGAAAAAAAGAAAGGTCAAAAGTTTGCTCTACAACTAATCCTTTTATTATACTTGTTTAACCCAAAAAATAATTTTCAAGGTCAAAGTAATAAATTTTATATGACGGACGGGCCACAAGCACTCGATTATATCCGAAAGATATAAATTTTCGTTAATACAACGTGATAGAGAAGTGAAAAATAAATTCAATGACAGATAATATAATAAATATAAAGTAGAGAAGAAATTATTCTTATTGAATGATCCTTGATAGGATGATGAGCCGAATAGAGCTTGAAGGGCCGAACTATGGCTAACTTGGGAGCAAGATACTATGAATTACAATTTATAGAATTGTAGATAAGAAAATTAGATTCTCCTTATTGTGATAAAAGTGTGTCTATTTATATGGCTAAATCTAATGATAAATCCCATATAATCACGGATTAATTGATTCTTTCCTCATTTGTAATTATGAACTATTCTCACGTACATAATCCAGGGCTATTCTGTGATGATCAATTCCGAGACTAACAGGCACAGTACGATTATGTTCGGTCTCGAGGGTGTTTCACATATCACCTTTATATATCATTCTTCACCTTTCTCATAACTTTGCTAACATGTGTCGCCATTTAATAGACCCATGTGGCGAGTTTATTTTTTACTAATACAGATAGTCCCCCCACTTTTCGGTTACTCGTTATGATGTGATCGGGAAGTAGAAGATTTTATCTTTTTCACCCTCGCCTCTACCTCATTAAAAACCTTGTTGACAACTTGGGGAGTGCAGAGCTTGGGGAAAAAGAGTGCAGAGCTTGGGGATTCAGATAATAACTTTGCCACTTATTTTCCTTTTGTCAATGATCGGTTGTTGATGAAAAAGTACAACTACCACAGAAAGTTTGATCTCATATTTTTTAGTGTTTATCCGGAACATTTAATCTTTGAGTTTTGACTTTTAGATTTTTAGTTGTACCCAAAACTTTTATAACCTCGCAGCCTTAGAGACCGGGGATGTTAATAACCACAAATTTTTTTACTTTTGGTTTTGATAAAATCCAGAAATTTAATATATCCGGTTAACTTTACAATCGACAAACAAAGTATCTAACTGTTTAGCCATTAGATTAGATGACTTTAGAAGAAAAGTACAATGGGTACTGATCTAGAGAGTGTCCTTGCACGTCTTCCAAATAAAAGATTTGAAAAGGGGAGAAAAAAGCTTTTCGAGGATAGTTAGAGTAATCCCCAAACCAATCCCCACCCTACTCAGTCTCGTCTCCAAGCTATATGATATTTCCATTATTATGGCAGATGATAGAGAGAGTTCTCTCATTTGAAAGATATAAGTACTGCAAATATAAGTATTGTAATCACGCTTGTCTAGATATTATTTGGTACTGTAGGGAATTTATCCGAGTACTAATTTTTCTTGGCACTTTATGAATTTATTTGAGTGCTCATATTTAGTCTTATAAACTTGAAATATATATATATATATATATATATATATTTGGATGTATCGTTTCATATGCTATGTCTAAAAGTTGCACCTTTGGGTGTCTGGCTTTTAAATAAAAGAGGGCTCTTTTTTATATTTTAAACATTATGAAGAGGACGTCTCCTTTTCACTCAGGCATAAAATAAGATCGATTGATTCAAGTAGACTTTCAGTATGGGGAAGTATTAATCTTGGTAGGATTTACAAGAGTATTGATCCCAATAAGATTTACGGGAGCATTGATCCCGATAGGACATTGAGTCTGAGGGAATATTGATCCCAAATAAATATATATCTTAGTAGATTTATCCCGAAGTGACATTTAATCTGGTCGGATGTTGAATCTGAATTGGAGTATATGAACATACTTCCAAGTAGAGAGGGATACATATCCGAAATAATATTTGAGATTTTCATTAATATATATAGGATAATCGATCTGAGTCATAATACAATTAGCCGTTAAGAAAGGCTTATATATTTAACTTGAATGGTCGTTGTTGAACCAAATATAAGTCAAGTGTTTGTTCAAAATGAACTTATTCGGTTATCTTGACTTGGATACAAACTCGTTTTAATCGTGGGATTCTTGACTATGACATGGAGTTCTCGATCTTTTTTGTGTACGTGTAGTATATGTATTTTAGAAAAACTAATTCAACACTATTTGAAGTATTTATGCTTGATATGAGAAAGATAACTAACTGAGTTGAGAGGTGGTTAAATAATGTCGGAATACTCTTAACCGTGAAATCTACTAAACTTGTGATTTTATAGTCGTACATGACTGATAATAACATAATATTCACTAAGTTCGACTACACATTTAGCTAGCCTTCCTTACAATTCGTGTTTATACAAAATATTACGTAATAACAATATAGTGACTATGGAAATTGGATGACATTGAAAATAAAGTCTTAAATTTAGGGTAGCTGTTATTAATGCCAACTTCTCAAAACGCACATATGTAGTTTCCATGTTTAAAAGTATCTTATAATAGATGGGAGATTGTGTACCTTTATCTACTTGAATTAAGATTGCATTTATCGAGATATCCGAGACAATGTGGTATACTAGTAACCATCTTTCTCCTCGGAATTTTGAAAGTAATGATGGGTTGATGTTCTCTAGCGAGTCCAGATGATTCGACTTTTTGGACTAAACCAATCTTTCGAAGTTTTGTAACTTTATCTTTTATTAATTGACTCCAGTTTCTTTTTCTTAATCGGATTATACCGCGGGGGCTAATATTGAGCATATAAACCATTACCCCTGATAGTATACATGTTATGTTAGCATAGGGGCAAGCAAAGCAATTTGTGTTAGCACGTAAAAGTTTAATCAACTTACTTTTAAATTCGGTGTCGAGTCTCGACCAACGTAAACCTTCTTATTTGGGAAGTTAATGATAGTTTCTAATTTTTCAGCATTTGACCTAGTGGCTTCTGATTCTTTCGGTTCAATGATTGTTTCCGAAAATATTTGTCTAATTCTCCATGGATATTAATAAACCTTCTTCTTCGTAGTCTTTAATTATCCACCCCGCACCTATCTCTTTTATTTTTTCAGTTGCGAGGTGTGGTATATTTATAATCATTCTCGTGGGTATTTTACCCATGCTTTTCCTAGCCTTCATTCTTCTCTTATGGAATTTTACAATTTAGCAAGATGATTCCTTACCTGTTCGGGAAGGTCCGAATCTTTTTCAGCCCGTGAAGAAAATCCTGTATCTCTTTGCTCAGACCTAGTTTTTAGATTTTTGCATTTAGATTCGGATCACCCAAGAACCACCTCTGTTTGGTTTTCGATTCTATTTTTGACTTCGATTGAACCTCCGTGCCTTCCTCTATTTGAAGCTCGGTGCTGTAACGGTTATACATATCATTCTCATGGGATAGTTAAGAATTTTTGGAGGTATTCTATCCACTCGTTCTGTTCCTTGATCTGTTTCTGTAAAGTTAGAACTAAATTTTGCAAATTAAAATTACCTGATGTATCTAAACCTCCTGTTTCAGAGAACTGTTTGGAGTAGATTCATTATAATCAGTTCCGGTAATAATAGTTACGGTACCAATATACAGATGTACATTCTCCATATTTCTCTGCTTGTTGCTTACTTATCATTATCATGGCTATTCTTCCCTTTTCATTTTGCATGTCAAAGCCATCTCCAGCTTGGTTGTCCACAACTGTGTTGATTGGCAAATTTCGGCCATGATGAAGGTTTAAACTGAAAACAAGCAAATATTAACAAAAAATGTTAGTATATTTGGATGAATAGCAAATTTGCTTGAGGTCTCAGCAACAGAACCAAACTGTTTAACCCAAAAAATAATTTTCAAGGTCAAAGTAATAAATTTTATATGACGGGCCACAAGCAAACGATTCGATCCGAAAGATATAAATTTTCGTTAATACAATATAATAGAGAAGTGAAAAATAAATTCAATGACAGATAATATAATAAATATAAAGCAGAGAAGAAATAATTCTTATTGAATGATCCTTAATACGATGATAAGCCAAACAGAGCTTGAAGGACCGAACTATGGCTAACTTGAAGCAAGATGTTATAAAATACAATTTATAGACTTGTAGAGAAGAAGATTAGATTCTCCTAGAAATTTTGAAAGTAATGATGGGTTGATGTTCGCTAGCGAGTCCAGATGATTCGACTTTTCGGATTAAACCGACCTTTCAAAGTTTTGTAACTTTATCTTTTATTATTTGACTCCAGTTTCTTTTTCTTCTTCGGATTATACCGCGCGGCCCATATTGAGCATATAAACCATTACCTCCGGTGGTATACCTGTTATGTTAGCATAGGGGCAAGCAAAGCAATTTGTGTTAGCACGTAAAAGTTTAATCCACTTACTTTTAAATTGGGTGTCGAGTCTCGACCAACGTAAACCTTCTTATTTGGGAAGTCAATGATAGTTTCTAGTTTTTCAGCATTTGACCTCGTGGCTTCTAATTCTTTCGGTTCAATGATTGTTTTCGAAAAATATTTGTCTAATTTTCCATGGCTATTAATGAACCTTCTTCTTCGTAGTCTTTAATTATCCACCCCGCACCTATCTTCTTATTTTTTTCCAGTTGTGAGATGCGGTATATTTGTAAGCAATCTCTTGGGTGTTTTACCCAAGCTTTTTCTAGCCTTCATTCTTCTCCTGTGAAATTTTGCAATTTAGCAAGATGATCCCTTACTTGTTCGGGAAGGTCCGGATCCGTTTCAGCCCGTGAAGAAAATCCCGTATCTCTTTGCTCGGACCTGTTTTTTAGATTTCTGCGTTTAGATTCGTATCACTCAAGAACCACCTCCGTTTGGTTTTCGAATCTATTTTTGACTTTCGATTGAACCTCCGTGCCTTCATCTATTTGAAGCTGGGTGCTGTAACGGTTATGCATATCATTCTCGTGGAATAGTTGAGAATTCCTGGAGGTATTCTATCCGCTCGTTTTATTTCTTGATCTATTTCTGTAAAGTTAGAACTAAATTTTACAAATTATAATTACCTGATGTATCTGAACCTCCTGTTTCAGAGAACTGTTTGGAGTTGATTCGTCATAATCAGTTCCAGTAATAATAGTTACGTACCAATATACCAATATACATTATCCATATTTCTCTGCTTGTTGCTTACTTATCATTACCATGGCTACTCTTACCTTTTCATTTTGCATGGTAAAAGCCATCTCCGGCTTGGTTGTCCACAACTGTATTGATTGGCAAATTTCAGCCATGATGAAGGTTTAAACTGAAAACAAGAAAATATTAACAAAAATTGTTAGTGAAGTAATAAATTTTATATGAAGGGCCACAAACAACCGATTCTATCCGAAAGATATAAATTTTCGTTAATACAACATGATATAGAAGTGAAAAATAAATTCAATGACAGATAATATAATAATTATAAAGCAGAGAAAAAATAATTCTTATTGAATGATCCTTGATAGGATGATGAGCCGAATAGAGCTTGAAGGGCCGAACTATGGCTAACTTGGGAGCAAGATGCTATGAATTACAATTTATAGAATTGTAGAGAAGAAAATTAGATTCTCTTTATTGTGATAAAAGTATGTCTATTTATATGGCTAAATCTAAGTAACCATTCTCCTTGAATTGCGGGTCCATTACATATCATTCTTCACCTTTCTCATAACTTTGCTAACACGTGTCGCCATTTAATTGACCCATGTGGCGAGTCTATTTTTCACTAATACAATACTACGATATTTTTATTCATTTTAATGATTTTTATACGGCAATGTAAATCCAAGAAGCTAAAGGGATTCATTTTCCAAGTTGGTTTTTTTGGTTTTGAATAAATTAACATCTATAATTTTAATAACTTTGGTAGGATGATAAGCTGGCCTTTGAATTGTTGTACTCCCTCCATTTAATTTTATAAGGTGATATCTATCAAGACATGAAATTTAAGAAAGAAAGAAAGAACATGTTTGTTATTACAAATAAACGAAAAGTTTAAAGTTTAAGATTTTTTAAATATAAAAATTTGCCAAATTCTATATCTTGTGCCGAAACACATCAAATCAATTCGGAATGACTTTAAATTTTGCACACAAGTCATAAATGACATAACAGACCTATTTCAATTTCCAGAATCGGATTCCGACCTTGATATAAAAAATTCAACCCCCGATCAAACTTTTCAAAAATTTAACTTTTGGTAAAAGAAAGAATATCATATAAAGTGGAATAGTAAGAACAATAAATATGTTTTAGGCTTAGAAAACATTAGCAAGCAATCTACTTGATGGAGTCAATTAAGCAAAACTTAATAAAAGAAACATGCATGCAAAATAAAAGCATTTCTTGAATCTTTTGCAAGAACTTTCATGTCAATTACAAACAATCAAATTACAGATTGTCAATATAGTTATTTGTGCATTTGTCACTTGATTAAAGGGAGTTGGAAAAGGGTCCATTGTGTTTTTTTCACATCATATGATTTTATTTTCTTTCTTTACGACCAATGGGCCATGTTACCCTTTTTCATATTTCCATGTCTTTGGTTTTGGAATGAAGAAGATGGCCCCTGTCTATTAAAATACAAACAAAAGCAAACATACTTTCTTAACTTGTAAAGCTCCACTCCAAGGAATAAATTTGATTACTTGACCAAAAGTTCAATAATTTGGTTCACAATACATAACTCCCTTTAGGCTCATGCTTTGTCATTCTCTTGCTTACAATTCTTGATATATACTCCTTTTGGGTCTAAGAAAGAATCTAATTTGATTACCCTACTGGAATATTTGCAATGAGATTTGACAGAAAACTTTACTAATTTGAATGTGAAGTTGGTATTCGTATTCCCTATCTACTTAAACGCGTACCTCACTTAATTAATACTTCACTAATATGAACAGTTAAAGTAGATTTGAAAAGAAGAATTAATTCAAATGGTCGTCCGCCTAATCTCTTAAACTAAAATTAGACGGCAGACAACACACACACACACATATTTATATATATAAAATTCATATATAATTCATGTATAATATTCATATAACTGTGTATAATCAATATTTAATCTATGTATACTGACTAAAAAATATAAAAATTGAATGTGACCGGCTATTTGTATAATAATCTCATTTGAAAAAAAGAGTAATAAATGACCGACTTTTTATTTTTTCTGAAATGTCAAATATTTTTAATAAATTCAGTTTCTCAAAACGACAAATATTTAAAACCGGATCGAGTAATATATTCTTGAATTAAATGAGCAAGTCAAAATCCTCTATCCCTAGAAATATTTCATGGTATATTGAAGCATGAAATAAGGGTCAAAAGAGTGGAAATTGAAGTAAATATGGAGGATTTGGTGATGTGATTTTGATGAGTGTGTTTCAATCATACATGTCAATAAGGTTAAGTCAATTATATTGTCAGCTTCTGAAGACAAGAAAAACAAACTCTCCCCACAAACTCGAGTTGCTGCTACCACTCTCTTAGTTTCCCTTAGAATTCTCTTGAGTTTCTCCCTAAATGCAGGCATGTTGAACTCCTTGAAAAGCACAAAAGCACTACTGTCTAAGTGGTTTTAACAAGCCTTTCACTTTCTAAAAAGACTCCAACAAGAGTTGCATAGAAATGAATTTATGTTATATATATTGAAATTATAATTGTTTTGCACTATCAATGCAAGTTAACCAATTATATCAGGTTATTCTTCTATTTTTTAATGACCTGCTATAATGAGTATTACGGATCAATTTAACATGATGCGGTGGCCGATCTAGAGTATTCTTACTCGCTCCCGCGAACCTTGTAACTTTTGCATAGACGTTATATTTATATCACGACCCAAATTCACTTATAGGTTGTGATATCGTCCAACTTCCAACTAGGCAAGCCAACTAATGATTTAAACATATATTCATTTCTTTAAATATTATCCGAGTAATAAAACTCGGAGTATTTGCAAAACAAATTAAGACAATATGAGAAATAAGATAAGTTAAAACCCAAATAAAATATTTAAATCCAAAAAAATTCTACTAGAGTGTGCTAAGACCTGGCGTCACAAGTGTATGAGCATCTAGTAGATTATACAAAAATTCTAAATACTGTCTGAAATGAAATAGACAGAATAAAATTTCAAGAAGAGGCACTGGTTGTTGCAGAACGGCTCAGAAAGGCAGCTCACCACTAAGCCTTTGGATAATGTGGGTGCGCGCTGATAGGTCCAACTATAGCAATTATCTCAGGTCCTATACAAAAAAGTGCAGCAAATTTGGCATGAGTACGTAAACAACGTGTACCCTATGACTGTCTAACGGGACGGGATGGGACGGGACGGGACGGGACAGAATTAACGGGACGGGACGATATTTAGCCGGGACGGTGGCGGAACGGGACGAAACGGGACGGGACAAACGGGACGAAACAGTAGTCTCATCCCGTCCCGCTAACAAACGGGACGGGACGGGACGGACGGTAGGCCCATCTCGTCCCGCTAACAAACGGGACGAGACGGGACGGAACGGGACGGGATAGGACGGGACGGGTTCGCGGGCCTTAAGTGTCGTTTTTAAAAAAAAATTATTTAAACATTGAGTTTGGAAACCGTTATTCTTTTGACAATTACTAAGTTTTTAAAGTTTGCAACAACTAGTTTTTTGAGTTATTTAATAAACTTAAAAATTAAACGGAAATTAGGAAACTTAGTAGAGAATTATAAAATATTAAAACAAAAGACTTGTAATGAAATATTCTAGTAATTATAAATTTATAATAGAGTTATAATTTATTTAATATAATTTCAAGCCACTAAGTAACTAAGTAAGAGTGTAAGACAATTCATAAAAACAATTCAACGCTTAGAGCCTTTTATTTTATTACTAGAACTTTCAAATCTCACATACAAATATAATTCTCTTGAAGAGCACCTAATCTACGGCTCTACGCAGCCACCTTCTAGGAAGGGTTCTATTTGAACTAGGCCTCTTAGTAGCCAATTACAAATTATCATACTAATATTTGTAAGCTCCTATATAACTTCGTTGTAAGTTGTAACTTATCTATAATTTCTCTCGGACATTGTTCTTGAATTGGCAATGTTGATTGATGTTCCATGAGTTCCATGCCGTCATAGCTCCCGGTGCTAAGTATCTCATTGTATTCTTCTTCTTCCCTAGTTTCACCACTTGGTGTTTTCATAGATTTATATTTATCAAACATTGATCTAACATAAGAATATATGTTAGCTTGACAGTCTTCGAGAGATGGTTGTTCATTTTGTTGAAATGTTAAATTCTCATAAATTTTACGAACAAGTCCATTTGCACCTCTTAATTTTAAAGATGGGTTAAGTATAGTAGAAATTAAATAAACTTGGGGAATAGGGAAAAAATACTTTTTAAATTTTGCAATCATTTCATTAATGGTCGGTGCATAAGTTGGATTAATTTTGCAATAATTTCATTAAGCTAGTTGTTGTAGTTGTGTTAGCACTTAGCAGAAGCATTATCTAAGGTGATAGTTAAAACTTTATCAATGAGTCCATAAAAATAAACAATTTATAGAACAGTAGTTGCAATATATGCTCCATTGTATCTTGAATCAACAAATTTATAACCAATAATACGTTTTTGTATGTTCTAGTGATGATCAACCCAATGACATGTAACAGTTAAATAATCACAACCATTAGGACTATGACCTATATCACATGTGATAGGCACTTTACAATCTAAGTGAAACAATACACAACGAATATACTGAAGATATTCGGTTTGAAATTTAAAAACATGATTTCTAACAGTGGTCTTAGGAAAACCTTCAAAAGCAGGATTATAAGTTTTTTGTATATAATGCACAAAAAATAGGATGCGGGACAGGCGGGACGGGACGGGACGGGACAGGATGGGACGAGATGGGACGGGACAGGCGAGATAGGCGAGACGGGACGGGACGAGACGGGACGAAATGGGATGGGACAAACGGGACGAAATGGCCATCCCGTCCCATCCCGTGTCCCGTTTAACATGGGCCCATCCCGTTTAGAATTAAGCGGGACGGGACAGGACGGGACGGGATGGGACGCGGGACGGGACCGGGATGGGACGGGACGTCCCGTCCCGTTGGACAGCCTTAGTGTACCCAGTAAGTATCAAGCCTAATCTCGAAGAGGTAGTGACGAGAGGTCGACTTTGACACTCACTAAGGGTCAATAATAATAAATAAAATAGAAATAAAAATATTTAAATCAACATAATTTATAGAATTAACAATAATTTTTTTTAACGAACAAAAATAATTAAATTCCTTCAAATACGATAATTTCCAATTTATTTAACTTCACAAGCTGCAATTAAAATATCAAGGTATCATATAATTATTATTATTAGGCACGATTTCTGCCGATGTCGTACGACCCGATCCAGAGTTTCGTGTATACTGCCAAGGGACGTGCATCACGATCCATAGATGCATCTATACTGCTGAGGCGTTCGGTCCGCTCCACAAGAAAGGAAGACATTTTCTTATGTACCTCCGGAATGAGGATATATATATTATGAGATTAATGCAAGAGGGTGTACAATTTCTTTTAATAATTAATTGATTTATACAAAAATTCAAGTATATGAGATTTCAATCTTTTACTATTTTTCCTAATAATTCAAAGTATAGTTCAACAACAACAACAATAACAACCCAATATAATCTCAATAGTGGGGTCTGGGGAGGGTAGTGTATACGCAGACCTTAACCATACCCTGAGGTAGATAGGCTATTTCCGATAGACCCTCGGCTCCCTCCCTCCAAGAACTCTCCACCTTGCTCTTGGGGTGACTCGAACTCACAACCTCTTGGTTGGAAGCGGAGGGTGCTCACCACTAGAGAAACCCACTCATGTCCAATTCACAGTATAGTTCAAATACTTTAATTAAATAAAGGATACAATTAATACGGGTAATTCATGATTTGAGTCCTAAACTATCCAAACTTTAACATAAATAGTAGCTACGCACGGACTCTCGTCACTTCGTGCGTACGTAACCCCCATAATTAGCAACAATTATTAATTTAAATCACATATGGGGCAATTTCTATTACACTCTGTACGTTCCAAGGTGACGTAATGAATATGAGACTTGTTAATCATGATTTAAATGATTTCAAAGTCATAATATGTCTATATATGATGTTTGTATAGAAAATATGAAGTTTGAGAAAAATCGGATTAAAGTTGCGGAAACACCGACTAAGGATTTGCCATGTAACAAAGTTCTTTTGAGAAATATATTATGTGTGCTATATGAGGTCTTTTTAGGACATATTATATATCAAATTGAAGGTCTTGGAATGTAGTTTCCAACGCACTTAACCGTTCATTCATAAGACTCCCGGATAAAATGTTATAAGCATTGGAAGAAGGGCCAATCAAAGGGTGCCAAGTATCACCTTTATGACTTTTAAAACAATTGGGATATTTGCATCCCATCTCGTCTCTTTCACCAATTTCCAGAGAGCTCGCCCAAATAACTCCCCTAACTTTACTCTTAATCTCTCTATAAGAGCTTCAAACAATATTATCATCCCGGACACGGAATCAAGAAGCGATAACATTAAAACGATCCTTACGATGTAAGTATCGCTATATCGCCTCTTTTTTTTCTTTATGGTTTAAGTTTTGGAAGGTACTTCATAGTTAAGAAAATGTGTAATTTCTGTATTTAAGTATTTAAATATCAAGGAAGGTTGAAAAATTCATTTCCTAATAGTTAGAACTTACGGGACGGTGATCGGAAGTCGTGAGTTTGAGTTATTTGACTTGTAGTGGACTGTTTTGTGGGATGTTTCGTGTTGCCTTTGGGCTGTATATTTTTTTACTGTTTAATGGAGTTTTGGAGGATAAATGGTGTGGAGAAATATCACATAATGACGGAATGGTGGGATGATCGTTCATCGTTACATTATTTTAAGTTGTTTGACACTACTTTGATTGTCGTTTTATGTATGAAGTGATTAGGGTGTGTGAGCTGTTTTGTGGTATATTATGATGGAGATAAGGTTGGAAAATGATTCTCACATATTTTTATTATCGTGTTCTTGTTGTTGTTGGTATATGGTATTGGAGGAGGGCCTAGTTACAGGGGAGATGATACCCAAATTTACGTAAACGAACTACTAGTTTAAGTTGCGAACTTAGCCTTTACTCAGCACTGATTTTGAATCTCCTTATGATGTAATAGATTGAATTGAATTGAGTTGTTTGAAGAATTTCTTGGAAGGTATTAAGGACTCAATGGAGTTAAGGTATGTTAAGGCTATCCCTTATTTCTTTTAGGCATGATCCAAATGATACAAACGAAATGAGCAAAATACGCAACTTTCATAAATGACTCTATTCATAGAAATACTAGAGATGTCTATATTCTTGATTCCCCATGTGAATTATTATTATATCCTCTGTTCATGGGTCTCAGAAAAATACGCATTTGATAAAGTTTGTCCGAAAGGCATATTGATTTTATGATATTCGAGAAATCTTATTAACGTATTTCTTATGCATTTCATGCATTTATACATGTACATTGACCCATGACCAGAAGGCATTATATACGCGTATATTATATGTATATGGGAAAGGTTAAGGCGTTATATACGCACCACCACCTGATCAGCTGGTATACGTTGATGATTTTGCCCACAGTGACTGGGATGATATGATGGGATGCCCTCAGAGGCTTGATGATGTTATGTATGCATATACCTATGCATGGTATGGCATTTATACGCACATGCATGACATTATAAATTTTCATGATTCACAGAGCTATTCAGAATTTCAAGTTGAGTTCTTTACTCCATATTTCTTTCATATCTTTTATATACTATTGTCATGCCTTACATACTCGGTACTTTATTTGTAATGACGTCCCTTTTACCTGGGGACGTTGCGTTTCATGCCCGCAGGTCCCGATAGACATGTTGAGAGTTCTCCTAGTAGGCTATCAGCTCAGAGAAGGTGTTTGTGCACTCCACTTGCTCCGGAGTTGCCTATTTGGTCAGTATGATTTGAATATGTATTGTTTGGTATGGCGGGCTCTATCCCGACCTTTATAATTTTTATGTACTCTTAGAGGCTTGTAGACAGATTTCATGTATAGAGATACTAGTATGGCTTTATAGGCCAATACGTCATATGTATAAGTCGGTATATCAAGTTAGGTCACCCTATATTGAGTATTTCCTCATGTTTTATTCTACTTATCTTACGACATCCTCTCCGGCTCAATTACTTATGATAGTATGATACGAAAGATGCGTTACGTTGGTACTCGGTTGAGTAAGGTACCTGGTGCCCGTTGCGGCCCATTGGTTTGGGTCGTGACAATTTCTCTCTTACAAGGTTAGGCAAGAGACTCATTCCCCAAATCATTTTTCAAGACTTTTGAAAATGCTATCATTATTGTGGGTAAAATTGTAAAATACTCTATCCGGTCAACTTTAATTGATTTTTTGATTTTTTTTGTGGTCCATAATATTTGATTTTTTTCGAATATCAAGAAGGAATTAACTTCTTTTTTTCCAAAGTTGTCATTGGAGTAAAGAGTCTATGAGTGTTTATTATATTTTTAATGAACAAATTAAAGTTAGTATGGTCAATTTCATTGTTAATTAATGCTAAAAGGTGAATTCCTTAATATGTATGAAATACAGCCAAAATATTAATTAAAGTGAACCGGAGGGAGTACATACATCATTTATTTTTTCTTAAATAGAGTACAAAATCAAAAGTTGACAACTAAAAATAAACGGAGCATATAATATTTATACTGTACCTAAATGCAAATAGAAAGTAGCTGATGAGAACTCCGAGTGAAAAAGCATAAAGCTAGAGAGTTCTTTTCCAACTTTGAATCACCCTGAAGATGATGGCACCTTAAAATCTTGGGTCCGTTGCTATATTTAATCACCCTCCTAAATAGAGGAAATAATTAAAAAGTGTGTTTCCTAGAATTATAGCTTGTTTGGCCAATTTTTTAAATCTGCTTATTTTGAGAAGTACTTTTTTCAAAAGTGCTTTTCAAAAAAGTATTTTTGGTGAGAATCGGTTTGTGTTTGGCTAATTAATTTGAAAATCACTTTTGATCAGTAATTAGTGTTTGACTAAGCTTTTGAAAATTGCTTCTAAATATATTTTTCTCTAAGTGTTTATCAGAAAAGTGCTTTTGGAGAGAAGCTACATTTTTTTGCTTCTCAAAAACTGCTTCTGCTTCTCCTCAAAAGCACTTTTTTTCCTTCTAAAAACTTGGCCAAACACCTCAATTTTTGGCCAAAAGTACTTTTAACAAAAAAAAAGAAAAAAAATTGCCCAAAAATAAAGTTTTGCCAAACAGGCTATTAGTTGTCCATTGGTCCATTAATAGACGTGGCATGTCATAATTGTTAAAGTTTCTACTTTAGTCTCTAAAGCTCAATTGGGTCGAATGGCGTACTAACAGTGGTGTGTTAATGATGAATTGTCATTGAACGTCTGAATTAAACCTGGTACTGAAAATTAATGAGCCTGACCAAGCAGATTTTGGTCATTGCAGTTGTCATTTATACAATTATACATGAAATTGGAAAGATAGAAACTTAGTCTATACTTAATACTCCCTCCATCTAAGTTTACTTGTCTACTTTTAACTTGACACACCCTTAAGAAACAAATAAATAACATGGTAATTTTGCTATCTCACCACTATTTATTATATATTGTAAAATAAATTGAAAATAAGTAATACTTAATAGAAAGATAAAATAGGTATAAAATAATAAATTATCCATTGGTTTTTCAAACTGGACAAGTAAAAATGAATATGTATTTTTAGTGTAGTTGAAAAATAAACTTGGACGGAGGAAGTAGTGACTAAGAAGATGAGAGATATCTCAAATTGAGAAGCATTCCTTGGCCCACAATTGCCTTATCCAGAAATACATTAGAGGAGAACTATGGCAGTGTTATGTCCCAGACTTCTCCAAAGACTTGCAGATCATGCCTATCAATTTTTTCTATAGATGTAAGAAATGAAGAAAACTTACTTATGTAGTCAACCCCAAAAAGGAAATTTCCACCGCAAACGTTGGTAGTACAACAACGGAATTAAATTCGAAGATAGAGAGAAGAACTTGATCGGTTAGAATTCAAATGTGATCTTAAGTTCTTAAATGTGATTCTGCCTGTATATTTGTGTATATTTTTCGTATATCATGTATATACAATATACACAAGGGATATACATTTCCGCAATGATGTTTTCTAGGTCGATTTTAACTCTGAATTTTGATTTCAAATCAATTCAAATCACCTTTAATCTTTCTCAAATTTAATATATAGCCTCATATAGTGTCACGATCCCAAATTCCACTTTAGGAATCGTGATGGCACCTAGTCTTATAGATAACACCAAGCAATAGTTACACAACCCCAAAATCGGTAGTACAGAGTCATAAGCTCTACTCAAATACACTAAAATCTATAAATACAATATTGTTTTGAAATGAAGATGAACAGTAGTAAAGATGATATCAGATGGTGACTCCGAGGCAGGTATACATTGAAGTCTCCACAGCAAATCACAAATAGTTATCTAACGTCCGGCACACTCAGAGGAACCTGGATTTGTACAAAAAATGTACAGAAGAGTAATATAAGTACACCATAACGGTACCTAGTAAGTATCAAGACTAACCTCGGTGGAAAAATGACGAAGTAAGTCAAGACACTTACTAGACATGAAAAAATCTGAACAAAATAATAAGCTAACAGATAGGCTTACAATGTAGCGAATGTTCATATAAGCTAACAATGGAAATAGAGGCAACAAATAACAACATGAAGTAAACGTGTGATAAGGCCACAAAATAATCAAAACACACTTAGAAATACAAATGAAGCAAATTAAGTAAAACAAATGACAGTTCAAATAATCAAGTCATTTCAACACGAGATTTTCAATAAGAATCACCCTGAGGTACCACACCTCATAATCACAAATCACAAGTCATAAATCATAAATCCCCCATATATTGCCGTGTGAGCCTTACATTTGATTTTTGAAAATATATTTTCCGAAATAACTTCACACACATTAGCCCTCTTATCGTCGCGTGGCTTTAAATAATTTCTCTTACTAGCAATACGCATATCAATCTCACCTTATCTTGTTGCATGTGCATCAATATTACTATCCTTATACCGCCGCATGCGCATCACATCACAACACAATAATCAACTCGCACCACACGTGCCCATATGCCACAACATTGCCAAAACAACAATACCAATATCACAACCAAAATAGTTCACGACTCAATAATAATGTATACAAGAATATCAACAATAAGCCAATGAAACAGAAGAATAAAGTCAACCAAGAAAGATGCTCCATATAGTATCAACTCCCAATTAAATGCAAATAAGGATAAACTCAACAATGAAAGATATAACATGTAATAATAAATTCAAAAAAATGCAAATAAGGATAGAGTCAACAACGAAGGATATAACATGTTATAATAACTTCAAATAAATGCATGTAAGAATAAACTCAACAATGAAAGTTATAACATGTAATAACAACTTCAACTAATTGCAAATAAAAACGAGCTAAGGGTCTAAATCGGTCACTGTCCATATATATGCCCGTGTACACACTCGTCACCTCATGTACACGTATTTTACATAATTCAAATAGTGCAATATAACCTAAATCCTACGGGGTAATTTCTCCACACAAAGTTAGGTAAGATACTTACCTCAATTAGACCAAATCAACACTCAAAAATGGCTTTTCCTTTACATTTCGCCTCCGCACGGATCAAATCTAACAAAAATGACTTAATAATATCAAATAATGTAAGAGAAACTAATTCCGATAAATAAAGTCATGATCTTTACATAATTCTCCAAAAGTCAACAAAAGTCAATCCCGGACCCGCACGGTCAAAACTTGAGTCCAAGGGTAGATCTCGACTATCCATAACCCCACGACCCCATATATGTGTTTTATTTTCAAATCCGAGTCCAATTCTACTCTCAACTCTCAAATTTTTGTTTTTTAAAATATAGACAAAATCCCCCAAAATTCTCTTCAAATTCCATGGATTAGATGTTAAATCTCTTAACTAATCATGTTATATAATTGAAAATAGATTAAAATTATTTACCCAATAGTTGTATGTAAAATTCCCTCCTCAAATCACCTCCAATCGAGTCTAGGGTTCTAAAATATGATAAATGAAGCTAAGTCTTTTTTTTTTCAACCCTTTTGTTCAGCTGAAGAAGTCGCAAATGCGACCCTGGGTTCGCAATTACGTACCCTCGCAATTGCGAAACAGGAATCCCAAATGCGAACCCTGACAGTCCACTCAGACGTCCCAATTGCGATAAAGGCTTCACAATTGCGATGTCAGCCTACTTCGCAAAAGCGACCCAATGGTCTCAAATTCGACCAGACCCTACTCCATATTGACTTGTAAATGCGATGAGGGCATCACATTTGCGATATCTGGATCTCCCCTGCCTTCTTTGCAATTGCGATGCTGGTACTCGCGATTGCGACAACTGCAGCACCAGCAAACCAACAACCTGAAACAAGTTCCAAACCCTTTCGGAACACATCCGAAACTCACCCGAGCCCTCAAAACTCCACACCAAACATTAAATCAAATTTAAAAATATCATACGAACTCGCTCTCGTGATCGTAGGCTATAATCTCGTGTTTTAGTCGCTTATTGTACTCTAATTTACTGTACTTTATTGTGTTTGAGCTTTAATCGCTAGTGTTTTGTACTTATTGTGTGTTTTATGCCTTGTAGGAGTGATTCCAAGTGATATAGATGTTATGGAGCCAATTCGAGCTAAGTGGAACTTTGAAATTTTAGTAAAAGTTCAAGGGATTAAGCCGGGATCGAGTTCGAGGTTAAAAACTTAGTATACATATGAAAAATAAAAACAAAATGCTCAAGACAAATTGGATGGACTTTCACAACGTGAAGCTGGTTGGGCATGACGAGGTTACTGCCAATTCAAATGTTAGGCAACAAAATTTGCAAGGAAATGAAATATTTTGATAAAGTGGCCAACGCGGCCAACAAAGGGGACAAGTAAGTTGTCAGCAGGAATTAAAGAACAACGTCCTCTGAATTTTTCCATTAGTGCGGCGCGCAGTGCACCGGCTGGGCGGCGTGGCATTCCTATTGTTCTGATGTCCGTCAGAATGTGCTTTCTGAACTTTTCCATTAGCGCCCCGCGTGGGGGTGGCTCATGGGGCGGCGCGCCTGTGCAATATTTACAGAGTAAATGTCCTATTTCAGCTAGAAAAAGGTGATTTCGTCTAGGCCCGACACTACTTGGTATAAATACATGAAAAATATTATTTTATGGACTTTTGACACATATTCGACCTAAGGAGGCTAAGGAGGAGTTGGAAGAACACGAGCATGAGGATTTCATCATTTCTTCCTCACTTAAGACACGAGTTTGGATTGAATTTATGTTTTCCTATACTTTAACTTTATTTGTGATAAATTTATCCATATCTATGGAGTAGTTTCCTTTAGGGTTTGATGGATTTAGTGTATTGATGATTGTTTGTGGATTATAACTCTAGTTTTATTTATTGAAGCATTTTTTGGATGATTTAACTGTTGCATCTATATTCACTTGTTCATGTAATTGAGAGAGGCATAACTTGTGATATTCTTGTATTATATTGTTGGTTGAGTTCATTAATTCTTCTTAGTAATCAAAAAAGGATAGTTGAATTATTGATTAAACCTAGTTAGGAGAATAATAGAGAGAGGTTCTCCTAAAGACCAATCTACTATGCATTCTTGCATATCTTCACGTGCTTAAATTGGTTCATCATGTGAGGTTAAAACTTAATCGAGAGAGGAGTTTTTGCTGAATGTTTGAACTAATAATTTAGTGAACTCGAGAGACTCATTTCAACATTAGAAATGAATTATCTAGAGTTAGATCCTGAATAATTATCTTGCACTTATCCTATCAAAATCCTATATTCTCCCACTGATAACTTTCTTTGCTTATTCCTTGTTGTGATAGTCATTAGTCAATAGTCTTAGATTCTTAGTTAATTTTAGTTATTCATTATATAAATCTCAATTATTGATTCTCCTGAATAGCAATCAAGCTAGAAACTACAAAAATATTGTTTAACTCCAATCCTGGTGGATACGATATTATACTTTACTATCTTTGACTAGCGAGCATAATTTAAGTAAGTATTTTACGCTCGTCATCGCGCAATCAAAATACCAAAATAACTTTCGGAGCCACGAATCGAACATCAAAATGCATGAAATTTCACAATAAATTCAAGAATCACTAAAATCACAAACAAGAGTCAGATTCCTATCAAACTAACTCGGAATGACCCCAAATTTTGCAGACATGTTTCAAATGATAAAACAGACCTATTTCAAGTCCCAAAACAAAAATCCGAACCCGATAGCTATGAAGTCAACCTACGGTCAAACTTAAGGAATTTCTAAACCTTCAAATTGCCAACTTTCGACAAAACAAGTCAAATCAACCTAGGAACCTCTGATTCGATTCCGGACATACGCCAAAGTCTAAAATTACTATACGAACCTATTAGAGCCATCAAAAAATTATTACGGGGTCATTTTATAAAAGTCAAACCTCGCTCAATATTTCCAACATAAGCTTCTAAATTGAGAATCAAAGGGTCCAAATCAATCCAACACCTTCCCGAAACAAAATCAACCATCCTCGCAAGTCATAAAACCATAAATGTACATGTGTAAAGCTTAAAAAGGGGAAATGGGTCTCAAATACACAAAACAACCAGTTGGGTCATTACATTCTCTCCCTCTTCAAGCAAACTTTTGTCCTCAAACATGCGTAGAGACATACCTGAAGTACCAAAAAGTTAAGGATAACGGCTCCGCATGTCATGCTCGATCTTCCAAGCTTCCTCCTCGAATGTTTGACCTCTCCATTGTACTTTCACTGAAGCAATATTCTTTGACCTCAACTTTCGGACCTGCATGTCTAAAATAGCCACTGACTCCTCATCATAAGTCAAATCCTTGTTCAATTGGACTAAGCTAAAATCTAATACATGTGACAGATCACCATAAAACTTTCAGAACATGGAAACATGGAGCACCTAATGAATTCCTGATAAGCTGGGTGGTAATGCAAGTTTGTAGGTCATCTCACCAACTCTCTCAAGGATCTCAAAAGGACTAATATAGTGAGGGCTCAACTTCCCCTTATTTTTGAACCTCATCACACCCATTATGGGTAAAACTATAAGCAAAACCCTCTCACCCACCATGAATGCTACATCACGAGCCCTCTGATCAACATAACTCTTCTGCCTGGACTGTGTCATGCGAAACCGATCCTGAATCATCTTCACCTTCTCCAAAGCATCTCTAACAAAATCAGTGTCTAACAACCTAGCCTTTCCAATATCAAACCATCCAACCGTAGAACGACATTGCCTCCCATACAAGGCCTCGTAAAGAGCCATCTGGATGCCTGATTGATAGTTGTTATTATAGGCGAACTCTGCGAACGGTAGAAACTGATCCCATGCACCCTCAAAATCAATAACGCAGGCATGCAACATGTCCTCCAAGATTTGAATAGTGCGCTCAAACTGTCCGTCCATCTGGGGATGAAATGCGGTATTAGCTCAACCCACGTGCCCAACTCACATTTCACGACTCTTTAAAAATACGACGTGAACTGTGTGCCTCGATCAAAAATGGAAAATGGGCGCGCCGTGCAAGCGTATAATCTACCAGATGTAAATTTGAGCCACCCGCTCTGAAGAATATGAAGTTATCACCTGAATAAAGTGTGCGGACCTAGTCAACCGGTCCACAATAACCCAGACTGTGTCATATGTTTTCAAGGTCTATGGTAATCCTACCACAAAATCCATAGTAATGTGATCCCACTTCCACTCCAGTATGTCCAATTTATGAGTCAACCCTCCCGGTTTCTGATGCTCATACTTCACCTGTTGACAATTCAAACACCGAGAGACATAAGAAACAATATCTATCTTCATTTTCTGCCACTAATAGTATTGTTTCAAATCACGGTACATCTTTGTGACCCCTGGGTGAATAGAATAGCGCGAGTTGTGAGCCTCCTCAAGGATCAAATCTCTCAATCTATCAACATTTGGAACAAAAATTTGGCCGTGAACTCGCATAACACCATCATAACTAATCACAACCTCTTTAGCACCACCCTGTTGCACCGTGTCCCTCAATACCATCAAGTAAGGGTCATCAAACTGGCGATCCTTGATACGTTCCAACAATGAAGACAGTGCCAAAACACAAGCAAGAACCCGACTCACGAACCGGTTGGACAAAACATGGACATCCATATCTAGTGACCTCTCTGCTACTGGTAAATATGCCAAACTGCCCATGCTCTCAGCTTTCATACTCAATGTATCGGCCACCACATTGTCCTTTCTCGAATGATATAATATGGTGATATCATAGACTTTAAGCAACTCTAACCATCTCCGCTCTCGCAAATTAATGTCCTTATACTTGAACATGTACTGGAGACTCCGATGGTCGGTATAGACCTCACATGGAACTCCGTATAAATAGTGCCTCTAAATCTTCAACGCATGAAAAATGGATGCCAACTCTAAATCATGCATATGGTAATTCTTCTCATGAACCATCAACTCCCGAGACATGTAGGCACTCACCCTACCGTCCTGTATCAACATCGTTCCAAGCCTAATACATGACGAATCATAATATACGGTGTAAGATTCCGAACTTGTAGACAACACTAACACTGGGTTGTAGTCAATGCAGTCTTGAGCTTCTGAAAGATCGCCTCACACTCGTCGGACCATCTGAAAGGAGCACCCTTCTAGGTCAATCTAATCAAAAGAGCTACGATGGATGAAAGACGCTCCACTAAAAGGCGATAATAGCATGCTAAACCCAAGGAACTCCAAATATCTATAACTGAAGACGGTCTGGGCCAACTCTGAATTGCCTCAATCTTCTTTGGATATACCTTGATCCCCTTACTAGACACCACGTGACCCAAGAATGCCACCAAATCGAGCCAAACCTCGCACTTGGAGAATTTAACATATAACTTCTTCTCCCTCAAAGTCTAGAGCACGATCCTCAAGTGATGATCATGATCCTCCCGACTGCGAGAATACACCGATATGTCATTAATCAACACGATGACAAAATAATCAAGATATGGTTGGAATACACTGTTCATCAAGTGCATGAAGGCTTCTAGGGAATTGGTCAGCCCGAATGACATCACCAAAAACTCATAGTGATCATAGCGAGTCTTGAAAACCGTCTTCGAAATGTCTGAATCTCGCATTTTTAGTTGATGATATCCCAACCTCAAATTAATCTTCGAGAACACTCTAGCACCCTGAAGCTGATCAAATAAGTCATCAATGTACGGTAGTGGGTATTTGTTCTTGATTGTAACTTTGTTTAGCTGCTTATAATCAATACATATCCTCATAGAACTATCATTCTTCTTTACAAATAGAACTGGAGCACCCCAAGGCAAGACACTTAATCGGATGCAACCCTTATCAAGAAACTCCTGAAGTTGTTATTTTAATTCCTTCAACTCTAGTAGTTCCATGCGATATGGTGGAATAGAATTGGGCTGAGTGTCCGACACCAAGTCAATACCAAAGTCGATGTCCCTATCGGGTGGCATACCCGGTAGGTATGCTAGAAACACATCTCGAAAATCTCTCACTATCGAAACTGACTCAACGATGGGAGTATAAGAACTAACATGCCTCACAAATGCTAAATACGCTAAGCACCCCTTCTAAACCATTCGTTGTGCCTTAAGAAAAGATACCACCCTATTAGGAACATAATCCAATGTACCTCTCTCCTCCAACCGTGGCAAACCCGGCATAGCCAATGTAACAGTCTTGGCGTGATAATCCAGAATAGTGTGATAGGGCGACAACCAATCCATGCCCAATATTACATCAAAGTCCACCATATTGAGTAGTAGAAGGTCAACCCTAGTCTCATAACCCCCGATAGTGACCAAACATGATCAACAAACGCAGTCTACCACAATAAAATCTCCCACAGGCATAGACACATAAACAGAAGCACTCAAGAAATCACGAGATATATCCAAATATGAAGCAAAGTAAGATGACACATACGAATATGTGGAACCGAGATCAAATAAAACTGAGGCATCCCTATGACAAACTGGAACAATACATGTAATGACAACGTCTGATGTAACAACCTTGGTCCTACCTAGAAAAGCATAGCAACGGGCCTGGCCTCCCCTTTTAGGATGACCTCCACCCCTAAATAGTTGTGAAGGTAGAGTAGCGACTGGAGCAGAAGCCATAGCCTGTGAACCTTGTAGAACCTATGGACCCTGTGGAGGTTCACCCCTCCTAAGTTTGGGATAGTCCCTCACTATATGCCTAGTATTACCAAACTCGAAACAACCTCTCTACCGGTGTGGTTGTTAGAACTGAGTCTGACCCAATCGGCTGGGATGACTGCTAAAGGCACCCCGTGCAGGAGGTTCACTGGAAAATGGTTGTGCATAATGAGCGATCTGAAACCTGTGAATGACTAAAGCACAATGAGGAGCCTGAAACGCATAATAAACTGGTCAACCCACATAACCTCTACTATGACAAGCTAAAACCACGGCGCGGGAACCACTAAATCCTCCAGAATATCTAGGCCTCTTCGCCTCCCTATCCTGTCCGTGCATACACTCCAACCTATGAGCGATCTACACAACCTGCTGAAATAGAGTATCGGTCTTCAAATCCTGTTCCATACTGAATCTAAGACCATAATTGAGCCCTTCGATAAATATGCGGACTCGATCTCTGACCGTAGAAACCAAAACAGGTGCATGGCGGGATGGCTTACTAAACCTCATGAAATACTCCAACACCGTCATAGTCTCCTGATGCAGCTGCTCGAACTCTGTGATCCACGTATCCCGGAGATTTTGTGGAACGAAATCGCTTAAAAACCTATCCGAAAACTAAGTCCAAGTGAGCGGCGTTGCATTAATTGGCCTACCCTTCTCATAGGCCTGACACCAGATATATGATGCCCCTATTAGCTGAAATGTAGTAAAGGTGACCCCGCTCACCTCCACGATGCCCGCGGAGAATACGATGGCACCGGTCTAGAAAACTTTGTGCATCCTCAGAAACTGCGCAAGTGTAGGTAGGAGGATCATACTTCTTGAACCTGTCAAGTCTCCTCTGCTCCTCCTCTGATGCCTCTAGCTGAAGCAATAACGGGTTGTGCTGGTATAACTCCTAGAACTTGATCAATATAGACTCATTTCTTTCGAGTATACGGGAGTCTGGGATTCTCCCCCAGCCTGAGAAGTAATTCGAGCAACTGGGATCAATCCCGCCTGAGCTAAAATACCGAACATGCTCAGGAAATGTGCCAATGTCTCATGGAGTACAGGGGTAATAATAGGTGTCTCAGGTGCCTACTCCCCAACCAGAGCTACTGGTGGCTCCTCAGTCGTTGCTCTGGAAGGTGCTCTAGCTGCAGTATGTGCCCCTCCTCGGCCTCTACCTCGGTCCCTCCCTCTAGCGACAAATAGCAGGGAGCGCGAGTGCCTTCTCAGCTGATCTGATAGTGCGTGTCCTCACCATTTGTGAGATACTAGAAATATAAAGGCTCATATTCTAAAATCAACAAATTCGCACGATAAGAAATGAAAGAAGTAGAATTTCCTAATAATTCTGGAACCTCTCAAAGATAAGTACAGACATCTCTGTACCGATCTTCAAGACTCTATTAAACTTACTTATAACTCATAGCACCTATGAACCTAGAGTTATGATACCAACTTGTCACGATCCCAAATCCCACCTTAGGAATCGTGATGATACTTAGTCTCTAAGACTAGGTAAGCCTAACATGTGATAAGATTTAATAGAAATAACCAACTCAGCTAAATAAACATTAAGCTAATAATGAAACAATGTAGCTAACGCCGATCAATAGTTACTCACCCCAAAACTGGTAGTACAGATTCATAACTCTACTGAAATACACTAGAATCTCTAAATATAATATTGTTTTGAAATGAAGATAAACAATAGTAAAGATAATATCAGATGGTGACTATAAAGCATGTGAGCATAGAGGCAAGTATACCTTGAAGTCTCTGTAGCATATCACAAACAACTATTTAACGTCCGACATTCTCAAAGACTTGGATCTGCACAAAACATATGCGGAAGCATAATTTGAGTACACCACAACGTTACCCAGCAAGTATCAAAACTAACCTCGATGAAGTAGTGACGAGGTAAGTCAAGACACTTACAAAACATGGAAAAATCTGAACAAAATATTAATAATAAGCTTACAGAGAAAAGAATATCAAGATAAGGCTAACAATGTAGCGAACGTTAATATAAGCTAACAATGGAAATAGAAGCAACAAATAACAACATGAAGTAAACATGTGATAAGGCCGCAAAATAATCAGAACACAATTAAAAATACAGGTGAAACAAATTAAGGAAAACAAATGACGGTCCAAATAATCAAGCCATTTCAACACGAGATTTCCAACAAGAATCACCTCGAGGTACCACACCTCATAATCACAAATCACAAGTCATAAATCATAAATCTTCCTTATATCGCCGCGTGAGCCTTACATTTGATTTTTGAAAATATTTTTTCCGAAATAACTTCAGGCACTTAAGCCCCCTTATCACGCCACGTGGCTTCAAGTAATTTTCCTTACTAGCAACACGCACATCAATCCCACCATATTTCGTTGCATGTACATCAATATCATTACCCTTATACCGCCTTATGCACATCACATCGCATCACAATACAATAATCAACTCGCACCACACGTGCCCACATGCCATAATATTGCCAAAATAACAATACCAATATCATAACCAAAATAGCCCACAGCTCAACAACAATGTATACAATAGTCTCAACAACAACCCAATGAAATGAAAGAATAAACTCTACCAAGAAAGATGTTCCATGTAGTATCAACTCCCAATTAAATGCAAATAAGGAAAAACTCAACAATGGAAGATATAACATGTAATAATAAATTCAAAAAAAATGCAAATAAGGATAGAGTCAATAACGAAGGATATAACATGTTATAATTACTTCAAATAAATGCATGTAAGAATAAACTCAACAATGAAATTTATAACATGTAATTGGGTCGACTTTGTACCGCACATTCTAGACAGAAGAGTTATGCGAATCAGAAAGTGCGTGATTTATCATTTATGGTAGGTGAAAAAGTTCTCTTGAAAGTTTCGCCGATGAAGGGAATCATGAGATTTGGGGAAAAGGGGAAATTGAGCCCAAGGTTTATAGGCCCATTTGAGGTGTTGAAATGAGTTGGGAAGGTTGCTTATGAGCTTGCTTTGCCTCCCAGCCTACCGGGAGTTCATCCGGTTTTCCATGTATTTATGCTCTGGAAGTATCATGCCGACCTATCACATGTGTTAGACTTCAGCAAAGTTCAGCTAGATATTAGCTTGAGTTATGAAGAGGAGCCAGTTGCCATTGTTGATAAACAGGTTTGCTAGTTGAGGTCCAAGATGATTTCTGCAGTAAAAGTCCAGTGGAGGGGCCAACCAGTCGAGGAAGTGACTTGGGAGGCCGAGAAAAATATGCGGAGCAGATATCCACACTTATTCAGCACTTCAGGTATAATTCTAAACTCGTTCGAGGACGAATGTTTGTTTAAGAGGCGGAGAATGTAATGACCCAACCAGTCATTTTGACTTTTAGAACCCTGTTCTCTAAAATAAAACTGTCCGTATGTGTTTTTAATAATTTATGACTTGCGGGGATGGTTGGTTCGGGATTTGGAAGTGTTTGGGTTGAAATCGGAACACTTGGTTCCTTAAGTTGGCTTTAAAAGGCCAAGCTTGACTTCGGTCAACATTTTGAGAAAATGACCCCGGAATAGAATTTTGACAATTCCAACAGCTCCGTATGGTGATTTTTGACTTAGAAGCGTGTTCAAAATTTTATTTGGAAGTCCGTAGTTAAATTAGGTTTGAAATGGCTAAAACAAGAATTTAAGTTTGGAAGTTTGACCGGGAAGTTGACTTTTTGATATCGAAGTCGGAATCCAGTTTCGAAATTTTTTATAGCTCTATTTTTTATAACTCTGTTATGTCATTTATGACTTGTGTGCAAAATTTGAGGTCAATCGGACTTGATTTGGTAGGTTTCGACATCGAATGTAGAAGTTGGAAATTTTAAGTTTCATTAAGCTTGAATTGGAGCATGATTCGTGGTTTTAGCGTCGTTTTATGTGATTTGAGGTTTCAAATAAGTTCGTATGATGTTTTAGGACTTGTTGGTATATTTGGTTGAGGTCCCGAGGGACTCGGGTGAGTTTCGAATGGTTAACGGATCAAAAATTGAACTTAAACAGCTACAAGAGTCTCAACAACAACCCAATGATACGGAAGAATAAACTCAATAATGGAAGATATAACATGTAATAACAAATTCAATAAAATGCAAATAAGGATAAAGTCAACAATGAAGGATATAACATGTGATAACAACTTCAAATAAATGCAAAGAAGAATAAATTCAACAATGAAATTTATAACATTTAATAACAACTTCAAATAATTGCAAATAAGAATGAGCTAAGAGTCTAAATTGGTCGATGTCCATATATAAGCCCGTATACACACTCATCACTTCATGTACACATCTTCCACATAATTTAAATAGTGTAATTTAACCCAAATCCTATGGGATAGCCCCCCCCCCCCACACACCCACAAAGTTAGACAAGATACTTGTCTCAACTAGGCCAAATCAACACTTAAAAATGGCTTTCCTTTACAATTCGCCTCGGCACGACTCAAATCTAACCAAAAACTACTTAATTATATCAAACAATGCAAGAGAAACTAATTCCGATAAATAAACTCATGATCTTTATACAATTTTCCATAAGTCAACAAAAATCAACCTCGGGCTCACCCTGCAAAAAACCTGAATCCAAGAGTAGATCTCGACTACTCATAACCCCACGAGCCCGTATATGTATTTTGTTTTCAAATCTGAGTCCAATTCAACTCTCAAATCTCAAATTTTTGTTTTTCAAAACATAGACAAAATCCCCTAAAACATCTCTTCAATTTCCATGGATTAGAGGTTAAATCTCATAACTAATCATGTAATATAATTAAAAATAGATTAAAATCATTTACCCAATAGTTGTATGTGAAAACTCCTCCTCAAAATTGCCTCCTACCGCGTCTAGGATTCTAAAATATGATAAATGAAGCTAAGTCCCTTTTTTTGGCCCTTTTGTTTAGCTGCAAAGGTCGCAAATGCGACCCTGGGTTTGCAATTGCGGAACAGGGATCGCAAATACAAACCCTGACAGCCCACTCAGACGTCGCAGTTGCGACAAAGGCTTCGCAATTGCGATGATAGCCTACTTCGCAAAAACGGCTCAATGGTCACAAATGCGACAAGATCCAACTCCATAGTGGCTTCGCAAATGCGATGAAGGCGTCGCATTTGCGACATCTGGACCTCCCCTGCCTTTTTTGCAATTGCGATGTTGGTACTCGCAATTGTGTCAATTGCAACACGAGCAACCTAAAACATGTTCCAAACCATTTCGAAATATGTCTGAAACTCACCGAGCCCTCGAAGCTCTACACCAAATATCCACACAAGTCTAGAAACATCATACGAACTCGTTCATGCGATAAAAATACCAAAATAACTTTCGAAACCACGAATCAGATATCAAAAGACATGAAATTTCACAATGAATTCAGGAATCACTACAATCACAACCAAGCGTCTGATTCCTATCAAACTAACTCGGAATGACACCAAATTTTGCGCACAAGTTCCAAATGACAAAACAGACCTATTCCAAGTCTCGAAATCAAAATCCAAACCCGGTTGCTATAAAGTCAACCTACGGTCAAACTTAAGGAATTTCTAAACCTTCAAATTGCCCACCGGCAAAACAAGCCAAAATTAACCTAGAAACCTCCGAATTCAATTTTGGGCATACGCCTAAGTCCAAAATGACTATACGAACATATTGGAGCCATCAAAACACCGTTCCGGGGTTGTTTTTACTAAAGTCAAACCTCAGTGAACATTTCCAACTTAAACTTTTAAACCGAGAACCAAAGAGTCCAAATCAACCCAAAACCTTCGCGAAACGAAATCAACCTTCTCCGCAAGTCATAAAACTACAAATGCATATGTATGAAGCATCAAAAGGAAAAATTGGGCTCAAATATACAAGACGACCAATCGGTCGATCAATGAATTCCACCGGCACCCAAACTACGAAAAATTTTCAAATTTCGAATTGAAGTTTCAAATGAATCTTAAAAAGAAATTAGCTGCTGTAATATGAATCACAACAAGAGGAGCCGAGCGATACCAGACTACAAAGACAATGAAAAAGAAAATGTTAGTTTTAACAATCCATTTGCTAGAAAAAACAGAGAAAAGTATTTTTGGATAAAAAAAATAGAATTAACTTTAATGAAATTTCTTGGAGGGAGGCAGAGGCGGATGTAGTGTATTGATTACGGGTTCAACTGAACCCATAACTTTTGACGCGGAGTAAAAATTTGTATGTAAAATTATTTTAAAATTATAAAAAATAGTAGATATGAACCCATAACTTTAAAAATTGAACCCATAGGATTTAAATCCTGGATCCGCCTCTGGAAGGAGGGAGCCGAGGGTCTATCGGAAATAGCCTCTCTATCCCAGGGTAGGGATAAGGTCTGCGTACACACTATCCTCCCCATACCCCACTAGTGAGATTATACTGGAGTGTTATTGTTGTTTAATGGAATTTCTAATACAAATACACCGTAAGCAAAACCTATTGAAGACCAGACTCATACTAATACTCTATCTCCACCGCTGGCATCAATCCCACGCCCTAAACTATATCTGAAGATTCGTTGCCATCAAACTCAGTCCTTGAATTGATCTAAATTATCCTATACATGACATGCAAAGTATTCATTTAAAAGAAAATTAAAAAAATCAAATGTTGTACACACAGTTTGGCCAAATTGATAAAAGTCCACTTTGACATATAATAATACATAAGTTTTTTATTAGATTTTATCAGTACAGCTATCAAATTAACAAAATTTTGAACCAAAAAATGTGTTTTACCACATTTGGGGTATCGAAGCAATTAATGATTTGTTCTCAATTAGTTCAAATTGAAAACTTTGCCAAAAAAGGACAAAAATTCAACCCAATCAAAATTGTATACCAAGAAAAGTATTTTTTATCATATATAATTCGGGGTTTCAACTTTCAAAGCAATTAATGATTCTTTTCAATAGCTCAAATTGAAAAATCTTACAAAAAGCATTCAACCCAATTAATATAAACACAACCAATATCTTTTCTTTAATTATACTATATTATAAGTGTGAAATCTAAAGTACAAAATTATAAGACTAAAATATTCATTAAAAGTTAACTAACCATTTAAACACCACTCTTATAGTAATATTTTTGTATCAAAAAAATAAAAACACCTCATAATAAATTGAGTCCATAATTTTTTATTACACTTTATACGAAAATATAAAATACAATGTAAAGTATGTAATACTTTTTGAAACTTGTGAAATAATTTTGTATTCCCAACCAAATTTATCTAATAATGCAGATGAAGCTCTTTCCGTCATTTTTATTTTCATGGTCTTTTCATTATACTCTTAATTTGATAACTACTTAATTAATGTATTTGGTCTATTAAAAACGTTCGGTACTTTCTTATTTCCAATTAAATTCATAGAATCTTTCCTTTGAAAATATTCCAGATGAAAATATTATAAATGATTTTTGACAGACATAATGTTCTATAAGCAGAATAAAATGTAGCAATAATATTTACTGGCTAGCGCTCCCTGAATAATAAAGAAGACAAACACTGGCATTATTTTCATCAATCGTAATATAGCAAAATAACTTCGCAAATTTGGGTCACCTTATTAACCTAACAAACCACTTTACGATATAGATGACATATCTAATAAGTTCTCGGATATGGTGATGCTTTTGAATAAATCATTGGTGGTGCTTTTGGATATAGTATTTTAAAAGTTATATTTATTGATATGGGCTACACGACTCGTTGCACAGGCCAGAGACTAGTAAGATATATATATACGAACTAAACAAATTATGAAAATAACTATGTAAAGGAATAAACGTGCTCGTAGGCGGTGGGAGATGACATCATATTCCATATTGCATTTTACTTCCAATAGAAACAGTACCTTATTTAAGATATTTACAAAAAAATAAAATATTTTTAAGAGGTTAAGTGTTGTACAACAGGATTATAAGGTAAGAACAAAACTATAAACACCAAGAAAAAATCTAGAAGAAAACAAACATCATCTCCAACACAGAGATCATTTGGATTGAATGCAATTCACTCCAATAATGTTGGGCTAAACTATTCCAAGTGTATTCTTGCTATACTTTTTGTTTTGGGTCAAACTTGCACTATTTTTGTCAAAAGACCTCCCCACAATTAAGAGATCCTAAAACCTTATACGTAGACTTCTAGTGTTAATCTATCGATGTGGAACTTTATTCGCACGCAACAACGAGTAGGAAGTGTTGTAAGATTTGTCATTAATTATTAATTTTATGATAAAGTTGTTTCAATCTATTTTAAAAAGATCATTTTTTAATAACGGGGCAGCCTGATACACTAGGTATTCGTGTTCCAAAGGGTGTGATGTAAATACCTACCCTAATACAAATAACAATGACTGCTTTCATGATTCGAATTAGTGACTTATAGGTCAAACAAAGATAACGCTACCATAACTTCATGGCTCTCCTTCCATTTTTTTTAATAACAAAGTAAAATTGACCCATAATTGAGCCATAGATGAGCCACTAACTGAATTGTACTTTATTAACAATTTTTTTTATTCAGTTAGGCACATGATGAAAAAGACAACCACAGAACTAAAATAATAGGAGTAAAATTTTACACTAGCCTTTACTTTTTTGAAGCCTAGGAAGCTCACTTACGAGTGGAAAAGAACAAAAGGCCAAACCCAATAGGGAAAATGCCAAATTTGATGGTGGCAATTAGCAATTATCTGTATTTGATTAAAACACCAAAACAAGAAGAGTCCAAAATAATAGAATCTCTGGCTGGCAAATATCTAAGTAGACCCTCACTTTACAGGAAGTGCCACTTACTTCTCTTATTCTTTTTTAATTTCATTATTCAATATTAAAAATTAATTAGTCTTGACTAATTCGAATTTGCATGAAATAAACTCACTAAAAAGAATAAAATGATATATATCAAAAAGTTCCGATTTTTCTATGGTATGATTTTTCCGGAGACTACTAGTATATACATTTTGTCCCGTTAATTTAGTAGACAGATTTCACCTTTAAAAATAATTAAATGAATTTTCCTTTTAGTAGACAAATTTTCGATTATTTGCACCATATGACTTCATCTTTTTTTTTTTTTAATGCACTATTTAATTTTGTCTCCGTTAGTTGAAATAAAAAAGACCACTCGTGCAAGCATGAGTGTACCATTAAAAAATTATTTTTGTGGAAATTCATTCCTCTTTTTTTTTGGATAAATAACTTAATATTTAACCATGTGCACATTTTTTTTTTTTAGAGTATAGGGCCAACAAATAATATTAGACCAATTCTAGAAAACATACGCATAAAATATTTAATTTTACAAAAAGACAATAGGTTCACGTGTCCCATAATTTGTACCTAAATCTTCCCCTGCGTGCAAGATAGATGAACCCATTAAGCATCCAGTCCCATAAAAAATACATCATCTCAGATAGTTTTCTATTCACAAAGCTCAAACATCCCTCCAATCTCCATAATTACTTTTTTCTATTGAAAAGGCAATATTCCTCCATTTTAAGTAATGCCAACTGAAGTCTCAATTCTTGTCAAAGTGCAACACTTCTCTCTATCACTTTCTGCTTTTCTTTTTTCAACTTCTATTCTCACTCAACAATGGTATCCATGGAATCATCAAAGAGTACTGAACCACAAAACTTGCCGGTGTTTGGCAAGAGAAGTCCTACGGCCATGACCAACAAAGGTGTTTATGTTGCCATCTCTTACATGGCTTGTGCTGGTTAGTCTATTTTCTTTTTCTATCTTCTCTTTTTACTCCTGGATTCTTGCATATATATTCGAGGATTTAGTCATGGGAAGGTCAACCAGTTGCTCAAAGTATACGCATTCACGTAGGGGCCGGTGAAGGGCCGCATCCAAAGGGGCGTGATGTAGAGATCATACACTAATGCAAATATTAGTGGCTACTTCTGTGGCTCACAAAGTATCCGACATTCACGGAGGTCCGTGAAGGGCCGCACCCAAGGATGACGTAGACAGTCTACCATAGTGTAAACATTAGTGTCTACTTTTACAATTCGAATCTGTGATCTATAGGTCACACATATACAACTTTATCATTGCTCCAAGGGCTCCCCTCCCGAGATTTAGTTATGGGTTTAAAGTATTTTACAGAGGATTGTATATACTTAAAATCTTTATGTCAAAGGAGAAGAAAAAGAAATATATTAAAATCTCCTTATTCTTAAAGAGTAAGAATTTCTTCTCCTTTATGTTTAACCGGAACGTTTATGATCAGCCCATTTGTGATAGTATATCTCTTTTCCTTGTCAAAAGTTAGCACATGCACCACAACAATTTGCTAATATATAATATATGATGCATGGCCCCAAGACTTTAATCTAGTGGTTGGGCTCACGTTATATTCTGACGCAGACTTATATTTAAGTGGAGAAGGATAGAGTAACGTGCCTATTATTTATCCAGTTTTTTGAACATGATGCATGGCAAATTTGTATTCGAACATTGTTCTGACGACAAGCATCACCTTATGAATTTAATCATATTTTTTCTTCTTTTTTTTTGTTCGCGGGGGGAGGGGGTACTGGGGTGGGGTGGGGGGTTAATTCTATGACTTCTTTAAATTTGCAATGAATATATGAGACGTAATCACTAGCTAGGTAACATTCGAAATCTTTGTGAATAAACTACCATTCTCAAAAAATGTGCAAAGAATTGTATTTGATCTACGACAATGCTTCAATTTTCTTTTATTATACAATTTTTTTATATATGTGCACTTTTTGGCAGTTCTCTTGGTCATGTTCAATAAGGCAGCTCTTTCATCTTATAAATTTCCATGCGCGAACGTGATCACACTTTTTCAGGTAATTAACTACCTTATGTTAGATTTATTCAGATGATTTGTACTGATTTCCCAGTATGTTGGTTAGGTATCTATCATGTTAATTAAAGTTTAGTAAACAAATTGCATAAAAATGTTGGTTTAATTAGGTATTACGTCAATAAGTATTTAGGGGAAAACTATGTTGCTCACATCATTCAAAATTCTCGTTGCACACATGTGTTGATCATCCAAGACGATTTGGGTGTGGGTTTGGGATCTTGCTCTGGATTTGCTCAACCTAACTTTAGTGTTTTTACTACACCTATGGCCAGTTTGGTTTGATTTTGAGTTTATGTCATATGTATAATCACATAGTACTAGAACACTTTAAAATTAATCATACTAGCTTTAAAAATGTATACTTATGTAAGTCGTAATATATAATTATTTGCTGTATCTTAACACCACTACTTCATACTCGTACTCTTATCCCCGAATCCTAACATTTAAGTTTGGACTTCTAGATCCGCACTTGCAGCGAGTGCCCACACCTGTATCCGAGCAACATAGAGAAAAATGGTATAAAGAAAAGTTGTGCACTATTGTTGCATACAGCAGCCATGTACATATGCACTATCCTTTTCCAAAATTGTGGGGCTTATATCAACTTGAAAAAATATCATGATTCTTCGGTTCTGTAACTTAAATCAGTTTTGGTTCAGGTTTTCATTGTTAAGTGAAAATTAAAGTCCTAAAATACTTATCAAAGGTGGATTACCTTTTAACATTTAGCCTAAACAACAACAACAATAACTCAGTACCCACAAGTGGGGTCTGAGCAGTATAATGTATACGCAGACCTTACCCCTACTCTGGGGATAGAGAGGTTGTTTCCGAAAGACCATCGGCAACGTTTTGCCTAAACAAGGATAAATATCTTGCTAATACCTTCAGGGATTGAGTTTGGGGGGGGGGGAATAAAGCACTATTTTTGAAGCAAAGGTTTAAAGTAAAATACAATACTTAGATATAGGCAAAAAATCAAACTGATGGACTTCTAACAATTATCTATACCATGCATCACACTGATTTGAAGCTCCGGTTAACAATATGTCTTTTATGTTATCTTTGTGTGTGCTTTCTCTTCAGCAGAAATGTGGAAGTTTCTTTCTGCATATTTTACCTACTTGAACTGAAGTCTGATTCTGTTATCTGATGTACATGCTTGACTAAGTTATCTATCTTGTATTCACTACCAAAAATAAAATAGAATTAACTACCAACTTCGTCGCTGATCTGTCGCTAAATCGTTCGTAACTAATAGAATTTCTTAATAATCGGTCACTAATCCGTTGCTAAATAGAATCAGCAACGGAGTTTTGTGTTTATCTGTCGCTAATTCCTGTTTTTTTTAAGTAGTGATTGTTGCCACTAACTCACTTGTCAATTCGCCACATAGTACTTTCTGTCTTACCAATTTTAGCCTTTTACACAACTAGATTCTTCACATTCTAATTAACAAACATATTTGTTTTAGCAAGATTTGATAATTTCACGCTCGTAAGATAAAGCGATGTTTTAATATAATGTGCAGATGCTAAGTTCAAGTTTGATTCTCTATGCTTTGAGACGCAGGAGAATTATATCTTTCACAGTTCGGGATTCACATACTGTGGTTAAGCACACGACAAACCTTGTACCATTTAAGACAGTACTTCATTGTACTCCTGTCGCATTATCATATTTGCTTTACATGGTAAGTATTAATTCTCCTAGTTGATCTTCTTAATGTGTAGTGTTTCTTCTTAGTTTTCAGTTGTTTCTTAAGTAAAATCTGCAATTTTTTGTTTTCGCTGGCAGCTGGTGTCTATGGAATCTATTCGTGGAATTAGTGTTCCTATGTATACCACTTTGAGACGAACAACTGTTTTTTTCACAATGTTAGCAGAGTATTTTTTGACAGGGAAAAAACATTCATCGTATGTTGTTACATGGTGAGAAATCATTCGCTATAGCTTCCTTTTTCATATATATATATACACAGATATAAAGAAATGTACCTAGTTATTATATACTAGTATTTTAATTTGGTGTCTTTATGAAAACACTTACAAGGGTCTCATCAGTGTAGGAATTATCATACTTGGCGCGTTTGTTGCTGGAGCTCGAGACCTGTCATTTGACTACTACAGTTATACTATCGTTCTCGTCTCCAACATAACTACAGCAGTATACTTGGCTTGTATAGCTAACATTGGTATCTTTACTTTTTTGCTTTATTTCTTCTGCGATGTCTCTTTATGAATTTCATCGACAACTTTTTTTATATGTTCCCAATTCTCTAATTTAGGAGAATCCAGTGGCCTTAACAGCTTTGGCCTGATGTGGTGTAATGGTAAGAAAATGCTACCATTATATTGACTCTGTGTATATCGGATCGATAAGGACATCAATCTGCCTGATTTGACAATGTGAGACTCTCTGCAGGTATAATATGTACACCAATTTTGCTACTTTGGACAGCATTCAGTGGCGACTTAGAAGCTACGATAAATTTTCCATATTTGTATACTGCTGGCTTTCAGGTACTTAGTTTATAAAAATCTCTCTTTAATAGTTCTTCTGGCTAATGTCTTGTTTCTGATCTAGCTTTAACGTAGATACTTCAGGATGTACTCGTCTTTGCTGTTCGTAATTCTTCTTGATAAAATGTCTATTGACTAATGTAACTAAAATTTGATCTAAAATAAACACTAAAAAAAGGTCTGCCCGGTGCACAAGGCATCCCGCGTTCACGCAGGTCCGGAAAAGAGCCGCACCCAAATGCTAAATTCATCTGTCAAGTGTATCATCCTTTACTTGGAAAACATGCACTTTACTGCTACTACAGTTGTAAACATTACTAGTTGTTCTAAATGTTGCTGCTGTCACTCTGTTCTAATTTAACTTACATTTTTTCTTCTGTCTGTCTCTCCCTTTAATCTTAACGAACAAATACGCCCTGCATATGCGGTTATGGTGTTCTCACTTTCATGAAATACTTGTAGTTACGCCATTGGCAAAAGGAAAATGTGGTAAAAAAATATTGAAAATCTTGTTTACTGGTGATACTTGTCTTCATTGGAAGGAAAATAATATATATATATATATATATATATATATATATATATATATAGGAGATTATAAGTGGAATTAGAGGAGGACAGAAGCTATGAATTAGTTATATGTAAAGAAATGTTGGTTGACGTAGTTAGCTCTATAAATAAAGGTAATTTTGTTGAGAACCAACTAGTTAATTAGTTCCAAGTATAGGCATATAATATATTGGATATTAGCCACTTCCTTAGTCTTGTTTGAGAAGTTCTATAGAGAAGCTACCTAGAAGAAAGAAAATCACATGAAGAAAGATTTGGTAGTAACTTCCAAGAGGATTTAAATCACATGAAGAGAGATTTGCTAGTTACTTTCAAGAGGAATTAAAATCACATTATCATGAATTATGAACATAACTTCATTGTCCATACCTATGTGAGGATAGATCTAGCACTAGGATTGTTTGAATCCAGGGGCAGAGCGATCGAGAACACTAGTTACGGATTCGGTTGAAACCAACAGCTTTTGTCCAAACTCTACGTTTGTCATAAGAAATTCATTAAATATGTACAAATAGGGGGTCAAATGGGCGGGTTGCGCTGATTTTGGGCGGGTCAAAATGAACTCAGTCAATAAATAGGTGGGTCAATTGACCCGCCCAAAAGTAACTTGGGTTGAGATGTGTTGGGTCAAGTCGGGCTAAAATTTGGGTCATAACCCAACTCACCCAACTCTTACCATGCTTTAATTAATGTGTGTTATTTTCTTATGTATTGTTTAATTATCAAATAAGACTTTTTTTCTTTTATATAACATATCAAACAAAAAAAATATTTTAAAAATATTTTAACAAAGTTATTCGTAGATCAATTTGGGCTAAACTTAGTCCAACTTTAGACGATTGAAATGGGTTGGGTCAAGGTGGGCTGAGTTCAATAAATGGGTGGGTCAATGACCGGCCCAACCTTAGGCGGGTTGGGCGGTCAAATGGGTTTGGGCTCAAATTGCTACCCCTATGTACAAATTATTAATTTAGAATCCAGTAACTTTAAGACGATCGGAATCCCAAACCCACAAACTTCAAATCTTAACTCCGCTTCTGTTGGAAAAGTTTGTTGGCTTGAGGTGAAGTATAAGATTAGCTTTTCTTATTACTCACTAAATGTGATCTGCCTTTCTTTCTGTTCATTTTTTTGAGCCAGTCGAACTTAGCTTCTTGACCTTGATATTCAAAAAGAGTCCCCAGCTAGCTATAATTCTTTATTAAAATCAGTTTACTCGTTAGATTTGCACAGAAACAGTGCATGGATATAATGTTCTAACTGAATTCCATGCTTCATATCTTTGCAGGCTGTGATTTTTCTATCTTGTGTTCTGGCTTTCTTATTGAACTATTGTGTATTCCTAAATACAACTATCAATTCAGCACTTACACAGACAGTTTGTGGAAATCTTAAGGTATGTGGAGCTACCGTAAAGTTATCTTTGTGTGACCTATAGGTCATGGATTCGAGCCGTGGAAGCAACCTTATGGATTCGAGTCGTGGAAGCGGTCACTAATGCTTGCATTAGGGTAGACCGTCTACATGACACCCTTAGGGTGCAGCCCTTTCCCGGACCCTGCGTAAATGCGACGGCCACTAATACTTGCATTAAAGTAGGTTGTCTACATCATACCCTTAGGGTGCGGCCCTTCCCCGACCTTGCGTGAATGCAGCAGCCACTAATGCTCGCATAGGGTAGGCTGTCTATATCACACCCCTAGTGTGCGACCCTTCTCGGATCCTGCGTGAATGCGGTATGCTTTGTGCATCGAGATGCACAATGCAGTTGAAAAATAAACATTCTTTCAATTATTAAAATTGAAAGTGAACTAAGCCCCTTTAGATTAGTTTTTCTTTTTGGCTATTTTTTCATATGTGCTCTTTTGTAACAACTAATGACTTCATATGCAGGACTTTTTTACTGTTGGATTCGGCTGGATAGTATTCAGAGAACTTCCATTTGATCTGGTTAGTATAATTAATACACTTCAATAATTTACTATTAGTTTATACAATTACTGATATATATTACCATTTTCTTAATGACAGTTGAATGTTGTTGGCCAATGTGTTGGCTTTCTGGGATCTGGATTGTATGCTTATTGTAAACTCAAAGGCATTTAGCTGCCTGAGTGATGTTCATCTTTACTTGGAGGAAAATTAACTATAAATCTATAATATAATCTTCAACCATATTGTGAAACAATATAACTGGTATTTGCCCAATACTTGAGCCTGGAAATGCCGCAATTAACATCAGTTTATCTATCTTTTGGCTGAAGTAACCTCAATTTGCATGAAAATGTGTCAAAATTTCCAGTTACGTTGCAGCAGGTTTGAGAACACCAAGGGACTTTAACATATTTGAGAGTTTAATCAACAAATAATTGTCAACAGGATGCTGCAGAATTAGTAAATAAAAGGAAAAAAGAGAACTCAATTGAATGTGAAGTAATTTCAATTGAGTTCAAGTTCTAAGCACTAACATTGTGTAAGTTTTTCTTACACTATCATGTCAGAGGCGGATTCAGGATTTGAAGTTTATTAGTTTCTACCGTAATCTCAAATTAATATATAATAATAACTGGGTTCACGGTTAAATATTTATAAATATTTAGTGGATTTCTTATGTAATGACCCAACCGGTCATTTTGACTTTTAGAACCATGTTCCCCTAAATAAAACTCCTTGTATGTGCTTTTATTAATTTATGACTCGCGAAGATGGTTGGTTAGGGATTTGGAAGTGTCCGGGTTGAAATCTGAACACTTGGTTCCTTAAGTTGGCCTTAAAATGCTAAGTTTGACTTCAGTCAATATTATTAGAAAACAACCCCGGAATAGAATTTTGATGATTCCAACAGCTCCGTATGGTGATTTTGGACTTAGGAGCGTGTTCGGAATTTTATTTGGAATTCCGTAGTTAAATTAGGTTTGAAATGACTAAAATAGGTGAAAGTTTAACCAGAGAGTTGTCTTTTTGATATCGGAGTCGGAATCCAGTTCTGAAAATTTTCAAAGTTCTGTTATGTCATTTATGACTTGTGTGCAAAATTTGAGGTCAATCGGACTTGATTTGATAGGTTTCGGCATCGAATGTAGAAGTTGGAAATTTTAAGTTTCATTAAGCTAGAATTGGAGTATGATTCGTGGTTTTAGCGTTGTTTGATGTGATTTCAGGTTTCGACTAAGTTCGTATGATGTTTTAGGACTTGTTGGTATTTTTCATTGAGGTTCAGAGGGACTCGGGTAAGTTTCGGACGGCTAACAGATTAATTTTTGGATTTGGAGTTTGCTGAAATCTGGTGTCTGGTCTCCTTCTACGCGATCGCGTGAGAAGGTTCGCGATCGAGTAGGCTTAATTGGGCAGCTGAAAATTTGTTCTATGTGATCGCATGGGAGCGTCCGCGATCGCGTAGGTTGGGTGAGTTGTGCTATGCGAACGCGTGGCTAAGGCCGCGTTCGCGAATAGGAACGGAGGGAGGAGCTGGGCCACGCGCTTAATGCTTCGCGATTGCGTAGTTTTGCGGAGTCAGTGCTTCGCGATCGCATGGGATTTTCCGCGATCACGTAAGGTTATTTTTGGACAATAAAAATTTGTGCTACGCGATCGCGTAGAAGAAATCACTTGGAGGAGAAATCACTTCGTCCCATTTTCTATTTTTACCGATTTAGAGCTCGGATTGAGGCAATATTTGGAAGATTTTCAGAGAAAACAACGGGGTAAGTGTTCTTAACTCAATATTGGTTAAATTACCCGAATCCATCACTGTTTTTATCATTTGATTGGTGAATTAAATTGGAAAAGTTTGAAAACTCTCTTGGATAAATTTGAGGATTTGAGGGCTGAATTGTTATCGGAATTTAGTAATTTTGGTATGGGTAGACTCGTGGTTGAATGGGCGTTCATATTTCGTAATTTTTGCCGGATTCTGAGACGTGGGCCCCACAAACGATTTTTGAGTTAATTTCGAATTTTTATTGAAAAATATAGTATTTTATTATGAAATTTATTCCTATAATTTTTTGTGACTGTATCGAATTATTTTGGTTAGATTCGAGCCATTCGGAGTTGTATAATTGAGGAAAAGGCCTACTAGTGGATTAAATTAGAGCAAGTCGAGATAATGATAAGGGTAAAATAAGATAAAAAGATTGTCTTTCTCTTGATTTAGTATAGTGGACAAGTAAAAGTGAAAATGTATTTTTAGTATAATAAACAAGTAAAAGTGAACGGAGGGAGTACTTAGTTCATTCTATCCTGAATTTATCTTTTACTGCAATTTATACAAATATAATAGCCTATTATATAGAGTGGTAAAAGGACTTTTATGATTATCGACCATAAAAATAGAGATGAAGCATTAACCTTTACCAACTTGATCTTGCTGTTCCTAGCAACAAACATGCATGAAATATTTCACGAAGTATGAGCACAATCTAAAGCAGGACAAAAGAGTTAGCTTTTATGTTGAGTGAGCCCGAACAGAAGCGAACATGCACTATATCAGAGCAAGTTTAGAGCCTGTTTGGATTGGCTTATTAAAGTATTTTTACGCAAAAATCATTTTTAAGTCATTTTGTAGTGTTTGGATAAAGTAAAAAAGTACTTTTAAGCACTTGTTTTTAAGCTAAATGACAAAAACAAGTCAATAGTTAAAAGCTAAATTTCCTAACTTGTGGCTTAAAAGCTATTTTGACTTTAAAGTCAATTAAAATAAACTCATCCAAACGTGCTCTTAGTTGGCTCAATGGCGCCGACATCAATTAGGATGAGGCATAGTGGAAAATTGAACTCATAGCTCAATGACACACATTATCTATACCATATTAAAAGCACGAAGGCTCTTAGCGAAATGTTGTTCGCCTTTTTTATCCCTTAATAATAGAGTTTACACTAGATATAATAGTCAATTTAATTACTTTTCTAATATTTAGTACATTAAAATCAACTAAAATTTTGCTCATTAAATTATTCCTTATTTGAACTATGTATGAAGCCCTAATATTTAGGACTCTAAAATTAATAAATATTTTTACCTTATATAAATCAACTAATTTTCAAGTAAGTATTCCGTATTCACCAAATTGCATTTGGACATGCGACGAAGAGTTCCAAACTTCCAATCCTACTGCAAGTTCCACTCGGTCCAACGTGAATAAGAAGGATGGGAATCATAAGAATCAATTTGAGTGGTTAGAAAGGTACACAAGTTCCCATAGACACATAATTTAGTTCCGTAAGCTTTATTAAAAAAATAGTTACATTAGGAATAAGTACTAAAATGTAAATACACATTTTACTAAATACTATAATTAGATATAAACTAAGTCAATTTTCATAATTATGATACTCTCTAGCTCAACATCAAATCTACCAAATACTTTCAAAATGACACAAGAATTGAATGCCAGATATGGGTAAACATGCAAAGCTCGTATTCTAAAAGGGCGCCCTTCATGAAGTATCGATCGATATTTTTACCCTACATAAATAAATTTCACATGAGACAATCTAGCTAATTGGGATCAATATTCTATCATTTTTTAAAATTTATATTTATAATATAATTTATTTTATAACTCAAATACATTATTCAAAAATATTGTTGTAAATGTTTATATTATATTAATATAGATACATGCGCAAAGCGCGTAATATAAGACTAGTATCTAATAAAGCTGGGGAACGCCCCATTAAATAAAAATTTTTAATTACTTTTTCTTTATTTTATGTCTTTTATTTCCGTCATTTAGCGTGTTTATCTTAGCAATAATTTATCAAACATTGTGAATGCTTCTTTCTATGAATAATTAATATCTATAACAATCAAACATTAGCTTATGCCTCCATAACCATAGCATAAAAACTTTACTTAATCTAATACACCTTCATTTAGATAATATTTGTTCAAATATTTGGCAGCAAATTACAATTTACGTCTTTATTAAATATCATATTTTTTTTTATACGAAAGAAGAGTTAAATTAATGATAGTGCTTCTACAAGAAAATCTAGACACATTGCAGGTTTGTTTGGTACGAAGGAAAATATTTTTTATGAAAAGAATTCTCTATTTTTTTTTTTTGGAAAATAAATCATTTTCTTACTTATCTTTTATTGTTTAGTTAGTTAGCAAAACATATCCTATGAAAAATATATAATCTTGATAAATACTATGGGAGACAAAATGGGTAAAAACAAAGGTTAAAAGTGGGGCGGCGGCAGGGTTCAAGGGTCAGGTCAGGGTTTGGGGGTCAAGAATGGGTGATAAGTGTGAATTTTAACCACTTACCTTCTTACTTTAGTTTTAATCCAAAAGTATTAATTTCTGTTCCCAAAACTAATAAAATTGTACAAATTGCAGGAATATTAGAGAATTGGACTCTAATGAAGAAATCAAACTCAAAAAGGAGTGTTCCGGCTCGTAAGACAAGAATGAGCGCAACATGCCAAAAGTGCGGTCCGCAGAAGAAAGCGCGGACCGCAGAATTATCTATGCAGCCCAGATCTGGTGTTGAAGCTCAGATGATGATTGAAGCAACGTGCGGACCGCACACAATTTTTACGGTCGCAAAACATGGCCGCACTGACAAGAATTCAAAAAGGAGCCAAGCTGACAAACTGGTCACCCTCTGCCATCATCGGGGATATCCTGAACTGATATCTCTGGTGCCTCAGGGGCAGGTGTAGTAGATAGCTCAGAAGCCTAACTAGCACTTTCCAAGCCCTCGGAAGTGCTATGAGATGTGGACGACTTGTCCCTGAGTTGATATCTCCCTGGCGGCCTTGACTGAACAACCGGCTGCTCTTGTATAAAGGCTGAGTTGCCCTCTGATGCTTTTCTAGATGGGATAAAAGAGTTGGTCTCGGAAAGGTCTGCACCTCTATCTCTGCCGGTTGTAGGTTTCTTTGTTATTGTCTTTTGTAGGCCTAGGGGTAAAGCACTCTTGCCTCGACCCCTGGAAGGTCCACCCCTTCCTTTCGAAGTGTCGCCTCTGCCTCTAGATCGAACCATTTTTTGTACCAAGCAAAGGCGATTATTAGTTGCAATTCAAGTTCAGACATACAATGGGACATGTAAGGACATACCAGAAGACACAGTGAGGAACACAGTTGAAACATGCTTGCAGGATAAGGATATGCGGTCCGCACATTTTCCCTTGCGGCCGAAGATTGGGACTTACGGACCATACAATTCTCTCTTGCAGCTGCAGATGTGAAGTGCGGTCCGTATATTTTTCATTGCGGCCGCAACTTATAAACCAAAACTATGACAACTCTCTGATGACAGAGAATTGGTTGATGTGCGGCCACAGCATGATTTTTACGGTCCACACAATTTGTCTTGCGGCCGCACATGTGAGTCACAAATTTGTAAACTCTCTGATAATAGGACAAAGGCAGTTTTGCGGCCGCGATGGGATTTTTGCAGTCCGCACAATTTTTCTTGCGGCCGCAGACCTATTCGTTACTAAAGTTTCCCTAAACTCAACTTCTGCGGACCGCACAAATGTTTTGCGGCCGCAAAATTCAAACAATTACGAAGAGGCCAATATGACTAACTAGGTTTTGCAAAAAAAATATTTTGCAAGTTTTGACATGGCAACAACATAAAAGCATGAAAATACGTTTGCCTAGTCTCCAAGAAACAAGTATTAGATAACCCACCACAGATTTACCCCCACATGGTTGTACAGTTGAGTTCTACTGACAAATGGCCTAAAGTAATTAAAAAGTTATAAATTAAAAGAAAGAGATTAACAAATTATTAAGCATACCAAATGAATGAGTGTGATGAGTGATTGATCAAAGATGTTGTATGAATGCACAGGTAGACTCAGAAAGAAACTTCAAAAGATTACCGTGATTTTTTGCTCCCAGAGGGAAAATAGTAACAGTAACCCTAGCCCTCTATTTATATGTTTAAAGTTCTTAAGGGAGAGAAGAGCGAGTGCGGCCACATAATTTCAATTGCGGACCGCACTCTGTTACATGGTGAGCGTTCATCATCATTTTGTCTGCGGTCCGTAGAATTTTGCATGCGACCGTAGATCCCTTGTTGCGACCGCAGATTTCCTGTTGTGGTCGCAGATCGGCCATTTTTCTGACAGACTAACTTCAGAGAGTTGGCATTTTTCACCTTCCATTTTTGCGATCAGCAAGATAATTGTGCGGCCGCAGACTGCTTTTGTTGCAACAACTGTAAATGTGCGGTCCGTACAATTCATCTGTTTTCCGCACAATTTTGCACACTTAGCCTGATTTCTGTCCATCATTCCTGTAAGGCACACTCATCCATATGGCACACTTCAAATCAAGTTAGCACAAAAATAACACCTAACTACAAAAGAAGAAGAAAAAAGAAAAAGAAACATGGGTTGCCTCCCAAGAAGCACGTGATTTAACATTGTGGCACGACTTGAGAGAGTGTGCAAAACGACCAAGAGTGAAGCCTTGCCAAAAGTGCAGCCACAGAAGGAAAAGTGCGGCCACAGAAGCTAAAGTGCAGCCGCAGACCCAGTTGTGTGGTTGCAAAATTCCTCAACCTGCAGAATCGAGTAAACGGCAGACCACATAAGGAATTGTGCAGCCGCAAAACCTCCCAAAGGGCATATTTGTTAGTAAATTTTGGGCCGCTATAAATAGACGGAAAACTCTTTTTTATGGCAAGTTTAGAGTTTTTTTAGCTGTAGTCGTTGTAGTATACCACTTTTGGGAATTGATGACCAGTTTGGGTTAAAAATACATTAGTATATCATTTTAATTTTGTATTATGGCTTTAATTAGTGTTTCTTCTTTATTTGTTTCCATTTCTATTATGAGTAGCTAGATATTTTCTAGGGTTGTGACCCAACCCTACTGTAAACCTTATGGGTAATTAATCTAAAGTTTGTTTATGATTGGGTGTTTGTTATTTAGCCTTGTTCATGTATTATTTCTATAATTAATAGTTACAAACATTGATTCATGCCTTTTTGACTCGGTTCTTACTTGAGAAAGAAGGACCTAGTCTAGGAAAACTTGGCTAACAAGAAAATTGGGCTAGTTAAGGTTTTGTCTAGCCTAAATAAAGAGTTTGAACTAGAGATAGGTGTCACGACCCAATTTCACCTATAGGTCGTTATGGCGCCCAACATCACTGCTAGGCAAGCCAACTAGTGAATTAGACATATTATTCCTCTTTTAATAAGTTGCTGAGTAATTAAACTTTCCTTATTTGCAAGATTTAAGAAAATAAAAAGTTTAAATAAATAAAACCAAGTAATATTTCAAAACCATAATTCTACTAGTGTGTGTGCCAAGACCTGGTGTCATAAGTGTATGAGCATCTAGTAGATTATACAAAATTCCAGCTACCGTCTGAACATAAAATATACAGAATAAAATTACAAAAGAGGGACTCTAGGGGCTGCAGAACGGCTCAGGAAATAACTCACCACTAGGCCTCGAGATATCTGGGATATGGGCCGGAAGGACCGCATGATGCACATGTCTTAGATCCTGCAAAAAAAGTACAACAAGTGTAGCATGAGTACGTAAATCAACACGTACCCAATAAGTATCAAGTCTAATCTCGAAGAAGTAATGACGAGAGGTCGACTTCAACACTTACTATGGGTCAATAATATTAAGATAGAGATATTTAAATAAACACGGGTTATGTGAATAATAATAGTTTCCTTAGCAAGCAGGAACAAATAATTCTTTCACAATTTAATAATTTCTAATAAGTCATTTATCTTCACAAGCTGCAATAAAAATATTAAAGTACCGATTAATTATTATTATTAAGCACGATTTATATTGTGGTTGTACGGTCCAATCCAGAATAATGTCTACACTGTCGAGGGTTGAGCGGCACGAACCATAGATGCATCTATCTACTGTCGAGGCATTCGGCCCGCTCCACAAGAAGAGAATGATACTTTATAAATATTTGACTTAAATATTTTTTTGGGTTTTATATGAAAATAGTACGAATTTTGTTAGCGATCTTCCACAATTTCTCTAACAAGTCCTAATATAATTTAGGAATTTTAAGTTACAAGTATGGTGCAAACATTTCCAAATAATTTATGAATTAGGTCCTAAAACTACCCGGACATAAGTATAATAGGAGCTACACACGGACTCTCGTCACCTCGTACGTACGTAGCCCCCACAATTAGAAGCAAATAATTATTTAAATCACCTATGGGGTAAATTTCCTCTTACAAGGTTAGACAAGAGACTTACCTCGTCTCAAAGCTCACTTTCCGATCACAATTTCACGTTAAAGCCTCAATTTGGTGCCAAAAAATCCGAAACTAGCCAAATGTTATATAATTTAATAAATACATACTCAAAAATTCATAATTTATCTATTAGAGTAATTACCCAACCCAATTTGGTAAAATTCCTAAAATTCACCCCGGGCCCACATGCCCGGATTCCGGAAAGTGTTCGGAGAAAATCGTCATCCATAACCTTAAGAACTCAAGTATACAATTTTATCTCATTCCATAACCATTTTCGTGGTTAAAATCTCATTTTTATTAAAAACCTAGATTTTTCATCTAAACCCTTGATTTTCACAATTTACATGTTATAATCTACCCATAATCTATGTATTTAACTCACAATAGGTAGAATTAACTTACCTCCAAGTTGCTGGATGAATACCCCTCTCAAGAAGCTCCAAAAATCGCCCAAGGATGCAGAAAATGGGCTCAAAAATGGCTGAGCTCCATTTTAACACATTCTGCCCAGTAGGCTTTCGCACCTGCGAGGAAACAGGCGCACCTACGGTTCCACTTCTGCGGACAAAATCATGCGGGTGCGGACCAAGGCCAGGCTGCCCATTTTCACACCTGCGCCCAGCTGGTCGCACTTGCGGACACTAGGCTATCGTCAATGCGGTCTTGAGCTTCTGAAAGCTCACCTCACAATCACCCTTTTGTGTCAATCTAGTCAAAGGTGCTGCAATAGATGAAAAACCCTCCACAAATCGATGATAATAACCTGCTAACCCCAGGAAACTCCTGATCTCGGTCGCCGAAGTGGGATATGCCAATTTTGAACTGCCTCGATCTTTCTGGGATCAACCTTAATACCCTTACCCGATACGATATGTCCCAAGAATGCCACCGAATCTAGCCAAAACTCACACTTGGAGAACTTAGCATATAACTTTTTTTCCCGCAAGGTCTGAAGCACCACTCTCAAATGGTGCTCGTGCTCCTCCTTACTACGTGAGTAGATCAAAATGTCATCGATGAAGACAATGACAAACGAATCAATATGTGGCCTAAACACCATGTTCATCAAATCCATAAACGTCGTCGAGGCGTTAGTCAATCCGAAGGACATTACGAGAAACTCATAATGGACATATCTAGTCCGAAAAGCAGTCTTTAGAACATCCGAATCCCGAATCTTCAACTGATGGCAACCCGATCTCAAGTCGATTTTTGAGAACACTCTGGCACCCTGCAACTAGTCAAACAAATCATCAATATGCGGAAATGGGTACTTGTTCTTAATAGTAACTTTGTTCAATTGGCGATAATTAATACACATCCGCATAGTCCCATCCTTCTTCTTCACAAATAATACTGGTACGCCCCAAGGCGACACACTCGGCCTGGCGAACCCTTTTGCTAACAACTCCTCAAGTTGTTGCTTCAACTCTTTTGGAACCATACAGAACGGTGGGATAGATATAGGCTGGGTACCTAGAGCCAAGTCAATACATAAATTAATATCACGGTCTGGTGGTATGCCTGGAAGATCAGAAGAAAACACATCAAAGAACTCTCGGACTAGTGTCCCGAACATAGGCCAAATAAGCCAAACAACCCTTCTCGACCATGTGTCGAGCCTTCATAAAGGAAATAACCCGACTAGATGCACCGACAGACGAACATTTCCACTCCAATCTAAGCAACTCTTGCAACGCCAAGGTAACAGTCTTGGCATGACAATCTAGGATGGCATGATATGGAGATAGCCAATCCATGACCGGGATGATCTCAAAGTCGGTCATCTCAAGCAGCAGAAGATCTGCTCTAGTTTCGTAACCACAGAATGTAACAATGCAAAACCGGTAGATCAGATCCACAACAACAGAATCGCCCACAGGAGTGGACACATAAACAGGAGTACCCAACAACTCACGAGAAACACCAAGAAATGAACAAACAGAGATGACACATATGAATACGTAGACCCTGGATCAAATAATACTGAGGCATCTCTACCGCAGACAGAAATAATATATGTGATCACGGCATCTGAGGCCATTGCATCTGGTCTGGTCAGAAAAGCAAAGAACCTAGCTGGAGCGCCACCTGACTGGCCTCCACCTAGCTGACCTCTACCTCTAGGACGGCCCTTACCCACCTGCCCTCCGCCTCTAGGCGGCTAGACGACTGGTGGAACAACTGGTGCTGTAATCATAGGCTGCTGACCCTGTTGCACTGCCTTGCCCCGATGCCTGGGGCAAAATCTCCGTACATAACTGAAATCCCCGCACTAGAAACAACCCCTCGGTACAGTGGACTACTAACCTGAAGTCTGGCCCTGATGACCTGAATAGCTGGTGGGCGGTAAGAACTCTCTGGAATAGCACTGAATAAGGTCGCATTGTAGAACCCTGAGGAGGTGGCGGTGCTGGACTGACCCCTCATGAACTGACCTGTGACCCCAGCCGGGGCACCACTGAACTCTCCCGAATATCAAAACCGCTTGGCCCTCACCGCCTCCTCTAGGCTCTGCTGACGGACACCCTTGATCCTCCAAGCTATCTCCACAACTAGCCTGTAATAAGTCCCATCTCCACCTCTCGAACCATGGTAGCCTGAATACCAGAGTGTAATTCAGCAACAAACCTCTGCATTCTCTCTGCATCAGTAGGTAGTATCATAAGTGCATAGTGAGACAACTCAGAGAACCTCGCCTCATAGTCGGTCACTGTCATCTAACCATGTTGGAGCTACTCGAACTATAACCGCAACTCTTCCCTATAAGAGGGTGGAATGTATCTATCCAAGAAGAGGCGTGTGAACTGTTCCCAAGTCATGGGAGGAGAACCTGCTGGTCTGCCGAGAAGATGTGACTACCACCACCTACGGGCCCTACCCTCCAGCTGAAAAGCAATGAAATCCACCCCGTGGGACTCTAGTATCCTCATGTTGTGCAGTTTGTCCCTGCACCGATCAATGAAATCCTGGGGGTCCTCATGTTGCTCACCTCCGAAAGTAGGAGGATGAAGCCTAGTCCATCTATCCAATAGCCTGTGTGGATCACCGGCCGCAGCCGGTATAGGCTCCGATGTAGCTACCGCAACTGGCTGAGCTCTACCCACGGGTAGTGCACGCTGGGTCTGATATATAACAGATGCATTCCCACGGGCCTGTGCGGTAGGGGTTTGTGCTCCCCCTCCCGCCTGAGATGTGGCTAGGTCTGTCGGAAATAAACCGGCCTGAGTCATAGTATCCACGAACCGCAGCATATGGCCCATGACCTCCTGAAATCCCGGAGCGGTTATGAAATCCACCGGAGCTGGCTCTGCCACAAGCACCTCGCCCTGCTTCTCAATAATAAGATCCTCTACTGGATCCACTGGTGGCATAGCTAAAGCAATTGTGGGACATCCTCGTCCCTTACCACGGGTTAGATTCCTCACCCGGCCTCTACCTGGGCCTCTAGCAACATGGGGAGCAGCTCTTCCCTGGTCTGGAACCTCCGTATAGCGCGTTCTCACCATCTGTGAGTGAATAAGATAAAGATACTTAGTACTACATCAACTGCACGATAGGAGATGCAGAAAGGTAATTTCCTAACACCCTATAGCCTCTCGAAGATAAGTACAGACGTCTCCGTACCGATCCGCAAGACTCTATTAGGCCTGCTCATAACTTGTGAGACCTACGTGAATCTAGTGCTCTGATACCATATTGTCACGACTTAATTTCACCTATAGATCGTGATGGCACCCAACATCACCGCTAGGCAAGCCAACTAGTGAATTAGACATATTATTCCTCTTTTAATAAGTTTTCGAGTAATTAAACTTTTCTTATTTGCAAAATTTAAGAAAATAAAAGGTTTAAATAAATAAAACTAAGTAATAGTTAGAAACCACAATTCTACTAGTGTGTGCGCCAAGACCTGGTGTCACAAGTGTATGAGCATCTAGTAGATTATACAAAATTCCAGCTACTGCCTGAACATAAAATAGACATAATAAAATTACAAAAGAGAGACTCTAGGGGCTGCATAACGGCTCGGAAATAACTCACCACTAGGCCTCGGGATATCTGGAATATATACCGGAAGGACCGCCTGATGCACCTGTATTAGATCCTGCTCAAAAAGTACAGCAAGTGTAGCATAAGTACCTAAATCAACACGTACCCAGTAAGTATCAAGTCTTATCTCGAAGAAGTAGTGATAAGAGGCCGACTTTGATACTTACTATGGGTTAATAATATTAAGATAGAGATATTTAAATAAACACGGGTTATGTGAATAATAACAAGTTCCCTTAGCAAGCAGGAACAAATAATTCTTTTACAATTTAATAATTTTCAATAAGTCATTTATCTTCACAAGCTACAATAAAAATATCAAAGTACCGAGTAATTATTATTATTAAGCACGATTTATACTGTGGTCGTACGGTCTGATCCAGAATAATGTGTACACTGCCGAAGGTCGAGCGGTACAAACCATAGATGCATCTATCTACTGCCGAGGCGTTCGGCCCGCTCCACAAGGAGAGAAGGATACTTTATAAGTTGACTTAAATATTTTTTTGGGTTTTATACGAAAATAGTACGAATTTCGTTAGCGATCTTCCACAATTTCTCTAACAAGTCCTAATATAATTTATGCATTTTAAGTTACAAGTATGGTGCAAATATTTCCAAATAGTTCATGAATTAGGTCCTAAAACTACCTGGACATAAGTATAATAGGAGCTACGCACGGACTCTCGTCACCTCGTACGTACGTAGTCCCCACAATTAGAAGCAAATAATTATTTAAAATACTTATGGAATAAATTCTCTCTTACAAGGTTAGACAAGAGACTTACCTCGTCTCAAAGCTCACTTTTCGATCACAATTTCGCGTAAAAGCCTCAATTTGGTGAAAAAAATCCGAAACTAGCCAAACGTTATATAATTTAATCAATACATACTCGAAACTTCATAATTTATCTATTAGAGTAATTACCCAACCCAATTTGGTAAAATTCCTAAAATTCACCCCGGCCCCACATGCCCGGATTCCTGACAATTTTCAGAGGAAATCGTCACCCATAACCTTAAGAATAGGTAGGATTAACTTACCTCCAAGTTGCTAGGTGAATACCCCTCTCAAGAAGCTCCAAACATCGCCCAAGGATGAAGAAAATGAGCTCAAAAATGGATGATCCCCGTTTTAACACATTCTGCCCAACAGGTTTTCGCACCTACGAGGAAACAGGCGCATCTGCGGTTTAGCTTCTGCGGACAAAATCACGTGGGTGCGGACCAAGGCTAGGCTGTCCATTTTCGCACCTGCGGGCCCGTGCCTGCGGCTTAAAGCTCGCACATGCGGACACTGGGCTGCCCCTCACTTGGCCGCTTCTGCGGCTTGTGGCTCGCACCTGCGGCTGTCCAAGCGCAGGTGCGATTGCACAGGAAGCTTCAGTTGTTGCTCCTAAGTCCAAACTTGGTCCGTGCTTCGTTCGGTTAACACCCAAGGCTCCCGGGCCCCCGCCCGAACATACCAACAAGTTTGAAATCCTAAAACGGACTCGCTCGAACCCTCAGAACGCATAAAATAACATCAAAACCAAGAATCATGCCCCAAACTAAATTGATTCAACTTAAGAACTTCAAGTTCTTCAAACTTGCTCCGAACGTGTCAAAATATTCTTAAACTATTCGAAATGACACTAAATTTTACGTGCAAGTCTTAAATCACCATATGAGACTATTCTTAGGTTCGGAATTTCAAACAGACCTCGATTACTCCAAAACCTCCTCCAAACCAAATTTAAAGAACCTTAAAACCTTCAAATAGTCAATTTTCACTATTAAGCGTCGAAACGCTCTCGGGTTGTCCAAAACTCGATTCGAATGTACGCCCAATTCCAAAATCATACGAACCTATTGGAACCGTCAAATTCTGATTCTATGTCCGTTTACTCAAAATGTTGGCCGAAGCCAAACTTAGCCCTTTTAAAGCCAACTAAGGAACCAAGTATTCTGATTTCAACCTGAACCCTTCCAATTTCTGAACTAACCATCCCCACAAGTCATAAAATAGTAAAAGCATATACGAGAAGTCTTATTTAGGGGAATGAGGTTCTAGAAGGCAAAACGACCGGTTGGGTCATTACAATAGGAAAACCCGACTTGAGCTCATATCAACTATTTGACTTGATACCCAAATTGGGCTTGAGAAAGCCAAATTGGGCAAAATCACTCTATGACCGAGAGGTATTGAGTTGATAATTTAGAGTTGAGAGCTATAATACACCACAATCACTAAAACAAGCGTTAATGTGATTAACCCATTACGCTAACACCTAGGTAAGGGTTACATCCCTAGGCCTTTTACCTATTTGAAACACAACAAAAATAATTACTCAATCTCTAGTTTCTTTTATCTCATTAATCATTGCTAGTATAGATTGTACAAGTAAATTACAAAACCCTCTTGTTTGGAAGTGTACTTGAGGTATTTCATCTACGCTCATCAAGTGTACACCCTAACACCCATATTTAACTCCCTGAGAAAATCGACCCCGACTCATTTTTGAGTACTATTCTTCCAACTACTGTTTCCACTCATTGTTGAGTGTAGATTGAGCGAGGATCAATGGGGTTGGGCTCTAGGTCAAGTTAGGGTTTAGGGTCGGGATCAAAGTTTGAGGTGGAGTAGGGATGAGGTTCGGGGTCAAGTTCGAGGTCGCATCAGAGTTGACCAACACCCAACCCGACCCCCCAATCCTGACCCCCAACCCACCCTAACCTTGATCTTGATTGTGACATAGACCCTAAATTATAATCCCTAACCCTAAACCTTAAACCCGACCTCTACCCGAAAAACCAACCCTGACCCTTATTTTAATTACGACCCTAACCCTATCCAAACCTGAACCATGACCCTAACCTGATCCCAACCTTAACCCCAAACTCAACTCGAACCCTAAATCCAACCCTAATCTTGATCGTGACCTCGGTCCTATACCCTAGCCTCCGATTTCGATTTTAATCCTGAACAAGAACCTCAAACCTCAACTATGTGACCTCTGGGTTTGGAATTTTGGTCCTGAGGTCCATGGATGCTAAGCAGAGAAAGGTGGAGGGAGTTGGGGGCCGAGAGTTGTGGCGGGGGAAAGGGGTGGGATGATAGTTAGGAAGGACCCGGTGGAGGAATGGGTGGTGGGAAGGGGTGTAAGGTGGGCAGAGGGTGCCATCATAGGGTGGGTCGAGGTGGTTAGAGTGAGGTCAGGGTACAGGGTATAGGGTGGTAGGTGGGAGGTATGGGGGAAGGGGTGGAAAGGGTGTGGATTGGAGGGTGGGAGTAGGGGTGGGAAAGGTTGAAAATTAGAAGAAGAAAAATTCTTCTCTTGGTAGAGAAGTCATTTTCCTCCAGTTTGAGAAAAATGAGTTCAATAGAAAAATATTTTTCAAAATACTTAAGCTAACTAAATATGAAAAAATTAGAAAATATTTTTCACACACCCTGCATATTAGTAAGAAATCTATGTACCTGCACGAATTGTCCACTATGGTTCTTTTAGGGACAATTTAAATTTTTCACTAATTCCTTTCATGCTATGAGCAACATTGACTAATTTAATTGTGCAAGAATTACTATTTGGATCATTTGGTTGGAAACATTAGGCAAAAAGAATCTCACTATATAATTTAATACATTGCTTATGCTTTATCCGATTAGCATTTTCATTTATGGTATAACTTATACCTTAATTTATATATCATTTTATTGAATAAAACTTTAGAATAATTTATATCGGCCATGATAAATGCTTATTAAGGCTAATATTTTGTATCTCTATATTTACTTTTTGGGTGCAGATGATAACTATATAGGAAAAAATATGTTCATATTAAATACTCGCATAATAGGGCGACACGTGGAATCGGAGATAGATGAAGAGCGAGCTAGGTGGAAATCAAGTCAGGGGGCAACAATCTCGATAACCACCGAAGGGAATGTTGCTCATAAATGTGTGTCACCCGATAGCATTCAATAAACAATATTATGTAGTATTAAATACATAGTCTATTATAGAGAATATGACATTCATAGCCTTTCGTTACACATTCTTCAATGGCCCTCATAATTGTCATTCAAGAGGGGCTTGATCCTAGGACCTTGTTCCCTAAATGAAACTATATATAATGAGTTCAACCGCTATTGCAGGGAGAGGAATTTTTTGACTAAACGTATGCTATATACTACTCAAAAGCTCAAGAACATTTTATTTTTTGCTCATTAACATTCTTGTTACTGCCTCTGGAAGCTCTGCTCCCAGAACCAAGTTACTTGTTGTCTTATTTCAATTTTAATGCTAAGTCTTGCATCCTTATTCGATTTCTTTATCATTTTGGGATCAAATCGATTTGTTTATCTATAAATCACATATAAATTCAATTGTACTATTTTACAGGTAAATAGTTTGGCGCCCACCGTAGGGCTTAGACAGTTGTGTAATTGGATTTGATCCTTGATAGTTGTGTAATTGGATTTGGGGCTTAGACGTCAACATCACGCACAACATTGAGTCCTAGGAAACTCATCCTCAGCACGAAAATTCAATCAGCGCTACCCGTAATGGGGAGGGATCAAGACACATCGGTCCATGGCAGACAATGCCCACGACATGTTCGGGAGATGACTCCTGTTGATGCTGAGCATGTCGTGGAAACCGTAAGAATCCCGAGGGAGCAACAAGAGGCTATTATGAGCCATCTCTCCCAACAGGATCAGGTCATGACAGAATTGCGACAGGCATCATTGGGTGCTTCTAACAACGCAAATGGACGAGGTCTAGTTCTTCCCGGTGCTCTCGCAAACCAAATAACACAAAGGGCTGATAACAACACCCCGTGGGGCGAGGTCGACTTTGATAGAGCCGGGGGGAACGGTAGCAGATCCGATAACAACAACGAGAATGATCCTTTTAAAACTGAACTCATGCGGTTTATGATGGAAATACACACCCGAATGGACCAAATACCAGTTGCACCACCAATATTGAAAGGATCGGATTCAAAGAAATACACCCAATTGCTGTTCAAACCAAGCGCAACACCGGAGTTGATCCCGAAGCGGTTCAAGATACCAGACGTGCCAAATATAATGGGACTTCGGTTCCTCAGGAGCACATCGCCACCTATACAATGACAGTAAAGTAAATGATTTGGCTTCACACAAGATTGAGTCAGTTTTGTTAAAGAAATTCGGGGAGACCCTCACAAAAGGGGCCCTGACATGGTATTTGCTTTTACCCGAGAACTCAATAGATTTCTTCGAGATACTCATAGATTCTTTTATCAAGGCTGATGTCGGGGCTAGGAAGGTACAAGCTCAAAAGGCCAACATACTCAGGATTCCGCAAGGAGAGTACGGATTGTTGCGGGAGTTCGTGACAAGATTCCAAAAGAAAATGATGTTGCTATCAGACATGCCAAACGAATGGACAGCTGAGGCATTTACTAAAAGACTAAATCCGCGAACTTCTGATGCTTCCCAAAAACTAAAAAAAAGTCTGCTCGAGTTCCAAACAATAACATGGGTAGATGTACAAAGCCGCTACGAGTCAAAGATAAGGATAGAAGACGAACAGATCAGTTTCCTAACATCAACCAAGGGTCGGGACCTAGAAAAGAATAGGAAAAAGTTGAAGGATGATTTTGACACAAACCGTCAGTCTTCTAGAGGTCAGTTTTTGCCCTACGAAAGGGTCGAGGGACGCAGTAGAGGTTTTTGGCCGGCGGATAGATTCTCTACTGATAAGAGTCGCAGTCGGAATAATAGATCATTGCAGGACAAAGAGGTATTGGGCCCTTGGGACTCCACCTATCCTTGGCTGTCAGAATATAATTTCAACGTCAGCGTAGTGGAATAGTATTGACTATAGAGAAATTAAGGAAGCATGGTTCCCGAGGCCGATGAGATCTGACCCAAGTCAAAGGGACCCTAGTCTATGGTGCAAGTACTATGGGACCAACGACCACAGAACTGAGGGATGCTGACATATGTGCGAGGAGGTGGCGGTGTTGCTGAAAAATGGCCATCTCAGGGAATTCTTAAGTGACAGGGCTAAAAACAACTACGGTCGCAACCGGGATAACGCGAGACCCTCAAAAGCAGGAGAAGATCCCCATCGTCTAACAATCAACATTATTTTCAGGGGGAACAAAATTAACGGTATAACCTTTTCGGCAGCAAAAAAGACGAAGGTATCAGTTACTCACAGTAAGAGATTCTGGGAAATTACTGAGGATGACATTACCTTCATAGAGGAAGACACAGATGAACTCTTACTACCGCACAACGATGCCCTGGTAATCTCTCTTAATGTCTTAGATTTTAAAATTAAACATGTTTTGGTAGACCCATGGAGTTCAGCCAATATTATTTAATGGAGAGTGCTGGAATAAGCCAAGCTAACCGAAAGCATTATTTCAGGTACAAAGCTCCTCACTGGGTGCAATTTAGAAAGCGTGACAACCCGAGGGAAAATTCTGTTGCCCACAAATGCTGAAGGGGTAATGAAGACGACCCTTTTTGAAGTAGTGGACAGTGATATGGGCTACAATGTTGTTCTTAGAAGACCATGGCTGCATGAGATGAAGGTTGTGCCTTCAACATATCATCAACTTCTGAAATTCCCAACTTCTAAGGGAATTAAGCAAATAAGAGGAGATCAACCGGTGGCAAGGGAGATGAACACGATCTCAGTTTATAGTAGCAAATGGAAGGAGCATGCGGCATAGCAATTATAGGAACCGACTCCTACTCTCGAGCTAAATGAAATGAACAGTGGAGAAGAGTCATCGGAATACTATCAGGCACCAAGGTACTTCCAGATGCCCGAAGAAATAGACGTAACCAAGTCCACAGCAGAAGAACTTGAGGAAGTCGCATTGTTTGAAGAATGTTTGGAGAGGAAGTTCCACTTGAGGACAAGACTAAACCCCGAGCTCAGGTAAGGATTTATTGAATTTCTTAAATCTAATGCTGACTGTTTTGCGTGGTTGCATGCGGATATGATATGTATTCTGCCAGAGGTGCCCATGCACAAGCTAAGCCTAGATCCTAACATCCCTCCGGTAAGGCAAACAAAATACCCTATGTAGGCAAAATATGTTCATATTAAATACTCGCATAATAGGGTGACATTGGAACTGGAGACACATGAAGAACTAGATAGGTGGAAATCAAAACCGAGGGTAGCAATCTAGATAACCCCCCATAAATATCTGTCACCTGATAGCATTCAATGAAAAATATTTTGCAGTATTAAATACATAATCTGTTATAGAGAATATGGCATTCATAGCCTGCCATTACACATTCTTTCATAGCCCTCATAATTATCATTCAAGAGGGGCTTGATCTTAGGACCTCATTCCCTAGATGCAACTATAAATAATTAGTTTAATAGCCATTGTAGATGTAATGGCCCAATCGGTCATTTTGAGTATTTTAGCCCTGATCCCCTATATATTGCCTCATCTATGTTGTATTATGGTTATGTGACTTTTCGGAGGTGTTTGTTTTTGTTTCAGGTGAGTTTCATAGTGAAATGGGACACATAGTCCCTAAGTTAGAGCCTTAAGTTGATAGAGTTAACCGTAGTTTGAATTTTGTATAGACGATTCTAGAATGGAGTTTTTAAGGTTCCAATAGCTCCGTATGGTGATTTTAGACTTAGGAGCATGTCCGAATATTGATTTGGAGGTCCGTAGGTCATTTCGGCTTGAATTGGCAAAAGTTAGAAAGTTGAAGGTTTGGAAGGTTGGAAAGTTTGACTGGAAGTTGACTTTATTGATATTAGGGTCAGATTTCAATTTTGGAAATTGGAATAGGTCCATCATGTCATTTATGACTTGTGTGCAAAATTTGAAGTCAATTGGAGTTGTTTTGGTATGAATCGGCATTAGTTTTGGAGTTCAGAAGTTCATAGTTTCAACAGGCTTGAATTAGGTTGCGATTCATAGAATCGATGTTGTTTGATGTGATTTTTGGCCTCGAGTATGTCCGTTATGTGTTTTAGGACTTGTTGATATATTCGGACGGGGTCCCGGGGGCCCCGGGTGTGATTCAAATTGAATCTAGAACAAAATTGGACTTAGTCTTGTTGCTGAAGCTCTAGCCTTCTGGTATCATCGCACCTGCGGAGGGATTGGCCGCAGGTGTGAGTGGTGAAGCGCGGAAGCGAAAAGAGGCAGCCCAGGTCTGGGCTCGTAGGTGCGCCTCTGCAGGCGCGGACTAGCTTTCGCAGAAGCGAGATTTGGAGGGAGGCCTTGGACGGGACCGCATGTGCGATCATTTTCTCCACAGAAGCGGGCTCGTAGGTACAAGCATTTGTCTGCAGAAGCGAAAACTATGGGCTTAAGTTGGAACCGCACCTGCGATGGTTTTTCTACAGATGCGGCATCGTAAATGCGACTGAGTGCCCGCAATAGCGAAATCACTGGTGAGAAATAGGGATTTTTCGAGGGTTTGATCTCATATTTAGTTTGGATCTAGAGAGTTTGATTGGTGGCGATATTTCGAGCATTTTTCAAAGAAATCATTGGGGTAAGTGATTCTAACCGGATTTGACTATATTCCATGAATCTATTGTTATTTTCATCATCTAATTAGTGATTTGAGTTGAAAATTTGGGGAAAATTATGGAAACTTTTTAGGCTAAATTTTGGGGATTTGAAATACGATTTGAGGTCGGATTTGAGTAATTCTTATAAGATTGGACTCGTTATCGAATGGGTGTTGAATTTTATAATTTTGGCCGGGTTCCAAGATGCTGGCCTAGGTTGACCTTTTGAGTTAACTTTTTGTTTCTTTGTAAAGATCGTAACTTTATTGTTCAAAATAATTTTCTATAGATTATATTTATGGTATAAAGTTGTTTTGGCTAGATTTGAGCCGTTCGGAGTTGGATAATCGAGGTAAAGGCTTACTAGTGTATTGAGTTAGCGTGTTTTGAGGTAACTGGCTTGCCTAACTTTGTGTGGGAAAATTACCCCTTATGATTGGTGTTGTTTGTGATAATTATGATGTGTGAAAGCCGTGTATGAAAGGTGACGAGTGTGTACACAGGCTAAATGTGAAAATTTATCGGTTTTAGCTATGTAGATTCCTTTCATGCCTTAATTGAGTTACCTTAACATGTTATAATCATCATTACTAGTCTATATTTACATGCTCTACTTGTCTTATCTCTTACTTGTTAATTGACTTTACATGTTTAGTTGAAGTATTGTTTCCTCTATTCCTTATTCATGATTTAACCGTTGAGTTATTTACTTGAAGTTGTTATTTTTGGAGTATTTTGTCATTGAAATTTGTATTGAGTTATAAAGGTTGTGATTTACATTGAGGCAAAGTTGTAAAGTTGTGAAATACTATTCTTGTTCAGTTATTCACTTCCGGTTGTATTGTGAGACTCTTATGCATATTGTGGTTGATCCATGGGCTATTTGTTGTGAAAACACTATTGTTGTTGGTTTGTTTGCAAGTTGTGATATTGGGCACTTGAGATGCAATTTGTGATACGTTGTGATATTGATACGCATGCGGTGGTATAAGGTTTTGGGAATAAAACGCATGCGGTGAGATAAGGTGGGCTTGATACGCGTGTTGCTAGTAGGGGAACTACTTGAACCCATGCGGTGTGATAAGGTGTGCTAAAACGCTAGAAGATATTTCGCGAAAAATGATTTTCAAAACTATATGCAAGGCTCCCCTATGGTATAAGGAAAGATTGTGAATTGTTTTGTGATTTGAGACTACGAGACGGTACCTCGGTAGTGACTCTTGTTGATACTTCTCTATTAATTTACTCGTGTTTGGTTGTTTCGTTTCCTTGGCATAACATTCCTTGTTTTCTTCCGTGATGCATTATTTGCCTTAGTTTAGTGTTATTAATATTTTTATATCTCTTACTTGTTTCATTCCCATTATTATTATTATTACACTGTTAATTACTCGTTATGTTTCTTATTTATTCCTGTAGGGCCTTGACCTGACCTTGTCACTACTCTACCGAGGTTAGGCTTAGCACTTACCGGATATTGTTATGGTGTACTCATGCTATGCTTCTACACATCTTTTGGGCAGATCCAGGTACCTCATACTAGTCCAGGCACTAGTGAGACGAGTTCAGCTTCAGAGACTTCAAGGTATACCTGCCGACATCTGCTGGCCTCGGAGTTCCCCTCTATCTAGTTTATTTCATTTCTTTCATTTTTGTAGACATATCATTGTATAGGGATGATCAGTATTTATTTGTAGAGCTTGTGACTTGCTATCACTGGGTTTTGGGAAGTTGTATATGCTGAGTTGCGGAGTTTATTTTATATTAGTTGTTGAGTTATTATGATTTAATTATTATTTTCGTTATCGTCTGCAAAAATATTAGGCTTACCTAGTCTTAGAGACTAGGTGCCATCAGGACATCCTACGGAGAGAAATTGGGGTTGTGACAAGTTAGTTTCAGAGCTGTAGGTTCATAAATGTTATGGGTCACAAACAAGTTTAGTAGAGTCTCGCTGATCGGTACGGAGACGTCTGTTCTTATCTTCGGGAGGCTATGGAACTGTTAGGAAAAGTCCACTTCTTTGATTCCTTATCGTGCGAACTTGTTGACTTCGAAATTCTAAATGTTTTTCTTTCTATTCTTTCACAGATGATGAGGACACGCACAACTGGATCTGATGATCAAACAATCGCGCCCATTGCTAGAGCCGCGAGAGACCGGAGCCAGGGCATAAGCCAAGGACGGGTATGTGGTGCATCCAGAGCACCTACCTGAGCTGCTACAGATGAGCCACCAGTAGCTCCAGTTGGAGGGCAGGCACCTGAGATGCCTGTTACTATCCATGCACTTCAGGAGACTCTCGCCCAGTTCTTGAGCATGTTTGGCACTCTAGCTCAGGCGGGGTTGATTCCACTTGCTCCTACCACATCTCAGGCCGGGGGAGGAGCACAGACTCCCGCAGCCCGTACCCTAGAGCAACGGGTCAGGTTGACTAGTTTCCAAAGGTCATACTAGTGCACCCGGTTATCCCAATACAACTCGAGGTTAGGGAAGCAGCTTCTGAGGAAGAGCAGATCAGGCCCGGGAGGTACAAAAAGTACCATCCTCTTATATTCAGCGGCCTAGCTACAGAGGACGCGCCATGTTTTCTTGAGGAGTTCCACTGTATCCTCCGTACTATGGGTATTGTGGAGTCGAGTGGGATTGCTTTTACTACGTTCCATCTTAAGGGAGCGACTTATCAGTGGTGGCGAGGGTATAAGTTGGGTAGCTCGGCCGAGGAAGTATCACTTACCTGGGCTAAGTTTTTAGAGATGTTCATGAGGGAGTTTGTTCCCTAGGGCTTAGGGATGCTGGCGCGCAGAGTTTGAGAAGTTGCGTCAGGGTGCTATGACCGTGTCAGAGTATTCTGTCAGGTTCAACGAGTTGTCCAGGCATGACCTGCATTAGTTTCCAATGTCAGGGAGTGAGTCTGTCGAACTATTGAGGGTCTCAACCATAGAATTAGATTCAGCATGGGTCGAGAGTTGAGACTGATACCCCATACCATTAGGTGGTAGAGATCGCTCGGAGATTGGAGGGTATGTGAGGCCGGGAGAGAGAGAGAGGAGAGGGAGGCCAAGAGGCCTCACAATTCTGGCACATATATTGGTGCATGTGCTCCAGTTGCAGCCCATCATGTTAGAGGCTATGTGATTCATCATGTTCATTCAGCACTTCCGGCCGCTCCCAGGTCTCAGGTTGCCCATTATGCACCTTCACTATCTAGTGCACCTCCTGCACGGGGTGCTTTCAGCGGTTAGCCCAGCCAACTAGGTCCGAATAGGGGTGGCCCTAGATGTGGAGGTCGGCGGGTAGGGGTGGCCCTACAGGGGGAGACCAGGCAAGATGTTATGCTTTTTCGACTAGGACGGAGGCGGTTGCATCCGACTCAGCTATCACAGGTATTGTTCCGGTTTGTGATAGAGATGCATCAGTCTTATTTGATCCATACTCCACTTATTCCTATGTATCCTCTTACTTTGCTCCATACTTGGTATATCTCGTGATTCTTTAAATTCTGTTGTCTATGTGTCCATGCCTGTGGGAGATTCCATTGTTGTTGACTGTGTGTATCGGTCATGTTTAGTTGTTCTTGGTGGTTTTGATACCAGAGTTGATCTATTGTTGCTTAGTATGGTAAAATTTGATGTTATCTTGTGTATGGACTGGTTGTCGCCCTATCATGCTATTCTTGATTGTCACGCTAAGACAGTGACTTTGGCTGTGCTAGGTTTTTCGTGGTTGAAGTGGAGGGCTACTTTGGATTATGTTTCTAGTAGGGTGGTGTCTTTCCTTAAGGCGCAGTGGATGGTTAGGAAGGGGTGTGAGGCATATATAGCCTTTGTGAGAGATGTCAGTGTTGATAATCCTACTATTGAGTCAGTTCCGATAGTGAGGGGTTATCTAGATGTATTTCCGGTAGATCATCAGGGCATGCCGCCCGAAAGGGATATCGATTTTGGTACTGATTTATTGCCAGGCACTCAGCCCATTTCTATTCCACTATATCGCATGGCCCCAGCGAAGTTGAAGGAGTTAAAGGAGTAGTTACAAGAGTTGCTTGATAAGGGTTTCATTCGGCCTAGTGTTTCACCTTGGGGGTGCTCCGATCTTGTTTGTAAAGAAGAAGGATGGTTCTATGTGCATGTGTATTGATTATCGGCAGTTGAATAAGGTTACAATGAAGAATAGGTATCTACTACCACACATTGATGACCTATTTGATCAGCTATATGGTGCCAGAGTGTTCTCAAAGATTGATTTATGGTTAGGCAATCACCAGTTGAGGATTCGGGATCTGGACATTACAAAGACTGCCTTAAGGACTCTGTATGGTCATTACGATTTCCTTGTGACGTCATTTGGGCTGACCAATGCCCCAGCAACATCCATGCACTTGATGAACAATGTATTCCAGCCCTACCTTGACTCATTCGTTATTGTGTTTATTGACGACATCTTGGTGTACTCCCGGACCCGGGAGGATCATGAGCAACATTTGAGGACTGTGCTCCACACCTAGAGAGTAAAGAAGTTGTATGCAAAATTTTCAAAGTTTGAATTCTAGCTTAATTCGGTGGCATTTTTGGGGCATGTAGTGTCGAGTGAGGGGATCAAGGTAGATCCAAAGAAAATTGGAGCAGTACAGAGTTATCCCAGACCGTCTTCAAATACCAAGATCCAGAGTTTTCTTTGTTTGACGGGGTATTATGGTCGATTCATAGAGGGTTTCTCATCTATTGATGCACCTATGACCAGATTGACCCAGAAAGGTGATGCGTTCAGGTGGACCAAGGAGTGTGAGGAGAGCTTTCAAAATCTCAAGACTACTTTGACTACAACCCCAGTGGTGGTATTACATACGGGTTCGGGGTCTTACATTGTGTACTGTGATGCGCCGCGTGTTGGCCTCGACATGGTGTTGATGCAAGACGGTAGGGTGATTTCCTACGCGTCTAGACAGCTGAAGGTACATGAGAAGAATTATCCTGTCCACAACCTTGAGTTAGCAGCTATTGTTCATGTCTTGAAGATTTGGCAGCACTATTTACATGGCGTCCCTTGTGAGGTCTATACCGACCATCGGAGTCTACAACATCTGTTCAAATAGAAGGATCTTAACTTGCGTCAGCGGAGATGGTTAGAGTTGCTTAAGGACTATGATATCACTATTCTGAATCATCCCGGGAAGGCCTGTGTGGTGGCCAATTCCTTGAGTCGTAAGGCGGAGAGCTTGGGCAGTTTAGCATATCTATCGGAAGCGGAGAAGCCATTAGCATTGGATTCAGGCCTTGGCCAACTAGTTTGTTAGAATGGATGTTTCGGAGTCAAGTCGAATTTTGGCTTGTGTGGTTTCTCTGTCTTCTCTATATGATCGTATCAGAGAGAATCAGTATGACGACCCCCATTTGCTTGTCCTCAAGGACATGGTTCAATACGACGATGCCAAAGAGGTTACTATTAGGGATGACAGTGTGTTACAGATGTAGGGCCGGCTATGTGTGCCCAATGTAGATGGTTTGTGTGAGTTGATTCTTTAGGAGGCCCATAGTTTGTGGTACTCCATTCATCCGGGTGCCGTCAAGATATATCAGGACTTGAGGCAGCACTATTGGTGGAGGAGAATGAAGAAAGACATAATGGAGTATGTAGCTCGGTGCCTAAATTGCCAGCAGGTGAAGTATGAACATCAACGACCAAGTGGATTACTTCAGAGGCTAAAGATTCCAGAGTGGGAAATGGGAGTGAGTGGCTATGGATTTTGTTGTTGGGATCCCATTGACTCAGAAGAAGTTCGATGCAGTATGGGTGATTGTGGATAAGTTGACCAAGTCGGCTCATTTCATTACAGTGGTGACTACTTACTCTTCAGAGCAGCTGGCTCAGGTTTATATTCACGAGATTATACGACTTCATGGCATGCCGGTAACTATCATCCCTAACCGGGGTACATCATGATTCTGGAAGGCCGTACAGTGACAATTGGGCATACGGGTTAAGTTGGGAACAATATTCCACCCTCAGACAGACGGACAGTCCGAACGCTCTATTCAAATATTGGAGGATATACTTCGTGCATGTGTGATGGAGTTCAGGGTTCTTGGGATAAATTCTTGCCACTTGCAGAATTTTCCTACAATAACAGTTATCAGATGAGGATTTAAATGGCCCCATATGAGGCCTTGTATGGGAGATGGTGTCGGTCTACGGTGGGTTGGTTTGAGCCGGGTGAGGCTAGGCTATTGGGTACATACTTGGTTCAGGATGCTTTGGAAAAGGTTAAATTGATTCAAGATTGGCTTCGTACAGCCCAATCGAGACAGAAGAGTTATGCGGATCAGAAGGTTCGTGATGTTGTGTTCATGGTTGGGGAGCGGGTCTTGCTCCAAGTTTCGTCCATGAAGGGTGTTATGAGGTTCGGAAAGAAGGGCAAGTTTAGCCCTAGGTATATCAGACTCTGTAGAGTTAGAAAAGATTCTCGAGAAAAGGAAGATTAATATAGCTTGTGTATAGGAGACTAGGTGGGTAGGAGATAAGGCACGAGATGTGGGAAGTTTCAAACTTTGGTATTCTGGGAGGGTGGAGGGGCAGGAACGGGGTAGGTATCTTGGTTGATAAGGACCTCTGTGAACTAGTGGTGGAGGTTAGGAGGGTGAATGACATGCTGATGACTATTAAGCTAGTTATTGGAGGTTTTACTTTGAATATAATCAGTGCGTACGCACCCCAAGCAGGCTTGGATGAGGAAGTCAAAAGGCATTTCTGGGAGGATTTGGATGAGATGGTGTGTGGTATCCCGCATACCAAGAAGCTTTTCATATGAGGATATTTCGATGACCACATTGAAGCAACTTTTGGGGGGTATGATGATGTTCATGGTAGATTTAGTTTTGGAGATAGAAACGGAGGAGGAACATCTCTGTTGGACTTTTCTAGAGCATTTTATTTGGTGATAGCAAACTCTAGTTTCTCGAAGAAGAGGGTGAAATTGGCCACCTTCCGGAGTTCAGTGGCCGAGACTCAGATTGATTATTTACTCTGCAGGAAGTCCGACAGAGGTCTTTGCATGGATTGCAAGGTCATCCCGAGTAAGAACCTCTTAACCCTTCATAGGCTCCTGGTCATGTACCTTGATATCACGAGGAAGAGGAGGAAGAGGGTGATATATAACCAATATAGGATCAAGTTGGGAGCCTTTACGGAAGCTCAAACACACGAGTTGGGGGTCAAGTTGGTAACTATGGGGGTTGGAGGAGTAGTGGGGACGCAAGCGCTATGTGGACCACGAATGTGCAGTGCATTAGGGAAGCCGCGAGAGAGGTATTAGGGGTCTTAAAAAGTTACTCTAGTGGTCCAGTGAAGGAGCCGGTGGTCATTTTGGAGAGGCGGGTCCGAAAGTTAAGGTCGAAGAACATTGCTTCAGTGAAGGTTCAGTGGAGGGGTCAACAAGTTGAGGAGGCGACTTGGGAGACCGATCATGATATGCGTAGCCGTTATCCTCATCTTTTCGCATCTTCAGGTATGTTTCTATACTCGTTTGAGGATGAACGTTTATTTTAAGAAGGGGGATGCAACAACCCGGCCGGTCGTTTTGAGTATTTTAGCCATGATTCACTATTTATTGCCTACTCTATATTGTATTATGGTTATGTGACTTGCCGGGGGTATTTGATTTTCTTTCGGGAGTTTCGTAGTGAAATGGGACGCATAGTCCCTAAGTTGGAGTCTTAAGTTGATAGAGTTGACCGTAGTTTGATGTTTGTATAGACGACTCCAAAATAGATTTTTGATGGTTCTAATAGCTTTGTATGGTGATTTTAGACTTAGGAGCGTGTCCGGATATTGATTTTGAGGTCCGTAGGGCGTTTCGACTTGAATTGGCGAAAGTTAGAAAGTTGAAGATTTGGAAGGTTGGAAAGTTTGACCGGGAGTTGAATTTATTGATATAGGGGTCGGATACTAATTCCGGGAGTTGGAATAGGGTCCGTCATGTCATTTATGACTTGAGTGCAAAATTTGAAGTCAATTGGAATTGTTTTGGTATGAATCAGCATTAGTTTTGAAACTCGAAAATTCATAGTTTCAATAGGCTTGAATTGGGTTGCGATTCATAGAATAGATGTTGTTTGCTATGATTTTTGGCCTCGAATAGGTCCATTATGTGTTATGGGACTTGTTGGTATATTCGGACAGGGTCCCGGGGGCCCCGGGTGTGATTCGGATTGAATCCGAAACAAAATTAGACTTAGTTTTGTTACTGAAGCTCTAGCCTTTTGGTGTCATCGCACCTGGGGAGGGATTGGCCGCAGGTGTGGACTCGCGGGTGCGAGTGGTGAAGCGCGGAAGCAAAAAGAGGCAGCCTAGGTCTGGGGTCACATGTGCGATCACCTGGGCACAGGTGCGCCTCAGCAGGCACGGACTAGCTTTCGCAGAAGTGGGATTTGAAGGGAGGCACTTATCACGACCCAATTTTCCCTCCATTGGATATCGTGATGGCACCTAGTCTTAGGGACTAGGTAAGCCTAACATTTACTGAAGTAATAATAATATTTATTTAATGACTGACATATACGAAATATGAATCTCTATACAATACCTACAATCCCCAAAACTGGTAGTACAAGTCATAAGCTCTACAGAGTTTGCTATAATTTTCTAAATACAACTGTTTGAAATAAAGTAAACAGTGTAAATACAAATAAGAAGGTGACTCCAAAGCCTGCGAACGCGGCAACAGGTTTTCCTTGAGTCTCCACAGCAAGATCTGTACAACTAGCTAGCGATCGACTAACTCCAATTTACCTGGCTCTGCACAAAAATGTGCAAAAGTCTAGTATGAGTACACCACAGTCTGTACCTAGTAAGTATCAAGACTAACCTCAGTGGAGTAGTGACAAAGTATAATCAAGATACTCACTAGTCAAATAAACTGTGACATGCTAAAATAATCGAAAATAAATAGCAGTGATAGTAACAATAATCAACTAGTGATATAAACAGTAAGGCGGCAAGAACTCGATAGATATTGCTCAAACGATTTAAGGAAACACAAGTACAACATAGTAATCAAATCCTTCAAATATAATTCTTTCACTTATAAGTTTTTCAAATAAAAATATTTAAAATATAATTCTTCAATTAAAAGTCACCGTGTGACACCTCATTTCATAAATATAAAAATACGAAATATAAAAATACGGGTCTCAGCACACCTTCATATTTTCGCGGCACCTCGTGCCCATATTTCTTTCACAACTGCACGAACTACTCGCGTGTCAATAATATCAATGTATATAAGATCCACATGATCAATTTATTTCCAATAAAGTAACTTTAAAATTTTTAAATCAAGTAGGAAATCAACAAAGAAATGAATTTATTTTAAAAATTATTTGGATGAAGAAAATAATATTTCAATTAAAATGAAGCACACGATAGTTGCTGATTTGGATATCAAACTTATAAAAATTAAAGCATACAGCCATTTCTTTTATTTAAAATAACTTAACCTTGAAAACTAGTAAAACTAGAAACACAAATCCTCAGAGTCTCGTACAAGAGCCAAAGCCAACACATTACAACAAGGAATACAAACACATAATAAAATTAAATATTACATTACGGAAGAACACAAGGATTTACCTATCACGAAAATACAAAATAACCAAAGACAAGTGCAACTATAGAGAATGTCAACAAAGGCACTCCCGAGATACCGTCTCGTAGTCCCAAAATTAAATGCTCAACAGGGGATCTCCCGAGGTACCACCTCGTAGTCCCAAAAGTAAATATGCAAGACATGGGGATTTCCCGAGGTACCATCTCGTAGTCCCTAAAGTAGATATGCAACAACAACAACAATGCCCCAGGCCATCACAAGTCATCACAATTCAATCCCCGATATAGCCCACCTTGTCTCGCCATGTGTGCTATAATAAAGTAAATGCCCGCTTTATCTCGCCGCATGCGCATAATAATATTCCCACCTTGTCTCGCCACATGCGCAATATATATATATATATATATATATATATATATATATATATATATATATATATATATATATATATAGAGAGAGAGAGAGAGAGAGAGAGAGAGAGAGCCCGCCTTGTCACGCCGCATGTGCATAAATCAATAGTAATAATAGCACGACAGAAACCTCGTGCAAACACCCGAACAAACCTCCCAACAATATGACGTGCAATATCACATCTCATAAATTGCACCTCAAGTGCTCAAATATTACAACATATCACAGATTGCACATTAAGTGCTCAAATATTATAACTTATCACAGATTGCACATCAAGTGCACAAATATTACAACTTGCCACAAAAATCAACAATACCTTATTTTCCACAATAAGGAGCCCATGGCTCGACCATAATGTGCACAAAATCTTAACAAAATATCCGTAGGTGAATAACTCAACAAAATAATATTTCACATAAAAATCAAGGTGGCAATCAAACCAAATCATCGTATAAAAATAATTTCAACAAACAAGGATCTAGCCATGACAAATAGAGGATTTAATAAGTACCGATAAATTTCCTATTTAATACATAAGGGCATCTAAAAATTCTAACCGATATAATTTGCCCATATAAATCAAGTACGTACTCTTCACCTCGCGTACATGATTTTTAATTACATAATTTCCACATAAGACTCAATGCCTAAGGGGTAATTCCCCCACTCAAGGTTAGGCAAGATACTTACCTTTTTGAAGTTATGCCGAAATTCCAAAGTCTCCTTCTTGCTTTAATTGACCTCCAAATGCCTCGAATCTAGCCACAAATAATTAGATTCAGTCAATAAAATTTATTGTAATTAATTCCATAAAAAAATATTAATTTTCCATCAAAATCCGAAATTTAGCTCAAAAATTGCCCGTGGGACCCACGTATCGGAATCCGACAAAACTCACAAAATCCAAAAGCTCATTCAACCACAATTCTAACCATACCAATTTTACCAAAATCCAACCTCAACTCGACCCTCAAATCTTCAAATTAAACCAAGAGGATTTTCTAAATTTTTCAACTTAATTCACCTGTTAAATATTAAAACAACCATGGATACGGGTAATTTAACCAATATTGAGTTAAGAACACTTACCCCGTTATTTTTTCTGAAAATCTCCCAAACATCGCCTCAATCCGAGCTCCAAATCGGTAAAAATAGAAAATGGGACGAAGTCCCATTTTTAGAACTTAAACTCAATGCCCAGGCTTTTCTTCTTCGCGAACGCAGTCAGTGCCTCGCGTTTGCGAAGCACAAAATTATTCCCGTCCAAATTTCTCCTTCGCGAACACGACATCCCCCTTCGCGAAGCACAAAGTTCCTCTGCCTCAATGTCTTCTACGCGAACGCGTTCAACTAATCGCAAACGCGGTGCTTCGTTTCCCCCTCACTACGCGAACACGACACCCCCTACGTGAACGCGTAGACCAATTGCCTGGGGTCCCCAGTTGCTTCCTCACTTCTTCGCGAACGCGTAACACCTCTCGCATTCGCGATGCACACCCTGTCCACCCTTCGCGAACGCGTCCTTATCTTCACGAACGCGAAGAGCAAATATTGCCAGCCTCTCAGTTCCTCATCGCGAATGCGAGGCTCCACTTGCAAACGTGATGAAGGAAACCAGATGGTGCATCAGAAAAATTCAAGTAGAGTTCCAAGTCCAAAATCCAAATCGTTAACCATCCAAAACTTACCCGAGGCCCCTGGGACCTCAACCAAATACACCAACAGGTCTGAAAATATCTTACGAACTTAATCGAATCCTCAAATTACATCAAACAACATCAAAATAATGAATCACACCTCAAATCAAAATCTATGAACTTTAAACTTTCAAATTCAATATCTTGTGCCGAAACACATCAAATCAATCCGGAATGACCTCAAATATTTGCACACAAGTCATAATTGACATAACGAAGCTATGGAAATTTTCAGAACTGGATTCCGACTCGCATATCAAAAAGTCAACTCCCCCGTCAAACTTTCCAAAAATTCAACTTTCGCCATTTCAAGCAAATTTTCACTACGGACCTCCAAATAATTTTTCGGACACGTTCCTAAGTCCAAAATCACCATACGGAGCTATTGGAATTATCAGAATTCGAATCCGAGGTCGTTTATACATAAGTCAATATCTCGTCAACTTTTCCAACTTAAGTTTTAAATTATGAGAATTGTTCTTTTAATTAAATCCTGAATCTTCTGAAAATCAAACTCGACCACACCCGCAGGTCATAATACATATTACGAAACTGCTCGAGACCTTTAATCGCTGAACGGTGCGTTAATTCTTAAAACGACAAGTCTGGTCATTACATTCTCCCCGTCTTAAACATATGTTCGTCCTCGAACGTGCCAAGAATTATTCTTGTTTGCTCTTTAAATTTTTCTCTTTTTTCTTTTATAAAGAAAAACATTTAGGCTTAGTTTGACTTGTAACGGTTGTTACCTATTTTATTGTATCGTATTGTTTTATATATAATATTTATTTTAATTATTATTTAAATTTTATTGTATCGTATAATTAAATACGTCATTACGTAACGACGAAAAATATTACTTTATGGAACGATCGATTTGGTGTGGTCACATTATTACCTTATTTTTTTCTTTTATCTTGTCCATCCTTATAATTAAATAATTCTATTTTATCCTTTATTCTACCTTTTAATATAATAATTCTACTTTGTAGCTTATTTTTTCTTTATAATATTGCAAATTAATTCTTTATATTATTGGTGCATGACGTCATGAAACTACGGCAAATAATACAATCTATTCAAACCTTGTATACATCAAAACGATACAGTACAATACAATACAATGATATACGATACATTATAAAACAACACATAATAACCACCAAACAAGCTGTTAAATAACCATATTAATCAATCATATTGTCTCAATTCCAATCCTAAATAAGGTACCAATGATTATTCTCTACATGATTGGCAGATCAGTAGATAATAATATAAGTAAAATACAAAAATCTTTTATACGATCATTTTCTTTATTTAAATTGTGACTGATATTACTAATCATGAAAAGGTGGTTTGCTTTGAAGCTTCTAAACTCTCTGACATTTGAACGAGAAAAAATATAGCAATGCGAAACACTAGCCTTAGTTGCCGACTTTCTCATCGTATTTTTTTTATCTTCGGTTGAACTATTAGTTAGGTTATTGTTTACCTCTAAAACGGTATAGTTAAATTTATACGTAATTTATAGACAATCGAATTGATTTGTTCCCAAAATGATAAAAAAATTGAATAAGGATGCAAGACTTAGCGTTAAAATTGAAATAAGATATCAAGTAGCTTGGTTCCGGGAGTAGAGCTTCCCGAGGCAGTAACAACAATGTTAATGAACAAAAAATAAAATGTTCTTGAGCTTTTGAGTAGTATGTAGCATAAGTTTAGTCAGAAAATTCCTCTCCCTACTGTCACGACCCCAATTTTCCTTTGTAGGATGTTGTATGACACCTAGTCTCTAAGACTAGATAAGCCTAACATTCATGCAGAATATAACGAACATAATAATTAAAGTCTCAATAACTCAACAACTAATATAAAATAAACTCTGCAACTCAGCATATACAACTTTTCAGAACCCGATGATAACAAGTCACAAGCTCTATGAATAAGTATTGATCATCCCTATACAACTATGTGTCTACAAAAAGGAAAGAAATAAAATAAACCACTGAGACCTGCGGACGCCGGCAGGTATACCTTGAAGTCTCCGAAGCTGAACTCGTCTCACTAGTGCCTGGACTGGTAGGAGTTACCTGGATCTGCACAAAGATGTGCAGAAACGTAGCATGTGTATACCACAACGGTACCCAGTAAGTGTCAAGCCTAACCTCGATAGAATAGTGAGGAGTTCAATTCAAGGCCATACTGGAGTAAATAAGAAACAACAAGATACCCAATATTATCCCACACCGTGGGGTCTGGGGAGGGTAGTGTGTATGCATTCCTTACCCCTACCTTATGAGGATAGAGAGACTGTTTCCAATAGACCCTAGGCTCAGGAAAGTATAAGCACCACATTAATAAAAATATAGACAAGAAGGGACAATACCAAAAAGCCATTTAAAAGCATAATAAAAAGAACAGGACAGTAAGGTGATCAACAATGAAAGAAAACAACAGTTAGGCATAAAAATCTACTACCAACATAAAGTGAGATTGCGTGTCAATACTACTATTATGAACACTCTAGACTACCTACTCTACTACCCTAGTCCTCGATCTTCATACCTTCCTATCAAGGATCATGTCCTCAGTCAGATGAAGTTGTGTCATGTCTTGCCTAATCACCTCTCTGCACCTCTTCTTTGGCCTACCTCTACCTCTCCATAGGCCCTCCAATGTCAACCTCTCACACCTCCTCACTGGGGCATCTGTGCTCCTCCTTCTCACATGATCAAACTACCTAAGTCGCGCTTCCCGCATCGTGTCCTCAATAGGGGCCACACCCACCTTGTCGTGAATAACCACATTTCTGATCCTATCTAACCTGGTGTGCCCACACATCTATCTCAGCATCCTCATCTTTGCTACCTTCATCTTCTGTACATGAGCGATCTTGACTGGCCCACACTCAGCCACATACAACATCGTTGGTCTAACCACTATTTTGTAGAACTTACCGTTAAATTTCGGTTACACCTTTTTGTCACACAAAACACCGGAAGCGAGTCTCTATTTCATCCATCCCACCCCAATACGATGTGTGACATCTTCATCAATCTCCCCATACCCCTAAATAATTGACCCAAGATACTTAAAACTCCCTCTCCTAGGGATGACATGCAAGTCCAGCCTTACCTCCCCTTGCCTTCCTTGAGTCTCGCCACTGAACTTACACTCCAAGTATTATGTCTTGCTCCTTCTCAACTTGAAACCTTTAGATTCCAGGATCTGCCTCCATACCTCTAATTGCGTGTTCACACCATCTTGCATCTCGTCAATCAATACAATATTATTTGCAAATAGCATGCACTGCGGTACCTCCCCTTGGATGTGGCGCGTGAGTACGTCCATCACCAGAGCAAACAAAAAAGGGCTGAGGGTCGACCCCTAATGCAACCCCATCATAATCGGAAAATGGTCCGAGTCCCCACCCACCATCCTCACTCGGTCTTTGCTCCATCATACATGTCCTTAATCAACCTAATGTAGACAACAAGTACACCTCTAGCCTCCAAACATTTCCACAAAACCTCCCTCGGAACTTTATCGTACGCCTTTTCAAAGTCGATGAACACCATATGCAAATCTTTCTTTCTCTCCATATACTGCTCCATCAATATCCTAACAAGGTGGATGGCTTCTGTAGTCTAATGCCCCGGCATAAACCCAAACTAGTTCTCGGAAATAGACATACTTTTCCCCACCCTTAGCTCTACCATTCTCTCCCAGACTTTCATAGTATGGCTAAGTAGCTTGATACCCGATAGTTATTGTAATTTTGGATATCACCCTTGTTCTTGTACACAGGAACCATCGTGCTCCACCTCCACTCTTCGGACATCTTCTTCGTTCTAAAAATGGCATTAAATAATCTAGTGAGCCACTCCAAGTCTGCCTTGCCCGCACTCTTCCAAAACTCCACCTAGATTTCACCCGGCCCGGTCTCTTTTTCCCTGCTCATCTTATGCATAGCCCCCTCAACTTTATCAACTCTAATCCTCCTACAATACTCAAAGTTACAACGACTCCCGGATAGTTTCGAATCACCCAGTACAATGCTTCTGTCCCCCTCCTCGTTCAAGAGACTATGGAAGTAGGTCTTCCATCTTCGATGGATAAGCCACTCATCCAACAAAACTCTACCTTCTTCGTCTTTGATGCACTTTACTTGGTCCAAGTCACGCGCCTTCCTTTATCGTGCCTTGGCTAACTTGAACAACCTCTTATCCCTACCTTGGCCTCGAGTTCCTCATACAAACGACTAAAAGCTGCAGTCTTGGTCACCGTAACTGCTATCTTTGCCTCTTTATTAGCCAACTTATAATGCTCCCTATTCGCCCTCTTCTCCTCCTCATCTACACTTTCCACTAGCTTCAAATACGCTGCTTTCTTCGTTTCCACTTTTCCTTGCACCTCTCCATTCCACCACTAGTTTCCCTTGTGACCACTAGAGTAACCCTTTGAGACCCTTAATATCTCTCTCACGGCTTCCAATATGCACTGCGCAGTCGTGGTCCACATAGCATTTGTGTCCCCACTACTCCTCCAATCCCCCATAGTTACCAACTTGACCCCCAACTCGTGCGCTTTAGCTTCCGTAAAGGCTCCCAACTTGATCTTATGTTGGCTATACATCACCCTCTTCTTCCTCTTCCTCGTGATCTCAAGGTCCATGACTAGGAGCCTATGAAGGGTCAAGAGGTTCTCACTCGGGATGACCTTGCAATCCATGCAAAGACCTCTATCGGATTTCCTGCAGAGTAAATAATCAATCTGAGTCTCGGCCACCGAACTCCAGAAGGTGACCAATTGCTCCATCTTCTTTGGGAAACTCGAGTTTGCTATCACCAAATCAAATGCTCTAGAAAAGTCCAACAGAGACGTTCCTCCTCCGTTTCTATCTCTAAAACTAAATCCAACATGCACATCATCATACCCCCCAGACGTCGCTCAAATGTGGCTGTTGAAATCTCCTCCTATGAAAATCTTATTGGTATGCGGGATACCATGCACCATCTCATCCAAATCCTCCCAGAAATGCCTTTTGACTTCCTCATCCAAGCCTGCTTGGGGTGCGTACGCACTGATATGTTCTAAGTAAAACCTCCCACAACTAGCTTAATAGTCATCAGCATGTCATTCATCCTCCTAACCCCCACCACTAGTTCACAGAGGTCCTTATCAACCAAGATACCTACCCCGTTCCTACCCCCACCATCCCAGAATACCAAAGTTTGAAATTGCCCACATCCCGCGCCTTATCTCCCACCCACCCAGTCTCCTGTACACAAGCTATATTAATCTTCCTTTTCTCGAGAATCTTCGCTAACTCTACAGATTTTTCAGTCAAAGTTCCTATGTTCCAAGACCCCACTCTCAGCCTAGTAGCTCCCTTAGCCCTCTTACCCCCTCACCCCCGCACCCCTCCCCTGTGTTGATACCTCCGAGGACAAGATCTTACCCTACCATCATTCACCAAAGACACTATAATCTAGGAGTCACTACGCAAGTAGTATCCCGAAAATAAGTGACAAAATAAAATGAGTTACCAAAATATAATCTACCACTAAAGGTCGCAAAACAGGTGAAGAAATAAAATAAAAGAACTAATGGGAACTATAATCTACAACTAAAGGTCAGAAAAATAGGTGAAGAAATAAAATAAATGAACTAAAAGAACTATAATCTACAACTAAAGGTAGATAAATAGGTGAATAAAAAAAAAGGAAGTAAAGGAACTATAATCTACAACTAAAGGATAGAAAAATAGGTGAAGAAATACAATACAAGAGCTAAAGAGGGCTATAATCTACAACTAAAGGTCACAAAGAAAATGTGCAAAATTAGAACAAAACTACTATGGGATATTTGAAATAAAGATTCAAAATAAAGATGTAAACATGTAGATAACAATATAAACAAGTAGGCAAAGCTATCACTAATGCAATTAATTTGATAATGCTAGGGCAAATACTAACTAAAGATTTAAGAACAAAATAGGCAGGCAAGGAGATACAATTAGGCTAAAATATCAAACTATTAAATTATCAAGACAAGAGAGGAATAATAGAACCTGGATTGCAACCTTTGAAATTAACGGAAATATGGCCGGCGGTAATGGATTGCGACGACCTGGAGCAATACTCTATGTATTTCTCGTTTAAATAGGAATAAGAAGCTTCAAATATTTTTGTGCTTTCTAGAGAATTTAGACCAACCAAGAAATCGGCGAGAATTGGCCGGAATCAGAATCGGAATCGGCTAAGAAGCTGAAGCGAAGTTGTAATACCCAACAAGAATATGAAGCCTCTCCTATAAAGAATATATCCAACAATCTTCAGAATGACAGAAGTAATCAACAAACGAATGTGACTCCTCTCTGTTACAGAATATACCTAAGTAATCGGCAGGAAGAAATCACAAATGTATTTGAAGCCTCTCTTTTACAGAATATAACAAGTAATCGGCGGGAATTAATCAACTAATCTTTATCTCTGTATCAATGTATCAATGTAATGTATGTATTCTTGCCGGCGAATCTTTCTCGCAATATCACCGGGAATTGATGGTGATTTTGATAGGAGACCGCTGGAGATTTTTGGTTCGAGGTGAATAGAAGGCGTATTTAAACAAACAAAATGGGAGAAAATGAGGGAAAGCAGTTTAATAATAATAACAATGGAAATGAAACAAATAAGAAATATATCAAGATTAACTACATTGAACTAAGGCAAATAATGCATCACAGAAGAAAACAAGGAATGTTATGCCAAGGAAACGAAATAACCAAACACAACTAAAGTAATAGAGAAGTATCAACAAGAGTCACTACCGAGATACCGCCTTGTAGTCTCAAATCACAAAACAATTCACAATCTTTCCTTATACCACTACAGGAGCCTTGCATTTAGTTTTGAAAATTATTTTTCCCGAAATAACTTCCCGCGTTTTAGCCCACATTATCACACCGCGTGGCTTCAAGTAGTTCCCCTACTAGCAACACATGTATCAAGCCCACCTTATCTCACCGCATGTATTTCATTCCCAAAACCTTATTCCACCGCATGCGTATCAATATCACAACGTATCACAAATTGCACCTCAAGTGCCCAATATCACAACTTGCCAAGAAACCAAAAACAATAGTATTTTCACAACTTTATAACTTTGCCTCAATGTAAATCACGACCTTTATAACTCAATACAAATTCCAACGACAAGATACTCCAAAAATAACAACTTCAAGTAAAGAACTCAACGGTTAAATAATGAATAAGGAATAGAGGAAATAATACTTCAACTAAACATGTAAAGGCAATTAACAAGTAAGAGATAAGGCAAGAATAGCATGTAAAGATAAACTAGTAATGATGATTATAGCATGTTAAGGTAACTCAATTAAGGCATGAAAGGAATCTACATAGCTAAAACCGGTAATTTTTCACATTTAGCCCATGTACACACTCGTCACCTTGCGTACACGGCTTTCACACATCACAATTATCACAAACAACACCAATACTAAGGAGTAATTTCCCCATACAAAGTTAGACAAGCCTCTTATCTCACAACACGCTAACTCAATCCATTAGTAAGCCATTCCCTCAATTATCCAACTTTGAATGACTCCAATCTAGTCAAAACAACTTCATACCATAAATATAAACTATAGAAAACTATTTCAAATAATAAAGTTACGATCTTTACAAAGAAACAAAAAGTCAACTCAAAAGGTCAACCCGAGCTCGCATCTCAAAACCTGACAAAAATTAGAAAACACCCATTCAATAAAGAGTCCAACTATATAAGAATTACTCAAATCCGACCTCAAATCATCTTTCAAATCCCCAAAATTTAGCCTAAGAAGTTTCCGCAATGTTTCCCCAAATTTTTAACTCAAATCACTAATTAGATGATGAAAATAACAATAGATTTATAGAATATAGTTAAATCCGGGTTAGAAGTACTTAGTCCAATGATTTCTTTGCAAAACTCTCGAAAATTCGCCACCAAACGAGCTCTCTAGGTCCAAAAATGAAAATGAGATCAAACCCTCAAAAATTTCCTATTTCTGCCCAGCGATTTCATTTTTACGGGAACCTCAGTCGCATCTGCTATGTCGCACCTGTGAAAAAACTATCGCAGGTACGGTTCCAACTTAAGCCCAAAGGTTTTGCTTCTGCGGACAAATATCCGCACCTGCGAGCCCGCTTCTGCAGAGAAAACGACCGCACATGCGGTCCCGTACAAGGTGTAATGACCCAAGTTATTATTTTTAGAATTAACGCATCGTTTAGCGACTAAAGGTATCGAGCAGCTTCGTAATATGTATTATGACCCGCGGGTATGGTCGAGTTTGATTTTCGGAAGATTCAGAATTTAATTAAAAGAATAATTGTCATAATTTAAAACTTAAGTTGGAAAAGTTGACCAAATATTGACTTATATGTAAACGACCTCGGATTAAAATTTTGATAATTCCAATAGCTCCGTATGGTGATTTTGGATTTAGGAGCGTGTCCGTAAAATTATTTGGAGGTTCGTAGTAAAAGTTTGCTTGAAATGGAGAAAGTTAAATTTTTGGGAAGTTTGACCGGGGAGATGACTTTTTGATATCGGAGTCGGAATCCAGTTCTGAAAATTTTCATAACTTCGTTATGTCAATTATGACTTGTGTGCAAAAATTTAAAGTCATTCCGGATTGATTTGATGTGTTTCGGCACAAGATATAGAATTTTAATGTTCAAAGTTCATAAATTTTGATTTGAGGTGTGATTCATAGTTTTGATGTTGTTTGATGTGATTTGAGGATTAGTCTAAGTTCGTATGATGTTTTAAGACCTGTTGGTGTATTTGTTTGAGGTCCCGGGGGCCTCGAGTAAGTTTCGGATAGTTAACGGGTTGGATTTTGGACTTGGAACTCTGATGGAATTTTTCTGATGTACCATCTGGTTTCCTTCATTGCGTTCGCGAGTGGAGCCTCGCGTTCGCGAAGAGGAACTGAGAGGCTGGCAATATTTGCTCTTCGCGTTCGTGAAGATAAGGAAGTGTTCGCGAAGAGTGGACAGGGTGTGTATCGCGAACGCTAGAGGTGTTACGCATTCGCGAAGAAGAGAGGAAGCAACTGGGGACCCCAGGCAATTGGTCTACATGTTCGCGCAGGGGGTTTCGTGTTCGCGTAGTGAGGGGGAAACGAAGCACCGCATTCGCGATTGGTTGAACGCGTTTGCGTAGAAGGTATTGAGGCAGAGGCACTTTGTGCTTCGCGAACGCGAGGGGGATGTCGTGTTCGCGAAGGAGGAATTTGGAAGGGAATAATTTTGTGTTTCACGAATGCGAAAGTTGAATTTTTGGAATGTTTGACCGGGGAGTTGAATTTTTGATATAGGAGTCGGAATCCAGTTCTGAAAATTTTTATAGCTTCATTATGTCAATTATGACTTGTGTGCAAAAATTTGAGGTCATTCCGGATTGATTTGATATGTTTCGGCACAAGATATTGAATTTGAAAGTTCAAAGTTCATAGATTTTAATTTGAGGTGTGATTCGTCATTTTGATGTTGTTTGATGTGATTTGAGGATTCGACTAAGTTCGTATGATATTTTCGGACTTATTGGTGTATTTGGTTGAGGTGGCGGGGGCTTCGGGTAAGTTTTGGATGGTTAACGAGTTGGATTTTGGACTTGGAACTCCGCTGGAATTTTTCTGATGCACCATCTGGTTTCCTTCATCGCGTTTGCAAGTGAAGCCTCGCATTCGCGAAGAGGAACTGAGAGGCTGGCAATATTTGCTCTTCGCGTTCGCGGAGATAAGGACGCGTTCACGAAGGGTGGACAGGGTGTGCATCGCAAATGCGAGAGGTGTTACGCATTCGTGAAGAAGTGAGGAAGCAGTTGGGGACCCCAGGCAATTGGTCTACGCGTTCGCGTAGGGGGTGTCGTATTCGCGTAGTGAGGGGGAAACGAAGCACCACATTCACGATTAGTTGAACGCGTTTGCGTAGAAGGCATTGAGGTAGAGGAACTTTGTACTTCGCGAACGCGAGGGGGATGTCGTGTTCGCGAAGGAGGAATTTGGACGGAAAAAATTTTGTGCTTCGTGAACGCGAGGCACTAACTGCGTTCGAAGAAGAAAAGCCTAGGCAGTGAGTTTAAGTTCTGAAAATAGTCCCATTTTCTATTTTTACCGATTTGGAGCTCGGATTGAGGCGATTTTTGGAAGATTTTCAGAGAAAATAACGGGGTAAGTATTCTTAACTCAATATTAGTTAAATTACCCGTATCCATGGTTGTTTTAAAATTTAATGAGTGAATTAAGTTGAAAAATTTAGAAAACCCTCTTGGTTTAATTTGAAGATTTGAGGGTCGAGTTGAGGTCGGATTTTGGTAAAATTGGTATGGTTTGACTTGTGGTTGAATGGGCTTTTGGATTTTGTGAGTTTTGTCGGGTTCCGAGACGTGGGTTCCACGGGCAATTTTTGAGCTAAATTTCGGATTTTGATGGAAAATTAATATTTTCTTATGGAATTAATTTCAATAAATTTTATTGACTGAATCTAATTATTTGTGGCTAGATTCGAGGCGTTTGGAGGTCAATTAAAGCAAGAAGGAGACTTTGGAATTTCGGCATAACTTCAAAAAGGTAAGTATCTTGCCTAACCTTGAGTGGGGGAATTAACCCTTAGGCATTGAGTCTTATGTGAAAATTGTGTAATTGAAAATTATATACGCGAGGTGACGAGTACGTACTTGGTTTATATGGGCAAATTATATCGGTTAGAATTGTTAGATGCCCTTATGTATTAAATTGAAAATTTATTGGCACTTATTAAATCCTCTATTTGTCATGGCAAGATCTTTGTTTGTTGAAATTATTTTTATACGATGATTTGGTGTGATTGCCACCTTTATTTTTATATGAAATATTATTTTGTTGAGTTGTTCACCTACGGATATTTTGTTAAGATTTTATGCACATTATGGTCGAGCCATGGGCTCCTTATTATAGAAAATAAGATATTGTTGATTTTTGTGGCAAGTTGTAATATTTGAGCACTTAATGTGCAATCTGTGATAAGTTGTAATATTTGAGCACTTAATGTGCAATCTGTGATATGTTGTAATATTTGAGCACTTGAGGTGCAATTTATGAGATGTGATATTGGCATGTTATATTGTTGGAAGGTTTGTTCGGGTGTTTGCATGAGGTTTCTGCCGTGCTATTGTTACTATTGATTTATGCACATGCGGTGTGACAAGGCGGGCAAGGTAGGAATATTATTATGTGCATGCGGCGAGACGAGGCGGGCATTTACTTTATTATAGCGCACGTGGCGAGACCAGGTGGTCTATGTCGAGGATTGAATTGTGATGACATGTGATGGCCTGGGGGCATTGTTGTTGTTGCATATTTACTTTTGGGACTACGAGGCGGTACCTCAAAAAATCCCTCTATCTTGCATATTTACTTTTGGGACTACGAGGCGGTACTTCGGGAGATCCCCCTGTCTTGTATATTTACTTTTGGGACTACGAGGTGGTACCTAGGGAGATCCCCCTGTCATGCATATTTACTTTTGGGACTACAAGCTGGTACCTCGGGAGATCCCCTATTGAGCATTTAATTTTGGGACTACGAGATGGTATCTCGGGAGTGCCTTTGTTGATATTCTCTATGGTTGCACTTGTCTTTGGTTATTTTGTTTTTCCGTGATAGGTAAATCCTTGTGTTCTTCCGTGATGTAATATTTAATTTTATTATGTGTGTTGTATTCCTTGTTGTAATGTGTTGGCTTTGGCTCTTGTACGAGACTTTGAGGATTTGTGTTTCTAGTTTTACTAGTTTTCAAGGTTAAGTTGTTTTAAATAAAAGAAATGACTAGATGCTTTAATTCTTATAAGTTTTACATCCAAATCAGCAACTATCGGGTGCTTCTTTTTAATTGAAATGTTATTTTCTTCACCCAAATAATTTCTAAAATAAATTCATTTCTTTGTTGATTCCTTACTTGATTTAAAACTTTTAAACTTACTTTATTGAAAATAAATTAATCATGTGGATCTTATTTACATTGATATTATTGGAACGTGAGTAGTCCATGCAGTTGTGAAAGAAATATGGGCACGAGGTGCCGCAGAAATATGAAGTTGGTCTGAGACCCATATTTTTATGATTATGAAATGAGGTGTCACAGGGTGACTTTTAATTAAAGAATTATATTTTAAAGATTTTTATTCGAAAAACTTATAGGTGAAAGAATTATATTTGAAGGACTTGATTACTATGTTGTACTTGTGTTTCCTTAAATCGTTTGAGCAATATCTATGGAGTTCTTGCTGCCTTACTGTTTATATTACTAGTTGATTATTGTTGCTATCACTGCTATTTATTTTTGATTATTTTAGCATGGCACAGGTTATTTGACTAGTGAGTGTCTTGATTGTACCTCGTCACTACTCCACTGAGGTTAGTCTTGATACTTACTGGGTACCGACTGTGGTGTACTCATACTATACTTCTACATATTTTTGTGCAGAGCCAGGTAAATTGGAGTCAGTTGATCGCTAGCTAGTTGTACAGATCTTGCTGTGGAGACCCAAGACATGTTGCCGCGTTCGCAGGCTTTGGAGTCACCTTCTTATTTGTATTCACAAATTTTTACTTTATTTCAAATAGTTGTATTTAGAAAATTATAGCAAACTCTGTAGAGCTTATGACTTGTACTACCAGTTTTGGGGATTGTAGGTATTGTATAGAGATTCATATTTCGTATATGTCAGTCGTTAAATAAATATTATTATTACTTCAGTAAATGTTAGGCTTACCTAGTCCCTAAGATTAGGTGCCATCATGATATCCAACGGAGAAAAAATTGGGTCGTGACAAGTTGGTATCACAGCTCTAGGTTCATAGGTGCTACGAGTCATAAGCGAGCTTAGTAGAGTCTTCCGGATCGGTACGGAGACGTCTGTACTTATCTTCGAGAGGCTACCGAACTGTTAGGAAACTTTCACTTCTTTCATTTCCTGTCGTGAGAAATTTGTATAATTTGGAATTTGAGCCTTTTGTATTTCTATTCTCTCACTGATGGTGAGGAGACGAGCTACCGGGTCAATTGAGCAGGCACCCGCGCGTTCTGCTAGGGCCGCAAGAGGCCCGAGCAGAGGTAGAGGCCGAGAAAGGGCACGTGTCGCGACTAAAGCACCTATTAGAGCAACAGTTGAGGAGCCGCCAGTAGCTCCAGTTGGGGGACAAGTACCAGAAGCACCTATTGTTACCCCCGGAATTTCAGGAAACCTTAGCACAGTTCATGAACATGTTTGGTACAATAACTCAAGCGGGATTGATCTCCGTTTCGCCAAATATTTTACAGATTGGGGAGTAGCTCAGACTCCTACCGCCCGTACTCCAGAGCAGCAGGTTCATATTGGTCAGGTTTCGGGTATAGTACCGGTACATCCTGTTATTTCGGTTCATCCTGAGTTCAGGCCAGAAGTATCAGAAGAAGAACAAAAGAGACTTGAGAGATTTAAGAGGTATAGTCCACCTACCTTCAGTGACACAACTAACAAGGATGCCCAGTGATTTCTAAAAATGTGTCACAATATTCTCTGCACTATGGGTAATGTGGAAGTGAGCGGAGTTGCCTTTACTATATTTCAGCTGTCAGGAGCAGCGTATCAATGGTGGCACGTTTATGAAGAAGGTAGACTAGCCGATACCATACCACCAACTTGGGCTTATTTTTCTGGAGATATTTTTGAAAGAGTTTGTTCCCCAGACTCTCCGGGATGTATGGCACACAGAGTTTGAACGGTTGCGTCAGGGCACCATGACAATGTTAGAATATGCTATTAGGTTCAGTGAGTTAGCCCGCCATGGACCTATCTTGGTTCCTACAGTTAGAGAGCGAGTCCGCAGATTCATTAAAGGGCTCGATTATGATTTTAAAATATGTACAACTCGAGAGTTGCAGACTGACATTCCATTTCAGCAAGTAGTAGAGACTGCCAGGATGTTAGAACATGTTCGAAGTGAGGAGAAGGAGTCTAAGGAGGCCAAAAGGTCTCGGAACTTTGGAGGATTTAGTAGATTCTACTATGCACTTATGACTCATCATGGCGGAGGCTCGGATAGTCGGTCAGCCTAGTACACAATTCAGAGTACTCGTAGTGCTCCAGTTAATACTTTTAGTGCACCACCGACACAAGATTCTTAAAGTGGTTATTTTAGTTATCCGGCACAGACTCAGCACGAGCACCCGCGACCTCAGATAGGTTGTTATGAGTGTGGTGATACTAGGCACATCATGAGAGATTGTCCCATACTTGGGAGAGGCGAATTTATCAAAACGCTCAGGCTACAAGCTTTATTCCAATTAATATTCCACGTGCACAGCCAGATAGAGGTGCATGACAGGTGGGTAGAGGGTGCCCTAGAGGGGGAGGCCCAACCCGTTGATATATTTGCTATGGTGTGGTTGAGGCCACTACACCAGATGATGTCGTTACAGGTACGATCCCGGTTGTTATAAAAAGGATATTTTTCCTTAATTTGATTCGGTTTTGAATATTGAGGCGAGTCCTCTTATTATGCTCCGCTTATGGGTGAGCTTCATAATTTTATGACCCATTTATATGTTTATCCTTGTTGGGAGATTTGATGATATTAGCCCGTATCTATCATTTTTATTTATGTATACTATTGAGGGCTATAAGTCCAAATGTGACTTTTTATTACTCAGTGGGATTCGATGTGATTTCGGAATAATTGATCTCAGTTTTATGAATTATATGCCCTATTGGTATGAGGGTTCATTATGTGTTGTGAAAAATTATTTACGAAATTTATTGAAAAGAAGAAAGAAAGGAAATTGAAAAAAAATTCAGTTGGCACAATTTGCAAAATACTTGTTATTCGGCGTTGAGGACGAGATCCTCGCATTTTTATATGAGATAAAATATTTAAATTGGGCTACGAGCCGCAGTGGAAGTTATGTAAGGACGAGGTCCTTGGGGTAAAAATTTTATGAGTTTACATTTTGTGAAATTTAATTTGTACTATAGTATTAATAGGGAGTCATGCTTGTTAGGCTTATTTGATAATTCTTGTATATTTTTCTGTGCATATTTAGCCATTTTCGTGTTATAAACATTGAGTTTTAGCCTATGAGGTGAGTGCCCATGTGGCATTAAATGTGACTCATTAATCTGAGTAAGTAATTATGAGGTCTTCATGCCTAGCGTGTTGCCATCAGTGTTGTGAAGAATTAGATTTGAGATTTTGTTTAAGATGAGATTAATTGAGGATGCTGAAATTAATTATAAACATATATTATGACCAAAGATGTGATTATGGACATACGTATGATGAGTGCGTAGGCGTAATTTGTTACAGCCGGTTGAGACTAATACCATGTGTTGATGCGAGAATTTAAATTTATTGGAGTATAAGGAAATTGGCTTTAAAGCTGTGAATAAAAGAAATAATTTGTTGGACCCGGTTAAATTTACGGTGACGTAAATCACTCAGTAATTTATGTTTCAAAAAGGGTCAAAATACACACGTATACCGTTACCTGCTCCGTCTATTGAATCTTCTTCTTCCTTAGTCACCAAGACTAGCAGCTTGTCTACTTCAGCAGCAGTCATTCGCCATCGATGCACGAAATAGACCTCCACGATCTCTCCGACGACGCCGATTACGCTGCTTCTATGCATCAAGTCAGCATTAATTTACCTCTTCGCCATTTTCACAATCTTTTATGATCACTTACTTATCACGGTTTCTTCGCATTTTGATTCAATTGCTCCTTTTGTCCATTTATTTATTGATTCATCTCTTGAAAACGGAATGCTAATATATATTAGGTTAACTTAATTTGTGCTTGTGATTTTGTGATTTTTCGATGCTTGATTGTAATTTTTGGGATCCTTGCTTTTATTTAATAGTATATGCTAATTATTGATTCGCGAATTTATGTATATTGTTGAGCAACTTTTATCGCGAATTATCTTATCAGCATACACAAATTACGTTTGATCTCTCTCTCTCTCTCACACACACACACACACACACAAATATAGCTACTATATTGAGTAATTATCTATTTATTTTTATATTATACGTAATTATCTCGAGTTTAAATAGCAGAATTTACTGTATATTTTGATGAAGTTAATTTGTGCTTATGATGTGTGATTTACTCCGGAGCTTGATTCTAGCCGTTGAGCTTGTTGATTTTGTTTAAGATACTCCATTTGGACTTTCTCCCAATTTATGTGGAAGTCCTTGACTGAGCAAGGAGTTTAAGGAAGAACGACATTTGACGTTTGTGGTCTAAAATCAGTCATAGACATTTCTGTGGCTATAAATAATCTCATTATGGTTAAAATGGGAAGTTTAAAGTTAAATGGTTTCTAAATGTAGAAATGATCATTCTTTTTGGGATAGATTTAAGAGGAAAGTGTCTCGTATTAATTGGGACAGAGGGAGTATTTTAGTTATTCCTCCAGAAGTTTATGAAGCTGATTATTGTCCTGCTTTGTTGTGATTTGGTAAAATGGATTTAAAGTTTTTTATGTTTGTGGTGTGTGCTAGGGTTCGACGAGCATGACTACGAGTGGTAGCAGTAAGCCGAGTTCATCCAGTGAACAAGTTGGTGTTGAAATAGTGTATTTGAAAGATAATGTGGCAATACACCCGACTCAACATGCATGGGAGAGGATCAGAGGTCGGCTGAAGCTGATCAAGCAAGGAAGTTCTCTGTTAATGGTAAGTAGATTTCATGCATCGTTAGACTCATTTTTATGTATGACCAATTTCAAATATAGTCTTTGATAATTGCTATTGGATCATTTGCTCTTTTGTGGCATACATGATTTCTGAAGTTTGCTACATCCCTGCCTCCCATAATTTTCGTACCAAAGTATAGGTTTGAGGTGGTGTTAAAGTTCAAATGCAACTGGATCTGCAAAAGCTCTACTGTTTGGAAATTTCTTTATATAACAGTTGGTTCAAAGAGTGAAAGACGAGTATGCATAACAGGGCTTAATATAATTTATTAAAACAATAAATATAAGGGGTTAAATATATGAGGTGTCCCTTATTTTTTGGCTTGTAGTATATACTGATAACCTCTTGGAGTAATGGGTGAAAACGGAACGAGTTCTCCTTTCAAAGTTCAAACGAACGCAGTCTAGTACATTCACCAAGTACCCCCTTTGCCTTCCTCTTTCTAACTTAAATTTGGTTTTCTTCCTATCCTTCCCATTAAACAAGGATGACGCCTTTATGTTGTTGTGTGTGTGTGTGTGTGTTTTTATTTGGGGGGGGTGGTGGTGGCGGCTCACTTTTGTTGCAAATATCAATTGGTTCTGCCTATTTAACTGAGCCATCGAAGTGCTTTTGTGACAGACTTGGATTCCATATAAATTTGGTTTTCTCCCTATCCTTCCCATTAAATAAGGATGACGCCTTTATGTTGTTGTGTGTGTGTGTTTATTTGTGGGGGGGGGGGGGGGTGGTGGTGGTGGTGGTGGTGGCGGCTCACTTTTGTTGCAAATATCAATTGGTTCTGCCTATTTAACTGAGCCATCGAAGTGCTTTTGTGACAGACTTGGATTCCATATAAAGGGCAAAGCTCAAGTGCAAGGCTGTCTGAAAAAGGTTGGACTTAGGTTATCTGTATTGTGACTCAAAAAAGAGTAATGATTTTATGCACATAAAAAGTTCCGTTAGCTGTTCCATAATGTTATCTTTTCTATATCTTGGTTCAGATAAGAGTCTCTATACAATAAGAGCAGTGCCTTTCTCGGATATTAGGTCAATCCGTAGACACACTCCTACATTGGGTTGGCAGTATGCTATTATAGTTTTGTCGTCAGGTACGTGGTCATGTACTATAGTTTCCCAAACCTTTCTGTTCTATACCAGTGATTTTTTAACTGTTGTTTTCATAGAATAGTTTAACCTTTTCTGTTGTGAGAAGTTAGTTTACTTGCTACTTTATTTGTCTCTGTTGGAAATAAATCACTTTTACTTTCTAAATTATCAGTGTTATCATTCCTTGCATGCCTGCTGTGGCTTCAGTAATCAGTACTCAATTTCTCAGCTGTCACTTGATATAATTTCTTGAGAATTTAGGAAGTAGAAAGTCCAATGCTATTGTTTTCTGAGATAATCCATCTATGTTCTTCATTTGGCATGATCAATAGCCTATTTGGTCAACTTTTTGGAAAGCTCTTTTTCTTTTTTCTTATTTTGGAGAGTTAAGTTATTTTGCTGAGCCTGTGGGGAAAAACGTGATTGAGCATCATGAGAAGCAGTTTTCTACTGTGAAAGAAAGTAGAAATTTGTAGCATCTCCTCGGAAGTAGAATCCGAAACATAAAATTTGTTATTAAGAAAACATCCTTATCAAAAATTTGTATTTACTAAATTATCCCTCCTAAGTTTAATCCATCTGGCTTAAGTATATTTAATACTAATAAATATTTTGATTTATTTCTTATTTTTTTCAACAATTTAAATAAATAAAATTAAAAATTTTAATTAAAGTCTCTCATAATAAATTGTTAAAAATCATTTATTTATGTAAGTTATACTAATAGAAAAGTGATTCTTTCTTTTTGACAAGCAATAGATTGAATCTTTGCATGTCCATTTTCGTATTGTGACACTCATAAGCATTTTTTCATAAGATTGGTCAAACAAAAATTAATTTTCTAATACATATAAAAGTGCTTCTCAGATGTGTGCCAAAAAAAGACTACTACTCTCCGAAAGTTCTTCTTCTAAAGCTCCATCTAAGAAGAAGTCATTTAACATAAGTAGGTTTTGGAAGTTTTGCCAAACAAGCCCTAAGACTCTTAAAATATGTTTCATTTTGATTTATGCTTTCTCGAATGGATTTCCATGAATATAAGCATTTTGATATCATGGCAATGTTATGACTTTTGGGCAGTTCGAGGCTAAGACAACTCCTATTTGGGAATACTTTAGAAGCTAGGCTAGGAATCAATTGCTCCTAGATACATGGTTAAATTTAGTTCATCGAGCAAGATTTGGAACACATTATGATTCATGGCAATGTTATGACCTGTGGTAGGCAAATTTTGCGAAGCATAAGACAAGAACTACAGACAATACTTTGGAAGCTAGGGTTGGAGTCAAAATTGCTCCTAAATCCATGGTAAGTTTTAGTTCATTTTATGGCAATCTTAGGACTCGTGGATAGGACTGTAGGAGAATTTCCAAAGCAAAATCGGCAACTATTGGCAATAATTTTGAAGCTGGAGCGGGATCAAAGTTGCTCCTATAAAGGCTAAGGACATGGCTGGCTTTAATTCATTGAGAATGATCAGAAATTCAATTTGCTAACTGAAAAAGTGAAAATTTGCTAGTGGTGAGGACATTGCTAGCTGAACTTAAAGTGGAATGTTGCTCGAAACTCAACTTGCTAGCTGAACTTAAGATCTCTCCCTGTTATCCTTCGTGTTCAATTAAATTTTGGGTCACCAAGATATGATACCTCTTCTGAAACAGCAAATTTTTTTGACAAAGTATCAAAGGATTTCTTATTTTCTCCAGTACCTATAAGGAAAAAAATGGATATTTTCTCCAGTATGTGCCAATTTTGCACAATTGTCTTACTGTTTGTTTCGGTGGTAAAACTAGCTTCCTTTTTCTCAATGTGGCTCCAATTTGTTCAACCTATGTACAAAAGATGCGGAGCCAGCAACATTTTCTAAAAGGGTTGTCAATGAATGGAATATTAGTTCATTTTAGCTCCGTGTTTTCTATTGTTTCTGAATAGGTTTAAGTTTCATGACAAGCCTTCCGTAAATCAAAATTCTTTGGAAAATCTTAGTTGCTGGTCCTCCTTGTTTCAAATGTCTTATAATATCATGATGTTTCAGGTCCCTCTTTGGTAATCCACTTGATTGATTTAGGCATAATTATTCTGCTTATCAATATATCATGATGAAAGGGAGCCTTGGCGTAACTGGTAAAGTTGCTGCCATGTGACCAGGAGGTCACGGGTTCGAGCCATGGAAATAACCTCTTGCAGAAATGCAGGGTAAGGCTGCGTACAATAGACCCTTGTGGTCCGGCTCTTCCCCGGACCCGCGCATAGCGGGAGCTTAGTGCGCCGGGCTGCCCTTTTTATCAATATATCATGATGTTTGAAGTCAATGCATTTAACTTGTATACCATTGTATATAAGCATATATGCATTCTTGATGGATAGACATCTTTTATTCTATCTAGCTTTAAAACTTACATGCATAGCTTTATATGTATATTTTTTTGATAAGTTACATTCTGGCTTCATTTTCCCTGCCATTTTTGGTAGATCTTTTTCATACTTCCCACAGTACCAATTTGTTGATTGTGCAACTGTCATGTCTTATGCAGGACTAGCATTTCCTCCACTTTATTTTTACAATGGTGGTCTCAAGGAATTTCTTGCAACGATTAAGCAACATGCTTTTCTTGTGAGGTAAATTGGTTACTTAATCTTCTTTTGGGCATCGGCTTTTTATGATTCTATAACTAGCTAAATGGACTATTAAAAAAAATTCACAGATTTATGTGTTTTCCTTTTCTTTTTCTTTCTTGTTGATTCTTCATTGCAGTTTGGGACCAAAATCCCTTTATGTTTCCGTTTTACCTTTTATTTTGAGATGGAAAGAATGAGAAAGTAGAAATTAGAACAAGACAGCTCACACATGGATTGCAGTTTGATGCTAGTGTAACATACAAATAACGATAAACAAATTATCAGTAATATTATTTGAAAACATAGGGAGGTTCTTTGGTGGATGGGAGATAATTTGAAAGAACATGATCTCTGGAAGTGGCAGATGTGAGTGTAAGTTACTAGCAAATACTAGTTTGAGTGCCACCTATCAATTGATATATGATGTTTATGCTAGCTGAAATTCTGGTATAGTAACTAATTGTACTGGAAGTTGGCTGGTTCACCTTCTTTATGGATAGCTACGAACTATTATTTCACGTTTCAGAAGGCAAAGATACTTGTAGTACTGGAAAGTTGGGATATTGGTTGATTTTGGTATCTAATTTGTCGTGCATTGACCTAGTACTGACAGAGAGTAACTAGATTACTGGAGGATTTCCTGTCACTCACTAGTTAAGGGTATTTTCAGGTCTGCTGAAGATGCAAATATATTTCTTGTCAATGACTTCCAAGATCCGCTCCAGGTGCGGCTAATGTCATTTAACATTGTTTTTAATCTATTGCTCTTTCACAAATTCACACTTCCACTTCATACTTTGATATGATTTTTATAGAGAACTCTCTCTTCCTTGGAGCTTCCGGGGGCCGTTTCTGTTGCAAACAGTCCACTTTCATCCATTGCATCCAGTGAATCTTCACCCAGTTGGACAGACGGAGGAGCCCCTGATAAGAGCTCCACATATGTTCAACAAAATGGCAGTCAAAGACAAAAACATAATGATCCTCGACATTTTTCTATTCAAGTACTGGAGAAATTTTCTCTTGTCACCAGATTTGCTCGTGAAACAAAATCTCAACTTCTTCGTGAAGCTCATGGTGATGGTTTCATTTCTAATGCAAGGAGGAAGCATGACAAAAAGCCAAATAATTATTCTTTTGTTGTTGAATCTAATGATGTTCATGAGCCGCTTGAAAATGTTCCTGTGCCTGCAGATTCTTTGGAGGTAAGAACCTCTCATGTACTCCACTTCTCTTCTTAGTTTCATTGCCTTTACAGCTCCTGGCTTACAAGAATGCTGTTCATTACTTCCGTTGTTATTTGTGCATTTAATTTTTTTGGAACTGGGAATTTGATTTGGTTAGTCAACAACGAGAATTCTGCACTTATGCTTAAGAAGATTTAGTAATATACGAAAAACGACAAGTGAATAAGAAGTCAGACAATTTCTTGGTTTAATACTGCTGATGCTCCGATGGAGAAGTGGCAAGGCTGTTAACATGATTTATCCTTGGGTCCAAAGAATGAATGTACCGCTTCAGTTTATTATCTACTGTACTGAAAACTATAAGAATGATCCTGCAAAATGGCATTTTTGGATATAATATCAACTCCATAAACAGGACTGTTCTGATGTATTTCTTTATCCTTAAACAGAAACGTTCTAGTGAGAAACATAGTCACAATGAAGAAGCGGCATTGCGTGATGAAACTTTTGAGGTATGTCCATACTTGAGGAGCCATTTGACTTGCTGAGCATGTAAATGAAAACCTACTAGTAAATAAAAACCTGTTTTAGTTTTCAGCTTTCTTGGTGATATAAAAAATCCCTCCAATAATATGATTATAGTTATCTAGTTGCTCCAATTCATGGATAAACTGAAGTTTTTACCTTTTCTTTTCCCTTTTTGTTGGTCAAAAAGTTAATTTTTTTCTTTTGTTGGAAAGGAGATAAAGGGGTTACTCCATGGAACTGAAGACTAAATTTTTGTAAACAAATCAATTTGAGAAACAATGAATAAAGTTGCACTATCTGAATCCTACCTGTAGATGTAGACTGGACTGTATCATCTTTTCTTTATATTGTTATAAAGTTCATAGTTCACTTCCTTATTATTTTAGCTGCACATTAATTTATTTTTACTTGAAGGTAAAAGCAGAGAAATTAATTTTTATTGAAACCCAGTTCAGATTGTATGAGTGGATGAAGTATTTAACATGGTTACTGATTAATGATCTTTATTTCAGAGCTACTTTCCCTTCAGCAGCTGTAATGACAGATGTCCTCATTAACAGTTGAAATTTAGAGGAAAATCAATGAACTAGTATGCTTGAGAAAAGTTTTTCAAATTACCACTTATTATCTAGGCTACTTATTCATATCTAGCTTGGTAGCATGAGTTATTCTGGAACAATCCCCCCCCCCCCCCCCTCTTTACCGCTTCCTTGAAGTTAATAAGTGCATGTAGTGGTCTTTCTGTGATTCATCTACGTCTTTTCTTTATGATGCAGTATGACAAATTGTCATTAGTATGGGGAAAACCGCGCCAGCCTCCGTTGGGATCAAAAGAGGTATAAGGCTTGTCTATCTGTGTAATTGTAAGGTAGCATTTTTTGAGCTGTTGGCAATTGGCATCATGCCAGTTCTAGGTCAAGAGTAAGTTTTTTCCGCCAGAAGCTCAGGTCCGTCTCATTCGATTGCTGTTGCAGACGTAAATAACTAAATAAAATTGCTCCCTTTTTAAAAACTTGTGTTTGGAAATGAGGTTGTCACATAATTCAACATGGCAACAGAGTAGGCAGGGGTCCTGATTTTTAGTTTCACTGCAACCTATTATCAAATTTCCACGTACTTGACTCAAGAAAAGAATTAGGCCGTACATGTGGAGGTGTATTGCAGACCTAAATACAAATAAAATGTCCATTCTGTAAAAAATTTACACTTTCCGATGATTCATAGCTGTAATTGTGATAATTATCATTTGTATCTGTTGTCAAAACAACTAAATCGTTTAGGGGTAAGCAAAGGCTTCGTACACTTCGTTAAATGTGTCGTTGGGTTCATTTGTTTAGTCAAAGAGTATTGATGCACATGTCAAAACATACAATAAATCACAAGGCCACTCATTCTCCAGTTCTACATCGTTGTTGTTATCATTGTATTAGAAGAGGTTCTATTTGGTTAGCTGAATCAGTTGCAAGCTACTTCATGTTTAGCTTTTTCTATTTATCACAGTGAAAGTTTTTCAGATCAGAAATTATTTGTTGAGAAGTGGAAGTCAACTATGTTTATGGATGTCCCAGAAATTTTTATTTTAAGGTGCTCTATAACTTAACTGAATGTTGCTTTTTGGAACTTCTTTGAGGGACGTTTAATTGAAAGGAAGAATGTTGCAGTTCCCAACATAAAATGTCTCACGAATAGGTTCAGGGACATTGTCTGTCCCAAATTATCATAGACTTGCTCGCTTTTGCATACCACTTCAATTTTTTTTGTGAGAGTTAGTAAGTAATTGGCGTTAAATACTCTGCATTTGAACATTAACTTCTTCAAGTTAAACTTTCTCTTGAGAGAATGTATTCCTACATTGGAAGCCCTAATATTGTTGTTTCATTAGTGCCTAATCTTTATCAATAAATTAATCAACCAACTACATCTCAATCCTAGATTAGTTGGGTTGGTTAATGAGTCCTCTATACCATGATGTTCTATTAGGGTCGGCTATATTAATCTTCTGTACCATTCAGCTTTATTAAGGTCCCTCTCACCCAAGTTCCTTTATGGGGTAAACCGTTACCTATTTAATACTACAGCGAGGTGAAATTGTAGCATGTACCTAAGAGAGCATCAACGAAATTGTTACTAAAAGGATTTATCGTAATTTTACTATTTTTACGCTCTCCATCAACCTACAATGATTCCCACATTTAGACACAAAACTGACTGTGCTCTTGAACATAAGTGGAGTGACTAGTGAGTTTGTAATCTGTTATACTTGATGAAATCTGATGAGGCAATGTTTTCCATATTCAACATTTGTGTTTCAAATGTAGATAAGGAGTACTTGACTAAAGTTGAGTAAGATAATTAATTAGCGCCTAGTGGCGAGTCAATGTCTTCTTTTCTATGATTTGTGATCCTTCCAAATAGAAGAGGTAAAAAAAATGCTGGTTCTTGTGACTTTAGATAGTTCACGCATTGTTACTTTTTTGAGTTAAATTGGTTTCTGAAGACCAAATACCATTTCCATGAAGACTATAATGGCCAAGATTATTTTTAATAGGTCATTAATGTGCCCCAATATGATTTTGTTATTGTGTTCAAGGTAATTTGATTAACATGACATCCTAAGAATGCCACATAATCCAACTTGTAGGTTTAACAACTTAGTTCAAAAGGTTATTTGTCAAAATACTGCACATCTGGTCGGCCTTAGATGAGAAATTCCTACATTATGAGTGTGTCTGTGTGTGTATATATACATAAATACACGCACGAAACATACGTGTGTGCGTACACAATTATCCCAATTTAACATTCTAGCCTGTGGTTATATAGTGTAATGTTGTGTCTGGCATTCGCAGCTAAGTTCCTCATTCCTTACTTCATTAAGTTTTTCCTCAGTGGTCCACCTTTTTGGACTCTGAAGGGAGGATCATAGACTCGCAGGCACTAAGAAAGAGGATCTTTTATGGAGGAGTGGAGAAAGGTCTGAGGAAAGAGGTATGTTCTTGTGGAGATTTGTCCTTCTCACTGTCTGTCTAAGCAGGCATAATGTACTTCCATTGGTCATTGTGCTTCCAGGTCTGGAGATTTCTGTTGGGATATCATTCGTATGATTCAACGTATGCTGAGAGGAAATACCTTGCATCTATAAAAAAGTCAGAGTATGAAACATTAAAGAACCAGTGGAAGGTTTGTCTATCTCTCTCTAGACCCTTTTTTTTGGGGGGGGGGGGGGGGGCGGGGGAAGGAGAGAGTTTCTGATTCTTTCTAAAACCCTGTTAGTATATTTCGTTTAATTGCTAAAATGTCTTTCATGACTAGCATTGTTGAATAAGCTGCATCTTATGTTTAATTCACTTGCAATCTGATGAGATTCTTGTGACCATCATTATGATGCTGCTGGATTGCGATGTCTCTGTTTTCTCTTTGAGTATCTCACGGTTTGTCTTTCAATTGACCCAGTATGATATCATCTCAGATTTTCATGTCATTACTCCATTCCCCTTTCTCTACTAGATTAAATGATGCCAATGGTAAATTAATATTGAAAGGAGGAATGCATATTCATAGAGATAGTAATAGTCATTTTTTATGTGTTTCCTTTTGTTTTCGTGAAATAGGACACCGAGGAGCTTGGAAATAATCACATGTCTTTGGGACTTTGACTTATGATGAACTAGGGTAGTCAACGCCCTATTTTTCTTTCCTCCAAAGAGGACAAAAGCATTTTCAGGGTCAAAAGAATTAAGCATTTTTGATGGGGCGTTATGCTTTTCATGTTCTATGAGGGAAATCAACTCCCCTATATTTCTTTCCTCGAGAGAGGACCAATGATGAGACAATGGCTTTGAGATCCTTTTTGGTAAAATTAAGCTTTAAATTTTAATGTTCATATTGGATCTTTTTATGCAGAGCATCTCTAAAGAGCAGGCTAAAAGATTTACAAAATTTCGAGAAAGAAAGGGTCTTATTGAAAAAGATGTGGTAAGTATTTTATTAGTCCAGCCTTTTTGGCCTACAAATGATTTGTATATGAGAGGTTGAGAGGCAATATGCAGTCCTTCACATCTGAGCCATTAACTACCAGTGTTACTGCTATAACATAGTATTATTTTCGTTTATAAAATTATGACACTTCATATTTTTCTTCTTTCCTAATTCTTTTTTGAATTGATCTTGAAGGTCAGGACTGATAGGTCGATTCCATTCTATGAGGGGGATGATAATTCTAATGTGAAGTGTATGCGTGACATACTGCTCACTTACTCATTCTACAACTTTGACCTGGGTTACTGCCAGGTAACTGCGATAACTTAATTGGTGTGTTTTTGCTAATAATATGCTCATGCAAATCTGCTACATGCATGATTTTCAGATTTCTAAACATTTAAATTATTCAGGCTTCTTGCCGCCCTTTCTCTTTCTCTTAGATCTGTTGTTTCACCATAGAGAGACTTGAACTTGAAACAATGTATATCTAGGCAGCACTATGTTCAATACTACTGTTACTTTTCTGCAGAAATAAATCCCAACTTTTTGGTAGTGTAATTTTGTGAAATAAAAGAATAAGATTCAGAAGCTTGAATATTTTAACAGACTCTTCATTCTTACTGAGAAACTTTTTTTTCTTCATTGCAAAAATCTGCTTCAAGATTTAACTTTTCTCCAATCTGAAGCTTTTACTATAACCAGGATAAAGTTTTGGCATAATAAAGTAGCAAGAAAATAAAAGCATTCAAGGTTGTGACCTAGCGGTCATGGAAGTGGAAAGGCCCTAGAAGACCAGGCTTCAAATCCCAGTAGAGACAAAAAAACTTTAGGTGATCTCACCCCATTTGCCTAAGCCATGGTGTGCAGAGTTACCCAGTACATATGTTGATGGGAGGTAGTAGATACCCGCTAGATAAGTTGAGGCGCGTGAGAGTTGGTCGGGGCACCACAGTTATTTTAAAAAAAGGTAACAACGTAATAATGCTGCTTTTATGCATGTCGTTTTTGGTACCTAACATTATTACTATCCAATGTCCTGATAGTTTACCTTCAATTGGATCTTTTTGGAAGGGATTGTCACACTATCAGTGAACAAATGATCTCATTTAATATAAATCACAATATCTAATATTACCATTCTGAGATTACTCAGTTTCCCATTTGACTGTCATATCTCTATGGAGAATTCAATTTTTGGTGGATGATATTGGTGGAAACATGCTTTTGATCCATGTTCTTGTTACCTTTATGATCCATTGTTCTCTTTACAACTTAGTGTCAGTTCCTTTCCTTTCTTGGTTTCTCACTTTAGATGAACCTTTGTATTCTATTGACTTGTAGGGTATGAGTGATTTTCTTTCACCAATACTGTATGTGATGGAAGATGAACCAGAATCATTTTGGTGCTTTGTGGCATTGATGGAGCGGCTTGGACCAAATTTTAACCGTGACCAGAACGGAGTGCATTCTCAGCTTTTTGCATTGTCAAAGGTTCTCTCTCTCTCTCTCTCTCTCTCTCTCTCTCTGTGTGTGTGTGTGTGTGGGGGGGGGGGGTTCCATCGTTTCCCTTGTCATTTTCTCAACTCCCATCCCATCCCCAGCTTTTGTGTATTCACTATTCAGTTTTGTACTTTGTGTACCTCAGCGATGCTTCGTTCTTGCCTTCTTGGGTATAGAATACACTGCCTTTCTTCAATATTTTTCTTTTATTATTGTTTCATGGATAAAACCGTCTATTAGTAGCTACATTAAGGTGCTCAAAAAATAAAAGCTACACAAGGCTTAAAAGGCTCGAAGAAGTCAATTAAAGCATTAACACCAAAAATATGCAGAATATAGAATTCAATTGAATACATGACCACAACTCACTTTAATGGGACAATGCAAGAGAGGATGTTGTTTCTGCATAAAAGTATCGTAGTTTTTTGTTTCCTTCCTTATTCTGAGGTTATTAACACAACTATAGTATGCCATGATACGTGCTAAACAGAAAAAGCTCTTTCTTGTTGCGAATAGAACATCAAATGATCCACCATTAACTGCTGACGAAATCCATACGGTTGCTATAACCTCTATGGTAGGCCATGAAGCAATGTAAGACTCCTTTTGGGGCAGGAAAAATTTCGGGATTGTAGAATTAGGTGTCAGACAAATACTATCCTTCCAGTGACCACCTAAACATGCCTGACTATTTAAGAAATGAATCATTTTATGGCTAATGTGTGACAGTGCCGCATAATGTTTTCCTTAAAAGCTCTGACGTTTCCATCCCCTCATACCCTTTTTTCTGTTGTAAGAGATTTTTTATTTGTAAATTTCACAGTATCTGGTTGATAAGCATATGTCTGCTGTCAAAAGTCTAATGCAAAATTACTGGGCTATGCAGTTGGTGGAGTTATTGGACAACCCTTTGCATGATTACTTCAAACAGAAGGACTGCTTGAATTATTTCTTTTGCTTTCGCTGGGTTCTTATACAATTCAAAAGGCAAGCAGTTCTACTCCTGAAAATTTTGTGCCCTGATTGCATCCAGCATATGATGCGCATGTGTATGATAGATTTTCTCTGCGTCCTACTTATAAACAAACTTGTACTGTTTTCATTTTTCTGTTAGACTATGCTAATGCACTTATATAAGAAAAAAAGAGTTTGATTTTGCTGATGAATATGACTAATACTGTTGAAATATTTCTGACCATTGTGAGATTTTGAGATACGTGGATTAAAAGCCAAATCCAAGACTTAATTCTCTTTTATTTCATGCTGGGAAGTATGAGCTGTCGTCTCCCTGTTGAGTGCTTACTCCCATGCTAGTATATTACGGTGTTGGTGTAGCGTGTACCTAAGTTGCTCGGACACGGTGCGGATCTAGAGGTCGGATCCTTCGAGATGTAAATTCTAAGATTCGGGGATGCGGATCCTAGAACGGATATGGGTGCAAGAATCCGGCTAAAAATAATTCAAAATAATAAAAATATTTCTAAATTATGAGAAATTTTGTGGAATACTTACGTATAGCTTGTAGAGTGTAGATTTCTTTTTTATTCTCAAGTTGTAAATAAGTAAAAGATTGATTTCCTAGATAAGGTATGCTATTTTCTTCAAATTTACCCTAGTTTTGGTTCTGTTTTCGGAAATCAAATTGTATCTCGTCTCAAATTTTTCCATCCGTCGTAGTCAATGTACCCAAAATTGTTTGACCGGATCCGGTACGGATCCCATACCCACACCCATACTAGTGTCGTGTCGACACGGGTGCGGCACCTAAACTGCCATGTCGGATCAACTTACGCGTGTACATGACAGCTTGTTCTTTTTGTCCATTGATCCTTCAACCATCCACTTGATACCTAGGGAGCTGAAGTGAAAGATCCTTTCTCTTGTTCACCTTTCTTCTTGGACCTTAATCACACATATGAATGTTCTATTGCACCTATTATTGTCTAGAGCTTTGATCTAGTGGTAAGAGCGTAACATGTGATGTGTGGGTTCAAACTCTGTTGCAGCCAAGGCCATGGTATTTAAGTGAAGAAGGGTAGAAGGGCAGACTCATTATCCACGGAGCTGTGAACCGTGCGCCAGTGACCCGGGATTTCACGATTATTAAAGAAACATGTCTAGAGGTTCAACTAAGTTAACTTTATTAGATATCGTCCGTTCATTTAACGCCTCCCAAAAAGAAGGCCTTCATTTGTGAATATTTCTCAGAACTACAAGACAATGGCATTGCTAGGTTCCTTTGTTGGCTTATATAAATCCATATTTACATTTCTCTCTGAAGGAAGCACGATATGTGGTCCCTTAAAGCATTAATCTTTATGGATGTGCACCGTTTCTTCCCAGCATCCCTCTCTCTGTGGATGGGGAGAAAAGAGAAGATAAAGAGAGAAAAGAATGCTTGATTGCACATCGGCAAAAATGTTATAGTTTTAGCATGTTTTAGTAAGTTGAATGTCGTTGATGCAGCTATCCTTTCTCAATTCTTGTGTTACTTTCTGTTTAGACCGTCTTACTTCAAATTGCACTAAACGGACACTTTGATTTCATTTTAGTTGATACCTTGTCTTTTGCAGGGAATTTGACTTGGAGAAGACAATGCGGTTGTGGGAAGTCTTATGGACACATTATTTGAGTGAACATCTACATCTGTATGTCTGTGTTGCAATTCTGAGAAGATATCGCAGTAAAATAATAGGAGAAGAGATGGATTTCGACACACTGCTGAAATTTATCAATGAGTTAAGTGGTCAGATTGACCTGGATGCTACCCTCAGGGAAGCTGAGGCTTTGTTTATATGCGCCGGTGAAAATGGTGAAGCTTGCATTCCTCCTGGAACTCCACCTTCATTTCCATTTGAGGGTACTTCAATGTATTACCAACAGGACGATGATGATGTATTGTAACCGCTTCTTATGGATTCAAATTTCTTAGATTGACATATGACCTTGGTTATCAGTGTGATATTCTTTCCACAGAGTATATATGGATTCAGAAAATCAGAATTAAATTTCTTTTGCTAGAACTCACTAGCTCCTCTCACCTTTTCACCATGTTTAAACCCTTACATTGAAATCTTATTTCATGGTTCTTTAAATTGATTTCTTTTCTTTTTTTAAGTGTTGTTGCTTCACCAATGCGAATAAGAATTGAAAACCAGATAGCTATCTTTTGAATTAGGAATGCTTATAGCTAGTTCATTACTTTTCTTTCACTTGTTGGAATTGGCAGTAGTAGAGGAAGCTGATACCTAGAAAAAGGGAGATTTATAGTTTTGAACTCTTGATACATGCATAAATTGGTTTCGCAAGTAAGCTCATGCACTTTTCCAAGAGGATGAAGCACAAGCTCAGATCCGAAACCCCTAGCATGGGAGTTGTTACCTTGTTTTGGCACTACTGGAAATTGTGCTCTTATGTGAAGGATGCAATAGAGTAACTACCACAAATTTCTAAAGGAATGGCTGAATCTCATTCCACGCTTCTTTGCCAGTGCTTGTAAATGCTTCAAGCAAGACAATGTCATCCAGTATGGGGATAAAAGGCTCGTCTTCAAGGAATGGCACGTTATTCATTGACAGAGGTGATAGTAAGCTGCAGTTGAAATCCTGCATTTCTTCTATCCATGAATCTAAAACTGAATTGGCCGCCACTTCTTTATTGCTTACTGTCTCAGCAGGAAATTCTTGACTCTCTTTGCCCAGTGGGCTGCGATTGTTCGCCTCCTTGGACTTGACATGTTTCTTTTTGCCTCTGCAAGACCTCTTGTTCAAATGTGTGTTCCAGAAGTTCTTTACTTCATTGTCTGTTCTTCCAGGAAGCCTACCTGCAATGAGCGACCATCTGTAGCAAAGAAGATTTGAGGTAAGTAAGTGTAGCTAGAAGAATCAATTCACCAATATTATTGTATAACAGGAAATCAGGTGCAGAGGGGAAAGCAGCAACCGGTTGCCAAGAAGCTTATGGAGTCTGATGATGAGGTCCTTTTCATCTTCTGACATCATTCCTCGCTTGATGTTTGGCCTCAGGTAATTTTTCCACCTTAGTCTGCAGCTCTTACCACTCCTCATTAAGCCTACGACAGATATTGAAACGTTAAACTCTTTGATATCGGCATTCTAGTAGACCATTGCCCAAATATTACTAAGTTACAACTAGCTATAGGCTAAGTGATTACAAGTATACCTGACTTCTCAGAAATGGTGGCCCAGTTTCCCTCTCCATGAGTCTCCACACAATTTTTCAATATCAAGTCCTCTTCAGGTTTCCAAAATCCTCTCTTCATTCTTGTTTTAAATTCTTTATCCTTCATTGCACTTTTTTCTCTTCCTCTCTCTGTTAATTTTTTGTGTAGTAAAATAGGAAATGAGTGGTACTCAAATATATAGTTAAAAAGTTGAGATTGAGGGTGTGGGGTTAGACATGTGTCTTACTCCTAAAACAATGATGATGGAATTTAAAATTCGTCACTTTTGGATTACTGTGTGTTGGATGTTATCAGATAATTGAACTGAGGGCCCTCAATGTGGATTCATATTTTGCTTTCTTTTGTACTACCTGACATTGAAAGCCCTTCTGTGTGCTCCACTTTCATCCCACTAAAAGCCATTCAAAAAAATGCTAGCTCATCTGGGTATTACCTTTTCTCAAGCCCTCCGTGGGAGGAGGGGGAACTTTTTACTTTACTTTATTATTTTGTTCAATTTTTGTTTTGGGTGCATTGCATAACCTAATTTTATATGTGGTTTCTGTATATGAAAAGTTAGTAGACTTTGAACAGTCTATTCTCGTTACTTTAATTTACGTGCATTACTCAAGCATATAATCATATTGCGATAAAAAACAGAAAATAAATGACTTTCAATATTATATCATATTCCTTTTTGCTGGATATATTTAGGGTTTCATTCGCACATTTTAAGGATAGTATGGCACCAAAAGTGAGTGTGAATTAGTCATGGAGCATTTTGAGTATTTGCTTTAGAAAGTTTTCTTGTACATTCCCTTACTTTATAGCGTTATTACTCCGATTCCAGTTGTTAATGTTAAGCGCATCTGATTGTGAAGTCTAAAGTTTTCTGATAGCGTTTAAGACTTCTTGTCACAACCAACAATATTTGTAATTAAATTTGGTGTTTTTCCCTGTATAGATTTAGAGTAATTATGACACTTCAATTGTGTCACATGATACCTTTAGCTATTTTTTCACACGTGCTTTATGACTTCTTATTATGGAATTAGAAAAAACCTAATAATTGATGGCTTAATTCATTCTTGTTCATAGTTTCAGATGTTTATGATCCTCGACACTTCAATTGTCACATGAGACTTATGACTTTCTTTTACCGCTGTTTTCGTGACTTTTCATTAAGGAATTAGAAAAACTAATGATTGCATTATTGTTTACTTTCCTAGCACGTCTTGGTAGTAATGTTACATCGTTCCCTGACCTCCCAACACTGGTAGGTAGAGGTGTACAAATGAAATCGATAAACCGCACCAACCCGATAATTCGAGTCAAACCGAGAAAAAAAAAACTGACTATGGTTTGGTTTGATTTGGTTTGGTGTTGAAAAAAGAAACCGACCATATTTGGTTCGATTTTAACTAAAAAAAATCAAACCGAAACCAAATCAATCCGACATTATATGTATAGAAGTTTTAAATATATTTCAAAACATAAAAATATATTGTCGTGCAGTTTATAAATATTTCTTAAGTTTTTTCATAGTTTTATCTTTAACGTATTATTTCAAGTTTGAGCTTATAATTTTTGGATGCTCCAATAAGTTTTATAGTCCATAAATGTTAGTAACTCAAATAAATCCTAAACCAAAATTAAATCAATACTAATACTAATAAAAGATATTCAATTGTACTATGAATGAAAATAGTGTTGGATATCTATTTTTTAGTTTTTTCATGGTTTAGATGAAATGCATAACTATATTTTTCTTTTAGTGGTTAGTCATGTAAACAATAGTACTTATTAGTGGTAATTTTAAATTATGTTTGTTTTCATTATGGCTTATTAATAATATTTATTTTATGCGATTTTATTATTTTTATTGTTGAATATTTTAGTACACTGCCATGACTCATCTCATATTTATATTATTTTATTAAAAAATACCTTATATAGTTCTGTCTTACTAGGATTAAAGAAATATCTGGAGCACAAATTTTACGTTTTGTGCTATGGAGACTTTATGGAAAAAAAAAAACGAAAACCCGTAAACCCAAAAAATCAGAGAAAATTGAGATTGAAAAAACCGACTTTTATTGGTTTGGTTTGGTATTTAGATTTAATAACCCGATACAATTGGTTTGGTTTGGTAATTAGAAAATTCGAACCAACCCGATCTATACACACTCCTGGTAGGCATCATGCGTATGTTCTCTCTTAATTAGTAGAAATTATATAGCTTAATGAGAATATTTAATCCAAGAGAGGATAATTACCTTATTGCTTTAATGGTCCGCCTTATATTTGCGAGTCTTCTACTAAAGTTCATGGAATGTCTAGCAACCAAAATGTTTTCTATAACTATGTAAAGATATATCCCAGAGTAAATGCATTGCTCCTTGTCATTGATGAAAAAAGTTCAAATATATCGGCCCACAAGCACACATGTAGGTCATAGTTCTTTGGCAGATACAAATAATTCTTAGATGCCAGCTCAAAATCTTGAAGAGTATTGCTTCCCACAATACGAACCAAAGATTTATCCCTGGTATAATGATCTTGGAAGAAGGGAAAAACACATGGAAGAACACAGGCATGGGTCATAGGACAATTCTAAAAGGTTATCACTGACTGCCAAAAGTGAAAATGATTGAACATATCAGAGCATAATGCGCCAATCATGAAACTTAAAGCGCCTTGAACACTGTTGTCGATTGAACTCTTAGTGCCCTCTTGGGTATCATTCCATAAATTTGGATGGGAAAAGGGCAAATAAATCCATCTACCTTTGAATATTGTCTACATTTAATCTTCTTTATACTATCCGATCAAATTTATCCCTACCGTTATATTATCTGGCCAAATTTATCCCTATCATCAGCAAACATTTAAAAATTATCCTTTGATGTGTTAAGTAATTCAAAATCTCCAAAATTCCTTTTATTTAAATCACTTGTTGTTCTTCTTGCTCCACTATTTTTAGAAATTACTATTGATGTGAATGCTAAAGGTACTGGACTATACAAATTATTCATAAATATTTTTAATTACCAAAGCACCCACTTCTTGTAATAATGGTTTGGAATTGGTTTATTTTTTTATTTATTTTTCAGCCATATACACACTGTAAAATTTAGTAGATCTATTTATTGTGAATTATATACAGCTGATCATCATGTATGTACATGTATTATATTCAAATATATTTTGTCATTGTCTGGTTAGTATATAATTCGATCGACTAACTTAAGAGTGCGCAAATGATTAAAGTAAAGTTGAATTCGACAATGTAAAGTCTCTTAGTAACTTCAACTTCAATCACTAATACTTGCACATTCCTCATCCATTTGGTGTGACTAATTCATTAAAATTGGGATGTTGTAAATACTTTTAGAATTTAGACAAGCTACCTAATTTAGATTTTTTAAAGAACTATACTTTGTTTATTAACGATTGTATTATTTAATATTTTTTTCTCTTATTTTTTCTCCAATGCAGATTGTAGGTAAATGCCAATTATTTTGAAAATAGTGGACCAAGAAGCAGAATCAGTAACTTAATTAAAATGATTTGGGAGATTTTGGGTTACCTGACAGACCGATGAGTAATTTTTAAAAGTTTACTAATTGTAGGGGTAAATTTGACCCATAGTATAACAGTAGGGGTAAATTTGGCCCAATAGTATAACAGTGGTTCAATGTAGACAATATCTTAAAGTAAAAGGGTATATTTGGCCCTTTTTCCAATTTGGATTGATGTCGGTTTCAAACTAGTATGTAATATTATTCTTTTACTCCCACGTCCAAGAGAGATATGATTAGGAATTAAAATATACGAGGCAAGGTGGGGGGTGACTTTTGTGGTGGACAAGATACAGAAAACTCATTACAAGAAAATAGCTTCTTTTCGACTACCAAAATAGCTGGAGAGTAGTTGAAAAAGTATCTATTCCGACTACTTTCCGACTGGTTTCACGTAGCCGAAAAATGGTACGTTGGAAAAACATGTCCGACTACTGTAGTTAGAAAATTTATTTTGCCAAAGATCGAAAAGGTTGGTGTTTCCGATTAAAGTAGGCAGAATATTAATTAAATAATTATTTATTTTTGAAAACAATTTCGACCACCGTAGTCAGAATATTAATTTAAAATTAATTTATTTGTAAAAATAATGCCGACCACGGTAGTCGGAAAGGTATATACAAAAATATTATTTATTAAACCTTTCGACTGTTGTAGCCGGAAAATATAGGTTTAAAAATAATTTTTTACTTAAGTTTCTAACTAGTGATATATCTAAGGAGAGATAGGGGTAGACCGATATGTCCCATTGAGATGGTTTAGGCATGTGAAGAAGAGGAACATAGATGTCCCCGTGAGAATGTGCGATAGGTTGACAGTGATTGGTCTAAGGAGAGGTAGGGGTAGACTGATATGTCCCAGTGAGATGGTTTGGGCATGTGAATAAGATGAGTATAGATGTCCGAGTGAGGATGTGCAATAGGTTGGCAGCGATTGGTCCAAGGAGAGGTAGGGGTAGACCGAGTAAGAATTGGGGAGAGGTGATTAGACAGGACAGGACGCATCTCCAGCTCACTGAGGACATGACACATCTCCAACTCACTGAGGACATGACCCTATATAGAAGAGTATAGGGGTCGAGAATTAGGGTACAAGGTTAGCAGGTGGGCGGATCTACCTTATTAGGTAGGGGTGCCACGCCACCCGCTCGCTTTACTAAAATTCTTACTATTTATGTGAGATATCTGTGAAAAACGGGATATATAAAAGTAGTGGCACCCAAAATACCCAAAGTTGACGCGGGTGCCCGTGGTTCAACGTCCATTCTTAAGCCTTTTGTTGTGTTCTCACGAATGCAAGTTCGATTCTCGGAGCAGCATCTTTGCTTTTTACCTTTTTTTCCTCATTCCTTTCCCAACTTTTTAAGATTTTTCTTTATTCTCAGTTGGGCCCTAAGGCTTCACTCTTTTCTTTTTCTTCGTTTTCTTTTCCTTGTTTCTTCCTTATATTTGCTAATTTCTCTCTTCTTCTTTATTTTTTAAACTTTTGTATATCAATCCTCATTTTGTTTCTATTTTTTATCTTTATACCTTACACCGTGAGAAACTTTTTGCGATAGGTAATTTGAATTGATTTAGTTAGCATTGAACTTATTTTTATGACACAATATTAATTTATATATTAGAATGTAATTTGAACCGTATTTTTTATTGGCTTTTGAAAAAAGAACTTGATTAATAGTTTATTATCATAGGTTGAACGTTGAAGGTTTTGCTTTAAAATATTTGTCATATATATATTAGACAATTAATATGAAAAAATTAACCCAAGAATAATAAAGGTAAATTAATCTAGTCAAACAAAGAATATGTAGTATTAAGTTACTCTTTAAGCAAATCTTTTAATGGGAGGCACTCTTTCATGATTTTTTTTTTTTTATATTTTTCAAATATATATATATATATATATATATATATATATATATATATATATATATATATAAATTAAGTATAAAAATACTGAATCTAAATCAAACTTATTTCTTTGTGAATGAAAGACCTATTCGAGTTTACCATAAACTAACTGAATCGGCCAATTCTTCCTATTCGGTCTTTATAGCTAGTTGTAGGTATACTTTGTGGTGTATGCATAAATTTTCCTGAGTGGTGTCAATATTTGAAGAAGTGAACCAAACAAATTACTATAGTGAAATATTTTTTTAATTTTTGTATTTATACTCAATATTTTTATTTTATTTATTTATTATATATACATATCTAGTAAAATAAATCGGTGGAGCGGTGTCTCATGACACCGCTTGATGTTATATATATCTGCCCCTGAATATACTGTATGCATAAAGTAGTGGCACCCGTAACCTCCGAATCCTGGATCCGCCTCTAGCAGGTAGTCGAGCGTTTTCTTTCTTTTTTGTGGGTGAGCATGGTTCTAGTTCAGATCACTTTAGCTGCTACCTCTTTCTCCTTTATTATTATTATTATTATTATTCTTTTGTTTTATTGTTGTTACTCCCACGTCCAAGGGCGTGGCATAACAGATTGTCAATAAAATAGGTTAAAATCGTGAAAAATTAAGGTTTCAATTCAACCATTACTGTGATTTATTATCATGTGTCTAAATTTTGGTAGAAAAAATTCCTTGATACCTATGTTAGTGGAAGTTACTACATATTAAATTATCCATGTGGGCATACAGAGGCGGAGCCAGGATTTGAAACTTATGGGTTCGGGATTCTAGTTTTTTTAAGTTACTGAGTTCTATAATAATAATTTATACATATTTCATGAGTTTTTCAAGACAAATACAGAGTCTGCACAAAAGCTACTGGGTTCTGCCGAACCCGTAAGTAGAAGGCTAGCACCGCCCCTGTGGGCACAAGCTAATCTTGCCACTGTTATAAGAAAAAATATTACTTCAATCCGCTTTCTTCTCTGTTTAATATATCATTATCATTGTTTTCGTGTTAGGGTTATGGAAATTGGAATTCAAATGGTGAATGCTTTTTATACTACGTAATCCATGAGACAACGACAAGGTCATCTACAAACTCCTCTCTTCTTCCACACATGATGAATTAAATGCATCTATGATCTATTAAATAAGATTTATATATTACAATATATATTTTCTAATTGACGTTCAAAAACCTACACACGTACAAGTACACCATTGTGTTCCATGATAGATAATGTATGTAATACAATCTTAGTGATTGCTGGTACTCTAAGTAGTTAAACTGACTACATGGATCTGTCTTTAGAGGCGGATCCAAAATTTAAATTCTATAAGTTCAATTTTTAAGATTTTTATCATTGAACCCATTATATATTTAAAATTATGGATTCAAATCTATTATTTTTGTAATTTTAATAATTTTTACACATAAATTTCTAGGGAAACTTACACAAATGTCCCAAATAAGTCTCAACTTACCAACCTCTAGCCATTAGTCATAGACTTACCAAAACTATTGAGTTTTTTATTTTTTAAGATAAAATAGTCTTAAAATGAGGGTGAATGGGAAATGGAGGGAAAATGAAATTTTTGAGTAAAATTTTAAGTTTCCCTCTCTTGACAATGAGACATTGTCCCATATTGGAAGAGGAAGAGATTTTTGGTGGGTATATATATAATTGCTCTTCTTGTAGCTCTTAAAGAGTTAAGAAGAAAGCAAGCCTCGTGCCGTCGTCGTCGTCGCTCGCTCGGCTCGGCTTCGGCTACGGCTACGGCTTCGGCTTTGGTCAAATGATTGATTGATTAATTTTTTGGACCAAATTTATTTGTTAATAGTAAATATTAACGTAAGATTATCCGCATTTGTAACAGATATTTTTCAATCCGTGTATTGACCATTTGGCAGCCGCCTAATGCTCTTCCCACCATGAATGTGCTTGCTCCACAAACATGAATGTGCTTGCTCCACCATGGAGGGTGGGCGTTTGGTCTTCTTCAACACTGGCTGATATATATATATATGTGCAGCAGATGTTGAAGAAAGACACTCAACATACAACGCACAAGAAACAAACTGAAAATCGCTCAACATATTTGGCTATACATTGCACTGCTTCCTCTCAGCATTTCCATACGATTTTTTGAGTTTCTACTCCTTCGTTCTGCATTGTTTTAACTTCAAACAAAGCAATTGTAAGTGTGATTTGCTACCGAACTTTGTGTTCGCTGAAACACTGGGGTTTGAAGTACCGCTACACCAGTGTGTGATTCGTTCTATCCTGGGAGGAAATAATTCATTACCTTGGGTACTAGGAGGGGATTAAATTCCTTAAGGAAACACTGTGAATTCAGTGGGCTCGAATTTATTACTGTTTCATTACGATAATTTTATTTTGCAGAATTATTATTTACAAATACAACAATATTGGCGGGGATAACAAAAACTAGCCAAACACATATAAAAATTGAAAACCAAATAAATAAGGTTCTTTCTCTCAAAGAATCAAATGCAAAAATCTCCTTTCATATTTTTAAGCGTGATTAGCAATATTAGATGCAAGAGGGAAAGGAAATTTCATGGATGAGGTAGCAAATAAGGTGATGAAACACAAAAAAAAAAAATATACAATATTCCAAAAATCTAAGCAAAAAAGGAACTTTTTCAGTGGGTATAGTTGAAATTCATTGAAAACATATAAATAAGTCAATATACAAAATTTGAGGAAGATTGGAGGTGATTTGGGCTGGTTTTGTATCAAAATTCATAATTAAATCGAGTTCAAAAAATTCTTCTGCAACACATGTATCAAACATGTATCACGCATGTATCTCACACACAGATATATATGGATATATATGTGATACACAATTGATACAAATATGATACATATGTGATACACAAATGATACATAGTATAATACACCTATTTTTTTTTTCATGTTCAGTTTTTACTTCGAATCTTTAATTCAAACCACCTCAAAACTTCACCAAATCATCCCAAAACTGAGATTCAAGCTCTTTAAGATATACCCAATATATTCTAATAACACCCACTCAAAAGAAAATAAAAATTTAATTTTTTTTATTACAAATAGCTAATTGGCTAATCTTAGTAATATTTGGCTAATATTAGTAATATTTTATGAATTGGCTAATTTTTGTAACGAGCTACTTATAAATGGACATAGCTGGTAGTTTCCCAAATTTCTACTCCGCATCGAAAGTTATGGATTTAATTGAATCCGTAACTCTCATACTGGATCCGCCTCTGGCTGCCTTGGTGGTAATGCGTTACTTCAATATTTAGAGGATTCGTCATAATTTGACTAATTTTACGTTGACGGTTAACATACAACGATCCGCCTCCTTTATTTCGACTTGGACATCACGGTCACAGACTATGTTGGCGAACTCTCATCGGTTGAGAGTTTATTCTGTCTACTAACTACCATTGTTTCTCAAATCTAATAATTTGAGATATCCTCAACCAACATTTCAACCTAGAACTACCTACTTCATACCTCTCTCATGATTGTATGGTTGCATTCAAACTTACATGAATAATGTGAAAGACGTGGTAGATAGGGCAGAGGAAAAAAATAAGGGCTGTCAAGACATTACATGAAGCTAAAGCTAAAGAAGAAGATAGTGGATTAACAGAGAGAAGATGCACACCCAAAATTTGAACACTTTTAAGCTGGCATGTATCTTGGATTTTATTTATTTTGGATTACAAGAAAGACACAACTTTAGCTTTTCAACTTTTCTCATTATAGTGTTTACTGAGATTATTCCCCTTGCCCAAACAAACACAGAAACAAAATCTTTCATCGATCTTTCAAAGTACCAAATGGCATATTAGTTTTGTCCACTTTCACACGTGGAAGGTCGTATCAGCTGAACTTTCACCTTTCTTGCTAGGGGTAGCCATTTTTTCTTGAACAATCTTACATTCGGAATTATTGGTCCGCCTAATACGATTTCCATTGTGAAAAGTTTACTATTGGGGTGTTGATGCTCTATGTTTAAGAGAACTCCACACAAGGCTTGAATGCGAAATTAAACCATTGATTAAGAGCCTGTTTGGCCAAGGTAAAAAGTATATTTTTTTGGGTAAAAAAAGTATTTTGTTGAAAATTTGAGATGTTTGGCCAAAATGAAAAAGTGTTTTTGAGCAAAAACAGAAGTAGTTTTTATGTTTTTGGGGAGAAGTTATAAATTCTAGCTTCTGCCAAGAAGCAGAAGCAGAGTCAGAAAATTTAATTTATTCAAGACAAAAATATCCTTACATTAATTTTCATATTATTTCATCAATTTAATATTTTTATTTTGTTTTTCT